>NC_141153.1:110527253-111156783 GCF_053477565.2 Lygodium microphyllum | reverse complement strand
AGATCCCATCCAAGCATCCATAGAGATAGAACAATTAGTGGCAGCAAGCGACTCATCACAAGATCCACAGGGTCAAACGGAACATTTCCACCTGGATCAAAAGGAAAAGAGTCGGCTGGATCATAAAAGTACTCCTGTCCAACTTCCTCCTCAAGATCTTCATTTTCAGCATTAGTTGCCACTGCATTAGCTTCATCTATGTCATCTTCAAAGTCCTCAAAAACCAGCATACTCTGAAGCTTAGGCTTGACATTTTTGTATACACACTTTGAAGCATGATCAGGTGTATACTTTTCTCCACACTTGAAACATAAGCCCTTGTCCTTCCTTTCCTTGTAATGGACTTAGGCTTGTATTAGCTGAAATGGACTTAGGCTTGTTGTCCCCATGTTTGAAATCAACCTTTGGACTGTTTGCTATCCTGAAATTACTTTGAGGCCTAGAAGCATTAAATGGAGGATAAGTTGGTACCCGTAAGCTTCCACTAGGTACATGATTGCTGCCATAAATGTTACCAACTTGTCCCTGCTTTAAAACAGTCCTTGGCTGTCCATAACTGGGCTGAAATGAAGATTCTTTCCTATACTTTCTTCCATAGCGCTCCGCAAGCTCAATAGCCTTGAAAAGTGAAGTAGGATTTTGCGCCATAACATCAACTGACAAAGATGGCTCCAAACCATACATAAACTTGTGAAGCTTAGCCTCATCACTGATTCTTTCCACATACATGGTCAAGTTGAGGAATTGGTTTGTATACTCTCTTACACTTAGGCCCCTTTGTTCCAAACCATACCATCTCCGTGCTAATTTCTCTTTCTCAAGAGGCGAAACAAAGACTTCAGCCATAAGTGCCTTGAAAGCTTCCCAATTCTCTACAAGTATATTCTCTTTCTTGATATACCTCCACCAAGTATGGGCAAATCCTTCTAGATACAAGGAAGCAAAGTGAATCTTCATATCATCAGTTTTAGGGTATATATCAAAGTAGGACTCCATCTTAGAGGTCCATTCCTCTAAGTCTGATGGTGAAGATGACTGGCCATTAAATTTAGCTAAAACAATTTTGTCTTTAAACTCCCTTCATGAAAGAGTTGCTATTCCAAAATTGGCTGATCAGGATTACCAAGTATAGAGCCTCCAAATTGAGACTGAAATCTTCCAACAGGTGGCTGAGAATTACTATGTAATCTTCCTGTTGGTAGAGTACCCCTAGAATTTTGAGTATGCAGTCCAAAAGCTTGAGTATTGGCCCCATTCAAACTGCCCAAATAGTCATCATGCCTCTGTGAAGCTTCTCCTACTTCGTACTGACTATTTGGAATGCCTCTTCTTCCAATAATCCCATTTCCATGACCATTTTGGTTAGATGGCTGAAGTGGGACTGAAGGGCCACTGTTTGAACAAGCGTTCTCATTAACTTCTCTTGATGCCATTTGCAACTGCATGAATTTAGAGATTTGTGCCATGAGTTGTTCACTGGATTCCATCAACTTATCAATAGAAGCCTTAGTTTGATCAGTAGATAGAACCATCTACTCCATTCTTGACAAGATGGCCTCATGTCGTTCCCTATGTCTTTGTTCATGGGCACACAAAGTATTATTGAGTATACTGACTTCTCCTTCTTGTTGAAGCTCTTCAGGGCTCTCTTGAAGTGTATTATCCATCATGGAATCCCTGATTTGCTGAGCATAATCTTCCTGGACCTTATTTTTGCCTTTATGTCCTGCCATATTAGTGCAGTCCTGCAGTACTCCCTGTCAGAAAAACAGCTATAACTTTGGCTAGGAAGCTCCGATTTTAGAACTTTTTTGTGCCAATCGAAGCTAAGAATGCCCTCTTTGAGATGAGCTATAGCACGCTATAACAGGTTTAGGACAGAAAATTCTGTAGCTGGATTTCAGAGTCTGAACTGTCCAGTCCTGCACCCTGTCTAGACCTGTAAGTGCCCTGTTTTGACCCTGTAATGCAAGATAGTAACCCCAACCTGTGGGTACCCTGTAGTACCTGCACCTATGCTTCAATAATAAATGGTGTACCTGTAACCACCTGTAAATACCCTGTAACTGACCTATAAATTCCCTGTTTTATCCTGTTTTGGTCCTGTAGGTACTTGAGTCCTTGGAAAGTTTTCAATCTTCAATTCTCCACTCGTTGTACCTGTGTGAGGGATAAAATGGCATGACAGGCTCCCTACACGGGCTCCGAATCACCAGGAGGTGGGCAAAGTTTCCCCCGGGTCGGTTGGTTGCACCCCTTCAGGATCTTCGATAGTGAGGGAGGGTCACCTCTCTTTTGTCCCACTATCTCCCCCGGCATCCACCTTTTTCCTCGGTGGGAATATCAACATGGCAGAGGCTAGTATTCTAAGCAATCAGCATGATATGCATTTCTGAAATATTCATTCAGCCTTTCATGAAATGCAATTGAATGAGATTTGGAAAAATTGGGATAGGAGAAGGGTCTTACCGATGCAATTCAGTGACTCACTGATTGCTAGTACTTACCCTTTTACAATATTTCAACTTGGGCAAAAGAAATTCAGCCAATCAATCGGATTAGAGTAAACAAATTCATCAATCAATAGGATTTAAGTATTATGCTGAAATTTCAGATTGAAGCCTCTAATTCACTGATTGGAACTAATATGCATAAAGCAAGCATTGCATTCATGAATAGATGGATTCAAGCAAAGGTTGGCTGAGAATTTGAATAATGTTCAATTCTTTAATCTCTCAATCAAATGGATTAAGCTCAGCAATTGGATTAATGAGAGAGATTAAGAATTGAAGAAGAGTACCTTTGACATGGCTGAAGATGACTTGATCAATCTCATATGCTTGATAGAGCCCCCGGTTGTCCAATGTTGGTAAAATAATCCACAAGGCTTGTTTATCCGATGCTTAAGAACAATCTTGGAGCCTCCAATGCTTGAAATTGAAGCATTAAACCCGTTTCCCCCAAATTTTTGCTCCATAGAAGCTCTTGATCTTCAATCTTTAACCATTTCGTGCTTAATCTTTGCAATTTGTTGAAGAATCCTTGCTGAAATGATTCCACAGGCTAAAAGGATGAAGGATCTTCAAGAAATTGTGGAAAATTGAAAGGTCGGACTGAAGCTTTCATGGCTGCCATGGACTGTTCACCTAGGGTTTATGAAGAGGCTGAGGAATCCTTGAATGGAGCTGAGAACCTTCATCTTGCTGAGGATTTATGCTTGCAAGGGACCAGGAAGAGTGCCAGAGCTGAGGGGAAGAGTAGGCTGAGCAGGGAACAGGCTGGAATCAGCCCGAAAATTGCGTCGCAATTTTGGGGGCTGCTCCTGGCTGCCTAGCTGAGCCAAGGTTGAGCAACCTTGTGCTCATTCTGAAGCTCTTGATCAGGGGAAGTTACTCCAGGTGATTGTTGGCCAAGAAGTTCAGGGGTTTGAGAGAAATGAACAGATCTTAGGGCTGAACTTCCATGAAACCTGCATGAAACTCCAGGAAAGGGAAAAGAGAAACACCTCTTTTCAAAGTAATCACAGTTTGTTCCCAAACTAAGCCCGGTTAACCATCCTTTACCCTAATTACCTTCAATTTTGCATAAAATTGGATGACGTCCTGCCATTTAAGCCATTACCCACCATATCTGACCTTGGATATCTCCAGATGTAGTCTCTTACTAACTGTAGATGTCCTGCCGCACTCCACTAGTCACTGTCTTGTACCATTTTTGTCTGAAATTGATTTTGAAATAGGAAAATGGGACTGAAAATGGAAGAAAAGAATGGATCAAAGACTCAAGCTCTAATACCACTTGTCAGAGAGAGAACTAGGGAGAGAGAAAGAGGAGAGAGAAGACTGCAGAAGAGAGAGAAAGACTGCAGGAAGAGAGAGAAGAGTGACGAGGAGAGAGAAAGACTAGATTTAGAGAGAGAAAGACAGGAAAGAAGGGGAAGCCATAGAAGCTGTGAGCAAGAAGGGAGAGAAAGTCTGTAATTGTATTAATGTGTCAAAAAGATGTGAAAATTTACATCCTCTCTCCTTTTATACCAATCTCAGTGTGACATGGCATAATATCAATATTATTAACACTAATTTGTTATTCCCAGCTTCTTACAATATGGGCCAAGTTTTTCTAACCCTACACCTTCTGTTTCTCAGTGCTGGTCATGTTTTAAGTGTGGGGACGTCGTGGTTGGTCTAATGTGGGGTACCAAGTCTTTGAAATTTGGTTTATCCTTCCTGTTAAGGTTTTAAGTGTGGGGACGCGTCCCTGCGCGTCTATGTTGTATACCCCCATGCATACACCCTGCTCTAATCATACATCTATGCCGTGATTTTATATTACCTTGTTAAGGTTCCTTCCCCACCCTTACGTTCTATTTCACCCTGTCCTAGGGGTTGTTCCGTGACTGTTTCCCTTCAAGTTATTACTTTTTGAAGTAATTCTCGTAAAATAGACAGTTTTCCATGTGAACATGTCTTTATTGCTTCGGAACCCTGATCTGATGAGTCAACCCTGTCCTACCCTTTCTCCCTGACATTTTTTCTTTTTACTCCATCTCCTTTCGATGCACGGTTCATCTGTTATTAATTTTTGCGGGTTTTCGGATCTTTTTCGTGTCTCTTTTTCACATTTTTCCATGTGAACCTGCCCTATTTTTACCGAAATTCCAATTTGATTTGACAATTGTGTCCTGTCAGTCTTTTTCCCACTTTTTCCTTTTTCCTCCCCCCTCTTCTGACTGCCGGCTTTTTAGTTATTAATTTTTCCGAGTGTTTTCGGATGCATTTTTTGTGTTTTTTTCATGTGAACCCTTCCTAATTTCCCCCAAAAGTCTAGTTAACTTAATCCTAGTTTAGTTAGTTAACCCTAGTCTAGTTAACTTAATCTTAGTTTAGTTAGTTAACCCTAGTCTAGTTAACCTAACCTTAATCTACCTAACCTACCTCACATTAGTCCCCACCTTACTAACTAACCCTAGGTTAGTTAGCCTAATCTAGGTTAGTTAGACTTGCCTTAGTCTACCTAACTAACCTAGACTAACCCAGACTAACCTAACCTGACTTGACTTAGTATGACTTACCTGATTTACCCAGACTAACAGGACTTAGCTGACTTGATTTGACCCTACTTACCAAACTAACCTGCTTTCCCTGATTTAATTGATTTAGTTAATTTATAAATTCATTTCAACTCAGAAAAATTTCAGAAAATTTTTAAAAAATTCCCTTATATTTTCTGCAAATTTTTGGCCATTTGTCAGGTGGAAATTTCCACCACTAAAAATATAGAAAATTAAATATTTGATAATTTATTCAAAATTACCTTTAAAATATGGAAAATTCATTTAAAATTAGTAAAAAATACAAAAAAAAATCTACAAAATTCTAGAAAAATCCACCCACTCCTTGACCTTTTTTCATTCATTTTTCACTTTAAAATATTTTCATACAAGGTACCAATTTTTTTTTTAAAAAAAAACAAACAAACTAGATTGAACATAAAAATCCAAATCTTATTTTCATAACATAAATTGTGGATATTTCCTAAATGGCTGCAATTTTATTTTTCCTTCATCACATCTCTATATTTAATTATTATTTCTTTTGATTTTAAAAAAAAAACAACCACATACAATTTATTAACAAACAAAACCAAAAAAACACACATAATCCAAACAAACACACATAATAAAATAAATTAACCAAACCACGCTATAAAATCAAAACAAATACACCTTAAATATAACCCCCACACAATCCAAACTGACCTAAAAACTTTTTTAAAAAATTAATTAAAAATTATAAAAAATAAAAATAAAAATAAAAATAAATTGCAAATTATCAAACCCACTAAGATGTTGTCTTTGTTGTTCCGTCAATGGTCTTTGATTTTGTTTGATTGGATTCATTGCTTTTGGGGGACTCTTCCGTGCATCTTCAGGCCATTGCATATACACCCGTACCAGGTATTTATTTTATGAGCTTTATTTATTTTCATTCCCCCTTAATCACAAATTAATTGCTAAAATTAACTATTTATTCACCCACATTTTCCACGCACATTTGCGCTAAACACACAATTTCATAGTCGTAAAAATAAACCAGTCGTTCACTTTGCATGCGCTACGCGCGCTTAAGAGGCACTTTAATTTGTAATAAAAATGAACCAACCGTCACAAGAGCATGGGCTGGCAAAAAAGCGCTCCACATCACTCTTAATTTTTAATTAAGGAATTTACATTTAGAGACCCAGTCTGGGCATCGTAGTTTGGGTTGCGTTAGAGCACCGTTTCACCTTAATAATTTTTAATTAAAATTTTAAGAAGGAACCGCCATTTTCTTATTAAAGTTTATAGCCTAATAAAATGTCATCCATTGTTAATAATTTATTAAAATGAACCCTTCATTAAAGTAATTCCCCCTCACTGCACTTTTTTCCACTTTTTTAATAAACACGCTTCGTGGGATGGGCGCGTAATAGTCTATTAGTTGACACTGCTGGTCAAGGTTATGGTCCAGTCTTGATGTACATTTTTATGGTAGTCTGATTTGTCTATGTGTTACGATTACGGGTACAGTGTGTAGTTCTTTTTTTATTGCCTGATACGAGGATTTGGGTGCTTGAATGTTGCATCGCATGCAGCTTTCGGTCGCATATGTGTAGAGGTCATGCCAAATTTTTTCTAGGCTGTGTATTGTCTGGGGTGGTACCTGGGTTAGTTACGCCTATGTCTGTATGCGTGACATTCTTTTTTGATTGATTTCTTTTTGATAGCCCTTTGGTTGTTTTGCAGGCATTCTTTGTGACTGTCTGTGTTGTGGTGTGTGCGTTTAGCATCTGAATGGCACCTCACGCTCCTCCCCCTATCCAGTATGTCCCACTAGTCAGTAGGGATTACTCTTCCCTACTCACTTTTGAGCCTCTCACAAAGGCGGGACTCGCGACTTTCGTGGCTGCCTCCTTCCCCTTGATTCCAGAAGATCCATCGATGTGTGATGAGTTCCTTGCCTCATACAGCAAGAAGTCGGGACTGGTCCATGGTACTTCCATGACACTGACACCCCAAGGGTTAGGAAAGGCTTTGTCTCTTCCCTACAAAGGAGAACCCTTTGTTACAGCTCGCCAACTATTCTCTAATGACGAGATTTTGAAGTTGTTACAAAAACACACCAAGGAAATTCTGGATGTTAAGAAAGTGATCAACACTTCAAGAGTTTCCTTTTCCATGATCACTGATCCTATGTGGAAGTTGGTCTGCGAGTTCCTCCAAGACAGGTTTATGCCTGCCAAGACACCATCCCATTACTTGTTAAAAGAGCTCTTTACAGCTTCAAGGATGGTGTTAAAAGGCATAGCTATTGATTGGAGCACTTACCTACTCACAAAGATGGATCAACATTTCGTTAAAGTAACCAGGGGCAATGTTACAAATGTCACATATGGATCCTACCTGTCTGCTTTCTTGACCTACTCAGGTTTAAAGAAGAGTGTGCCTCCGCCTCCCCCATATGATCCAGTACCTCCCCCTCCACCTTCAGATGAGTCAGAACCAATTGATATAGAGGATCTGGATTCTCCTCCTCCCCTGGTCATACAGCACAAACTTGCTACACTGACAGTGATCTCCCTTCTTATCTTACATGTAACAACCTGTTCAGAGCACATCGAGAAGGTTCCTTTGACATATCAGTCCCTTCACTGAACAGTCTAGTCTCGAGAGATGCCATTCCATTCCTCTGTAAAGATATCCAGAGTTCAATTGAACTTTCAGTGATAGCCTGTGTTCAACAGCTATATGCTTCCTTTTATGAAGAACTGATGCAATCTAAAGACCAGTTGCATAAGGCAACATCCGAGTTAGCCTTTGCTAAAGATACCCTGGCAGATCTGTCTAAACAGATGGAGCAACAAATCCACCTGATTGAAACCCAAAGAGAAGAGATATCTTCTTTGAAGATTCAGTTAACAGAAGCTCACTCAGAGGTCACTAGAATCTCATAGGAGAAGGAGAGGATGTCCAAAGAAGCGCAAGAGTTTCAAACTGTCTTAGATGTAAAAATTTCAGCCTTATAGACTGCTAATGACATAGTGGAATCACAAGCTTCCCAAATCAAACAGTTGCAAGAAACTGGCACAGTCACGGTCTATTCCGCCAAGCCCTAATGTTCCACTGATCCCTTCTCTCTCCCAGCAGGACTTGGCAGTTCTCCAGAGACAAGCTACCTTGTGTCCTTTATTCCAAGGTAACGTGGAAAGATTGCAGTCCAGGATGGATCTGCTACGGTCTACATTTGAGCATTTCCAGGAATATGTTCCTCCGAACCATTCTTTCTTTGTCCACTATCAATTACAGAAGTTGGCCTTTTACATGAAGCTTTCAACGATGGATCTTCCTCTTTCAGAGGATGGTTGGAGTGGGGCTTGATCTCCTGACTTATTGACAGAAGTGGTCCGTATGGTGTTTGAAGATTCTGTCACGACAGATACCATGTTGATGTCATATATGTATCTACGGGGAGACTTGTTGATTCCAGATGAAGTGGATATGGCCTGGTATGTGAGAGATGTGGTTTTACAAGCTGTTTTGTATGTCAACTATTTGGAGTTGCGAATAGATGACATGTTTCAGAGTTACTCCTCAAAAGCGGCTACTTGCCCTGATAATTCCTGGCACTCCATGATTGATTCTACCTATGTACAGAGCACTAACCAACTGAGGGCGGATCTCTTAGCTCACCTTTCCAAAGATAATCCATTTGATTCCACCTTTTTTTATGCCTATCAGAGACGATCTATCTTAGGTCCCTCTATTCCTAGCCTATTGTATTACCAACAAATGGCTCATCGTTATGATACCTATCTGTCCCTCTATCAAACCAATTCAACAGCAATCTTACCCCTTCTTTTCCAACCTCAATCTTTTCCTCAAATTTCCATATTTACATATTGCTCTTTTATATTTCCCCTTCTCCACCATGTCCTTCTCCATCCATCCATGTACCTTCTACCTTTCCTATTTATTAATTAACACCCTTCCTAACTGATTCCCTAAAATTTTCAGCCACTCCTTCTTTAACCTATTCCTCCTTTTATGATTTTTCCTACCCATCTCTTCATCCACTTTTACTTATTCCACTTCCATCTCCTGCCACTTCTATCTCTCAACCCCCTCAGTTGGTTAGAGAATATGAAGCGTTTGATCAGCAAATTCCCAGAAGACGAGGATGGAGCTCGAATGATTGTCTTACAGGACCTTAGATAAACTGCCCAATAATTCCAGGAGATTGGACAACTGCCAGTCAAGCATACCAGAACTACCTTCATTTTGCTCACCAATATTCACAATCTCTAGATCCTTCGGTGAGATTGACAGCTCATTTTGCTTGGTATCTAGCATACATGCATAGGCATTCCCATAATGATCAAAAGGCCATTCCAAAACTTTGTATGAATGTCAATGTGAACATTGACTCCCACCAGTTGGATATCCTGTATTTTCATGCCCTATGTCTCCCTAGCAGATACCTTGTCTTGCTAGAAAGGATGTGCTGCTTGCAGTTCTTTCAAAATCCTCCCAAGACATTTGTAGATGAATCATTCTCCATGGATCGCTTCCGAAACCACCAAGCCTTCAAAAGGGATCATCTTCATTGATGCCTTTGCAATGTATCTTGGATGATTCTTCATGATATATATCTCTTTTTGGAGGTGTCATTCAGATGGTTGTGTTAGTGTTTGTGTGTGTGTGTTGTATTAATTGTATGTGATGAGAGCTCTTTTCAAAAGATTGCTGGTGGAAGAAAATCCTATGGTGGAAAGTTGAAGAGAACCTCTTATATCCTTTATAAATTTGTTATGGCTTTTAAATTATTAATCAGAAGAGTTATTGAATAATGGAGTTTTCCTTTAGTAGTTTTTTCTATCAGATACAGGTGATAAGTTGGGGTCGTGTTTTGGCAAGATTATTGAAGATCTAACAGAAGATAAAATTGAGCTCTTTAGTGAACTTATATTCTTCTCTTCCTTAGGTCGCGAGGACACTTCCTTTCTAAGTGTGGGGATATGTTGAGAGTGGAAAAAGACTGAAATTTTGACTAATTTTTATTGATTTTGAGGTCTGAATGATTGATTTTTGATGGATTTAGAGTGATGTATGGTTGTAAGGGAAGTATTTCAGAGTGTTTTGGATGATATTGATTATGTTTTGGAAGTTCATGATGATTCTCAGTGGAGATATGAGGTTCTGTGATGTTCTGATAGGTTCTGTATACCTTCTGTATAGCTTCTGTTTTGTTCTGATTATCTTCTGTATGAAGTATGGATTGATGATTGATGAAGATTGAGATCTTTTGAAAGCTTATTGAATAGTTTTTAAGAGTTTGGAATGGTTTGTGTATGAGTTATGAGGTTTTGATGAACTTCTGTAACCCTCTATAGAGCCTCTGTCTCAGCTCTGTCTCTGCTTTGTCTCTGTACTGTAACTGTACTGTAGCTGTTCTGGTGCTATACTGCGACTATTCTGTAGACTTTCTGTAAGTGTTCTGTAGAAAGTATGTGTGACTTTGGGAAAGTTTTCTAATCTTTGGAAAGGATGAATCTAAGTTCAAAAGAGCTAAAACAAGTGGAAGAAACAGCTGCTGAAGACTGAAGAGAAGACTAAGTGACAGTGACAGTAGTGAGCTGTGAAAAGACACTGTAGTGGCTCTGGTAACTCTTCATATCAGACATACCTCTTGGGAGGTGCATCCACGACCTAAGAAGGATTATTGAGGGTTATTATGAGAGCATTGTAGTGAGGATATGATGTACTATTGATAGAGAGAGAGAGAGAGAGAGAGAGAGATAGTCAATTCTATCAAAACAGTGTAACTGTATATGAGAGATAGAGAGAGAGAACTATGAAGACATTGAAGATGAATAATATGTGATTGATTTCCATTCAAAAGATGGTTTATTCTCTTGTGTTCTTTGTTATATTGAAGAATTTCATGAAGATGTTGAAGATTATGGTTGATTCTATCAAATCCGTGGGAAAAATCTACTATGATGCTGCGTGAAGAATTGCTGTTTTCTTTGTTTTGATGATAAAAAGAATGAAATAAAAGCTTGTTGATGTTACAAGATAGATTTTCTTGCAAGAGAGTTCCCTTTTCCTTGGTGTTCCTCCTGGGGCTCCAATCTATTCCTAACAATGATCTTGTTTAGGGCCTAATCAGTGCACATCCTATAGGTATTATTTTTCTTCTTGACTAATAGAACATGTGCACCAAAAGGAGAACAACTGAGCCTAATGAGTCCTCAGGTTAACAATTCTTCAACTTGAGCTTGTATTTCTTTTTGTTCAATTTGATTGTGTCTATAAGGTGCTTTACATGGTGTTTGAGAACTTGGTATTAAGTCTATTTTATGATCTTCAGGACGTGTAGGTGGTAAACCAGATGGTAATTTAGTAGCAAAACAATCTTTAAATTGTGAAAGAAATTGTGCACGCCTAGGATGCATATGCTTAGCTTCAATTTCAGTCACCCATACTAAGTATGATTTTCTACATTTTCTTAATGCACATTTAGCATGTGTGTGACTAAGAAATGGGACATTATCTAAGGTGTGCATTCCATGTAATATAATTTGTTTTTCGTTAGAATGAATTTTCATTGAATGTGTGGAATAATCGATATCAGGATTGTATTTATGACGCCAAGGCATTCCTAAAATAATGTCACTAGATTGCAAAGGCACAATCAATAAATTTCTACACTCAACATGATCACCAATTTTAATTTCTAAATTATGAACTTCTTGTGTACCATTATATCTAGTGCCTAAGAATGCAACCTTTATGCGATAATGAGTTGGAACAGTATGTAAATTCAATTCTTTTATCGATTTTGCATAAATAAAGTCATGTGTGCTCCCATCATCATGCAAAACAATCTTTTCTTTACCATGCACAAAAAAATTCATCGTTAATAATGAATGAGGATTTGGCATACTTGGTTAAGTATCTGAAGTAGTACCAATATCATCATCATCTTCCGTGAAATCTGGCATTTCTTCATGGTCGTCATCTTCAATCACTCCCAAGTAGTTGATTTGAACAGTTGGCTTCTTGGATTGACAGTTTACTGTTAAGTGTCTAGGTCATTGACACTTGTAGCAAACTATAGGCTTGGCTTTGGAAACATTATTCATAATGGCTAGAAGTTTGGGTATGTTGGGATTTGGCTAAAGAGATGGCCTAGGATTTGAATTTGTGTTTATTGGTAAAGCAGGGGGTTGTGTCTAGGATTTACGGAAGGAAGAAGGAACAAAGCGATTTTGATTGAAGCTTCGAAAGTTAGAATTGAATTGCTTTGTACCAAAGTTACTGTTAGTTGGAAATTGTTGTGGTCGCTTCTCTTGTACACAAATTTTGACTTCAACATCATGGGCTAAAGAAATTGCATCCTCTAGAGTCGTTGACTTGAACATGTTCACCTCCGCATAGAAGTGACCAAGCAAACCAGACATATACTTGCGCTTGTGGATCACCTCAAGTACATCTTCAAGCATTCAAAGTTACAATAAGGCATTCCAGAAACACTTAGTGTATTACGGAATAGACTCACGATCTCTTTGTTGTAGAAGATTCCACTATTTGATTGCTTTTTCATGGAATTGAGGTGGAAGAAAATTTTGCAAAAATTTCTTTTGAAAAGCCTCCCAAGTAGTAGGACAATCAATACTCTTGCAGACAACAGTCCACCATAACGATGTTGTCCACTAAATGGTTAGTGACACATTTGAGTTTATCGGCATACTATTCTTCATGAAAGTAATCATCAAATTGATTGATAAAAGCGAGATCTGTTTTTCTGTCACGTAGCCTATTAAAAGTACGAAATTTGAAACTTCTTTTACTTATATTGGCTTCTTTTCTGATAGATTGTGCTTCGAGTGTCGCATCGATTGTACGTTGTATAACATCTTTAGGTTGCAGTCCATCTTGATTGACAGTGGATTGTTGAAGAGTAGCTAGTTGAGCTTGCAAAGTTTGACATGCTCTTCATTCCTCTTGAAGTTGCATCATAATTAGGTCCAATTTTTGCTCCATCGTTGGTTCCGATAAATCACCTTCGGCCATAAAATCTTCCATGGTTTGATCGGACATCTTGAAAATTTCAAGCAACCTCACACACTCGAAATCTCGTTAGAGAGATGAGTGTAGCTCAAGGTTGGGTTTACAAGGCTTGTTTGTTTTTTTTTTAATATGACTTTTTGCAATCTTTTTTCTTTTTACGGGTATGGAAATTGATAAAGGTCTTCTTCGAAACGAGAAATAGACTGCCCTTGTAAGTTTTCTTATTGGAAACTGTCTCTGTCAGAGTGCAGGTACGAATAGGGGCTTGCTGAGGCTTTCGAGAGTAGTTCGGGGTAAATTTGGTGTGAATAGCTGTTGAGAAGGAGATTTAGGATTGAGTTTTTAAGCCTTAGTAAGCTTGAAACCTTAAGATTTATAAAAGAAGCAATGACTTTTTTTGAAATCATAGGACAAGAGGATGTCGACGGCGGATTCGGTGCTTGCCAGTACACGCTGACACCGTGGACGATGGAATTTGAGGCTTAAGCTTTATATAAGCTTAAGCATTAAGATTAGTAATTAACATTAAGCTTAGCATTAAGAAAAATTTCTTTTGATAAGAAACAACTTGAGAAAGAGGTTTCAAAAGTGGTTCTCCATTGCCAGAGAGTGATCCTTCGTGATCCAACAGCACAGCAGGGGGTTTTTCACCGCCAGGAACACACTGGTATTAACGGTTCGTTGCGAGACTAACTATGGAGCCTATTCATTTCCAGGAGCTTTGCCTTCACGTGAGATGGTAAGTGATTCAAAGCCCTTGATCTCAGCTTCGCTCTGATATCACTGGTGCACAAATCGGATGCTGGATGTGTACGTATCGAGTGTCTCTATTACCTTGGTGAATAGGGCACTTTTATCAAATCATTGCAATCACTCAATGTAATTTAGTGTTAGAAAAATTAGGTACAATCTCCCCCCATGCCTTATATGAGCGCTTCATCTCAAAGCTTAAAAATATCCCAATTTTACAATTAACATGCTTTGGCTTTTGTGTTTGCTTTTATCCAACTAAAGAATAAAGTGGTTGGACGGCCCAAAAGTTGGGCTGTGCCCAAATATAGTCCCAAATACAATGTCCAATATTGAAATATTTAAACCGAGCGCCCATGCACATACAAAATAATAAATATTTGTCAAGCACTTTAATAAATAAGCGCACCTAAATAAATATTAGTTCCATGTCTTTAATGATATGACGCGCGTCCATCAAAAATGATAATTTCTTCTAGGTAATGTGAATACACGCTATCACCCAATGCTTCGCAACGCCACCACTTCCTACCTTACACATCAACTAAAGTATTCACAATTGTTAGAAAATAATAAAATTAAACCAACAAAAGTGAATACCTAGCAGTCTTCAGCCACAAAATAAATAAATAGGTTGGAACTCTATCCTAACCTTAATTTAATATGAGTGCACTCTAAACTCATAAACTTTCATTAATTTAAATATGTATTTTACAGAATCACCCACCATGGAATCACCCACATACACATTAAATTAACATGACGCTTGAAAAGGACAGGTGTCCCCGTCAACTTCTTGCATAAGGAATCCACCTTGTGTACGAACCCCAAAAAATAAATATAGTTTTACGGAATCCACCACAAAACCTCAAGGAATCCACCGTGGAATAAAAAAAACTCATAGAATCCACCGTGGTCTCACAGAATCCACTGCGGAATATGTCTCCTGGTATCATATAAATATTTGTGAAGCGCTTCAATAAATAAGCACACCTAAATAAATATTAGCGCCACACCTTTAATGATAAGGTGCGTGCCCATCAAAAATGATAATTTCTTCTAGGTAATCTGAATACATGTTATCGCCCAGTGCTTCCCAACACCACCGCTGCTTGCGCTACACATCAACTGAAGCATTCACAATTGTTGGAAATAAATAAAATTAAACTGAAAAAAGTGAATACCGAGCAGTCTTCAACTACAAAATAAAAAAATAGGTTGGAACTCTATCCTAATCTTAATTTAATATGAGTGCACTCTAAACTCATAAATATCCATTAATTTAAATATGTATTTTGCGAAATCACCTGCCATGAAATCACCCACATACACATTAAATTAACATGATGCCCGAAAAGAACAGGCATCCCTGTCAACTTCTCGCACAAGGAATCCACCTTGTGTATGAGCCCCGAAAAATAAATATAATTTTATGGAATTCATCGCAAAACCTCAAGGAATCCACCGTGGTCTCACAGAATCCACCGTGGTCTCATGGAATCTACGCTGGTCTCACGGAATCCACCGTGGAATATGTCTCCTGGCATCATATAAATATTTGACAAGCACTTCAATAAATAAGCGCGCCTAAATAAATATTAGCACCACACCTTTAATGATAAGACGCGCACCCATCAAAAATGATAATTTCTTCTAGGCAATCTGAATACACGCTATCGCCCAATGCTTTTCAATGCCATCGCTACCTACTGTACATATCAACTAAAGAATTTACAATTGTTAGAAAATAATAAAATTAAAATGACAAAAGTGAATACCTAGCAATCTTCAGCTACAAAATAAATAAATAGGTTGGAACTCTGTCCTAACCTTAATTTAATACGAGTGCACTCTAAACTCATAAACATCCATTAATTTAAATATATATTTTTTGGAATCACTTGCCATGGAATCACCCACATACACATTAAATTAACATGATGCCCGAAAAGAACAAGCGTCACTGTCAACTTCTCACACAAGGAATCCACCTTGTGTACGAGCCCCAATAAATAAATATAGTTTTACGAAATCCATCACAAAACCTCACGGAATCCACCATGGAATTAAAAAAAACTCACGAAATCCATCGTGGTCTCATGAAATACACTGTGAAATATGTCTCTTGGCATCATATAAATATTTTTCAAGTGCTTCAATGAATAAGCGTACCTAAATAAATATTAGCCCCACGCCTTCAATAATAAGGCATGCCCCCATTAAAAATTATACTTTTTTCTACGTCATCTGAATACACACTATTGCCCAATGCTTCCCAACGCCACTATTGCTTGGTCTACACATCAATTGAAGCATTCACAATTGTTAGAAAATAATAAAATTATACCGACAAAAGTGAATACCTAGTAGTCTTCAGCTACAAAATAAATAAATAGGTTGGAACTCTGTCCTAACCTTAATTTAATACGAGTGCACTCTAAACTCATAAATGCCAATTAATTTAAATATTTATTTTGTGAAATCACCCACATGCACATTAAATTAATATGACGCCCGAAAAGGATAGGCGTCCTCGTCAACTTCTCACACAAGGAATCCACCTTGTGTACAAGCCCCGATAAATAAATATAGTTTTACAAAATCCATGACAAAACATCACGGAATACACCGTGGAATTGAATCACGAAATCCACCGTGGTCTCACGAAATCCACCATGGAATATGCCTCTTGGCATCATATAAATATTTATCAAGCGCTTCAATGAATAAGCACACCTAAATAAATATTAGCGCCCAGCCTTTAATGATAAGGCACACGCCCATCAAAAATGATAATTTCTTCTAGGTAATCTGAATACACGCTATCGCCCAGTGCTTCCCAATGCCACCACTGCCTGCTCTACACATAAACTGAAGCATTCACAATTGTTAGAAAATAATAAAATTAAATTAAAAAAAGTGAATACCTTGCAGTCTTTAGCTACAAAATAAATAAATAGGTTGATACTCTGTCCTAACCTTAATTTAATACGAGTGCACTCTAAACTCATAAACATCCATTAATTTAAATATGTATTTTGCGGAATCACCTGTCATGGAATCACCTGCGTGCACATTAAATTAACATGACACCCGAAAAGGATAGGCGTCCCCATCAACTTCTTGCATAAGGAATCCACCTTGTGTACGAGCCCCGTCAAATAAATATAGTTTTACAAAATCCATCGCAAAACCTCACGGAATCCACTGTGGAATTAAAACAGACTCACGGAATCCACCGTGGTCTCACGGAATCCACCGTGGAATATGCCTCCTGGCATCATATGATGACACTAGGATACACAATGTTATGGATATGGTGAAAAATAAATTTGATATGAAAGATTTGGAAGAATTGAAGTTTTTTCTAGGCATTGAGGTTGTGAATTCACCCAATGGAATTTGGTTGATGCAAAATAGTATGCACTTGAGATGCTGAAGAAATATAGTATGACAAATTGCAAACTTTTAGATACTCCACTAGATCAAAATACCAAGCTAGATGTGAATACTAGAGTTGAAATTTTAGATGTCACTATGTACATATAGATGGTATAAAGTCTCATCTACCTTACCATTACTAGGCCTGATCTTAGCTACTCATTTGGACTTAATAATTAGTTCATGTAGAAGCATAGAAAATCCCATTTTGAATGTAGTGAGATGAATTATGCATTATGTCAAGGCTACAATAGATTTTGGACTCTTCTATGAGAAGGATAAGCACTTGAAGCTCATGGGATATATTGATGCAAATTGGGCAAGTTGTCCATATTATAGACGATCTATTGGTGGATATACATTTAGCCTTGATAGTGGAATGATTAGCTAGAGTAGCAAGAAGCAACCAATAGTTGTACTCTGTAGTATTGAGGTAGAGTATAAAGGTGCAACATTAGTAGCTTATGAGATTGATTGGTTGCTAAAGTTGTTCACAGATTTGGGTATGTAGGTAAATGCTCTAGTTACATTGTATTGTGACAATATGAGTAGTGTAATTCTAGATACAAATCCTATGTATCATGGCAAAATAAAATATATAAAAGTACACTATCACTTCATACAAGAGATGGTACTTGTGGGGAAGATAGATCTCCTGCATGTCAAAACCGAAGACCAAGTAGTTGACATCTTTACTAAGTTAGTAGGTAAATATAAGTTCAATTTCTTTAGAGAGCTACTTGGGGTATCGTGTATTCTATTGACTCTCTAGCTATAGCTTAGATGTGTATCATGTATGGTCAATAAGTTGAGTTGGTAACACAATTATGGTTAAAACTATGGTCAGTAGTAGTGAGACCTAGATTATCTTCACTATTGTAGTTGTTATTGCATTTGTATTGAAGAAATGTGACAAAGCATTTGAATTATTGTGTAATGCTTTAACTAGATGCTCAATGGCATGATGAGAGTTGGTAATCGTAAGTTATGTCCTCTGTCATGGCCTTAAATGAAGTAATTCATGGAATCTTCCATCCATCACCTTAAACTTTGTACAAAAGGGTTTTTTGTACCAACTTCTTTCACCCATACTAGAATTGAAGCATTTAAAGGGAAAGTTGGCATGTTTTTGGTTAGTAACAAAACCAATTGTTCCTATTGCTATAAATTAAGAAGTGTGTGAGACTAATGAAGAATATTGAAGAAGAATACGATAGTGAGCACATTGCTCTGCTCTTGATCCACCTCCTTTCCCTATTATCTCTATTGAACTTTTAACAATTTTTTAAATAAAAAACCTTATCATTTATAGTAGTCATTGTCCTTGGTTTGTGTGGTATTATGGGAGTTTGTTGATTTGGTCCACTCAAGGAATGGTGAAGTCTCATCATCAAGCAAGGACCAAGTACTTCAGAGATACAAGGCACCATGGTGGTGTACAGAAGGCAAATAGCTTGTTGAAGTTTTCCGTTTGGTTTTACAAAGTAACTTGGTATAGAGACAGGATAGAAGAAGTAAAGAGGATGTGCCAAAAGACACAACTCTTGCACTAAAAATGGCGAAACAAAAGAGACAAGAAGCATATAATAATTCATGTGTGAATGAGAGGTTTTTACAATGATTGGCCTCTAGGGAGAGACAAGGTCAGAAATGGAGCTCAAAGAGTAGATAATCAAAGTTTTTATTCCTCTCCCTATGTGAAATCAAAGATGATGGCTTCATTTCTTTGTTGGATTATGATTGGAGCATTAATAAAGTATATACAAAGCTTTAAAAAGTTGGTTTGATGTAACGCGTCCACCTATCGGCTATCCAAGAATGTTTTAGCGGTCCATCAAGAAACCAATCAAAGCATCGCCGCCTGGCACTCCCAGGGAATGTTCCGGGGTTTGTCGCCTAGGGTTTTTCGAGTTCACCTTGCATAGGAACGTTTACGGCCAAATCCACTAGGATTGACCTGAAATCTAGGTTCCTAGAGCCAAGGTCTCATAATGGCATTCTAGCGACGGGTTTTGAACATCCTACTCTATGCAGAGGTACCCAATCCAAAGCAGATCCATACCGCACTTGGTTCAAAGTGAATGGGGAACGAGAGGGATGCACCACTCAACCTCTCTGCCCATAGGGCATAGTCCCATTTCGGTCCGCTAAAACGGTATGAATCAGGTTCTAACTTAACAATACCTAAAGTCGAACGGTGATAAATCCTTGTGAGAAGCTCCCAGTTCTTTGGGACCATCCTGTCGTAGGACAAGCCCATTGGGGATTCCACCCACCCGCTTCCCTTGATAGCTTTAGTTTTCTAATTAGGTCCTACCACATTTATGTGTGACTTTTAAAATGATCTTCATCAATTAATCCTTTTAGGGAATAGGGTTTGTTTGCGTAATTTATGGCGCAGACATGAAAACAAAACAAGCAGTCCTTTTGACAAATAAGTTCCTTAACTTATCTTCAAGTTAATCTTTGTCTCCTGCCCATATAGGAGAATTATGTATTCCTTCTGTCCAACAGAAGTACCCAGTCCAAATCACATGGCAGCATAATTTCCATCCTTTATCTAGAATAGGATCTTCCAATGTCTCAGACGTTGGGCTCACGGCAGTCTACAACTCCGTTCCGGACTCGAAAAGGGGTATCCAAAGCTTCACTGACCTCGACCGACCTAGGAGTGAGACACAATTTCTGTGGTTGGCCTTTTCACCACTCGACCTTCGGCCCATGAATCGAGTAGTGCCCTCTCGGGGTAATCCGTGGTGCGATCTTGGAGATGATCCACCCGGGAAAAATATCATTCCTTAATTAATCCAATTAAGAATCAAGCATAATCAAGGCAATCAGCCCTAATATCATCTTCTAGGAAAACATTCCTTTATTCTCCATGGCTACTTATCATTACCAACCCTTGCCATGCTTTTACCATCAAACACAAGAACTTGGAATATTTATCCAAATCACAATGCAACAATCAGTGGATTGTAAAAAGCATTTAGGGTGTTGTTCAATCAATCCAACAAAACTAATTGTATTTTTCCCAAACAATACAAGAATAGATGCGATAATAATTCCATCGCATATTTGCTCTCCCCCTTGGGATCAAAGAGTAATTCTATGCAAAATTTACTTAATACTTGCATGCACAATTCTCAATGTTATTCTTTTTACGATTATGCTATTCATAACCCCTGATTGATTTCCCTATCAATGAATAATCCATACGCAACTAGTGCAATTAACTTCCCCTGATATATGCACTTTGCAAACTCCATCTTTCGAATATATGAGAAGAGGTTTATCCCTTCCCATGACCTATTCTCATATGTCATAGCATGGGCCTTATGTATCTCATGCAAGAATCAAAGCAAGCATCTAACAATTTAGAAAATACATTACTTATACGATCGGAACCATAGTTGGATTGGCAGTGATGCCTTCGCCCAAAGCTTAATTGCTGGTTGTAGGATTGCCAGCCACACGCGACATTCTTTGCTTGGAGGCCATTGTCCACAAGTACTCAAGAGATTAAGGAAAAATAGATTCGACATGGGAAAGTGTAAGAGAAGATAGTTAAGTTGAGGATCGAGATAGAGGAAATTGTGCAGCCTCCCAGGGTAACTCCTCTCTCTCTCTCTCTCTCTCTCTCTCTCTCTCTCTCTCTCTCTCTCTCTCTCTCTCTCTCTCTCTCTCTCTCTCTCTCTCTCTCAAGCTCTCCCTCACAATCTCTTGGAGGGGTATCCTTCTCTCTACCTCTCTCTCACAGCCTCTCGAGGTCTCCTTATGCTCTCTTGTGCCTCCCCATGCCTTTTCCCAAAATCTAATATTTTTTTACCATCCAAACTATACACATTAATACTAGTGATTAATATAGCTCATAAGTCTTGTTCACATTGTAACTTTTGTGAAGGGTGGCTACGGTCCTTGTCAATCCAAGAAAAATATTAGATTTACGACTCTTGGTTTTTAAAAATATATTTTTTAATTAAATAAAAATTATTAGCTATTAACGTTAGTTAGTTTTTACCTTAGTTAGTCTCTAGTTAGTAATCTTACTAACTTATTAACTGACTAACTTTCAAACTAACCAACTTTTATTGCGTGGAAATATTACATTTGAATAGTGGGAAAAGAAGGACTGATGAGGCTTGTCCTTCTCCTCTTACGTGTCTTCTTCTTCTTCTTCTTCATAGTCTTCTTCTCCTTTGACAATTGCAAGATAGGCCTTCTGTGATCTCTTCTTGGCATTAAATTTTTTTTCAATGTTCCCAATGCTTTTGCAAAATTTACAAATAATGTATTACTTCACTTTGTTCTTTTTGTTAATATAGAGCACATATTCTTCTTTTGAAGTGCTTGCTTCTTTTTACCTTTAAACTTCTTCTCTTCTTCAAGGAGTGATGCTTTGATGTCCACCAGCTTTGGATTTGATATATTAATTAGTGTGATGGAGACATTACCAAATTCTAGAGGAAAACTATTGAGCAAGACTCCTTCTATTTTAAAGTTAATCCCTCCAAGTTTAGTTAGCAAAATTTCCATATAATTAAGGTGAATTGCAAGAAGGGATGTATTAGCCTTCATATCCAACCTGAAAGACTTAATCAGCAATCATATTTTGAAGATTTAGATTGGGCACCAAACAGTGCATCCAACCGTTCTTCCCAAGTAGCATGAGATGTATCACACACGTCTACATGGTGGATATAGCTATCATCAAGCTCAATCTTAATGATTGCTTGGGGGCTTTTTCATCACTCTTTTGCCAAATAGCTGCAAGAGCACCATCTCTAGGCTTCTTCTTCTGGCCACTAGTTATTGTCCACACACCTTTCTTCATAAGGATCAATTTGATCCTTGTTTTCCAAGTGTGGAAGCATGCTCCTTTGAAGTTACAAGAGGATGATTCCTTGCCCATTCTAGAGGTTTGAGTAGTAGCAAATCTCTAAAAACAAATCAACACACGAGTTGAAACCAGTTGTGTCAAGAGACACAAGTGGAAGTAGTGTCAAAGGATACTATGCTTTGACGATTGATGTTCAATCCTCCCCTCCTTGCTAATTTAATGTGGCATTCTTGCTAGAACCATAGTGTAGCACTAGATCAAAGTGGTAGTAGCAAGGTTGAGCCAACCAAAGTGAGAGACAGAAGAGATATTTGAGCTTTATGTAAAAATGGCTATGGTCAAATTAGGATTTAGTAGACAAGCGTCTGGTTTTTCTCTGATTGTAGCTCAAATAAGTAACCACTTGAGCTAAGATTTTATTAAGAGATAGCCTAGGTCATAAGCTTCAAAAGCCCTATGCTCTTGGGTTGCATGGCTTTGCATATCAAGAGCTAGTGATATACCATTAAAAAAGGCACAAGTCTACATACTGAGTAGGGATTTCTATAATGTTGGGTTTTCGAAGTAGCAATGTCGATGTTTGTTGTAGTTGCCTAAACGTCTTGATGTAGAGAAAAACTAGCTAGAAGAAATCATGATGAGATATGCTTTGTATGAAGAGATCTAGCTACTCCAAGTCAGCAGGATGCTACTAGCTATGGAGGTTAAGAAGAGTAGAGTGAAGATGGAGTGAAGAGATGACTTCTTCTGGATTGAGTTGAGATTGAGAAGAGCTAAGGGAGAAGTGTGTTGAGCTAAACCAAGCTCACCATGGCTCTGATACCATGGTTAAGGAACATGGATCTTCATCAAGGTTAGTTATGGAGGTCAGAAATCATAGACAAGAAGCACGATAACTAAGACAAGACAAGGCTCTTATTCAAGTGATTTAGGTTCTAAGATTAATTAACTTGGACTCATATAGCCTCTACAAAACTTGATCAACACCTTCAGTACAAAAAGGGGGAGGATTACATAGTCAGGGAATACAAATTTTGAAAATTTATAATCTCTATTGACAAAAATAATACTCATGATTTATTCAAATTAATACAATCATTTTCTACAATATATTGTAGGACATAGTATTTGTATGTATGCATGTACCTTTATATGATCCAATTTGTCAAGGTATTGTGAAAGATCTGCACCTTCTTTGTGCAATGTTAACTTGGAGCTACTCGTGGCCGATGTCCTTGAGCCCCTTGATTGAGTAAGAAAGTCATCATTCAAGGCTATGTAGAGGTGCATCCTTAGCTACATGTGAAGTCATTTGGCTCTTGAAATTGTAACATGACTTGGATATACAAATGGATACGAAGGTCATATTCCATTGGGATAACATGAGTAATATGTTATTGGCTAGCAACCCTATGTACCATGCTATATCAAAGCACATAGAAGTTTATTATCACTTCATCAAGGAAATGGTACTTTTAGGAAAGATAGACCTACTTCATGTGAAGACTGAAGACTAGGTAGCTAACATCTTTACCAAACCACTTGGTAGAGATAAGTTTGTTTACTTCAGAGAGCTACTTGGAGTACAACAATTGACCTTGCGCTTGAGGGGGAGTGTTGAGTTTCAAGCTCATTATTTACACTGATTAGAATAAGAAAAAACCTTTAAAATGTTCTTATTTAGGATTATGCTTAGGAAGGAAATTAAGATAGTAAGGCCAAGACTAGACAAGATAGATAGGTTTCATGGAAAACACATACACATACACATACACATTCATACACACACATAGAATAATAGGACAAGATTGCCATGCATGACATGCTTCCATCGAATTCATGCCACACACCAATTGATAGTCCTCTTCCACACACAACACATAATGTGTGTGTGTGTGTGTGTGTGTGTGTGTGTGTGTGTGCGTGCGTGCGTGCGTGCGTGCGTGCGTGCGTGCGTGCGTGCGTGTGTGTGTGTGTGTGTGTGTGTGTGTGTGTGTGTGTGTGTGTGTGTGTGTGTGTGTGTGTGTGTGTGTGTGTGTTATCCAAAAGAGAAACAATGATATTCACCCGACCCCAAATGGCTATTATCTAGGCTTCTAAAAAGCCCACTGAGGGTGTGATTGGGCTTGGTGGGTCCGCAAAAATTTTAAAAAGCCCCTAGTTAAGTTTCGACCTATTGAAGTCCAAATAGTAATCAATGTAAACATTTTAACAAGGTAATCACATATCCTAATTATAGAAAATTTTAAGTAATTATGTAAATATTCAATCCATATATACATTATATGCATAAACTATATCACACATATAGTTAAGATGAACCGATATAAATAAAACCAAACCTTATGAGAAGTTATATAAACAATTGCACCAGAATCAAGAATCCAATCTTAAGCTAGTCATCTATCTATTGCAACTAGTATATATGCAAAGAGTAAAAGTAAGTAGTACCTTACCATCATCATTATGTATAATTACTACATTGATTTTTTTAATCTTTACTTTATCTTGTTTCCTATCATCATCCTTATCCTCCTTATCCTTTTGTTCATCCTTTCATTTGTATGAGTCCTTGATATGACATATTTTACTACAATGGAAGCATTCAACGTCTTTGTTGGACCTAGATTTGTTGTGCAACCATCCACGATCCTTATTCTTGTCTTTATATTATTTTCTCTCTCTTTCTTCCTACATTGAAAATGCATGATAACTTTTGCTTGATCCATGGATTTCCTATGTATCTCTTCAATCAATAAACTAGCCACAACATCAATAAACTTCAACTCACCATTTGGAGCTAAATTACTAATGACTATTTCAAACATATCCTATGATACATGCAAGCAATATAGCAAAAAGATTACCTTAACCTCATCTTTGAATTTCAATTTTTGAGCTTGCATCTGACTAAATATGATATTGAATTCATTGAGGTGAGAGGAGATAGTTGAGTCCTTCATTTGTAACTCAAACAACTCTTTCATGATATACTTATTATTAAGGGCAATTTCTTTCCTGTAAGTGTCACATAGCTTCTCCCATAAGTCATGCATAGTTGTCTCATTCACAATTGTAGAATACATAGATTCTGAAAAGTGGATTTGGCCAATGCATCAAGCTTTGATCAATCTTTAGGTATGTCTATTGATGTTCCATCTATGCCTCTTATATGGGCCCTTAACTACTTCTTCCAAATAAGGAAATCTTGAATCTACTTCTTCCACAAATGGAAGTTAGTATAATCAAACTTCCTAATGATATACAGTTCCCCATCCATTGTAGATTATGAAGCCATTTGTGCAAAATAGTGACTAACTATCAAGTGATAGAACTAGAAAATCAACAAATTGCACCATATAATTGGCAGACTTTCTATAACACCAACTTAGTATAACCAGAATTGAGAGAATATAAAAGATGAACTACTACTAATAATATATATATCACGATCCAAATGTTGTGAAAATCACTACATATAGTTAAAACATTGTATTACAGTATCAATGCTTCCTCATCTCAAATATAGCAGCATAATACCATTCAATTATTTAAGAATAAATCTTTTCTTAATCCAAACCATATCTTTCCTTAGAAAGTTCTTCTAGATCTTGTTTCAACTTCTTGAATATTCATTATGCTATCTTCTCTATTTTGAAACTCTTTTCAGTGAATACCAACAATGTTTCACAATCTATCAAGCACATAGACAAAGATAATGCAATGAGAAATGTATAAGTGCCTTCATAGAGGTATTGACTCTTGGGAAAAAAACTATGAAATAAACAAAGAAATTAATAAGTAATATAAAATTGTATTGGATTAAGAAAAAAATAGCCAAAAAAATTAACAAAAAAAATTCTTCAATATGAAATAATGATAATGTATGAATACAAGTCTAAAATTAATAAATTTATTATAAAAATATTAAAAATTATTAAAAATTAATAATCTATAAAAATAATAGTTAATAATGATAATTGAGAATTCTACTATCTTCTCAAAACTTCTATTGCCTACAAAAAGTTCTAAAAGATTCTAGGAAGGATCTAGTCTTACATCGAGATCTTCTCTTGTATCAATAAATGTATTATTGTACTTTACACTTTTGTAATAAAGAAAGAAGTTCCTCTTCTTTAGGTTATTCTCTTGTAAGTTGTGATGAAACAATAGAACAATATTGAGCCTATGTAAATTGATTCAATTTAATTCAATTCATTGTTAGCTCAAGAGAAGTAATGAGGATGTACTCTTGGATTATGTTTGTATTGTCAAGGATTTGGGTATATTGCTCATTTTTTTCCTAATAAAAAGCTACATAGTGCTTAATTGCAAGGTGCCCCCCCATCGGCTGTCCAGGCACACTTTTAGCAGTTTATTGAGAAACGAATCTAAGCGTCGCTACCCGGTACTCCCATGGAATGTTCCGAGTTTTGTCCCCTAGGGTTTTCCAAATCCGCCTCACAATGAAATGTTCATGGTCGAAACCCACTAGGATGGACCTGAAATTTGGGCTTCTAGTGGCCACGGTTTCTTATCAGCATTCTAGCGTAAGATCCTGGACATCCTACTTTACGCAGAGATATCTAAGCCGAAGCAAAATGGCACTTGGTTCAAAGAGAATGGGAAACGAGAGTGATGCGTCGCTCAACCTCTCTACCCGTAGGGCATAGTCCCATTCCAGTCCCCTAAAACGGCATGAATCGGGTTCTAACCTAACAATACCTAAAGATCGAACAACGGTAAAATCTTGTGAGAAGCCTCCCAGTTCTCTAGGACCACCCTGCCGTAGGACAGACCCATCAGGAGTTCCGCCCACCCGCTTCCCTTAATAGCTTTAGTTTTCTAATTAGGTCCTACCACATTTATGTGTGATACTTAAAGTCAGCTTCATTAATTAAGCCTTTTAGGGAACATGGTTCGTTCACATAACTTGTAGCACAGACATGAAAATAGAGCTAGAAATCTATTGGCAAACAAGTTCAAACAAGTTCCTTAACTTATCTTCACGTTAATCTTTGTCTCCCGCCCGTACAGGAGAAATTATGTATCCCTTCTATCCAACAGAAGTATCCCTTCTGCCCTGGAGAAGTAACTGGTCCAAATCACATGACACCACAAATTGAATCCTTTATCTAGAATAGGATCTCCCAATATGCCCAGATGTTGGGGGGCCACAGAGGCCTTCAACTCCATTCTAGACCTAGCAAGGGGTGTCCAGAGCTCCACTTGACCCTCAAGCTGTCTAGGAGCGAAACATTTTTCCATGGTTGGCCTTTTCACCACTCGACCTTTGGCCCATGAATCGAGTAGTTCCCTCTTTGGGTTAATCCGCGGTGCGATCATGGATGTGATCCACCCGTACAATGTATTCTTCCTTAATTAAATCATTTAGGAATCTAGCACAACAAGGCACTCAGCCCTAATATCATTTCCTAGGAAAACATTCATTTATCCCCATGGCAACTTGTCATCACAGACCCTTGTCATGGATTTAGCATAAATCACAAGCACTTGGAACATCATCCAAACAACAACTAACAACCAATTGAATGTAAAAGCATTTAGGATGTTGTTAGATCAACCAACAAAAACCAATTGTATTCTTGCCAAACAATGCAAGAATAGTCACGATAACATTTCCATTGCATATATGCTCTTTCCCTTGGGATCAAAGAGCGATTCTATGTAAAATTTACTTAACTCTTGTATACACAATTTTTAATGTCATGATTATGCCATTCATAACCCCTAACCAATTCTTCCTTGTAATTTCTCTATCAACGAATAAGCCATATGCAACTAGGTGCAACTTTCCTTAATACATGCACTTTGCAAGCTCGATCTTTTGAATACGTGAGATAAAATTGATCCCTTCCAATGACCTATACTCGTGCATCATAGTATGGGGCCTAACGTATCTCATATGAGAATCAAAACAAGCATCTATCAATTTGGAAATACATTATTTACGACCGGTACCGTAGTTGGATTGACGGTGATGCCTTTGTTTGAAGCTTCGTTGTTGGTTATGGGATTGCCATCCACACATGACATTCTTCACTTGGGGGCCATCGTCCGCAAGTAGACTCAAGATTAAGAAGGCAGAATAGATTCGAGATGGGAGAGTATAAAAGAATATGGGTGAGTCGAGGATTGAAATAGAGGGAATTGAGCTAACTCTCTTCCTTGCAGCCTCTCGGGTGACTCTTCTCTCTCTCTCTCTCTCTCTCTCTCTCTCTCTCTCTCAAGCTCTCTCTCACAATCTCTTAGAGAGGTATCCTTCTCTCTACCTCTCTCTCTCGTAGCCTCTCGGGGTCTCCTTATTCCACTTGTGCCTCCCCATGCCTCATATTTATAGTGGATTAGAGAAGAGGGCTTGTTGCTGAGAAGAGGAGCTCTTTGTGGAGGGGGATCTTGGAAAAATCAATGATCTGATGCTAGGATCATAAATTTGATGGTTCCATTGGCTTTGAAAGGGGGGTAAATTCCAAGATACTTGATTAGAAAGCTCTTAGTTCACTCCTTCTTTTCTCTGTTCGAAGTGTTGTTTTCTGTTTGTAGACTGTGATCACAGTGCGCACGATTTTGCAAATCCCTTTTTTTTTCTTTTTATAAAATCTCAAAAACTAATTAAAACATCACTTGTCTTTTCTTTTAAATGACATTCATTTCTAGAAATCTCCATATCTTTTTTAGGATAATAGCTAAAATATCTAAAATATACTAGTTTTGTCCAAAATCTAATATTTTTGGACCATCCAAACTATACACATTAATACTAGTGATTAATATAGCTCATACGTCTCATTTACATTGTAACTTATGTGAAGGGTGGCTACGGTCCTTGTCAATCGGAGAAAAATATCGGATTTACGACTCTCGATTTTTTAAAACATATATTTTTAATTAAATAAAAATCCTTAATTATTAACGTTAGTTAACATTTTTTCTTTTTTAGTTAGTCTTTAGTTAGTAATCGTACTAACTTATTAATTGACTAACTAACTTTCAAACTTACCAACTAACTTTTATTGTGTGGAAATATTACATTAATAATCAACAAGGAAAACCAGAATGCATTGTCTCTGAAAGGGATGAGAGGATCCAAAGACCATGCACGAGCTATGGCAAAGAGCAAGAGCAAGAAAAGAGAGAGAGAGACAAATGGGAACTCCAACAGTCACAATGTGTGACCGGGCCTTCCTTTATTCACTAGTCACTGAAAGAATAAAGAATAAGTGTGACGGTGACGGGCGCCCGCCACCTGCAGTATGCAGTGGCGGGTACTGTCAGTGTAGTAATACAGGGGGTGGCACGGCGGAGGTGCCTTTACCCCAACAACCTCCCACTTAAAGGCGAATCTGCCCTAGTGAGAGAGAAAAGAAAAGAAAAGACAGTACAAATGTACATAGGTACAAGGGATGAGGAAAGGCAACATCTCATCCAATGCCCATCAATCTCCTAAGAAAGGCAAAGCACTCAGTAGTGAGGCTTTTCGTGAGCAGATCTGCAGGATTGATGTCAGTGGAGATCTTGACAAGGTCAACAGACCTATCTTCCACGACACCCCGAATAAAGTGATATCTCACCTCAATATGTTTCGTCTTCGCATGGAAGAACAGATTCTTAGCCAACTGAATTGCACTCATAGAATCCGAATGCAGTTTAGGAACAGCATCGATCCCAAGGTTAGAAACAAGACGACCTAGCCAGATAGCCTCCTTGCAAGCCTCAGTGGCTGCAATATACTCAGCCTCAGTGGTAGACAAAGCCGTACACTTCTGCACCCTGGACATCCAAGAAACAGTCCCTCTAGCATAAGTGAACACATAGCCAGAAGTGGACTTCCTACTATCTGCATGTCCTGCATAGTCGAAGTCAGTGTAACCCATGACCCCTATATCCTGGCTGCCATAGCATATAGACATATCTGTAGTGCCCTTCAGGTACCTCATGATACCTTTCACAGCATCCCAATGCTTCTTGCCAGGTGTAGCTATATAACGTGCCACAACACCAACTGCATGTGCAATATCTGGACGAGTGGCTATCATGGCATACATGAGACTGCCCACTGCTGATGCATAAGGGGTCTTGGCCATCTCGGCCCTCTGCTCATCTGTCTGTGGACAATCGGCCTATGAAACCCTCACATGAGAAGGCAAAGGACAGCCCACAGGCTTTATGTCCTACATGTGGAAGCGCTCAAGGACTTTATGGATGTACTCCCACTGTGAGAGATACAAAAGCCCCTGATGCCTATCGCGCTTAATGCGTATCCCAAGAATATGTGAAGCCTGTCCCTGATCCTTCATCTCAAAGCTCTTCTTGAGCTGAGCTTTCAGAGCATCAAGCTCTGCATGAGCTTTCCCTGCTATCAGCATGTCATCAACATAGAGAACCAAAATCAGTAAACTGCCATCACGGGCTTTCTTCTGTAAAGACACGGATCCATAGCACTCCTGCTGTAGCCCTGTGATTGCATAAAGGCATCAAACTTATGATACCATTCCCTAGGTGCCTGCTTCAAGCCATAAAGACTCTTCTTCAATTTGCACACTAGGTGCTCCCTGCCATGTTCTGCAAAGCAGGCTGCTCCATATAGATCTCGTCATGCAAATCCCCATGCAAGAATGCAGTCTTAACATCCATCTGATAAAGATCCAAGTCAAGTTGCGCGACCAAGGACAAGACCAAGCGTAGGGTAGTCATCTTGACGACAGGAGAGAAGACCTCATCAAAGTCAACTCCATGCTCCTACTTAAAACCCTTAGTTACAAGTCTAGCCTTATAGGCCGGCTTGGGGTGCCCAGGGGTACTTTTCAGCTTGTACACCCATTTTCATGGCAAAGCCTTTTTGCCCTTAGACAAGGCAACAAGATCCCAAGTCACATTCCTATGCAAGGAGTCCATCTCAGACTGCATAGCCCTCTCCCAGGAGTGACTATCACCCCTACGCATAGACTCATCATAGGTGAGAGGCTCTCCTGCATCCGTCAACAAGACATACTGCATAGAGGGCTCATAGCAATCAGGTGGACGTCTATCTCTAGTAGACCGTCTCACCGCAGGCTCTGCTGCCTGCCCAACTGCCTGTCCAACACCCTGGCCCTGTGTAGGAACTGTTGCAGGCTATACTATTGGTTGTGCTGGAGCCCGAGGCTCCTCCTGAAAGATCACTCTGTAGATCTCAACCACCTTCTCAGGCTGCTTATGCATTTTGTGTTCATGGAAACTACATCATGGCTGCGTACTATTTTCCGTGCCTGCGGATCCCATAGGCGATAGCCCATCTCTCCTGAATCACCATAGCCAAGAAAGATGCATTTAATGCTCTTTGGATCCAACTTACTGCTCTTGTCCTTGGGCACATGGCAGAATGCCTCACATCCAAAGACACGGAGATGCGCATAAGAGGGTGGCTTACCAGCCCAAACTTCCTCTGCAACCTGGAAATCCAAACCACTAGAAGGCGATCGGTTTATGACATGCACTACCGTAATAACTACCTCAGCCCAAAATCTCTGTGGTAGGCCTACATGGCTAAGCATAGAGCACACAGCTCTTGAATAGTCCTGTTCATGCGCTCAGCCAAACCATTCTGGGGTGGGGTGTAAGGGGTGGTCAACTGACACTTAATACCCCTGTCATCAGACAACTGCTCAAAAGCACGTGAGACATATTCTCCCCCATTGTCAGTCCTAAGGCATTTCAGCCTATACCCAGTCTGGTTCTCAACAAGAGCAAGCCAATGCTGAAAGACTGCCAAGACATCGAACTTCTGCTTTATAGGATAAGCCCACACTTTCCTAGAAAAATCGTCAATGAAGGTAACAAAGTACTTCGCGCCACCCATAGACATACAAGGCATGGGCCCACAAACATCGGAATGCACCAAATCCAAGGGCTCATCCATGTGTGGCCTACCCGATTTCTTATGCATAGACCTATTCTGCTTACCATAAAGACAATGATCACACGAGTGAAAACATGCATAGTCTAAAGGCGGAAGATACTGCAAACCAGAAAGCATTTTCATTCCCTTCAAAGACATATGCCCCAAACGGGCATGCCAAAGTGATACATGTGGGATAGAACCCACTGACAAAACATGATCAATTGTAGGACCATCCACTACAAGAGGATAGAGGCTGCTAGCCTTGGCACCTCTGGCCAGTACAAGTCTGTCTTCTCTGCTAATCTTCTAGGCAGAGTCTCCAAAACCAATGTGAAACCCTGCATCATCCAGCTAACTTGCAGACATAAGGCTGCGCATAAGCGCAGGTACATGACATACATCCTTGAGCACAAAAGAACTGCCAGTGGAAAACTGCAACTGTATGTCACCACTGCCCACAATAGCCAAAGACCTGTCATCTCCAAGCCTGACTGACCCTGATATAGTGCGATAGAAGTGGAACCACTCACGATAAGGCGTCACATGAAAAGACGCGCGTGAATCCAAAAGCCAACATTGTGCATATATGCTAGGAGTCTCAGTCAAGTGTGAGTTGTCAGATGAACTAGCTGCTAAGATAAACTCATCACCGTCAGATGGCTCCTCAGTCTGTGTAACATTGATCTCTTCGATCTTTACACTAGACTTCGCAGGTACAATACTATGATCAGAAGACTTTTCCTGCACTTTATCCTTCCCCTTGTCCTTGCGCTTCTCATTACTGAGCTGAAATTGTCTGATGTAGAGAGTGCTCTTCTGTAGGAAGAGATCAACAAGAAGAACTTGGATGTCTCTCGTGTTTCTCATGCTTTGACAGTTAGAGGCAGGAATGATAGGAATGACCGTGGGAATGGTCGTGGCCGTGACTCTCAGAAGGGTCGGTCCAAATCTCGTGGAAAGTCGCGTAGTAAGTCGCATGGGCGCAACGCTAATGTCACTTGCCATCATTGTGGGAAAAAGGGCAATATCAGACCACAGTGTCATGAGTTGCGCAATCTAGCAGATTGATCAATAGTCTTTTTCACATAGGTGTTTCAATCTATTTCATCCAGTGCATGAGCTGCCAAGCTCTCCAGCATTGGCATACTGATTTTGAGCATAATGGAGTTGTACCGTTGGTTGAAGAAGAGGGAGTGGATGACTTTTGCCTGCATTCAGATTTATGGGTCAGGGATGTCCTGAATGCTTACGTTGTCATTTGTCAAGACTTGCTCCTTCCTCATGTTTAGCATGGCGTATACATCCCTCTTTTGTCTCCTTTCCACCTTGGGTTCTAGACCTAGTGCCTTCTCCACCAAGGTCTTACTGACCTGAATTTGAATTTGTTTTGCTTCTTCTCCCCTCCCCACAATCACTGTCCCACATTCCCTATTAGGGTTGTAGGTCCTCAAGAAGTCAACACACTTGGCATGGTCGAGTTCCTGTTCAAACTTTTTGATGTACTTAGCCATGTTGCATTGCTTTATGACCCTTTTGGCAACCTCCTCCTTAGCCACCAACTCTGTGATGCTATGGATGCTACGAAACTTCAGCTAGTTGTGAGCGTGGTTTTCAAGGAAGAGGCCATATTTCGCTCTTTCCTCTTCCATGAATGGAAGACAATGGGCACGATCCTATTGTGATGCCATCTTCATTTCTTGTCACACAATCATGGTTCACCATTAGTGTTTTTAAGAAACTTCCTTGCTAGAAGATAAACAAGAGTTGACCATGCTTTTATGGAAAGAAGACATACTTAAGTATAAAAAGAGAATTTTCCTTCAAATAGTTCTTATTCTTTTCCCAAAATTTTATGACATTCTTCCTTAATGAAGAGTTGATTTTCATATTTTCGGCATTGATTGAGGTTTTAGTTTTCCCTTGTGTGTTTCATTTCCCCTTACATGTTTGACTTCACCTCTTCATTCCACCTATTGATTTTGCCTTACTTCAACTTATTCTATTCCACCTTTCCCCCTCCCCACTAGGGAATGAAAAGAATCCTTCCTAGAATCTAGAGGTCGAAAGATCAAGGTGAGAGCGGAATTTTGGTGCCGAGAATTGCTTAAAAATAGCTAAAAATTATGAATATCAAGGGAAAAATATCCAATGTCAAAGGCGGCGGCTCGACCTAGGACGATTTTAAGCGTCAAAGTGCTCTAAGGACGCCCGGGCAACACTTGCGGATTTTTAGTAATTTTTCCATGCGCCTGTGGCGGTCAGTGGAGCTGTCAGTCAGTGCGGGATGCCGAGACGAGCTCACAGAAATTTTCAAATCGGGATTCGGACACCGTATGCGAGAGAGACGGGAAAAGGGCCAAAAGGCCGGTCAAAATTGGGGAGCTATCCAAAAGGAGTGAAGGGGTGCCTTTGGGAAGGGGCACCCCCCCTTCACAAAAAAAAAACGAATTAGGAGGGGGGCGGCGGCTGAACAGAGCCGTCGCGAAAGAAACGCCCCACCCCCCCCCCATTGCAAGATTTTTCTTGAAAGCAAGCCATGAAACAAATTGCAGCAGGCAACTACACTCATTCCACGCTCCGCATCGCTCCGGTCTGTGCAGACAATGGCAGCCTGTAGAGGGAGAGAGAAAATCAGTCTTTCTCTCTCCTCCCTCTCTCTCCTCTAAGGGGGAGTTCATGTGGGAAGAGAAAGGAAGAAGAAAGAATGGTGGAGGCTTGTCCGGCATCGATCGGATTGCTCCACGGGCTGGAAATGGTGACTTGTGATCGTCATGAGCATGAAGTGCTGCTGATTTTCAAATTTGCAGCCATGGATATGAAACCCGAGACACGCAAATAAGTGGTAATTCAATATTTTCAAAGGAAATTTGAGATTTTATGGCTTTTGATTGATAAAATGTTGTTCATCTGGGCTAAAAATTATTTATGTTGCTATTTTCCATGAGTACTTGTTGATCATAATCAGAAAATCAGAAAAACATGCATCTTGTGTCTCAAAATCATACACTAAAACACGTAAAATATGGAAAATCAAGGAAAAATGATGTTTTTGAGCATAAAAATGGAAGAATAAATAGGAACACCAACTAAATTTTCATTTTTGTTGCAAGAAGAAACTAAGGGCCACAGCCCATAACCTATTTTGAATTTTTAGTAATTAAATAATGCAAAAAATAAGGAAAATAAGAAAAATAGAGAAAAATCACTAAAAATAGGAGAAAAATGCATTTTGGGTGCGAAAAATTAATGAAAATTAAGAACAATGTTCGTGAGTGCTTGTGGGGACTGAAGCATGAGGATTTGTCTCAGTTCAGCCCCACCTTCTTGTTCTACTACGCTTTTTTCCGCTTTTTACACATAAAATGATGGCCAAATGCCTTATAAATCTATACGACAATGCAACATTTGATTGATGGGAGGGTAGAGTGGTTAAAATGTGTCTAAATGTGGAGTAAAATGATGAAAAGATTGCTGGTTTTTGTTTGTATGCCATATAGGTCGGTGAATAATTATAGAATGAGAGCCTAGAAGCACGAGGGTTTCCTCGGTGCTAGGTTCGTGCAACGCCGCATAAGAACGGTAGTTGAAAACCATTAAAAGGATGTTTTCCACATGTGCACAATATTGATTTTATAATTGTTTGAGCACTTAGCATCCACAATATGCATAAACCATGGAAATATTTAAAGGTATCAGAAATCCTGGATGCACAGCAATTGCTTTCATTAGGACCTTGACCCACGTTGATTGAGAGACAGGACACCCTAAGCCATAGGCTAGTCATGGGGTCTAGGGGAAAGAGAAGTAAGGATAATGGTACATTCCTGTATACGATTAAATGGTACCTTGAGTGGATTTTGTGCGAAATGTTTTTATGTTGAGCGACGCACCGAGGGGCCAATCCCCAAGGTGTAGGAGAGTCGCAGAGGGGTGGCGGCACTCAGCCGTTGGAGGACCCCCTATGTCTGTGCTTCGTTCCATTAGGCAATGTGTAAGGGACTCCCTCTGAGGAGTAGTGGGTGAGAGAAGAGTGGACTACAAACGATGTAATACAAACGCAAGATATTTAGGAAGGCAATGTATGTGTCATCAACGCTCCTGGCCGCGAGGCCGTGGGGTTGTTGAGCGCGTGAGATAGAGGTCCGGTTAGTGCACGAGCCAGTGCCGGCCCGTTCTAGGTTCCATCAGTGGTGCGTCTGCCGGGAGCCGCTTAAAAGTGGCGGTCCTCGAATCCTGGTTGTCTAGGGACCAACTAGCAGTTTATGCCAAAGGATACTGTGATTGATCTGTTATTTATCGATAAGCATCGTCTAGCAGAAATCCAAAAGCAAGAAAGAGACGAAAGAGCTAGGCGACGTGCTGAAATTTTTAGGAGATATTCCCCTAAGCGTAGTGGTGCTGAACCCTTACGAGGGAGTGGATCTAGTGGTCTTGGGGCCACAAGCAGTAAGTTAGGAGAAGGTGGAAGCTCTAGTGCTCCCCTTTCTTCCATAAGCCAGTCTATATCAAGTGCGGGAGGTGTAACCCCGCCGTCCCCTATTCCTAGTGCAAATCCAATCCTCTTTATGGCGCAGCCTATTGCAATTCCAGCAGGAACGACGGATTTGCCGGCTCTAGGTTACCCGCTACCCATTTTTAATGGGTTAGTTGAGGAAGATGCGGAACTCCACATTAGGGAGTTTCTAAAGCTGATGTTTAACTGTCGCATCCAAGAAGAAGGACATTTAATGATGTTCTTCAACATGACTCTCAAAGGAAGAGCCGCTATATGGTATCATGGTTTAGAAGCTGGAACCATATTGAATATTGATTCATTTTATGGAGCTTTTCGAAGGGAGTTTGCCCCTGAAAGGGGTGGGCAATATTGGTTGCGTGTACTCAACGTGACCCGCCAAGAACCACACGAGGATATTCGTGCTTATGCGAAGAAAATAAAAGAGGTTTTCCGTAAGTTGGACACCTCTATTCCTATCCCCACAGCTGCCCAATTGCAATATTTCCTACATGGTTTGGACTTTAACATCCAATTGCAGTTGAGTAGTGTCCCCTTGGGGGATATAGATACTGCCATTACACGAGCACAAGAGGTGGAATCCCGACTACAAGCAGCCTATGCTTCTTGAGGCAATTCGAATATGGGTTTAGTATTGGGAAACAATATGACGATGGCCAATGGCAGTAGTGGCCAAGGGATAGCGATGGCTAACCCTAATGGGAGAGGGAACATGATGCAGAATGTCCCTTTATTACCAGCTCCCCCTAGCATGTCGATGCCTACGGGTAGTCAAATGGCTCCAAATGGTGGAGGTCAGGCGGTCAATTCTAATACCATGCCTGTGGCTCAACAACCAGTGCCTAATCGAATTGTTAGGCCGATGGAACGACATGGTAATGACCAAGGCTATGAGTCGAGCGCTTCCAATGTTCTTGGCGAGTTTAAGGACATGATGAAGCATTATACCGACATGATTACGGAGCAGTATCGGCAAATAGCCATTGATGTCAACTTCCTTAAAAAACAACAAAATTTGATAGGAAGTAGATACCCAGATGAGGGTGCACCTTCGAGGTTTAGCTGCAAATGGTGTGGTGGGCAGCACTATCCAAGAAATTGCCCAAATGTTAAGTGCGACATCTGTGGAAAATCCGGCCATTTAGCAGCTACTTGCTGGAGTAAGATCAGTTTCCTCCAGCGCGGTAGTCGGCAACCAGGGCCTGTTAATCATCGTGTGCAAGGAAATGATTCCCAGCGAGAAGATGGGCCTAAACAAATACTTCAACGACCAAAGACTACAGTGGAGGAGCTACCCAGTGGTAGTGGGGTTAGTTTGATTGAGGCTGTACGCGTTAATGATGCTGAAACCTCTAATCTGCGAGCTGTTCTTACAAGAGGTCAAAAGGGTAGAGAAGCCGACAAGGATAAGCCTGTCGACGGAAACCCTAAATAAGGCGACAAAGGAATGCAAGTTTTGGATCCTGCCATGGAAGGGGGACCTTTGAAGGCCGTAGAAAGTAAAGCCGATAAGGAACCACCAAAGAAGAAGGTGAAAGTTAAGAAAGAGGCAATAAAGCCGGTTCAGTGACCTAAAGAGCAGATGGTTTGGCGTGAAAAGCGAACTCTATCGAACTATCATGAATTCGATTTGGCGAGCTCTCTTTGTGAAGTCAAGCCGGATGTGAATCTTTTACAGCTTATTAAGCTTTCCCCAGGAGTACGCAAGGAATTTAGAAAGATCCTACGTACCGGTTATATCGTAGAACCTTTGGGTATTGCGCGAGTTGGTGATGACTGGTTCGAGCATGCTGAGAAGCATTGCCCAAGGGTTGCAGCCTATGTCGATGGGATATTAGTAGATTATGCCATTGTCGACACGGGATCATCTGTTAACATTATGAGTTCTGAACTGATGGAAAGGTTGGGTCTTGCGATCCAGAAAGATACCTCCACAATCCTCAGAATGGCAGATGATAGTTTGAGGCAGCCGGAAGGCTGCATTACTAAGGTCCATGTCACTGTTGCAAATGTAGAATGCCTGTTGGACTTTAGGGTGATTCGTTTTGCAGGCCGTCCAAGTTACCAAGTATTACTCGGACGACCTTGGATCTTGCAAGCGGACTGCCAAGTAGATATACCCGCCGGTCGACTGATATTCGGCAGAGGTGCCCAGCGTGTGGTGGTTGATGCTTATCCTGAGTCCCCGTAGAGTGAGAGAGCTCCTCTATCTTCTACAGAATTGGAGACATTAGAAGATTTATCGGCCAGTGAGACATCATCGAGTGATGAGTCCAAAGAGGGATCCACCACGGAAGACATCTATCAGATCACTTTGAACGAGCCGATAGAGGGCCAAGATCGTATAAGAGATGCAGATGTTATCGAGCTAGACCTTGGTACTCCTGATGATTCATGGCCAATTAAATTAGGTTCTATGCTCAGCACAGCAGAAAGGGAGGACTATGTGGCCTTGATTCAGGAATTCCGTGATATCTTTGCTTGGAGCTATGGATGAGCTGAGAGGCATTCCTCCTAGTCTTGCTGTTCATACAATTTCGTTGAAAGAGGGCAGTCGTCCTGTACGACAGAAAGTAAGGCGTATGCCTTTCGAACTGAGGGACGGGCTGTTTGAAGAGTTACAGAAGCTTCGAAAAGCGGGTTTGATTTTTCCTGTGCAACACATGGAATGGTGTTCGCCAGTTGTGATCAGAAAGAAGAAAAATAATCAAATTCGATTATGTGTAGACTTTAGAGAGCTGAATAAGCAGATAGTTAAGGACTACTACCCGTTGCCATTTATTGACCAGATTTTGGATCAATTAGCGGGTAGGGAGATATATTCGTTTATGGATTGCTTTGCAGGATATAACCAGATTTGCAGAAGAGGACAAGTTGAAAACAACTTTTATTACTGTATTTGGTACTTTTGCGTACCATGTGATGGCCTTTGGTTTATGCAATGCGCCTGGTTCGTGGCAACGAACAGCAAATAAGACATTCGGTGACATATCCCCTGAAGAGTTGAAGGTGTTTATTGATGACTTAGGGGCCGCCACCGTGAGAGGAAGGTAGTTGATCATTTTAAGAAAATGCTTTGAGCGCTGTAGACAATTTTGCATCGCCCTAAACCCACGAAGTGTGTTTTTGGAGTACCTTATGGGCTATTGCTGGGTCATGTGGTCAGTTCGGTAGGAATTGCGACAGACCCCGAGAAGGTTAAAGTTATAGTTGCCATGGGTCCACCGCGCACTCCGAAAGAAGTTCATAGCTTTCTTCTTCGGTTGGTTATTACCGTAGATTCATAAACGCCTTGGCAGAAAGAACGTTGCCGCTTACAAATTTATTGTCCTTTAGCTGTTTGTTTGTATGGGGTGACCCTTGTAAGGTAGCATTCGAGGATGTGAAACAAGAGCTAGCAAGAGCTCCCATTTTAAAAGCACCTAAAAGAGGCGAGGTGTTCTATATATTCTCAGCAGCCACCATGTATAGTATCAGCTAGTCCAAATTTGGGAAGAGAAGTGGTACCACCCGATTGCTTTTGCTAGCCGGAAGCTGGGGATATCCGAAATCAATTATACCTACATGGAGAAGTTGTGTCTAGCGATGGTCTTTGGGACCAAGAAATTCAGGCATTATATTCTCTATGAGAAAGTCATGCTTTATACGAAGGCGGAGGGACTTCGATTATTGATGAATAAGCTACAGCCGCCTAATCGTCTAGCAAAGTGGTTGATCACTTTGCAGGAATTTGATTATGAAATCCGTAGTAAGCCACCAAGGTTGCAAGGCATCGTGGAATGTCTTGTGGACTTTGGGGAGCCGAAAGAATCTGTGGCTGAAGGTAGTGACATGGAGTTGTTATTTAAAATAGATACGGCATCTATTCCCTCCTGGTACGCTGCAATAACGCATTATTTATCGACGGGAGAGGCGGGATCCGAATTATCTAAAGCTGAGAGAAGGAAAATTAAGCAGCAAGCGTTAAAGTTTGCCTTGATCGCAGGTACATTATATCGGCAAGGGGTTGATGACATCTATCGCCGATGTGTGATGCCTGATGAGGTGCCATTCATTTTGGAAGAGTGCCATGATTCTGCTTGCGAAATGGACAACCAAGACCTTAACCTAGGATATTTTCAAGTTGACATACAACAACTCATATCATGATACGACCATCAAACAAAAATAGCACACCATGCTAGATCCATAGATAAAATCATAGCCAATCTAGAGGAAGAGAGGAGGCTAGGAAGGTTGCCCTAGAGCAGTTAGCCAGCTACAACTAGGAGCAACGTGCTCAGAGCCTACACTAGGAGATAAATCTCAATGAGGTCCAATGAGTCCTAGCCATCACAAGCAAAAATAGAGTAGGAGGAAATGTCGATAGGGAGAAAGCATTAGATTTTGATCTTACATTGAGTGAACGTCTCATGAAGTAACTGTTAGATAACATTGCCACATACCAAAGTAGAGAAGCCCTAGCGACTTCATTGCTAGGTCTAGCTGGATTAGGAATCACCCCAAATGGTAGAAGAGACACCAAGATACCTATAGTTGCAAAGCAACTTGAGAAGTATCAGACAGGTAGTAACAATCTTTATAGCTTCATTGAGTAGTTTGAGCAAGTATGTGAGGCAAATAGCCTCATGTACCTTGGTCAACATGCACAAATTTTTGGACACTGCCTAAGGGAGAAGGGATGAACTTGGTTTACTAGCCTAGACAACGTTGAGTGTAACAACTACTCATGTGAGAAGTCTCCACAACCTCATTGTCAAGTTGATGAATGTCAGCCAAATGACAAGGAGGAAATTTAAGATTATGTCACTCATGTGAGAAGTCTCTACAAGAAGATTCTAGCAATGAAGAAACCTAATGAGAGAGCTATCTCCACCATATTTATCAAAAAAATCTAAAAGAAAGAACTCTATAAGGCCTTAGCTAGTAACTCAAACCTACAAAGGAATATGTTAACTAGGCTCATTGAAGAGGCAATACACATGGATGACTTCCTGAGAGAGAGAAGCTCAAGAACAACAATGCAAGAGATTATCGAGAGAACCATGACCCTTAGTGAGTGATCAAGTCATAGCACACAAGATAAGGAAAAAAAATTGACCAAAACCAAGAGATAGATAGCTTGAAGTTAGAGTTGGCCAAGCTACAAGACATGTTGAGAAGGCCAGTGAAACCCCACATATAGTGTGTGCATTGTGGTGGGAACCATCTTTCAATAATATGTATTGACCCTAGATCATCGCCTTATGCTAATAACTATGGTAGATTTGGACATGATGCAATGCACTATTGATTGCCAAGGAGGCTCCCATACCCACAACCCTATATTCATCCACCCTACTATCTAGGGAATAGAGAGCCCTATTTGAAAGAGGAGCTCTATTAGCTCTACTAGCACCCAATGACTCAAACCTAATTGCCCTAGGATTGACATCAACCCAACAGGAATCCCAAGGCCACCCATAGTGACCCATTCACCAAGCAATGCATCGATACATTTTGTAGAGGAGCCACTAGAGGACAAAGTGTATGTGAATCCCTATGTCTCCTATGGTGAGGAGGGTAATCCTATATTCATGGAATTTAGACCAGTGCTGATTATGGCTTTAGGCAAGGGAAGAGGTAAAGGTCTAGGAGGGGACCCAAACCAAGAGCCACTAGCATGTTGGACTTGTGGACGTCCAAGGCACATTTCATTATGTTGCCCTAAAAAAGAGCAAGCAAACAAGAACAAGGATGACTTAAGGTGTCCAAAGTGTGGAGTTACACATTTGTACATTGATTGCCCTAGACAAAAACACTCAACTAGTATGGAAATTGTGCCATCAGTACCACTTGGACTCTTTAGTGTTGAAACACCTAATGATGAAGCCACACCAATCCCACTAAATGTCATGACTCAAGCTCAATTGAAGTGGGCAGGTATCTCATTACCTAGACCTAGAAACTTAGATGCAACATCTAATGGAAAGAAGAATTTGAGAAGGAGAAGGAAGATGGAAGATGCCAAGATAACACTCAAAACTGACAATGACACCATACTGACCAAAGGGAGGTAGGTCATAGATGTGGAGGTAGAAACATCTACCCCTATGATAGTAGAAAAGGAAAGTGCCAAGGTTGGGGAATACCCTAACCCAAAACACCAATTAGAAGTTGTGGACAAAGTCAAAGGGTAGGTGAAAGAAGCTCAACTACACCTGCAAGATGTAGAGCTTGTCTTGGAGGATGAGATTAATGATCTCTTTAGTGTGAGTCCACTAGTCTCCCCTACACACTTGAAATCAAGAGGCACGTCAATGCTGTTGAGATATCGAGCTCCACTCGTGATATGCCAGGGTGACCGTTGTGCATTTATGTCACCGACTTATCAGTTGTAGATGCGGTTGGTACACCGCCCATGAATAATAGCTAGATGACAGCTATCCTTATCTACTCTAGTTCGTGGCTCAATTAGTATGCCACCTTAGTTAGTTGTCTTTGGTTTGAGACCCATATATAGGGTTCTTCTATTTCTTTGTAAGTGACTTCTTTTTGACTTACACAACTAAGAAGAGAAAAACTGTTTTCAGCCTCCACCTTTGTGTGTATTCCCCCATTGTGCAAGCAAGAAAGCTACAAGTGAGACTCCTTCCTTCTCTCCCACAATCTTGACATGGTATCAGAGCCTTGTTCGTGGTAAGGAGCTCAAGAAAGCAAGCCAAGCTCACGGTGTTCTAGTAAGAGGAGCAGTGTTGCTTTCATTTTCTGTTTTGGGAGCAGATATCTGCAGGTAGCACAGCCGAAAATTGCAAGAGTGCATTGTCTCAGGTTGAGACGCCCTTCGCGGTGAAGCAAGAGGGCAGTATATGCTGTGGGAAAGGCTTTAGCCCTTGGCGACCCTGTTTTTCTGATTTGAGGCCATTTCGGGGCCTGTTTTGGAGGCGGAAGTTTTCTGCACGCACTCAGGAAAAGGCCCAGTTTTATGCTGTGCAGCCACTGTTCTACAGGTCGGTGAAAAGTTACTGTAGAAATTGCATCGTATGCCTGTGCGCAGAGACATTGGGAGTTACAGAATCATCCTTGTTGCCTGTTGATGCAAAATCATCACTAGGAAGTGACTGTGTGGTTAAATACCACTTTCGTCAGTTTTGCAGATTTGCCCTTGTGAGGCTGAAGTTGTGTTCTCTGTAGTGACAGAATTTTTTGCAGTATTTTGTAATGGTGTTTGATTCTCTTTCACAGATTGTAACAGAAAAGCTTGACAAGAACAACTTCCAAGAATGGAAGTTTAGAATGACAAATTTCCTTATGGAAAAAGGATATTGGGAATTTGTTGCACGAAATGAAGAAGAACCAGTTCTTCCTGATGTTCCCAATCAACAGCAAATGCAGGCATTCAAAGCATGGCATGAGAGAGCCAGGAAAGTTATGTACTGGCTGTCTATCAGTATTTCAGACTCTATGATTGTGCATATTCAGGATGCAAGTATGCCAAAGGAGGCATGGGATACTTTGTCAAAAATGTATAGCACAAATACGCAAGCCACGAAAATGCAGCTCAAGTAAGAGTTGCATAATGTGCAAAGAGAAAGTATGAGCATCAATGACTACCACATGAAGGTGAAGAAGATTGCAGATGCACTTGCTTCCATTGGGTCGCCAGTGGAAGATGATGATTTAGTTTTTGTGACCTTGAATGGTCTAGGAAAGGATTATGCACAGTTTCGGACATCCATTTCAGTTCGTGAAAGATTTCCTGATTTTGAGGAGTTGATTGCTCTTCTAATTTCTGGGGAGCAGAGAAATGGTGGTGCATCTTCTTCAGGAGGAACTTCAAAAGAAACTGTCTTCTACTCAAATGCTGGAAGAGGTAGAGGCAGAGGTAGAGGAGGCCGATTTGGAGGCCGTGGCAGAAATCAGAATATGCAGCAAACTCAAGAAAACCAGTCCTATGGAGGAGGACATGGTAACTCTAGAGGCAGGGGGAGCCAAAGAGGTCGTGGTGGATGGCAAAGAGACCAAAATACAAACAGTAATGTTGAATGCTACTACTGTGGTAAAATGGGTCATATGGCTAAAGACTGCTATAAAAAGCAGAATGACATCATGAATGGGAAATTGCAACAAGGAAATTATGCATCTTCTAGTAGACAGGGTGATGACAGAAATGAGCATTTGTTTATGGTGCAGCACATGAACAATTCTGTGACAAGTGCAGAAGAAAGCAACGATGTATGGTATGTTGACTCAGGTGCATCAAACCACATGACAGGTCATGCAGAATGGATGGAGGATACAAGGAAAATGGAAAAACCAGGATTTGTGGAGACTGGTGATGATACTACACATCCTATTGTGCAGATTGGAAAAATTCCTTTGTCTATGCAGGATGGGAAAAAGAAATACCTGTCAGATGTATTTCATGTCCTGAATATCACCAAGAATCTGGTTTCTGTTGGTCAAATGGTTGAGCAGGGCTTGCAGGTCAGATTTAATCCTCATGGATGCTTTGTTGAGGATATGAAAAATAAAGGTCGCTTGATAGCAAAAGGAAAGAAGAAGGGCAGAATGTTTACGTTGGATGCAGACATGCCTGAATTGAGTGCAGCAATGTTTGCACATGGGACCTGTGTAGTTGCAGATATTGATATCTGGCATAAACGCATTGGTCATGTTAATGTACAACGACTTAAATCAATGCAAGCCCAAAATATTGTTGCAGGATTGCCTAAATTCAAGGTTGCAGAAATGCATAAGGTATGTGAAGCCTGTCAGTTTGGAAAACAGGCAAGGAAACCATTTCCTAGACATGTTCAAGAGAGTAAGAAGCCATTGGAATTAACCCACTCTGATGTGTGGATTACTAAAGCTGCATCTCTTGGAGGCTGTCATTATTTTGTCACTTTTATTGATGACTATAGCAAAAAAGTTTGGGTGTATTTTATGAAAAAGAAAAGTGAAGTTTTTGGGCATTTCAAAACTCTTAAAGCTATGGTTGAAAAAGAAACAGGCCTGCAGATAAAATGCCTAAGGTCAGATGGAGGGGGAGAGTACCTCTCAAATGAGTTTGCAAGGTTCCTGCAGGAGCATGGCATAAAGCAGCAATATTCATGCAGTCATATCCCACAGCAAAATGGAATTGCAGAAAGAAAAAACAGGCATATTGTTTATTGGGCTGAGGCAGTTGCTACAGCAGTCTACATAATGAACAGGACTCCCACTGCAGCAATACATGGCATGACTCCAGAGGAGAGGTATACTGGTAGGAAACCAGATATTTCTCATTTGAAAATTTTTGGCTGCATTGCCTATGTTCATGTGCCAGATGAGTTGAGATCCAAGTTGGATCCAAAAGCTGAGAAGTGCATCTTTATTGGTTATTCTCTGCAGCAAAAAGGGTATAGATGCCATAACCCTTCTACTTGTAAGTTTACAGTGAGCAGATATGTTGTTTTTGATGAGATGAGTAGCTGGTATAAACCAGTAAATGTGATTGATAATGTAGATGCACAAAATGGTAATGTTGCACAGAATTCTCAGCAACAGTCACAAGATATTAGTGGACCTGGAGCGTCCTCTAGCAGTGGTTCACATTCTTCGCCATGGACAGGCAGATTGAGATCAGGAGAATCTTCTCAAGGCAGTGCAAATAGTGGTATGCAGGTATCATGAAAAGGAAAAGAGAAGGTAGTTCAGCCCATGTTTGATGTGAATGCAGGTCACTTTTATGTGGATGGTGAATCCAGTGGCTCAGAATAGAGTATTGATGATGAGTTGGGTATTCCTTCTATTGTTACACTTGAAGTAAGGAAGACCAGGGATGTTTTGAGAGCACCTAGGAGTGAACCTACTTTGCGCAGGTCTATCAGAGCTAGGTATCCTGTGGATAGGCTGAAATATGATGGATTTACAGCCATTCACTATGCATATATAGTCAAAGTGATACAGAAACCAGAACCCACTTCTTTTGAGCAAGCCATGGGAAAAGAAGAATGGGAGAAAGCCATGCATGAAGAAATGGATGCCTTGGAAGCAAATGCTACATGGGAGTTAGTATCTTTGCCTAAAGGTAAGAATGCAATTGGCTGTAAGTGGGTTTATAAGCTTCTGGAAGACCCTACTATGTACAGACGCATAGTAGAAAGTTTGATTTATATGACTATTACTAGGCCAGATTTGAGCTATGCTATTGGATTGGTAAGTCAGTTTATGCAGGCTCCAAGGAAACCGCATTTGGATGCGGCTAGACGCATACTTAGGTATGTGAAGTCCACATTGCAGTATGGACTATTTTATGAGACTGGGGTTCAGATACAGCTGCATGGATATACTGATGCTGATTGGGCTGGTAGTATTTCTGATAGACGATCTACCAGTGGATATGTGTTCTCTTTTGGGAGTGCTGCAGTCACTTGGAGCAGTAAGAAACAGCCTACAGTTGCCTTGTCGAGCACAGAGACCGAGTACAGGGGTGCAGCAATGGCTGCATGTGAGGTAGCTTGGTTGCATAAGCTACTTGATGATATGCATCAGCCTATATATGGGCCAGTTGTCATTTATTGTGACAACATGAGCAGTATACACTTGGCAAATAACCCAGTCTATCATGCTAGAACAAAGCACATTGAGGTGCATTATCACTATGTGCGGGAGAGGGTTTTACTAGGTCTTATTGATCTAGTTTATGTCAGCACAGAGGATCAGGTAGCTAACATATTTACGAAGGCATTGGGCGCAAAGAAGCTGTGCAAGTTCACAGACCTACTTGGTGTGCAGGAATTGGGATTAAGCTCGAGGGGGAGTGTTGAGATATCGAGCTCCACTCATGATATGCCAGGGTGACTGCTGTGCATTTATGTCACCGACTTTTCAGTTGTAGATGCAGTTGGTACACCGCCCATGAATAATAGCTAGATGACAGCTATCCTTATCTACTCTAGTTTGTGGCTCAGTTAGTATGTCACCTTAGTTAGTTGTCTTTGGTTTGAGACCCATATATAGGGTTCTTCTATTTCTTTGTAAGTGACTTCTTTTTGGCTTATACAACTAAGAAGAGGAAAACTATTTTCAGCCTCCACCTTTGTGTGTATTCCCCCATTGTGCAAGCAAGAAAGCTACAAGTGAGACTCCTTCCTTCTCTCCCACAATCTTGACAAATGCCCCATGTAGCACCACACAAGCAAAATCTAGATGCCACAGATAGACGAACCATCCAAGAGCATTGGCAGAAAGAGTAGAAAGACTCGACAAGCACGGGGCAACTAACTTGCCAAACCATGATGCAGATATGCATATACCAAGATTAACCCTAAATCCATTGTCTAAATATCTACAAGTGAATGCCTTTTGGGAGGGCACAAAAATGCACGAAATCTTGCCTGGTGTTGCATTAGGTGATGCCACATAGAAAGGAAATGTGGACACAAGAGTAGAAGTTAGTGTGCTCAGCCCTATAGTCTTGCAAGCTTGGGGAAACCCACTAGTGAAAAGTGCATGGTTTAATATTACAATAGCAAATGGAATGAAAGTGAGACCATTGAGAGTGCTAAAAGATTGGCCTCTAAGATAGCAGGACTCCAATTCTTAGTTAACTTGGTAGTCATGAAGGGAGTGGACTATGATATTTTATTAGGTAGTCCATGGATGAGGAATAGTTGAGTGGTAGAGGATTTGGGTAATGGCTCGATATTCTTAGATATTTGAGTAAAGATGGACACTTGGAAAATATCACCAATTGACCTTGGTGTTATCTTTGCAATACTAAATGGTGGCTCACAAGAAAAGCATGAATTTAGACCCTTAACCAAGTATATTCCTTTCCATAAGGATGAGCATGATTGGATGTATGTATTGGCAACTATCGATTTGCCATTCTCAGACGATGAGAATGACAATAGGCAAGCTATAGAAGCAACTAGTAAACCCAATGGAGTCACAACTTCTAAGTTACCCAAGAATGATGCTACATCACCAGTACCTCTTTGCATGATGGCCAAGATTTCCGTCAGCCAACCAATGCTTGTTACCTACCATGTACCACTAATAAACTTGAACTTCATAGAATTCTTGAGTACTTGTCAAGAGAGCTAGCTGGTAACCCAGCTGCAAACTTTAAGTCTCTTAAGGATCTCATAGAGAATCTAGAGTGGAAATGGACTAAGGTGTATGACCTAAATATATTGTACAATTGGGCCCTCATTGCAAATGTGAAAAGTCCTATGAAGAAAAAGAGCCATGGGAATAATGAAAAATCTGAATATGAGAATTTGGATGATGAGTATGAGGATTGTTATTCCAATGGTAAGGAAAGTGCGGAAGAAGCTAAGACCATAGAATACAAGACACAAAAGGATGAGTGATTGAGAAAATAACGTCTTTCTTTTGCATGAACAACATCAAATTTTGATCCCAAAACACATGTCACCACAAAAGAACGAGTCTGCCTCGTTCTCAAAAAATTCTACGACTTCTGTATTTCCATCATTGTTAGCCGATGTGGGCTCCAAGCTTGCGGTGGCCTCCACCCCTTGTAATTTCGATCCCTCTATTTGCATATTTTCTTCATCTATGCCTGGAACATCGCTTTGATCGTATACTCTCGCACCTCGAGGAGTTGAAGGTATAACATACCACCATCGAGGTTGTCGGGGATTTGGATAGAAGATTACCTGTTCACAAACACTTACAAACCGTCTTCAAACCCTAAACCCTAAACCATATCGTATTACAATTAGCAAGCAAATGACTAGTTGTACCTGTTCACAATGGGCCGGCAACACAAAGGTGTCGCGCAAATCCATCCATTTTTTTTCGGAATCTATTTCGAGAAATCCAGATGGACCTCGTCAAACTGTTGCGCCAGCTCCTCCAAGTACCACTTTGAACCACTGCACATCGAATATTATCATGGAGAAGCTACGGTAATCCACCGTAATAATACTTTGCAAATTCCCAAAATACTCCATCTCATCCACAACCGTGTTCGGATCCGTTGCTCGTCGCCGGCTCTCTTGCTCAAACCTTGCCATGACACCACAGTCCATTGTGGAGCGCATTTTGTCAATACGCTCCACCCGAAAATGCCGTCCGTGCGACCACGCTGCACTATATATTTTGTATTGCACATTGAAACACTCAAATTAGATGTAGCAAGAAAATTTAGATACGACACATTCTAAACCCCTCATTACCTTTGGACTACATCCCCTCGAGAACTCCCACTCCTCCATTGAGACCTCTGTCCCTTTGCTGGATGCTGCGGTCAAGGCTCCATGCAACCATCGTGTTGACATAAACCGCGGCATCTCCTCCATGCCTTCGGGATATCGAATTGGTCGGTGACGCGTACTGCGTCGAAATTCAGCTCGCGCTTCCTCTCGATCTTGCCTTGCAATCTGGTACTTGGCGAGCCACGTCTCCATGGAGGCATGGTGCAACATACAAAAGCGATTCACCTTCTCTTCCATTGAGGCATCCATTCTTTTTTCTACCCCATTTCCAATCACCACATCTCCAGTCAGCCTGTCATCGTCCTTCAGCGTCCATAGCATTTCATTGTCTGGTTCCACCGTTGGTAGCCATTGTGAGATATGCACTAACGCCTCTGACACCAACCAACCTTCCGCCATGCTACCTTCCGGACGAGCTCGTTGTCGCACAAAGCCTTTCAGGGTTTTCATGAAGCGCTCCAGGAAGAACATCCATCGCGTATGGACAGGTCCAGCAATCTCCACTTCATCCACAAGATGCACAAGAAGGTGAACTTGTATCGTGAGCATGCTAGTGGGCAGGTATTTCTCAAAGAGACAGACCGTCTCAACTGCTCCCCACCTTGCGGATTCAATAGAGGACGTCTTAATCTCTTTCTGTGAGATCCATTGCACCAAAGTTGACAGCTTGTAAATGGCCCCGCGAATTTCTGGAGTTAGGCATCCTGCGATCGCGATCGGTAGGACAAACTGCCACAAATGAGAAAGCATTAAGAATAATGGTCACTTTTCAAATTTCAAAATGTCCATGCTAATTAAAATCCATTCTGTTCACAAACCTGACATATCTTATGCCAATCATGGGATTTTAGCCCAGACATTTGGTCATCTTTAGAAAATGCGGACCTGAGAGAACGCATCATACCCGTCGGAGTGCGGATAGACTTGATTACTTGCTTCACAATGCGCTCTTCTTTGGTAGACAAAACCCAGGGAGCGCGAGGAAGCTGCACTCTCCCTTCAGCACTCGACTGCGGCCAAAGCGCCTCCATCTTACCTACCTCCTTTAAATCCATTCGTGACCCTATAGTGTCTCTCTTTCCTGTGATGTGGTCCCATAGCAAGCTGCCCACATTTTTGAAAATATGCATGGGATCCAACAAGTGGTTGACCTGTAAGTGGGTCCAATATGGCAACTCGTAGAAAACTGAGAACCGTCGCATTCCATTTGGATGTGATTCCGGGTTTACCATTTTCAGCTCGTACCAGCTTGCAGCGTTCATACGTGCTGGAGGTCGTCCAAGAAAACCGTCCCTGAGTTCATGATCCTCTGGCAAGAAAGCGGCGTGTCCTTGATATACCATCTTCTTCATGGTTCGTGACCTTCGGGAGTCTAACTGTGGCCCACACAATGGACATGCATGATAACCTGAGGTAACGAGACCTGCAAGGCGATCCACGACCTAGTGAATACTTGATTGAATGAAATAAAATATAGATATTACCGGCGAGAACAAAGGTCTGCTCACTTGAGCACTCTCCCAATCCCGGAAAGTCATGCATCGTCCACATGAGAATGGCTCGAATGTTGGCTGACCGCCGACCATCGCGCCTGCTCATATCTTGCACCGTGACCCCCTCCTCCCACAAAATCTTAAGCTCATCGACTAATGGACGAAGATACACATCCATATTTTTTACTTTGTAGTGGCCCGGGACGAGCAAGCTAAGGATGAGATGTCCTTTCTTCGTAGAAAGCCATGGAGGAATGTTGTAGTTAACAAGCACTATAGGCCACACACTGTAAGAAGTCGAGCGCAGACCGAATGGGTTCACACCATCCATAGCGAGACCGAGCCGAAGATTCCTTGGCTCTCGCGCAAAGCCTGGGAAGGTAGAGTCAATGTGGCTCCATGCGCGCGAATCTGCTGATATTCGTTGCACTCCATCCGTGGACCTATTCTGCACATGCCACGTTGTCAAGCTTGCCATGGCAGACGTGCGAAACATGTGGTTTATGCGGGGGATGAGCGGAAAGTGTCTGAGGACTTTTTGAGGGATGGTCTGCCCTTGCAAGTCCTGTCGATACCTGTGAGCACCACACTTTGGACATGTCTCCATAGTCTCGTATTCATCTCGAAACAATATGCAGTTGTTGATACATGCATGGATGTTATTGTAGTCCATGCCAAGCTTCCGTAAAACATATCGTGCATCATCACGAGACTCAGGCATGGTGTTTGCAGGTGGCAATATATGATATTTCAATAACCTGAAAAAATCATAAAACACCTTGAAAAATCCATCCATGTTTGCAATAATACTGTTTTAAAAAAAAAACAATGAAGTCTGTGTGCAAGGTACCTGAATAACTCAGTCACACTCGTATCGCTCCAACCGTATTTTGCTTGCACACTTAAGAGTGCAAGCAATGTCTTCAACCGAGATACTCGGCACCCATCATATAATGGTATGGATGCTTCCTCTCTAAGCGGGTCAGATGTCTCAACATCCATGGGAATCAATGCATCGATCATTGCCTCCATCTCAGGCTCCAAGATTGTAGGCAAGTCGGGAAGGTTGTCTGTCTCCTCTGGCATTGACCGTATAGATGGGCCTTGCGAGTGGTTGATTGGCTCCTGCAATCCATCCATCGCACGTCCACGAACTCTTCTAATTGACCGCAAAGGGTGCACTCCCCGTTGGGTCGAGACATCACCCCCCTGGATACAAAATTTTCCAACAAGACCCAATCTTATTGTGTATGGTTTTCAATTAGCTTGAGAGTACAATGCATGAAAAATGCTAACTTCAAATTACCGTTTGCTGAAAATCTGCAATCGCCTGATCAATGATCTCAAATTGAAATCGCCAAATCGTCGTACGTGTTCTATAGACAATCGGCGTTTTCCTCTAATTGCCAACTTCATTGAGAGCAAGGACATGGGACACGCTGATTAAGATACGACTCGCGGTCTTGAACAATAGGACCTTCTTCGTTTGCCATCTTATCTACATTACAGCAAACGAGGCTTAAATGGATAGCTTTATGGAGATGTACGTCAAGTTGCAAGTTGACCATAAACCTTGCATTGTATATAGTAGTCGAGAGATTTTCCGATGTTATATCTCGGCCTTGTATCATGCTCAACGATTTGTTTGTCCCGGTAGATAATTTTTTGTTATATCTCGGCTTTGAGTATAAGTAATCCATTTTAAAATTAATGCGCGCCATCTATGAAATTTTATAACTATAGTAATAAAATTTATTTCAATCAATTCTACTCATAGTCATAAGACCTGAGAGAAATTATCCTATACTCAATTTAAGGGTTTCTTCTTCTATAACAATAATTTTGGGTTCATTTTGATGAAGTACGTGGCCGTATGCAAAGCACATTGCATACCATTATCAATACGTATATTATCTTAAATTTCCTTCCCTTCCCTCTCCCTCTCTTTCTCTCCCTCTCCCTCTCTTCCTCTCTTTCTCTCACCCTCTCCCTCTCCCTCTCGTTCTCTTTCTCTCCCTCTCTCATTTCCTCCCTCCCCCTCCCTCTCCCTCTCCCTCCCTCTTTCTCCCTCTCCCTCTCCCTCGCTCCCTCTCCCTCCCCCTCCCTCTTTCTCTCCCTCTCTCATTTCCTTCCCTCTCCCTCTCCCTCTCCCTCTCCCTCTCCCTCTCCCTCTCTTTCTCTTTTTCTCCCTCTCCCTCTCTATCTCTCTTTCTCTCTCATTTCCTAAACAAGCAAAAAATAAAGTGATTTAAACATCCTCCAAGCAAAAGGGAGAGGGAGAGATACAATGCACTCTCCCTCTCTTTCTCTTTCTATCCCTCTTTCATTTCCTTCCCCTTCCTCTCCCTCTCACTCTCTTTCTCTCTCATTTCCTCTCCTAAACAAGCAAAAAATAAAGTGATTCAAACATTAAACAAGCAAAAGGGAGAGGGAAGGAGAGAGAGAATGCACTCTCCCTCCTTCTCCCTCTCTTTCTCTTTCTCTCCCTCTCCTATTTCCTCCCCCTCCCTCTCCCTCTCCCTCTATTTCTCTTTCTCTTTCTTTCTCTTTCTCTTTCTTTCCCTCTCCCTCTCCCTCTCCCTCTCTTTCTCTCTTACTCTCTCGTTTCCTCTCCTAAACAAGCAAAAAAGAAAGTAATTTAAACATTAAACAAGCAAAAGGGAGAGAGAGAGAGAGAATGCACTCTCCCTCTCTTTCTCTCCCTCTCCCTCTCCCTCTCCCTCTCCCTCTCTTTCTCTCCCTCTCTCTCCCTCTCCCTCTCCTTCTCTTTCATTTCCTCTCCTAAACAAACAAAAGAGAACGATTTAAACCTTCAACAAGTAAAAGAAAGAGAGAGGGAGACTCACCAATGAGATATGGCGAGCGTGGGCGGCTTCTCTTTGCAACGAGGGCTCCTCCTCTCCTTCGCGAACAACGACGGTGGCGGCGGCGGCGGCGGCAGCAAGTCTCTTCCTCCTCTTCTCTCACAAAGCCTTGGCTCTCTCCCTCGCTCTCTCCGTCTCAAAAGGCGAAGAAAAGAAAATGAAAACGGCGCTCTGGTTTCGGCCGCGCTTTTTTTCCCTGCGGCGTCGCTATATGCATCGTTATTTGCATCGCAAATGCGACGCAAATAGCGACGCATATAGCGACGCCAATAGCGACGTCGATATCCGCCGTCGCTAATCGACGTCGCTATTGCCCCATTCCCTTGTAGTGTGAATGGTTCTGATTGGTTCTGTATACCTTCTGTATAGCTTCTGTTTTGTTCTGTTTTGTTCTGATTGTCTTCTGTAAGGAGGGATGAATTGATGATTGATGATAATTGAGATCTTGTGAAAGCTTATTGAATAGTTTGTGAGAGTTTGGAATGGTTTGAGTATGAGTTATGAGGTTTTGATGACCTTCTGTAACCTTCTGTAGGTCTTCTATAGAGCTTCTGTTTCTGTTATGTTCTGTTCTGTTCTGTACTGTAGCTGTTCTGGTACTGTACTGTGACTGTTTTGTATGCTTCTGTATGTGTTCTGTTGGATGAGAGTGTAGCTTGGGAAAGTTTTCTAGCCTTGGAAAGAGGTGAATACAAGTGCAAAGGAGCTGAAAGAAGTGAAAGAAGTAGCTGCTGAAGACTCAAGTGAAGACTAGAGTGAAGTGACAGTAGTGAGCTATGAAAGAACACTGTAGTGGCTCTGGTGACTCTTCATATCAGACATACCTCTTGGGAGGTGTATCCACGACCTAAGAAGGATTATTGAGAGTGATTTTTGAGAGATTGTAGTGAGGATATGATGTATTATTGATGGAGAGAGAGAGAGAGAGTCAGAGATAGCCAATTCTACTAAAACAGAGTGATTGTATGTGAGAGATTGAGAGAGAAGACTATGAAGATATTGAAGATGAATACTATGTGATGTTTTTCCATTCAAAGATGGTGTATTCCTTTGCTTTCTTTGTTATATTGATGGATTTTGTGAAGATATTGAAGAATATGGTTGATTCTATCAAATCCGTGGGAGATCTACATGATGCTGCATGAAGATTTGTTGTGCCTGGTGTTCTTTTATTCATTGTGATCATATAAAACCTAATAAATAAGCTTGTTGATGTTACAAGATAGATTTTCTTGCAAGAGAATTTCCTTTTCCTTGGTGTTCCTCTTGGGGCTCCATGTTTTTGGTGCGCAGCCGGGGAATCTTGCCATCAACAAGCACAAGAAGAGGCTGAAAATGAAGGAATTGGCATTGCCAAGAAGAGAAGAATTCAATGGATGTTTGTAAAGTTTCTTCTTCCACTGAAGAGTTGGAATTTCTCATAATCAGAGCCACTTTCCACAAGAAGTTCATCCCACAATGGCGGAAACACATCACCATCATGATGCATGCTCTATGTGGTGGACAGTTTCCTCTTTCTGTTGAAGTAGCAGAAACTTGCATCTTGGTGGCAAACTGTTTGGGGACAAACTGAAAAGAAGAAACAGAGAGAATGACCATACATGGAAGATTTGGCATTCATTGAGAAGTTTCCAGACATCATCAAGTGGGAGATTGTGAAGAAGCTTCAGGAGTCTTGGTCTATAGAGGTTCACAAAGACAAGAAGGAAAAGAATTGGAATTTGTTTATGGATGCTCAACAGCAAGATACATGGGATGCTTGGTGCACTGATAACCTTCTGTTTGTTCAATTGGCAACCCACTGGAAGGTAGATAGAGTGTTCTTTACAACATACGCTGTTGAAACCATCAGAAGCTGGCATTACTATGATGACGGCACCACCACAATGCTTAGACGTATGCATTTTGACACCTTTAGGACCGAATACCTTCCTTTGTGCAGTGGCATGGAAGCAGAATTTAGAGACGTTGAAAAGGAAGAAGTAGAAGAAATGTTGGCAAGAGAGTCCTCCAGAGACTGAAGCCTTCTGTTAACCCTCTGTGGAGCACTAACAACATAGTGGAGCCAACCCCCTGATGAATGACGCAATAAAGAGGCAAGCGTTAGAACGAGTCCAAAGGTACGTGAGAAGAGAGAAAGCAAAAATCGGAGCCGAGAACGAGCTCGCAGCAGAAGCCGCCTTTGACGCCCTTACGGAACTCTTTACAGATCCTGTAAAAGAAGTGGACGTGGCTAACGCCTTCCTAGATCCGGGTACCCCAGAGACTGGCGTGTGGATAGAAGGCTGCTTTATTGCAAATGCACTGATTGATGGAGGTTCATCAGTGAACATTATGACGGATGTGACAATGAAGGATCTAGGCCTACAAGGTGTGCAACCAACCCAATGGCTCATCAGATTGGCAGATCAGAGCAGAATCAAGCCTTTGGGCATTCTCCCGTATGTGAAGACTACAGTGGCGGGGAAAGATTATTGGCTAACCTATCTAGTGGTGAAGCCAAACTCTTATGGTACATCCTACCCTCTGTTACTGGGTAGACCATGGCTTTTTGAAGCCAGAGCAAGGACGGATTGGTTCAAAGGAACCTTGACCTTGGGTAGAGGACCCAACAAAGTGGTGCTGAAGCTATATGGTTCTCAAAAAGGACATGGATCCACCTCCTTGGAATTATCTTCTGACTCCCCTAATGAGGCTACGGATGGAATATCAGCAGACGAAGATGCTGTCAAATAGATCCTTCCTAAGAAAACAGTGGCATGTTCCTTAACAGTGGATACTGTAAGCCAACTCCCAAAAGATGCAAAGCCATTGTCAATGGGAGAATACTTCCTGCCTGAACCAAGAACTATTTCCGAAATCACTTCTGACAGTGAGATAGAAGCATGGATGTACTGCTCTCCCTGTTACATGGCCATAGCAGAGCCAAAGACAGAGGCAGAAGATGAAATAGAGAACTTGTTCTTCTCTTACAGAGCTCCTACAGAGACAGAAACAGAGACAGAAGCAGAGATAGAAACAGAGACAGAAGCAGAGACAAAAGCAGAGACAGAAGCAGAGACAAAAAACAGAGACAGAAGAGGATGGATATGATATGGAAGAAGAAGGTTATGAAAGCGAGATGGAAGAGTCTATCCCACCTGCAGAGGATACATATGAAGAAGAAGGTCCAGAAGCATCAGAAGCAGACGAGCTCATGCTATGGAACAGAATGGTGATGGTACCATTTGGTCTGGTAAATGGATCTTCTCATATGCAAAATCTTTATAAGAAATGGATTAAGAAGAACAAGCCGTTTCTCAGCAGTGGCTCATGCCGTCCTCACCCACCCTTGCCAAAGAAAGATGATGATGATGCACCGTGCCAACAAGCACCAGTCCCACAAACCCAACAGAAATCAGAGGGTCTCTGTTATGTGACGTTCCCGGATGTGTCATCAGAAGATGAGTTTTCAAGCCAAGAGGTAATTAATCTTGAAACCAAACCCGAAACGGCTCTAATCCCATTTCAACATCTCAAGGAGCAACCTAAGTCTCCAACAAAAGAAGAAGTTGGTTCTAGCGAGACATCAGAAGAGGACATCACTCCCTTGAAGGAGTCGGATCTGTATCCAGAAGCAGTCCGCGGGACCTTCATCCATGAAGTAGAAGGTGAAAGGTAGTTAACTTTTGTGGATGCCGATGGCACTGAACGCCACTTGAAGGTGGGTAGCAGCCTCCCAAAAGAGGAGTTGTCAACCTTGTACAACTTGTTGAAAGAAAATTTGGACGTGTTTGCGTGGTCCTACAAAGACCTAAAGGGGATTGATCCCACAATATGTCAGCTTCATATTGACTTGGAGCCTGATGCCAAGCCAGTACGGCAACGATAAAGGCGAATGAACCCGAATTATTCCACATTCGTAAAAGCAGAGCTGCTGAAGCTTCTAGAAGCCGAGTTCATCTATCCAGTGGCAAATAGTGAATGGGTTTCACCCATCGTGGTTGTACCCAAGAAGAATGGCAAGCTTCGAATATGTGTTGACTTCCGAAAGCTTAATTCCAAGACGAAGAAGGATCATTTTCCTATCCCTTTCACAGACCAACTGTTGGACACAGTGGCAGGACATGAGCTTTATTCCCTTCTGGATGGATTCAGTGGATACAACCAAGTGCAGATAGCAGAAGAAGACCAATCCAAAACAACCTTCACCACAGAATGGGGGACCTACGCTTACCGAGTGATGCCGTTTGGGCTCTGCAATGCCCCTACTACTTTTCAGCGAGTCATGATGGCCGCATTCCAAAATCATCTGCATGACTTTATTGAGGTATATTTGGATGACTTTTGTGTCTATAGTTTGATCCGAGAACACTGGGGACACCTGGAACAATGCTTTGACCGATGCCGGGAGATTTCCCTCAACCCCGACAAATGCATCTTTGGGGTCTCTTCTGGAGTTCTGTTGGGCCACATTGTCTCTGCACAAGGGATATCAACAGACCCTGCAAAGATCGAAAAGATCGCAGCTCTGACAGTACCCACAAACCTCAAACAGTTGAGGAGATTCCTAGGCCATGTGGGTTACTACAGAAGGTTCATAGCCCATTTTGCAACAAAGGCAACCTCCTTCCACAAGCTTCTGAGGAAAGATGCAGAGTTTACTTGGACGGAAGAATGTGACAAAGGCTTCAACACTCTGAAGCAGTGTCTGATTGAGGCACCCATTCTGCAACCTCCTGATTAGACGAAGGAGTTCCATGTACACACTGATGCCTCAATTGAAGGCTTAGGCGCAGTTCTATGCCAAAAGGGCTCCTCGAAGCTGGATCAACCGATCTATTATGCAAGCCGAAAAGTCACTGATCGAGAATGGAACTATACAGTGACAGAGCTGGAGTGCTTGGCAATGGTGTTTGCACTGGAAAAGTTCCGCCACTACCTGCTATCTACCCACTTTAAATTTTATGTGGATTATGAGGCCCTATCCTTCCTAATGAACAAAGCAGATGTGAAAGGACGAATGATGAGATGGCTCCTTCTATTTCAGGAGTTTGACTTTGAGGTGATTACTAAGTCTGGTCGTTCCCATGTTCTGGCTGATCATGTGTCGTGTATCCCACAAACTGCAGACGAGGAGCAGGATGATCCAGACCTCCCTGATGCTTCCCTATTCCTGGTAGAAACTGTAACCCCCTGGTATGCAGACATTGCCAATCTGCTGGCAACCCAACAATACCCTCTTGGCATTTCTAGTCGAGAGAGGAAGAAGCTTATGCTAGAATCAACCCCCTACACCCTGCTAGGCAGCGCACTGTACAAGAAAGGCAAAGATGAAGTGCTCCAAAGATGTGTTGCAGGAGATGAGATTGGGATTGTTCTGAAGCTTGCCATGACGAGCCATGTGGAGGCCACTTTGCAGGAGAAGCTACAGCCAGGAAGGCTCTGCTAGCAGGATACTGGTGGCCTACCATTCATAAGGATGCCTATGATTACTGTAAAAGATGTGATGCTTGTCAGAGAATGGGGAAACCCACCAAGACAAGTGCCATGCCACTGTAGCCTATTCTTCCTTTGAAGCCATTTGAGAAGTGGGGCATCGTCTTCGTAGGCCCAATCGATCCTCCCACCAGAAGGAAGCAGAACCGATACATCCTCGTATGTACGGATTATGTCACAAAGTGGTGTGAAGCTAAAGCCCTAAAGCGAGACGATGGTAATAGCATGGCCCTGTTCATGTACGAGAATATCATCACCCGTTTTGGCAGTCCCTTAGAGCTGGTAAGTGACAGGGGTACTCATTTCATTAATAAAGTCATGGAAGAGTTGACAGAGCTGTATAAGATCCGCCATCGCAAGTCCACTCCTTATTACCCCAGAGCCAACGGCCAAGTCGAAGTCACGAATCGCATCCTCTGCCCGATTCTGACAAGAACGATTGCTGCACATCGTCGTGATTGGGACGATCGACTTACAGAGGCCCTCTGGGCGTACAGAACCTCCCACAAAGCAGCAACAGGACAGACACACTTCTAGCTGGTGTATGGTACAGAAGTTGTTTTCCCTATTGAATTGGAATTACCCTCTTTGAGAGTGGCTATCAAAGAGTGTTTGGGGGACGATGATTCACTACAACGCCGTCTCCTGCACCTAGAATGTTTGGATGAAACTCGTAGGATGGCTCTACAGTGGATGGAAGCTACGCAAGCTCGACGCAAGGCTTACCATGACAGCTTCATCAAGCACAAGGAGTTCAAAGAAGGTGATTTGGTCCTAGCCTATGATTCACGATTTGGCAAGTTTCCTGGCAAGGTCCAACAACGGTGGATGGGCCCATATAAGGTACTTGTTGTCAACCCTAATGGCTCTGTCCAAGTGCAGACCGTTGATGCCTCTGATGATCCCTTTCTGATCAATGGATATCGCCTGAAGAAGTACTTTCCTCCTTGGGAATCTTGACAATTATGGTCACCTGATCCTTTCCCTCGTTGGCGCGGCACTGTACTTCTTATGATGCTACTTTTGATAGCCGTTCTTCAGCCACTCCTGATGAGGTGGACACAACCCTCTGTCCCCTCAACCCTACCTTCCAGCCTTGATCTCTTATCCTCTATTTTTCACCAGCGACAGTGGCGAGGTTGGTTCTAATACATGGTCTTTCTACCATTCCCTTGCTTAATTCAAAAAAAAAAAGAAAAAAAATATACATATCGGTCATGGGAGAAAAGGACTTAGGTCCCTGTCATGCCGACCTATCCTTCGAGGGTGGAAACACCCTCGGGAATAGGGGAAAACAAAGAAAAAAAGAAGAAGAAAAAAACAAGATAAGAAAAACAAATCTGTTATGGGAGAAAAGGAAGCAATTCCCTGTCATAGCAGGCCTCGTTCCAAGAACAGGTGGCACACACCCTTGGGCGAGAAGCTGGCTGTGGAAAAGGTGGCAACACCCAACAGCAGTCAAAAAAGTGGATTCATTAATTGAAATTTCCAGGATCCAATTCCGCAGCTGCCTCCCTTGGTACGTTGTGTCCTGGGTCTTTCTGCAGAGCGTCTAACTGTCCTCTAGCAGACGACATGTTCCTATCCAACACAATGTTCGATTTGATGGCTACCTCCCTGGGTACGCCTCTTCAACAACTAATGACGCGATCTTCATCGACAAACCCTTTGAGTGACGTGAGCTTTCATCCTAACTAGATGGGAAAGTGAGTATGGTTGCCCTCTGTATCTATCCACCGAGAGTGAGACAGAGGGTGGGCCGAGAGACCAGTCTTTTCCCTTCAAATCAAATGAGAGGTGAGTAGTGTGAATGGAGTGTTGCACGCACGGGATGGGCCTCTCAATGCACAAAGCACGATCTGTTTCTGTGCACTGCACCATAAGGCTCCCTGGCCTTTCTTCTCGCACCGTATGCCGGCACAGGGCGGGATGCACAGTTGCACCATTCAATGCGCACAAGGCATACAACCTTTGCACACGTGACTGTGAGAATAACATCGAGGGTTTCAGGACATGGTTGCCCTCCTGTATATATCAACAGAGCGTGAGACAGAGGGTGGGCTGAGTGTGACTGGAGTTTCTTCAATCAATTACCGAGAGGTGAGATTGAGGGACCTTACGACACTTGGAGTCAGGTATGTTCCCGTCTCCCTATGTACCCACGGGGTGGGTCTCTACCGTCATCAACACAGGACACGTCACCCTGTTCTGTACACTGCACTGTAAGGCTCCCTTGCCTTCCTCCTTGCACTTATGCCAGCCGGGTTGAACGCACCAATGCACCATCAACTGTGCGCCCTGGCATACTCTCCTTGCACCATTCCCCCCTGTTGATTCCTAAACCGGGTGTGCGATATGGGTTTCAATCCTTATTCCTCGAGTGATATTAGTCCTGGGGCGAGTGACAGTTCTTTCATTTCATTTGAGTGACTGTGAGTTGAGTGCAACATTTCTTATTATCGACAAATTTCCTGCCATCCCTTCAATCAACTACCTCTCTGGGTGCTGCCGGGTGGTCCCTGCCATGAAGGACGTGTGCCGAGAAGATGCCTTGGTACCTCCAGCAGCCGACAACAATACCGGACATGCCAATCGACAATCAACCGTGATCCTCAACAAAATGGGCCAAGTTCTTTTAACCCTACATCCTGTTTCTCAGTGACGTTCATGTCTTAAGTGTGGGGACGTTAGTGGACGGTCTGTGGTGTGGTCCTAGGTCCCTGCTGCTCGGTTAACCCTATCCGTTAAGGTCTTAAGTGTGGGGACGCGTCCCTGCGCGCCTACATTGCATACCCTTCTGCATATGCCTCAACGTGTTAATGCATCTATGCCATGCCTTGATTTTACCCTAATGGGGTCCCTTCCCAACCAGTCGTTCATTTTCCACCCACCCTTGGGACTGTTCCCTTGCAGTTTTCCTTCATTCCCTGATTTTGTTGTCCTGTCATGTGAATGCACCCTATGTTCACTGAAGTCCACATCCAACCTTATAGCCATGTTCCTCCCTTTGAACTGCCCATTTTTCCTTTTTACCTACCCCTGTTCTGACGCAAGGTTTTCGAGTTATTAATTTTTGAAGCATTTTGCGTAAATTCGCCGATTTTCCATATGAACGCATTTTTCTTGCTTCGGAACCGTGCTCCGATCTCATAGCCCTCACAACCACTTTTTCCCTGAGCTTTTTTCTTTTTACTCCGAGTCATTCCGATGCACGGTTTGTCCAATATTAATTTTCCGGTTTTTCGAGACTTTTTCGTGCGTCTTTTTGACATTTTTCCATGTGAACCTGCCTCGTTTGCATCGGAATTCCAATTTGATTTGACAGCCATGTCCTTTGTGCCTTCCCCCACCTTTTTCCTTTTTTCTCCCCCCTCTTTCAACTTTTGGATTTTTAATTATTAATTTTTAAATGTGTTTTTGGGCGTCTTTTTGGTATTTTTCGCATGTGAACCCCTCCTCCTTCCACTGGAAGTGCGGTTTAACATGACAACCCTGTGCCACCCCTTCCTGCGGACATTTTTCCTTCTTCCTGCATGTCCTTCCGGTGAACGGTTCGTCCAATATTGATTTTCGATCCCATTTTCGGGTCTGTTTTTTGGGTTTTTTCCATGTGAACGCGTCTTATCTTAGTCGGAACTATGTTTTGATGAGATAGGATTGTCGGGCGCGTCTTTCTGCGCAATTTTCCTTTTTCCTCCACCTCGTTCCGATGCATGGATCTTCTGATATTAATTTTTAATTGCGTTTTTTGGCCCATTTTTTGTGATTTTTGCACGTGACCGCCCTTTACCCCCCCGAAACCCCCCGTTGCACATTTTCCCTGTCTTCCCCCTGCCATCCTGCCCACTTTTTGTTTTTATGCCCTTTCGTTTTGACGATCGGATTGGGAGTTATTAAATTTTTTTTATTTTTATGTGTTTTTACGCGCCCGTCCCGCGCGTGAATGCGTTTGTTTTCGATTTTACGCGTCTTAACGCGCCCCGGTTGCATCCATGTGCCCCGTCCTGACGTTCCGGTGCTCTTTCAATCCCGTTCCAGCAAATTTTTTTACCCCCGCCTCGCGCACGCGCGCGGGACGGGGGGGTACGCCTCTCCTTCATGGGCGTACCCCGCCCATTTTTCCCCTTTGGGCCCTTGCCCATCTTCCCACCCTACCCTACCACTAACCCCTACCCTACCCCCCGGGCACCCTCCCATGGGCGTACCCTGCCCATTCCCACCCCTAAGTACCCCCCATGGGCACCCCTATGTGTTGAGATATCGAGCTCCACACGTGATATGCCAGGGTGACCGTTGTGTATTTATGTCACCGACTTGTCAGTTGCAGACGCGGTTGGTACACCGCCCATGAATAATAGCTACATGATAGCTATCCTTATCTACTCTAGTTCGTGGCTCAGTTAGTATGCCACCTTAGTTAGTTGAGTTTGGTTTGAGACCCATATATAGGGTTCTTCTATTTCTTTGTAAGAGAGTTCTTTTGGCTTCCACAACTAAGAAGAGGAAAACTGTTTTCAGCCTCCACCCTTGTGTGTATTCCCCCATTGTGCAAGCAAGAAAGCTACAAGTGAGACTCCTTCCTTCTCTCCCACAATCTTGACATGGTATCAGAGCCTTGTTCGTGGTAAGGAGCTCAAGAAAGCAAGCCAAGCTCGCGGTGTTCTGGTAAGAGGAGCAGTGTTGCTTTCATTTTCTGTTTTGGGAGCAGATCTCTGCAGGTAGCACAGCCGGAAAGTGCAGGAGTGCATTGTCTCAGGTTGAGACGCCCTTCGTGGTGAAGCAAGAGGGCAGTATATGCTGCGGGTGAGGGCTTTAGCCCTCGGCGACCTTGTTTTTTTTATTTGAGGCCATTTCGGGGCCTGTTTTGGAGGCGGAAGTTTTCTGCACGCACTCAGGAAAAGGCCCAGTTTTATGCTGTGCAGCCACTGTTCTACAGGTCGGTGAATAGTTACTGTAAAAATTGCATTGTATGCTTGTGCGCAGAGACATTGGGAGTTACAGAATCATCCCTGTTGCCTGTTGATGCAAAATCGTCACTAGGAAGTGACTGTGTGGTCAAATACCACTTTCGCCAGTTTTGCAGAATTTCCCTTGTGAGGGTGAAGCTGTGGTTTTTGCAGTGACAAATTTTTTTGCAGTCTTCTGTAATGGCATCTGATTCTCTTTCACAGATTGTCACTGAAAAGCTTGACAAGAACAACTTCCAAGCATGGAAGTTTAGAATGACGATTTTCCTTATGGGAAAAGGATATTGGGAATTTGTTGTAGGAAATGAAGAAGAACCAGTTCTTCCTGATGTTCCCAATCAACAGCAAATGCAGGCATTCAAAGCGTGGCATGAGAGAGCCAGGAAAGTTATGTACTGGTTGTCTATCAGCATTTCAGACTCTATGATTGTGCATATTCAGGATGCAAGTACGCCAAAGGAGGCATGGGATACTCTGTCAAAGATGTATAGCACAAATACGCAAGCCAAGAAAATGCAGCTCAAGCAAGAGTTGCACAATGTGCAAAGAGAAAATATGAGCATCAATGACTACCACATGAAGGTGAAGAAGATTGCAGATGCACTTGCTTCCATTGGGTCGCCAGTGGAAGATGATGATTTAGTTTCTGTGACCTTGAATGGTCTAGGAAAGGATTATGCGCAGTTTCGGACATCCATTTCCGTCCGTGAAAGATTTCCTGATTTTGAGGAGTTGATTGCTCTTCTAATTTCTGAGGAGCAGAGAAATGGTGGTGCATCTTCTTCAGGAGGAACTTCAAAAGAAACTGTCTTCTACTCAAATGCTGGAAGAGGTAGAGGCAGAGGTAGAGGAGGCCGATTTGGAGGCCGTGGTAGAAATCAGAATATGCAGCAAACTCAAGAAAACCAATCCTATGGAGGAGGACGTGGTAACTCTAGAGGTAGGGGGAGCCAAAGAGGTCGTGGTGGATGGCAAAGAGGCCAAAATGCAAACAGTAATGTTGAATGCTACTATTGTGGTAAAATGGGTCATATGGCTAAAGACTGCTATAAAAAGCAGAATGACATCATGAATGGAAAACTGCAACAAGGGAATTATGCATCTTCTAGCAGACAGGGTGATGACAGAAATGAGCATTTGTTCATGGTGCAGCACATGAACAATTCTGTGACAAGTGCAGAAGAAAGCAATGATGTATGGTACGTTGACTCAGGTGCATCAAACCACATGACAGGTCATGCAGAATGGATGGAGGATGCAAGGAAAATGGAAAAACCAGGATTTGTGGAGACTGGTGATGATACTGCACATCCGATTGTGCAGATTGGAAAAATTCCTTTGTCTATGCAGGATGGGAAAAAGAAATACCTGTCCGATGTATTTCATGTCCCGAATATCACCAAGAATCTGGTTTCTGTTGGTCAAATGGTTGAACAGGGCTTGCAGGTCAGATTTAATCCTCATGGATGCTTTGTTGAGGATATGAAAAATAAAGGTCGCTTGATAGCAAAAGGAAAGAAGAATGGCAGAATGTTTACATTGGATGCAGACATGCCTGAATTGAGTGCAACAATGTTTGCACATGGGACCGGTGTAGTTGCAGATATTGATATCTGGCATAAACGCATTGGTCATGTTAATGTACAGCGACTTAAATCAATGCAGGCCCAAAACATTGTTGCAGGATTGCCTAAGTTCAAGGTTGCAGAAATGCATAAGGTATGTGAAGCCTGTCAGTTTGGAAAACAGGCAAGGAAACCATTTCCTAGACATGTTCAAGAGAGTAAGAAGCCATTGGAATTGATCCACTCTGATGTGTGGACTACTAAAGCTGCATCTCTTGGAGGCTGTCATTATTTTGTCACTTTTATTGATGACTATAGCAGAAAAGTTTGGGTGTATTTTATGAAAAAGAAAAGTGAAGTTTTTGGGCATTTCAAAACTCTTAAAGCTATGGTTGAAAAAGAAACAGGTCTGCAGATAAAATGCCTAAGGTCAGATGGAGGGGGAGAGTACCTCTCAAATGAGTTTGCAAGGTTCCTGCAGGAGCATGGCATAAAGCAGCAATATTCATGCAGTCATACCCCACAACAAAATGGAATTGCAGAAAGAAAAAACAGGCATATTGGAGAGGTATCTCGTGCCATGCTTAATGAAAAAGACCTGCCAGATTTTTATTGGGCTGAAGCAGTTGCTACAGCAGTCTACATAATGAACAGGACTCCCACTGCAGTAATACATGGAATGACTCCAGAGGAGAGGTATACTGGTAGGAAACCAGATATTTCTCATTTGAAAATTTTTGGTTGCATTGCCTATGTACATGTGCCAGATGAGTTGAGATCCAAGTTGGATCCAAAAGCTGAGAAGTGCATCTTTATTGGTTACTCTCTGCAGCAAAAAGGGTATAGATGCTATAACCCTTCTACTCGTAAGTTTACAGTGAGCAGAGATGTTGTTTTTGATGAGATGAGTAGCTGGTATAAACCAGTAAATGTGATTGATGATGTAGATGCACAAAATGGTAATGCTGCACAGAATTCATAGCAGCAGTCACAAAATATTAGTGGACCTGGAGCGTCCTCTAGCAGTGGTTCACATTCTTCGCCATGGACAGGCAGATTGAGATCAGGAGAATCTTCTCAAAGTAATGCAGATAGTGGTATGCAGGTATCACGAAAAGGAAAAGAGAAGGTTGATCAGCCCATGTTTGATGTGAATGCAGGTCACTCTTATGTGGATGGTGAATCCAGTGGCTCAGAACAGAGCATTGATGATGAGTTGGGTATTCCTTCTATTGTTACACCTGGAGTAAGGAAGACCAGGGATGTTTTGAGAGCACCTGGGAGTGAACCCACTTTGCGCAGGTCTACCAGAGTTAGGTATCCTGTGGATAGGCTGAAATATGATGGATTTACAGCCATTCACTATGCATATATGGTCAAGGTGATACAGGAACCAGAACCCACTTCTTTTGAGCAAGCCATGGGAAAAGAAAAATGGGAGAAAGCCATGGATGAAGAAATGGATGCCTTGGAAGCAAACGCTACATGGGAATTGGTACCTTTGCCTAAAGGTAAGAATGCAATTGGCTGTAAGTGGGTTTATAAGGTGAAGCACAATGCTGATGGTTCTATGAACAGATACAAGGCAAGATTAGTAGTCAAGGGGTATGCACAAACATATGGCATTGATTATGAAGAAACATTCAGTCCGGTTGCAAGGATGGCAACCGTAAGAGCAGTCATTGCTATGGCTGCATCAAAGGGATGGTCTTTACATCAGATGGATGTAAAGAATGCCTTCTTGCATGGTGATTTGCAAGAAGAGGTCTATATGGAGCAGCCACCAGGTTATGTGCATGCTGTTCATCCTGAGTTTGTTTGCAAGTTGAAGAAAGCTTTGTATGGCTTGAAGCAAGCACCTAGAGCATGGTCTGACAAGATAGGACAGTATCTTGTCACTATTGGCTTTCAGATTTCCAAGGCAGATTTCTCACTTTATGTGAGAAAAACAGAGAAAGGTATTATGCTACTTGTCATTTATGTTGATGATTTGATTATGACAGGTGACAGTGATGAAGATATCCTTCATGTGAAAATGCTATTGAAGCAGAAGTTTGAGATGAAGGATTTGGGAGAGCTGCGTTATTTCTTGGGCATTGAGGTGATTAGATCACCAAGTGGGATACAGCTCTTGCAGAGGCAGTATGGATTGGACATGCTGTCCAAATATGGGATGACAGGCTGTAAGCCTATTTCAGTTCCTTTGGAGCAGAATGTGAAGCTGAGCACAGATGCGGGTGAGCTTCTAGAAGACCCCACTATGTACAGACGCATAGTAGGAAGTTTGATTTATATGACTATTACCAGGCCAGATTTGAGCTATGCTGTTGGATTGGTAAGTCAGTTTATGCAGGCTCCAAGGAAACCGCATTTGGATGCGGCTAGACGCATACTCAGGTATGTGAAGTCCACATTGCAGTATGGACTATTTTATGAGACTGGGGTTCAGATACAGCTGCATGGATACACTGATGCTGATTGGGCTGGTAGTATTTCTGATAGACGATCTACCAGTGGATATGTGTTCTCTTTTGGGAGTGCTGCAGTCACTTGGAGCAGCAAGAAACAGCCTACAGTTGCCTTGTCGAGCACAGAGGCTGAGTACAGGGGTGCAGCAATGGCTGCATGTGAGGTAGCTTGGTTGCATAAGCTACTTTATGATATGCATCAGTCTACAGATGGGCCAGTTGTCATTTATTGTGACAACATGAGTAGTATACACTTGGCAAATAACCCAGTCTATCATGCTAGAACAAAGCACATTGAGGTGCATTATCACTATGTGCGGGAGAGGGTTTTACTAGGTCTTATTGATCTAGTTTATGTCAGCACAGAGGATTAGGTTGCTGACATATTTACGAAGGCATTGGGCGCAGAGAAGCTGCACAAGTTCAGAGACATGCTTGGTGTGCAGGAATTGGGATTGAGCTCGAGGGGGAGTGTTGAGATATCGAGCTCCACACGTGATATGCCAGGGTGACCGTTGTGTATTTATGTCACCGACTTGTCAGTTGCAGACGCGGTTGGTACACCGCCCATGAATAATAGCTACATGATAGCTATCCTTATCTACTCTAGTTCGTGGCTCAGTTAGTATGCCACCTTAGTTAGTTGAGTTTGGTTTGAGACCCATATATAGGGTTCTTCTATTTCTTTGTAAGAGAGTTCTTTTGGCTTCCACAACTAAGAAGAGGAAAACTGTTTTCAGCCTCCACCCTTGTGTGTATTCCCCCATTGTGCAAGCAAGAAAGCTACAAGTGAGACTCCTTCCTTCTCTCCCACAATCTTGACACTATGGGCACCCCCCACACCTTCACCACACCCTTTCACCCCTCCCCACCCTTCTCTCTCCCCGACCCCTCCCCCCCCCAACTACCTCCCTTCCTCTCTCCCTCTCCTGCTCCTGCGTGTCCCCTTCCATCCCCTCTCCATCTCCACCTCAACCTCCATCTCCTTCACCCTTCCCTCCTCCTCCTCCTCTGTTCCATCCTCCTCCCCTTCCCTTCTCCTCCCTCTCCTTCCCTTCTTCTCCTCCCTCTCCTCCCCCCTCCTTCTTCTCCCTCCCTCCTCCACGCCATTCTCCCTCCCCTCCTTCCTCTGCCTCTTCCCCTCGCCACCCTGCAGCCGTCGCCTCCAGGTGCGGGACGACGACGCCTTCTTGTGACGTCCGCGGCCGCCCTGCCTCTACTCCAGCTCGCCGACGTCCGCGGCCGCTCTGCCTCTGCTCCAGCGCCTGCCGCCACAGCCGCGCTGCCCCGTTGACCTCTAGGGCGCCCGGCCGCGTCTGCCTCGTCCTCGCCTGCCTCGCACCAGTCTCGCCGCCCTCGTCCTCGTCCGCAGCGCCCGCTCGAGCCGCCCCTTCGCCAGCCGTCAGCCCGCCGCCCTCCAGTGCCTCCCGCCTGCCCACGTCCGGACCCCCCTGGCCCCGCCTCGACGGCCTCTCGCCTTCCCACCCCCATTCAAACCCATTCCCCTACCCCCCCCCCCCCCCCCCCCCCCCTAGCCCCCATTCCCCCAGAACACATACACACCCCCCCACCCCCCAACCTAACCCCCATTCCCACCACTACCCCCACCCCATCACACACTCCCCACCGACCCCCCATTTCCCTACCTTAGCCCCCATTCCCCCAGCAACCACACCCACCCCCCATTTCCCTACCTTAGCCCTCATTCCCCCAGAACACACACCCACCTCCCCCACCCCATACAAGCCCCCCTTCACACCCCATATACACACACCCCCCCACCTCCTACCTAGCCCCCTATTCACACCCCCCCAGTCCCACCACTAACCCACCCTACCTCCACATAAGCCCCCTTTCCCCCCCAAGAAACCCGTAGAACCGCTGCACTGCAGAAAACTCCCCGTGAGCCCCCTGTCACCCGCGGAAAACCCTATTAACGCCCCCCTTTCATCTGCGGGCAACCAACAGTCCCACGCCGGCCCCGCAGCTACCATTCTCCACCCCTTGACACGCATGTGTGTGGGTGCTTGCGATTGTTCGTGCGCGGGATCGGGTGCGGGCCTTTGATCGTCGGTTGCTGACACGCAGCTGCCTCGCAGCTTATTTCTGGGTATTTTCCCAGATTTTTAATTCACACACCCGCAAACCCTTTTAAAATTAAATAAAAAAACAAAAAAAATAAAAAAAACAAACATTGAAAATTTCAAAAAAATAATTAAACAAACACTTAAAATTTTGAAAAAAATTCCAGGAAATCTAGAAAAATTCCTATTATTTCTGCAACCCATGGCCATATTTTTTCTAAACCTGTAAATTTCAGAAAAAACATTTCTGCCTATTTTAACATTCCCACATCTTTTCAAAATACCCAAAAATATGAAAAAAATTCATTCAAAATGCTAAAAAATTCCAAATTAAGTTCTGAAAAATCCTAACACTTCCATTAATATTTTTATTTATTTTTGGCATATTTTTCTCAGCTGTCACACTATTTCATTTCACACCTAAATTCCTTAAAAATAAAAAAAAACAAATCAATAAAATAACAAAAAATATTTTTTCATCCAAACACCAATTAAACATCTCGAACAAAATCCAGATATTTTTGGATTGAGGAGAGCGCATTCTTTGCATTTCCATACACCCACTACCAGATATTTTCCTTTTTATTTGTTATTTTTTTTCAGCTACCCCAAAACCCACGGTTAATTCCTAAATTAAAAACAAAAAAAAAGGAAAAAAACCACAACAGAAAAAAAAACCCAAACAAACACATACTAATTTTAAAAAAAAAACAAACAAAAATGAACCCTCAACACCACCATGGTACGCGCATTTGCTCTAAACACACCATTTTTTTTAAATAAAAATAAATCCGTCGTTCACTTAGCACGTGCTAAGTGCGCTAAAGAGGCACTTTAATATTTTTAATTAAAATGAACCAGTCATCACAAGAGCACGCGCTGGCAAAAAAGTGCTCCACATCACCTTAATTTGTAATCAATGAATTTGCATTTAGAGACCCAGTCTGGGTATTGAAGTCCGGGTTTCGAATTAAAGCACCGTTTTAACCTAATAATTGGTAATTAAATTTTTAAGAAGGAACCGCCGTTTTCTTGCTAAGGTATATCACTTAATAAAAATTCACCCATTTTTTAATAATTTATTAAAATGAACCTTTCATTAAATTAATTTCTCCTCACTGCACTTAATTCTCCTTTTTAACGAACCCGTTTCGTGGGATGGGTATGCGCAGTCATTGGAGTTATTTCCATGGTCAAACACCGGTTTATTAAAGATGTGGTCTTGATATGTGTAGGTTGTTGTGATGTTTTGGTTTAGTGTCTTTGTTACGGTTAAGGGTACGGTGTGCAGTTTTTTCTTTATTGCCTGATACGGGGATTTGGGTGTTGGTATGATGCATAGCATGAAGCTTTCAGTCGCATGTCTCAAGGTCATGTCGAATTTTTTTCTAGGCTGTGGTTTTCTTGGGGTTAGTTGGACGAGTCACGTTTTATTGTTTTGGTTGTTCTCTTATCCTTGGTTTTTTGTCTGTTGCTTTGTAGGCATTCTCCTTGATTGTCTGTGTTTGTGGTGTGTGTGTAACCATCTGAATGGCGCCTTCTCATGTTCCTCCCCCTATCCAGTACGTCCCACTAGTTAGTAGGGATTACTCTTCCCTACTCACTTTTGAGCCCCTCACGAAGGCGGGACTCGCTGCTTTTGTGGCTACCTCCTTTCCATTGCTTCCAGCGGATCCATCGTTGTGTGACGAGTTTTTGGCCTCCTACAGCAAGAAGTCGGGACTGGTCCAGGGTATTTCTATGACTTTGATACCTTGCGGCCTAGGGAAGGCTCTTTCTCTTCCCTTCAAAGGTGAACCTTTTGTTACCACTCGTCAGCTTTTCTCTAATGAAGAGATTCTGAAGCTGTTACAAAAGCAGACAAGGGAAATACTGGATGTTAAGAAGGTGATAAACTCTTCAGGAGTTTCCTTTTCCATGATCATTGATCCGGTGTGGAAGATGGTCTGTCAGTTTCTCCAGGACAGGTTTATGCCTGCCAAAACGCCATCCCAGTACTTGTCCAAAGAGCTTTTCACAGCTTCAAGGATGGTGTTGAAAGGAGTCGCTATCGATTGGAGCACTTACCTCCTCACTAAAATTGATCAACATTTCGTCAAAGTCACCAGGGGTAATGTTACCAATGTCACATATGGATCATACTTGTCTGCCTTCTTGACCTGTTCAGGTTTACAGAAGAGTGTGCCTCCACCTCCTCCATCAGATCCTGTACCTCCTCCTCCACCTTCAGATGAGTCAGACCCCATTGATATAGAGGATGATGATTCTCCGCCTCCCCTGGTCATCTAGCGCAAATGCTTGAAGCGGGTAGCGGATAAAGCTCCTTCAGTTCTTCCTTCAGTGCCCATTCCTGCTACCTCTGGCAGTGATCTCCCTGGGTATCTCACTTGTAATAACCTGTTCAGAGCACATCGCGAAGGTTCATTGGATATATCAGTTCCCTCACTGAACAGTCTAGTCTAGGGAGATGCAATTCCTTTCCTCTGTAAAGACATTCAGAGTTCCATTGAATTGTCAGTGACAGCCTGTGTTCAACAGCTGTACGCTTCCTTTTATGAAGAGCTCATGCAGTCTAAGGACCAGTTGCATAAGGCAACATCCGAGTTAGCCTCTGCTAAGGATACCCTAGCAGATTTGTTTAAGCAGATGGAACAATAAACCCAACTGGTTGCAACCCAATGAGATGAGATCTCTTCTTTGAAGATTCAATTAACAGAGACTCAATCAGCGGTTACTAGCCTTTCAGAGGTGAAGGAGAGGATGTCCAGAGAAGCACATGAGTTCCAAACTCTCTTAGATGACAAACTTTCAGCCTTACAGACTGCTAATGACACAGTGGAATCACAAGCGTCCCAAATCAAGCAGTTGCAAGATCAACTGGCAAAGTCACGGTCTGTTCCTCCAAGCCCTAATGTTCCCTTGATTCCTTCTCTTTCACAGTAGGACTTGGCTGCTCTTCAGAGACAGGCTACCTTGTGTCCTCTATTCCAAAATAAAGTGGAAAGATTGCAATCCAGAATGGACTTGTTATGGTCTACATTTGAGCAGTTTTAGGAATATGTTCCACCAGACCATTCTTTCTTTGTCCACTACCACTTACAGAAGTTGGCCTTCTACATGAAGCTTTCCACGATGGATTTACCTCTTCCAGAGGATGGCTGGAGTGGGGCTTGGTCTGCTGAGTTGCTGACAAAGGTGGTCAGGATGGTGTTTGAAGATTCTGTCACGACAGATACCATGTTGATGTCCTACATGTATCTACGAGGAGACTTGTTAATTCCAGATGAGATGGATATGGCATGGTATGTGGAGGACGTGGTTCTAAAAGCTGTTTTGTATGTCAACCATTTGGAGTTGCGCATAGCTGACATGTTCCAGAGTTACTCCTCCAAAGTGGTTAATTGTCATGATAATTCCTGGCATACTATGATTGATTCTGTGGTCCTGAATCAAAGACAGAACACAGCCCCTACCTATGCCCAGAGTACTAATCAACTGAGGGTGGATCTCTTAGCTTATCTTTCAAAACATAATCCGTTTGATTCTACCTTCTTTGATGCCTATCATAGAAGATCTCTCTTAGGACCTTCTGTTCCTACCCTCCTGTATTACCAACAAATGGCTCACCGATATGATATATATCTTTCCCTTTGTCAATCTCATTCCACAACCATTTTACCCCTTCTTTTCCAACCTTCATCTTTCCCTCAAATTCCCATTTTTACATACTGTTCCTTTATTGAGGATAGAGTTTTTTCCCCTTCTCCACCATGTCCTTCTCCATCCATTCATGTACCTTCCACATTTCCTATTTATCAGTTAACACCTTTCCTTACTGATTCCCTACAAATTTCAGCCACTCCTTCTTTAAATTATTCTTCCTTTTATGATTTTTCCTATCTCTCACTTCATCCACTTTTTCTTATTCCGCTTTCCTCTCCTAACACTTCTATATCTCAACCACCTCAGTTGGTTAGTGACTATGACGGGTTTGATCATCAGATTTCCAGAAGAAGGGGATGGAGCTCGAATGATTCCCTTACAGGACCTCAGATAAATTGGCCAGTAATTTTAGGAGAATGGACAGCTGCCAGTCAAGCTTATCAGAACTATATTCATTTTGCTCAGCAGTATTCACAGTCTGCAGATCATTCAGTGAGATTAACTGCTCACTTTGCTTGGTACTTGGCGTATATGCATAGGCACTCTCATAATGATTCCAAGCCTATTCCAAAGTTGTGCATGAATTTCAATGTGAGCATTGATTCCCAGCAGCTGGATATATTGTATTTTCATGCCCTTTGTTTGTCTAACAGATACCTTGTCCTGTTGGAAAGGATGTGCTGTCTTCAGTTTTTTCAGAATCCTCCCAAAACATTTGTAGATGAATCCTTGTCTATGGATCGTTTCCGAAATCATCAATCTTTCAAGAGGGATCATCTTCATTGATACCTTTCCAATGTATGGTGGATGCTTTTTAATGAAAATCTCTCTTTTGGAGGAGTCATTCAGATGGTTGTGTTGTGTGCAGTGTTTGTGTTGTGAGTTCATTTATGTAATACGAACGTGGTGATTGCCTATTGGATTGGATTTTGTGCGAGCTACATTTTGGAGAATTGTGGTGATGGGTTCGTGGTTGGAGAATTGAAGATGCAGATAAAGAAGAAGAAAACTCTTATATCCTTTACAAGTTTGTTGTGATTTCTAGTTTGATAAGAAGTCTTAATGTATAAAGGGTTTTCCTTTCGTGGTATTTTTATATTAGATACAGGTTATAAGTTGGGGTCGTGGTTGGATGGATTGTTTTTGAAGACATATTGAAGATCAAAGTTGAGCTTTTGAATGAACTTGTATTCCCTTTTTCCTGGGTCGCGAGGACACTTCCTTATTAAGTGTGGGGATATGTTGAGTGTTGAAATGACTTGTTTTTTGGCTGATTTTTGTTGTTTTTGAGAGCTGAATGGTTGATTTTATGAGATGATTGGTTGGTTTGGAAGTGGTTTGAGAATGTTTTGGATGATGTTGATTGTGTTTTGGAAGTTCATGATGTTTATTAGTAGAGATATGAGGTTTTGTGATGTTCTGATAGGTTCTGATTGGTTCTGTATACCTTCTGTATAGCTTCTGTTTTCAATCTTTTTTGTTTTGATTGTCTTCTGTAAGGAGGGATGAATTGATGATTGATGATGATTGAGATCTTGTGAAAGCTTATTGAATAGTTTGTGAGAGTTTGGAATGGTTTCAGTATGAGTTATGAGGTTTTGATGACCTTCTGTAACCTTCTGTAGGTCTTCTATAGAGCTTCTGTTTCTGTTCTGTTCTGTTCTGTACTGTAGTTGTTCTGGTACTGTACTGTGACTGTTCTGTATGCTTCTGTATGTGTTCTGTTGGATGAGAGTGTAGCTTGGGAAAGTTTTCTAGCCTTGGAAAGAGGTGAATACAAGTGCAAAGGAGCTGAAAGAAGTGAAAGAAGTTGCTGTTGAAGACTCAAGTGAAGACTAGAGTGAAGTGACAGTAGTGAGCTATGAAAGGACACTGTAGTGGCTCTGGTGACTCTTCATATTAGACATACCTCTTGGGAGGTGTATCCACGACCTAAGAATGATTATTGAGAGTAATTTTTGAGAGATTGTAGTGAGGATATGATGTATTATTGACGGAGAGAGAGAGAGAGAGTCAGAGATAGCCAATTCTACTAAAACAGAATGATTGTATGTGAGAGATTGAGAGAGAAGACTATAAAGATATTGAAGATGAATACTATGTGATGTTTTTCCATTCAAAGATGGTTTATTCCTTTGCTTTCTTTGTTATATTGATGGATTTTGTGAAGATATTGAAGAATATCCGTGGGAGATCTACATGATGCTGCATGAAGATTTGTTGTGCCTGGTGTTCTTTTCTTCATTATGATCATATAAAACCTAATAAACAAGCTTGTTGATGTTACAAGATAGATTTTCTTGCAAGAGAATTCCCTTTTCCTTGGTGTTCCTCTTGGGGCTCCATAGTATTTCTGATAGACGATCTACCAGTGGATATGTGTTCTCTTTTGGGAGTGCTGCAGTCACTTGAAGCAGCAAGAAACAGCCTACAGTTGCCTTGTCGAGCACAGAGGCTTAGTACAGGGGCGCAGCAATGGCTGCATGTGAGGTAGCTTGGTTGCATAAGCTACTTTATGATATGCATCAGCCTACAGATGGGCCAGTTGTCATTTATTGTGACAACATGAGTAGTATACACTTGGCAAATAACCCAGTCTATCATACTAGAACAAAGCACATTGAGATGCATTATCACTATGTGCGGGAGAGGGTTTTACTAGGTCTTATTGATCTAGTTTATGTCAGCACAGAGGATCAGGTAGTTGACATATTTACGAAGGCATTGGACGCAGAGAAGCTGCGCAAGTTCAGAGACCTGCTTGGTGTGCAGGAATTGGGATTGAGCTCGAGGGGGAGTATCGAGCTCCACTCGTGATATGCCAGGGTGACCGTTGTGCATTTATGTCACCGACTTGTTAGCTGCAGATGCGGTTGGTACACCGCCCATGAATAATAGCTAGATGACAGCTATCCTTATCTACTCTAGTTCGTGGCTCAGTTAGTATGCCACCTTAGTTAGTTGAGTTTGGTTTGAGACCCATATATAGGGTTCTTCTATTTCTTTGTACTAGAGTTCTTTTTGCTTATACAACTAAGAAGAGGAAAACTGTTTTCAGCCTCCACCTTTGTGTGTATTCCCCCATTGTGCAAGCAAGAAAGCTACAAGTGAGACTCCTTCCTTCTCTCCCACAATCTTGACACTCCCTCTCTTGAAAGAAGTTACAAGTATCCTCTCTCCCTTGCTATTCCCGCGAGTTCTCTATCAACTACCCCTCGACTTGGAAAAGGGGAATCAAAGCAAAGCCTGAGAAACTCCCACACAAAGGAGTGTATCGAGGAAAGAGAAGGCCCACATTCCAAGCTCCACAATGACCTCGAAGCGCAAACTCTCCTTCTTCTAAGTGATTCTTCTAAGTCAGTTGGCTCCTTTACTTCTCTCATAATCTCAACCATCAAGGCCGTTTTTTCTTGGCTTGATGTAAACTGCAATGGCCTTCTGAGGGGGTAGGGAATACCCTTGTTCTATCCCTCATTCTTGTGTGACAAGAATGAGCCTTTACGCAACTCAATTTATATCCAATAATTCTTGGATAGTTAACTACCCTAATTTCTCAATCTTTAGATTAGGGTTTCTTGTTTTGAAACCACAAGATCTAGATGATTCAATCCAGGAGCCAAATTGATCATTTGGTAATTATTTTCCTTCTTAGGGTTTCTAAGTTTACCCTAAGGTTTCATTTCCTTAATATTTCATGAGAGAAATCTTTCATTCATCTCTCCTGCGAGCCGAGAGTAACCTAAAATCCTTCGCAATCTTTGAGTAATTGCAAGTGTCGAAAGACACATTGCGAGTTTTCTTTCTTTCATGTAGATACGTCATTTGAGGTTTTTTTTTTTTTTGGCATCAACACCGAGTTATATCATGGTCCAAAATGATAGCTCTAAGAGTGTTATTGGACTTATCACGACCTAGTTGCTAGGGTAGAGATCTATGACCGTATTGGTTTGATTCTACGTCAACTATGGCTGTAGCATAAATTCATTCATTTACAACTAAATCCTAAATTTAATACCATCTAGGGATTCACTTAACAAATTGCTTCTTATGATTGAGTTTAACAATTTGTATGCACATCTCAGATTTATCTTTTAAGACTATCGTGTAGTGCAACCGAATCTACCTATGATGCCTCGCAAATCAAGATGCAAGTTTTTTTTAATTTCATGATACAATGCGAGACCTTCGTTGTTTGAAAACTAATGTCAATGGACTTATGAAAAATCATAAATTGCGACTTATATTTTTAAGTGAGAAGTACATGAATGCATCATGCTTTATGTAAATGCAAGCTAACTCTCTTTAATGGTTTATAGGATGCAACCTTTTTTACACGAGCTTTTATATTTACATGTTGGTAATCCAAGATGCACTTGCCAAGATTTTGTGCCCACTACTTTGTTTAGTATTATAGAAAACCTATAAATATTAGTCAACTTGTAGCTATCATGACCATTCATGAAATAGATCCAAACCTATGGATCTACCTTTCAGGTTATACAAATTATACGATGCAAAAGTATGATTTCTTTCCATGATAATTACGATCTACCATTGCGTTCATTGGAGAAGACACCATAGTGGTACGTGGTTTTGGAGCGACGAGTTAGTATTTATACCAGATAGCCCATTTATGTTAGCAGTTGTATCTTTGTCTGGTCCTCCTTCCGTGGTTGTGGCCTTTCTGGCTACTTGGGAGAATTTGCACTTCAGGGGCCATTCCAGAGCTTGGAATGCGGGCCTTCTCTTCTCTCAGTTCACTCCTTTGTGCAGGAATTTCCTATGCTTTGCTTTGATTCCAACAACCTTTTGCCAAATAGAGGGGTAGTTGATAGAAAAATCGTGTGAAGAGCGAGGGAGGGAGGGTACTTGTGACCCGTTTTTCAAGAGGGGGAGGGAAGGAAACTTCTTGAACCTTACTCTCTCTCTTAGTGGCAACAGGGGGAGAAAGAGGTGCCATGTCTTCCCTTAAGTTGAAGGGGGGGGGGGAGGGTAATGGAGCCCTGAACCTCAATCTGGGCGGCTAGAGTTGGGCCATCACCATGCAGTTTACGTTTGGGGGCGGGGAGAGAGGTGGCACACGTGTGCCCCTCCTCTACATCAACATCATCGTTATCCACATCGTGATCATCGTCCTCCTCTTCAGTTCTGCTGTCGATGTCTCGTACTTGAGCTCAATGATTTTTCAATGATTTTAATTATTAAAAGGGGGGGTCCTATGGCTACGGGGATATTACACCTTGAATAAAACAAACTCTTTTACTATATTGGAAGTTTATTGCAATTTCAATATTTTTGTCTCTATGAAAGATATACAACATTCTGGGAGGGTATTCTGCCCATCAAGATTCCAGCCTTGTAACTAGTATTTAGAGTTTCAAGTTCCCATATTGGGTCACAAAGGGGCTCATCAGATTTTAGAAGTAATACACAATTTATGGCTAGAGCCCCTCTTGGCACCCACATCTCCTACTGCTTGAGGCTATCCCTATGGACAAACCTTTCGCTCTATGAAGCCAGTCTAAGCCTCTCGAAGCGATAACCATGACCCCCTTGGAGTAGGGTCTCGCAAGTAGCTTGGAGGTAGTGTAGCACGATCTTTCCTTTAATCTTGTTTGTCAATGTTTTTAATTAGAGATCTAGATTCTAGCAAACACAAACAATCATTTCAAACATATATCAAATGATGCAATGATAATCACACCATTGTTCAACTTAGAGCTTTGCATAGCCAAGGTAGACCTTAGCCTAAGGTAACCTTACAATCTAATGAGGATTATCCTTCCCAATGAGAAGTGTTAAGTACATTTTTTTCAACTTGTTAAGCAAGGCATGAGTTTCCTAGGGCTATCTTGCCCAACATAAGTGAAATTCCTTAAAGAAATATATTGTGACAATAACTTAATGAGATGACTTACAAGACCTTTAAATAGAGTTTCTCTTTTTAAGATGTTAATCAACACTTAACCTTATCACGCTTGATAATAATTATATCGAGTTATATTACTAATCTCAAGTGTGCATAAAGTCATATGTGCAATAACCTCGTGCAACTATTTCCATCATGATTCTACAATTTACAATCTCAATAAATCTAACTACAAATCATAGCAATTAATTTCTTATGTGTATATTAGTACGCTTTCCATATGAAACTATCAATTCATGTAAGTGTAAAATATAAAAGCTAATACTTTATGTACTTAATTTTTATATGGATGTTATCCGTCTCTAATAAGTAGCTCTTGTACCATTTGATGCAAAAGCTAACTTTTAAAAATAAAAATTTAGCATAAACCTTATTATTTTATGTGGCGATATGAAAATAATAGCCTATTTTTGAAACATGAATAACCCTGGTTTGGCACGATGGCATTGGAAATTTCATCTTTGCTCGCACTTGCATTTGCCATACTCGATGTTCCATTGGTAGCGGCGACTCTGAAAACCTTGCGCACTCTTGTATCTCTGGCAATACCTGTTCTTTGATCGATTGCCATGGTTCTCATGATCTTTTCACCTCATCGCTTTGAAGCCATCATTCGTGAGCATGTTCAAGAGATAGAGAAGGAGAATAAATTCAAGATGGGAGAGTGGGAGAGATGATGGCTTAGTTGAAGACCGTGAAGGGGGCGGGGCTGAGCTAACTCCCTCTCTAACTGTGTTTTTCTAACTCTCTCCCTTGCAGCCTTTCAAGGTAACTCTCTCTCTCTCTCTCTCTCTCTCTCTCTTCCTTCTATAGACTCCTCGGGGTCTCCCCTGGCCTCTAAACTAAGTAGAGGGCTGCCTCTCCCTTCTCCTCTCTTTTCTGCCCTCTTTGGACAGCTCCTCCACTCAGAGTGAGGAGCTTCTTTCTCTCTTCTTTTATTATTTTCATTTTTTCTCTCTTTAGTTTTCTGAATTAAGAAAAGGGGGGGAGTATTCGTGAGGCTCTCGATGCCTATTTTGTGATAAAGATTTTTTTTCTTTTTTTAAATGAATATGATGATGACGTTGATGATGAGGATGTCGATGAGACAAAGAGGATGATGATGTCGATGATGTCGATGGGGAAGATGATGATGATGATGATGATGATGATTAGGAGGGGGCGGCCTTCTTTTTGATGGCTGTCAGTTCAACAGCCACCCCCCCTTATTTCTTTTAATTAGTTAGTTTTGTTAGTATTTAATCATTAGTTATTTTTCTAACATTAGTTTTAGATAGTTAGTAACTAATTTGCTAGTTATTTGGATCCCCACAAGGAACACCAAGGAAAAGGGGTTTCTACTACAAGAAAATCTATCTTATAACATCAACAAGCTTTTATTTCATTCTTTAGAGAACCACAACAAGGAAAATAACAAATCTTCATGCAAACAATCTCTCATAGATAGACACATTGTTTTGATAGAATTGGCTTTCTTTGACTCTCTCTCTCTCTCTCTCTCTCAATCAATAGTACATCATCTCCTTACTAAAATACTTAATAATCACTCTCAATAATCCTTCTTAGGCCGTGGATGCACCTCCCAAGAGGTATGGGTAGTATGAAAGGGCACCATAACCACTACAGTAACCCTTCATATCTCGCTTCTATTTTTTTTATTTTTTATTTTTTATGTTTGATTTATTATGGTTAAAAAAAATATAATTAGGTTTCGACAATCAACCCTGAGTGAGAATTGAACCATTAGGCTTCAACAATGGATCTGTATTTTTCAGCCTATTTTTGGAATTTAAAATGAAATTTCTATGAATTTAGGTAAAAATTTAACATTTTGGCCTTAAAATAATAGGGTGATCATGTGTCAACACTTTTTCAGCTTATAAGAATATTCCAAAAGTAGTCAAATGCATTTATGGAAATTTCTATGATTTTTTTGAATTTAATTCTATTTTTTTATTTTTATTGATTTTTTTCTCAAATTTCAATGAATTTTGAAGTATTTACATTTTGTGCAATTAATTCTCTGTATTATAACTAGCAAGATAAACCAAAAAAATTCTCAATTTGGTAAGGAAAATTTTAGCTATTTTTTGTTTTTTAATTGAAATTTTAAGGATTTTTAAAGGCTTTTAGGTGTTTTTTCCGGGTGTTAATGGGTTTTTGAAAAATAAAAGAAGATACCCGAGCTGCGTGTGAATAGCAGCTTGTGCTCGACAGCACGCACCACCGCACGGACAAGTCGAGATGCATGTCCTCGCACAATGGGGTTAAAAGGGGGACAATGGGGGGGATGGGTAGGGGTGTAAAGGGGGGACAATGGGGTGGGACGGGCAAGGGTGTAAAGGGGGGACAATGGGGTGGGATTAGGGCAGGGGGTGTAAAGGGGGGACAACGGTGTGGGATAAGGGCGGTCGCGCTGTGGGCGGGGGGAAGGGGGATAATGGGAGGGGGGAAGGAGGTTGGGAAGTGAACGGCGGGGGGAAGACGGGGCGCGATGGTGGGGTGGCATCGGGCGGTGGCGACCCTGGACAGGTGGCGCAGTGGCGACACAGGCGGCACGACGGGTGAGGCAAAGGCCTTGGCGGTGGAGGAGGAGGGCACCGAGGTGGCGAAGGGGAGGCAGGCAAAAGGAAGGAGGAGGGGGGAAGGAGAAGAAGGGGGGAAGAGGGTGGGAGGAAGAAGTGGGGGGAGGAGGAGGAGGTGTGGGGTGGGGTGGGAGGATAAGGGGGAGAAGGTGGGGGAGGAGGCGGAAGGCAGGAGAAAGAGGGAAGAAAAGAAGGAAAGGAGAAGGAGGAAGGGGGAGAAGAAGAAGGAAAGGGGAGGAAGGAAAGAGAAGAAGAAGAAGAAAGAGAAGAAGAAGAAGGAGGAGGAGGAGGAGGAGATGACGATGGCGAAGGGGAGGAGGGAGGAGGGAGGAGGAGGAGGAGGGGAAGAGGAGATGGGGAGAAGGAGGAAGAGGAAGCGAGGAGGAGAAAGAGGAGGAAGAAGAAGAAGAAGAAGAAAAAGAAGAAGAATAGGAGGAAGAGGAAGATTAGGGAGAGAGAAAGAGAGAGAGAGAGAGAAAAAATTAGAGAGAGAGAGAGAGGACAAGGGGAGGGGGGAAACCGTCCGGTGGGGGGGTGTTTGAAAAAATAAATAAAAAATATATTTAATTAATAAAAAATAAAAAATTAAGATAAACGAGTAAAAGAAGCCCCCTCCCTCGTCTCGCACATAAGCACGGGGCGAGGGGAAAAAAATTTTGCAGGGGCGGGAAGCAATGGAGGCCGGGACAGTGACGAGAAGGTGCGGATGCCATGGGGGCGCCGCGAGGCGTGTAAAAGCAAAAACACACGCGTTCACGCGCGAGGTGAGGCACACGAAAACACGACAAGATAAAGAAAATTTAATAATATGCAAACCGTGTACCCGAACGCAATGCGGTAAAAAGGAAAACTGTGCCACAAGGTGAGGGGGAGACTGGGGAAAAATACAACGGGGTGTCAGGGAGCAAGTCAAGGTGTTCACATGGGAAAAAGGCAAAAATCAAACCCAAAAACGCATACGAAAATTAGTATAAAAAAATCCATTAAGCGAAAGGAAACACGGAAAAAAGGAATAATGTGGAAAAATTCATGCCGGACAGGTCTATCATGTCAAAACACCGTTCCGACAGAGATAAGACCCGATCACTTGAAAAAAACAAAAAAATGACCCTCGAAACGGGACGCAGAAATTCATATAAAAAGACCCAGGCACCAGAACGAAGGGAAGTAAAAAGAAAAAATGTGTGTGGGAAGGGGATTCATAGGGCGAGCAAATAAAATGCATATCCAAGGGAATAAGGAGGGGTTCGTATGCAAAAAAGGCAAAAATCGACCTCAAAAATGCATACGAGAATTAATATTGAAAAATCCATTAGCTGGAACGAAGTGAGGGAAGAAGGAGAAATGTGAAAAAAATTGTGCCCGGCAATTTGATCACATTAGAACAGAATGTGGAGCAAGAGAAACCTCGTTCGCATGGAAAAAACCCAAAAATCGTATCTAAAACAGGATTCGAAAATTAATACTGAATGATCCGTGCACCAGAATGGAAGGTTGTAAAAAGGAAAAATGTCTGGACACATATAATCTGCAAGTTTGTCACATCAAATCTCAGTTCGGATGGGGTTAGGAGGCATTCACATGGAAAAAAAAAGAAAATGAAGCTCGAAAACACCAAGAAAACTTAATAACAAAAAATCCAGAGGGCAAAAAAGGGTAGAGAAAAAAGGAGAAATGGGCAAGAAGGGTGGCCGAATAAGGCTATCCAATCAGAATTGAACTCCAAGGAGAATAGAGTAAGTTCCTATGAAAAAAGGGCAAAAATACGCACGAAAAAGACATGAAACCACACAAAAATTAATTGCAGACAAACCGTACGTCAGAATGACAACGTGGAAAAAGAAAAAATGTCATGTGCTAGGTGTAGAATAGGTCTATTACATTAGATCAGCATTTTGAAACAATAAAGGAGTGTTCTCACGGAAAATGACACCGTTTAAAAAGAAATAACCATACGAACCGCCTCGAGGAAAGGTAGACGAGGGTTGGTGGGTGGGCAAGGGACCCATTAAGGTAAAAGGAAGATATACTTAAAACCTGACTGAGCAGGGGTAAATGATGCCGCATGAACACAAGACCTTTCATCGGATTGTACTGTAACATCCCCACACTTAAAAAATTTACTATCACGTGCAAACAGAAGGGGTAGGGTTAGAAAAACTTGGCCCATTTTACTGAGAGTTGCGGTTGACGGTTGACGTCGCGTTTTGTGTTGCAATCGGCTGCTGTAGGAGGTATCCAGATGTCTTCGCAACATACGTTCAATGAGGCAAGGACCACGCAGCAGCACCCAAGGAGGTAGCTTTGCTGATGAAGGCACACGAAATCCGATGATGATGAAGAATGTTACACTCAACGCACAATCACTCAAATGGAAAGGGAGGAACAGCCGCTCACCCCATAACTCATATCGCTCAAGTGAATAATGAAGGAAACCCGCATCACACACCCAATTCAGAAATCGATAAGGAGAATGGGACAGAAGGAGTATGCTAGGGTGCGCAGTTGATGGTGCATGCGTGCATCCAACCCCGTCTAGCATAGGTGCAAGCAGGAAGGCCGAGAAGAAGAGGGTGGCGTGTCCGGTGATGATGGCAGAGACCTGTCCTGTGTATGCATAGGGAAACAAAAATGTACCTGACTCCAATTGTCGTAACGTCCCTCACCCTCACCTCTCGAAATTGATTGAGGAGAAACACTAGTCACACTCAACCCACCCTCTGTCTCAGGCTCTATTGAAAGATACAGAGGATAGCTCATTCCTGAAACCCACTGATGTAATCCTCACAGTCACTTGTGCAAAGGTTATATGTTGTGTGCACATTTGATGGTGCAGCTGTGCATCCCACCCTGTGCCGGCATATGGTGCGAGAAGGAAGGTCAAGGAGCCTTATAGCGCAATGTACAGGAACAAATCGTACTTTGTGCATTGAGAGGACCATCCCGTGTATGCAACACTCCATTCACATATCGCACCTCTCATTTGAATTAAAGGGAAATGACTGGTCACTCAGCCCACCCTCTGTGTCACGTTCACTAATAGATACAGAGGGCAGACCATACTCACATCCCCATTCGGTTAGGATGAAAGCTCACATCACTTAGGGGGTTGTCGATGAAGGTTGCTTCATCTATTGATGAAGAGGCATACCTAGGGAGGTAGCCAACAGATTAGAACAGTGTATCAGATATAGAACATGTTGTCTACTAGAAGATTTTCAGATGCTTTGCAGAGAGGCACAGGACACAACGTACCAAGGGAGGCAGCTTCAGAACTGGGTCCTGGAGATGTCAACTGATGGATCAACTTTCTGGACTACTGGGTGTTACCACCTTTTCCACAACCAGCTTCCCGCCCAAGGGTGTTTGCCACCTTTTCTTGGAACAAGGCCTGCTATGACAAGGAATCACTTCCTTTTCTCCCATAATAGTTTGTTTTTTTGTTTTTCTTTTTTCCTTATTTTTTTCTTTTTAATAAAGCGTATGGTAGAAATACCATGTGACAGGACTATCCACATTACCATTGTTGGATCAGACGAGAGGAGAACATAGTAAGGATGGGAGGTGTCTGGGAGGGGCTAGTAGAACGAGACTACCTCATGAGGAAGATCATAAGGGCTATTAGAAGCACAAGGAGAAGGACAGTGCGACACCCATAAGGAAAAGGGTGCATCGAGTGTGATTGTTAGGTCCCCAAGGAGGAAAGTATTTCTTCAAGCGATAGCCATTGATCAGAAAGGGATCATCAAAGGCATCAATGGCTTGCACAGAGCCATTAGGAAGGACAACAAGTACCTTATAGGGACCCATCCAACGTTGTTGAAGCTTGCCAAGAAACTTTCCAAATTACGAATCATAGGCCTGGACAAGGTCACCTTCTTTGAACTACTTGTGCTTGATGGAGTTGTCATGATAGGCCTTGCGTCGCGCTTGAGTGGTCCATGCAATGCAGGGCTATCTACCGAATCTCATCCAGACATTCCAAATGCAGCAGGTGGTGCTGGAGGGACTCATCATCTTCGAGGCGTTCTCTAACTGCCACTCGCAAAGAGGGCAACTCCAGCTCAACAGGGAAGATGGCTTCTGTGCCATACACCAACTGGAAAGGAGTTTGTTGTCATGTAGCTACCTTATAAGAGGTTTTGTACGCCTAGAGGGCCTCGGTAAGTCGATCATCCCAATCATGGCGATGTGTGGCAATCGTCCTTGTCAGGATCGAGCGGAGGATGCAATTGGTGACTTGGACTTGGCCGTTAGCTCTGGGGTAATAGGGGGTAGACTTGCGATGGCAGATCTTATACAGTTCCGTCAACTCTTCCATGATCTTATTAAGGAAATGAGTACCTCTGTCACTTATTAGCTTGAGGGGACTGCCAAAACGGGTGATGATGTTTTCATACATGACCAGGGCTATGCTATTACCATCATCCTGCTTCAGAGCTTTAGCTTCACACCACTTTATGACATAATCCGTACATACCAAGATGTATCTATTCTACTTACATCTGGTGGGTGGATCAATAGGACCCATGAAATCAATCCCCCACTTCTCGAATAGTTTTAGGGGAAGAATAGGTTGCAGTGGCATGGCATTGGTCTTGGTGGGTTTTCCCATTTGCTGATATTAAGCATCAAATCTCTTGCAGTAGTCATAGGCATCCTTGTGGAGGGTCGACCACCAGTATCATGCGAGCAGAGCCTTTCTGGATGTCGCCTCTCCTGCAAAGTGTCCACCACATGGTTCATCATGGCATGCTGATTTCATCTCCTGCAACAGATCTTCGCAACACTTCATCTTTGCCTTTCTTGTACACTGCACCACCTAACAAGGTGACTGATTTCAACAGAAGATTCTTCTTCTCAGGGCTTGAGATTCTAGGAGGATACTGTTGAGTTGCCAGGAGGTTGGCTATGTTTATATACCAGGGAGTAAGGAAGCATCAAGAAGGTCTGGATCATCCTGTTCCTCTTCTGCAGTTTGAGGGATTTGTGACAGATGATCGGCTATGACATGGGAACGACCGGGCTTAGTGACCACTTCAAAATCGAACTCTTGGAATAGGAGCAACCATCTCATCATTCGTCCTTTAACATCTACTTTCTCATCATGAAGGAGAGGGCTTCATGATCCATGTAGCCCTCTCCTTTCTCATCATGAAGGAGAGGGCTTCATGATCCATTGTCCTCCTTCTGAACAATTGACTCATTTGTCTGGTGAGATTACTAGAAGGATATTAGAGCTTTGTTTGTTTCTGTGTGAGTGGTGATTTCTTCTAGGCTTAGGGATTCATAGAGGATGCATCTAGGAATGTCACATAGCATGGACCTTCTATAAGTCGTGGCTCTGATGGCTCTGGCTTCTGTTGACAAGGGGCATCATCATCATCTTTTCTCCAGAATGAATGGTCAGGGCGACAGGAGCCACTAGGTGAACTTAATTTTTATACCTTTGATCCATTGCTTATGCAGATTCTGCATACTTTGTGGTCCATTGGTCAACCCAAATGGAACCATGGTCATTCCATCCAACACCTCGAGATCTTCGGCCTCCGAGGTCTTTGTAGGGACATCAACAAGATCGTTCGCTATTAGAGGAACTTCTTCATCTACACTTTCATAATTTGCTTTATTTTCTTCCTCATCATTTTTATCATTTTTCTGTGGAGGCTCTCTCTCTGCTTCTATAGAGGCTCTGTAGAAGAAGAATAGGTCCTCTGCTTGTGTGTCTGCTTCTGCTTTTGCCTTTGTCTTTGGCTCTGTCTCTGCTTCTGACTCGGTCTCTGACTCTGCAATCGCCATGTCACAAGGAGAACAATACATCCATGCTTCTATCTCACTCTCAGAGGCGATTTCAAAAGTCAATTTGGATTGAGGTAGGAGGTATTTTCCCATGGACAAAGACTTTGCTTCCTTCGATAGTTGGCTTACAGTGCCCACTGTTAGTGACTGTACCTTTGTTTTCTTGGGAAAGATCTGTTTGATAGCCTCTTTGTCTCCTGATGTACCATCTATTACTTCATTGGAGGAGTATGTTATGACTTCGACGGATGTAGATCCATTGCCTTTTTGTGATCCATAAAATTTCAACACCACTTTATTGGGCCCTCTACCTAGGGTTAGGGTGCCTTTGAACCAATCCGCCCTGACTCTTGCTTCAAAAAGCCAAGGTCTTCCCAATAGCAGAGGGTATGAGGTCCCATAAGAATTTGGTTTGACCACCAAATATATCAGCCAATAGTCTCTTCCTGCTAGAGTTGTTTTTATGTATGGGAGGATGCCCAACAGTTTGATTTTGCTTTGGTTTGCCAACCTGATAAGCCATTTCCTTGCAAACCTAGATCCTTCATTGCCACATTCGTAATTATGTTTACTGATGAGCCTCCATCAATCAATGCATCTGAAATAAAGAAGCCTTCTATCCATACACCAATCTCTGGGGTTTCAGGATCTAGGAAGGCGTTAGCCACATTCACTTCCTTCACAAGTTCTGAGGCTCTGTTGGACTTTGTTGTTGTTGGGGAGCAATCCTTTGGACGCGTCTTCTTTCAAGATGCTTTTGAATCTTTTTCGGCAACTGGGAGACAACATCAACAACTGTTGGAAAGTTAGTTTTGGTTTAAAGGTGTCTAGGTCTTTGACCAAAATCATACTCTTTGATAGGATCCATAGGCTTTTCCAATCAATTGGGAAATGGGGCCATGCCCACTTTCATCTTTCCTTTTTCTTCTAGAAGTAGCAACATTTGCGCTTCTTCTTCATGAGGAGGGACTTCCCCATCCCCCATTTCATGGGCCTCTAGTCCTGTCTCTGCTTCTGTCTTTGTAGCTTTCTGTGGCTCTATAGTGCTCTGTATTTCCTTACTCTAGATTGCATTGTTTTGCTTTTCCCGAGGGAGGTTGAATTTCACAGTATTTGCAGAAGGAAGTTTTCTTTTGGAACTACAGGTTCTCCTTTCTTTGCTCGCGTTATTGCAGCCACTTCTAATTCCACCAAATTGGAAGTAGGTTCTTGGGTCTTCTGTTGGGTATCAGAAGTAGATTTCACAAGGGCTGGACTTGGACAATCTTTTGTAGTGTGGCCTTCTCCTTTGCAAGGACTACATAAGGTCTTGTAATCCACAGATCTTCTAGGGTTTGGACAATTCGGTGAGATATGACCCTTTTCTCCACATCTGTAACATTCCACTTCCAATCTCTGACCATCGCTAGACTTTCCTCCTCTGTAACTTTGAGAGGGAAACCTCCTTGGACCAAAATTAGGACCAAACTCCCTAGGCTTTGGTCCAATGTCCTGCGTTGTCATTTTGGATTCTAGCAGGTTGAATCTTGCATTTTCATCTTTCTGTCTTCGTTCGTGCATCTCTTTCAGAGAGCAGATATCCTATGTATGGTTCTTCCCCAAACAGTATGAACAAAAGGCTCCAGGAATGGTTGGTTTTCGAGTACATTCAGTGGCTAAATGTCCCGCTTGATGGCACTTTCCACACCATGTATTTGAACACATCACATCTCTCCCATCTCCCACAGGAGTGGATATATTGGTGGTATTTACTTTCAGCGTCTGTAGCTGTTCTGTAATCACATCCATAAGCTATTTCTTAATACTTGCAACTGAGTTGGATAGGTAGTCCTTCAGATTTTCACCTCCTGATATACTTGTAGTAGGATTTTGGGAAGCTTTTGTAATTATTGCATACATAGGTTGGGTTGATCTAGGAGGTCCTCTATTCTAGTTCTGATTTTGAGCTCCTATTGAGACTTGGGGTTGTTGATTCCAGTGGGTAGGATTCCACTGTTGTTGAGTCACCATTGGAGGAACTGTTTGAGGTCACTATTGTTGTGGTTGAACCATCATTTGAGGCATTGTTATTTGCGGCCACTGTGGATTAGGTGCATTGTATTGCGACACTGTTTACATCTGGGGATAGGGGTAGGGAACCGTCCCTGGGACTGCATTTTGGGGGGTATGCCATTCTTGGCATGGGAGGAGGTAAGAATCCTCTTCTTGGAGTCATTGACAGCCTTGCTTCAACTTCATCATATAGTCTTGCACCTTCCATTGCAGCTTGCACATTGATTGGTCTTCTCAATTCCACGAACTTGCAAACTTCTGATTGTAGGCATCTGAGGAATACTCCTTTCTAGATGCCTTTATCCAAATGATGTTTAGTCCATCTCTTTAGGATGGATTCCATTCGCAAAACATAAGCTTCTACTCTTTCTCCAGAGGACTAACTTAGGTTCATGAACTCCTCTCGCATCTGCTCTTCAAAACCTTCACGCCTGAATTTAGTGAGGAAGGCCCAACTTCAGGTCGTCCCATGTGCCAAAAGTTTCTATTGCTTGTTTCTCATACCATTGAAACGCCGCGCCCTTGAAAGTGGTGGGAAAGATTGCTAAAACCAATGCTTAGGGGTTCTGGCATTATTAGCCACACATGCCACTATAAACTCTGCTATATGAAGATCGGGGTCTTCATTGTACTCTCCCTTAAAAATTGGCAATGGGACAACATTTGTTGGCCTCTCATCAATATTTCCAGGACGAATTTGACTAGGAAGGGGACCTTGAGTCGCCATGGGGACTTCTATACAGAATGCTTTTAGGGGGTCAAAGGAGGCTTATGCTGCAAGCTCGTTCTCGGTCTTGATTCTTGCATTCTCTTTTCTCATGTACCTCAAGATTCATTCTAGCACTTGCCTCTTGATTGCATCATTCATCAGGGGGTTGGCTCCAACCCATTGGTCCATACTCAATAGAATAGAATCGGAGGGGGACTTCAGTCTCTGGAGGATTCTCTGGCCACCATCTCTTCTACTTCCTTCTTTTCAACATCTCTGAATTCAGCTTTCAAACCACTACAGAGGGGGAGATATTCCATTCTGAAAGTATCAAAACTCATTCTTCTTAGGATCGTTGTTGTGCCATCATTATAATAATGCTAGCTTTTGAGGGTTTCAATAGTGTATGTTGTGAAAAACACTCTGTCTACCAACTTCCAATGGGTTGCTAATTGGACAAACAGAAGATTGTCAGAACACCAAGCATCCCACATATCTTGCTGTTGAGCATCTATAAACAGGTCCCAACTTTTTTCCTTCTTATTTTCGTGAACCTCCACGGACCACGACTCCTAAAGCTTCTTCACGATCTCCCACTTGATGATGCTTGGAAAATTCTCAATGAATGCCAAATCTTCCATGGATGGTCATTCTCTCTGTTTCTACTCTTCAGTTTGTTCCCAAACAATTTACCACCAAGATGCATGTCTCTATTGCTTCAACAGGAAGAGGAAATAGTCCACCACATAGAGCTTGCATCATGATGGTAATATGTTTGCGCCATTGTGGGATGAAATTCTTATAGAAAGTGTCTTTGGCAATAAGATTCTCTAACTCTTCAGTGGAGGAGAGAACTTTGCAAGCATCCATTAAATTTTTCTATTCTTGGCAATGCCATTTCCTTCATTTTTAGCCTCTTGTGATGCTTGTTGATAGCAAGTTTCCCCAGCTGCGCACCAAAAACATGGATCCCCAAGAGAAACACTAAGGAAAATGGGTTTCTACTGCAAGAAAATCTATCTTGTAACATCAACAAACTTTTATTTCATTATTTAGAGAACCACAACAAGGAAAAGAACAAATCTTCACGCAGCATCATAGTAGATATCTCCCACTGATTTGATAGGATAAACCATAATCTTCAACATCTTCATAGAATCCATCAATATAACAAGAAACACAAGAGAATACACCATTTTTGAATGGAAATAATTGCATAGTATTCATCTTCATTTTCTTCATATTTTTTCTCTCTCAATCTCTCATAGATAGACACACATTGTTTTGATAGAATTGGCTATCTCTGACTCTCTCTCTCTCTCTCTCTCAATCAATAATACATCATCTCCTTACTACAATACTCAATAATCACTCTCAATAATCCTTCTTAGGTCATGGATGCACCTCCCAAGAGGCATGGGTGGTATGAAAGGGAACCAGAGCCACTACAGTAACCTTTCATATCTCGCTTCTATCTTTGTCACTTTAGTCTCTACACTTGAGTCTTGAGGAGCTACTTCTTCCATTTGTTTTAGCTCTTTTGAACTTAGATTCATCCTTTCCAAAAGTTAGAAAAATTTCCCAAAGTCACAACCTCATTCCATAGAACACTTACAGAAGATCTGCATAACAAAACAGGAACAGAAACAAAACAGAGACATAGGCTCTACAGAAGCTCATCAGAGAGTTACAGAAGGTCATTAAAAAACATCAGATCCTCATAACTCATACTAAAATCATTCCAAACTATAAAAAACTATTCAATAAGCTTTCAAAAGATCTCAAACTTCATCAATAATCAATCCATGCTTCATACATAAGAAAATTAGAACAAAACAGAAGCTAAACAAAAGGCATCAGAACTAATCAGAACCTCAAAAGAACCTATCAGAACATCACGGAGCCTCATATTTCTACTAAGAATCATCATGAGCTCCCAAAACATAATCAATATCATCCAAAAATACTTTCAAACACTTCCAAAATAACTAATCATCACTCAAAATCCATCAAAATCAACCATTCAAGCTTCAAGAACAACAAAAATCAACCAAAAAATCTAGTCATTTCAGCATTCAACATTATTAAATAACTTATCTAACTTACTTACTAACTACTAACTAAAATTAGTAACTTACTAACTACTAACCTTACTAACTAGCTAACCTTTCTAATATTTCAAACTAACCAACTAAATTTTATTGCAAAGAAATATTATAACATCATACCCATGTATCTGGATCACCGAAAACGGACTGAAATATTATAACATCATACCATGTATCTGGATCACCGAAAACGGACTAAAATTGTTAATTTTAGAGAGAGGATGTTGTAATAAAATTGGGACAGCTTGCACCTTGACTTTCTCAAACTCACTAAAGCTTGTGTTGATCCTTCGCATGCTTGGATAGTATTATATCTTTATCGAATGGTTCTTGAGCTACTATGAGCATTGATTGCTCAGTTTTTAACTAATCTATTGCTAGTATAATAGCCCCTTGTCTAGTCAACATTAATTTTTTTGGAATGTTTGTAATCAAGTTTGTATGAGATCTATGCAATCAATGATGTCTAATTGGATATGTTACAACACTTAGATGTTTTGATAGATTTTAGGAGAGATTTGGCATATTTTTTAGCTGAAATATCACTGGTTAATATAGAGATATCAATGAGTCACTATAGGAATAAAATTGTCCTGGTTTGGAAAGTGTGTATCTATGCTGGTTAACTAAGATTCTTGGGATTTTTTCTGATGTATGAATGTTAGCTCTGTGTATGGGATGAGGTAGATTGAACTAATTAATATAGAGTAGCTACCAAATGTACATGTGTTACTTGGATGTTAGGCAAGTGTTATGTCTTTGAAAAGATTGTTTGGTCTAAAGGGAGTCATGCATTATTACTATAAAACTTAGATACTGTAGTAAAAAATTTTAGCTACAGAAATGGAAAATGCAGATAGGTCGGATAATATCATATAGATTTTGGGTGAACATTTAGATGATAATAACTATGCAATATAGAAATTTTGTATGGAAAATTTCCTGATTGGAAAAGGATATTAGGATCTTATTATAGGTGATGAGGTTGGACCAAAATTTCCAAAAAGAAATCCCATTGTTGAACAATAGAGAACACATTGTGCTTGATTGAATGAGCCTATACAGTCTTGCATTAGCTCTCACTGTGTATCTCTATTGCAATAGTCATGTAGGTCATGAATTGTAAGTCACCAAAAGATGCATGGGACATCTTGATGCAATATTATGATACTACTACTAGTGCACAAAGATCCACCTGAAATAGATGTTTAATACCATGGATAGGAAAGGGCAATCAATATAGGACTATGCCATAGAGATGAAGAGCGTTGTTGATAAACTTCCCTCCATTGGAGCTAAAGTAGATGATGAAGATTTGGTTGCAGTGACACTGAATGTTCTTGGACCTGAATATAAGTCATTTAATACGTCTATCTTAGTGCGATCAGAGATGCATGACTTTAATGAGCTAGTTTCATTGCTTGTTCATGAAGTGGTTAAGCTTGGATTAGCTACTAGTTGTAGTGGCTCAAAGGGTAGAGATATAGTTTTTTAATCGAATCAAAGGGGCTGATGCAACTATGGTAGAGGGTTATGTTGTGGTCGAGGGACTAATCAAAATGCATATTAGAGTGTGAATAATCAATAGGTGCAAAATGCTAGAGGTAGTTGATACTTTCAAGTAAGGGGAGATCCAACTCTGGAGGTAGAGGTTCATGGAAATCATAGAGTATGCAAGAGAATGCAAATAAGGATAAGAATTTCCACTATTGTGACAAGTATGGGAATATTACAAAGGAGTGTTGGAAGAACTAAGCAAATCAGAAAGGCAAGCAATAGGGTCATTATGCTTCATCTAGTCATACTGAGGATGCTGCTCTCCTGATAGGTTGTTTGTTATGACATATTTTCATTGCTATGCTACTAAAGAAAATAAGTTAGATGATGTATCGTACATTGACTTTGGGGCATCCAATCATATTATCCCTCATGGAGAATGGCTTACTAACATGGTTTTTGATAAGCATGGCTATATCTGTACAAGTGATGATACATAACATAATATTGAGCAGCATAAGAAGAATTTGATGATGTATTGCATGTCCCCTCCATTACTCCATTACTAAGAATAAACTTTCAATAAAGTAAAATAAACAAGTGCGATTCACAAAAAACATGGCTATTTTATTGAAGAGTATGAAAATGGTTGTAAGTTCGGATGCTAGTATTTTGCACGACTGAAATCAACCATGTTTGCATATGGACAAGGTGTAGTTAGAGATATTGAGAAATGGCATAAAAGGATTGGAGATGTGAATGTTCAAAGAATTCAAAATATGCAAAGAAAGTAGCTGGTTACAAGCTTGCCAAAGTTTGCATATTGGGATCTAGGTCCTATTTGTGTTGCATGACAATTTAGCAAGTAATCTCAATTTTCATTTATGAAGCATGTTTGAAATAGCTCTAGTCCACTATAGTTGATTCACTTAGATGTTTGGGTACTAGCCCATAATGCTAGTCTTGGTGGATCCAGATATTATGTAACATCCACTAGTGATTTTAACATATAACATGGGTGTATATCTTGAAGAGAAAAGATGAAATGCTTGCTATTTTTAACATCCACTAATGATTTTAACATATAACATGGGTGTATATCTTGAAGAGCAAAGATGAAGTGCTTGGTATTTTTAGGAACTTTAAGTGACAAGTTGATAAAGAACTTGATTTCTCTATCTCTTGTCTGAGATTTGATAGTGGTGTGAATATGTATCCCATGAATTTAATAAATTCTTGACGAAGAATGGCATTCATAGGTATCTTACTTGCACTCCATAGCAGAATGGAGTAGCAAAAATAAAGAATAGGGTACTTATGGAGACAGCTCATGAAATGCTTAATGAAAAGAATATGCCACTGTATTATTGGGCTAAAGCAATAGTGAGATAGCTATGTATGTGCTAAATCATACTTCCATTGCAGGGATTCATGACATGACACCATATCAAAAGTTGTACAAACATAAACCATGTGTCGGTATTTGGATACAATCCATATGTACACATTCCAAATGAGAAGAGGAAAAAGTTGGATCCTAAGGCACAAAAGTGCGTGTTTATTGGCTATGATCAAGAGCAAAAGGCTTACAAATGTTTGATCTATCCACTAGGGAAACAATAATCAATAGAGATGTTATCTTTGAAGAGTTGGATTCATGGTATGGGTCGTTTACTCTTGTTCATCATGATCATCCTTCACATCATATATCTAATACCATTCCACAGTAGAGTACTACTATGTCTAGATCTATAGGTGATGTGTCTCTCAATGTTTCACCTTAGACTAGAAGATTATGTAGTCATGCATCACCATCCATTAACAACACTATGTCAATGAGGGGGAGAAATGAAGAAAAAGGCAAAGGCAAAGATAAAGTTCTTGATGATGCTCCTGGAATTATGACTTTGGGATATGACTCAATTGATAGCTTGGATAGTGAATTTGGGATTCCATCTATTTAAATGCCTAGTGTTAGGTAGACTAGATATGTACTCCCTCATGAGAGAGAAATCAAGCCATGTACCTCAATTAAGAAGGTTGGAGAGTGTGAGATACCCTATTGAAAATCTTACATAAACTGGTTTCATAGCAAATCATTATGCATATATGACAAAGGTTATGGAAGATAGAGATCATGCTACATTCAGTGAAGATATCATGGAGAAAAATTGGTGCAAAGTAATGGATGAGGAGGTGAATGCACTGGAGACTTGGGAATTGGTTATAGTTAGCTTTTGTGTTTGCTTTTGTCCAAATGAAGAATAAAGCGGTTGGGCAGTCCAAAAGTTGGATTGTGCCCAAATACAATGTCCAATAATGAAATATTTAAATCGAGCACCCATACGTATACAAAATAGTAAATATTTGTTAAGCGCTTCAATAAATAAGCGTGCCTAAATAACTATTAGCGCCGCGCCTTTAATGATAAGGGGCGCACCCATCAAAAATGATAATTTCTTCTAGGTAATCTGAAGACACGCTATCACCCAGTGCTTCCCAACGCCACCGCTGCCTGCTCTACACATCAACTGAAGCATTCACAATTGTTAGAAAATAATAAAATTAAACCAACAAAAGTGAATACCTAGCAGTCTTCATCTACAAAATAAATAAATAGGTTGGAACTCTATCCTAACCTTAATTTAATACGAGTGCACTCTAAACTCATAAACATCCATTAATTTAAATATATATTTTGTGGAATCACCCACCATGGAATCACCCACATGCACATTAAATCAACATGATGCCCAAAAAGGATAGGCATCCCTGTCAACTTCTCACATAAGGAATCCACATTGTGTATGAGTCCCGACAAATAAATATAGCTTTACGGAATCCACCACAAAACCTTAAGGAATCCACCTTGGGATAGCAATTGTCCTCAATTGCTATTAGCTCAATGTGGAGCGAGCAATGAGGGATAAGCACTTAGGTCATGGGCGTGCATCCATTGGCACCCAACCTATTTCCATGACCGACCATTTAGCCTTGGTTCTCTTTTTCACTCTTTTCCTATTCTCTTCTATTCTCATGGCTCCTTTACATGCACCTTTTTATTTGCAACTTGGGTAGGAGGGAGCCTCGCGCTCTTTTACAAAGGGCTAAAATGTTTATCTCTTGTATGCCATGTTTTTTATTTCTAAAGAAATTTCCCATGCTTCTTGGTCTTCTTTTTCCATCGCGTTATCTTCCTACGCTCCTTCTTATTAAGCCTTCTTTACCCTTGTGTCATTTCGAGGGTTAACATTACTCCCCTCGTAGCTGAGTGCCAATCCCATGGCAATGGATGGTATGGATTGGAGAGGTTGAGGGTGGTTTGGGAAAAATAGTACTTGAGGATTTTTGGAAAATTGGTCATGTAGGATAATCTTGTGATATATGAATGGAGATTTCTAGCATTGAAGATATGTTGAATGATCAAAGAGGGTCTTTGGAGTTGTTAACTAGCTACAGAGTTGCAAAATGTACTTGTAAAGCAAGAATAGGTGCATTACAGAGGGGGTGTGTCTGCCTTATCATGTAGTGCATTGTAAAAGTAGTGATGGAACTGGGAGATGGATCAAGGTATTGTCCCACACTTGAGAACAAAGTTCGTGGAAGGGTAAGATACTGTGTATAACTTAGGGATACAAGTCTATGACAATGTCCTGTCCTTGATGTGCCACCCTAAGTGTGTGAAGAGGTGGGGGTAGGGATTTAATGGTCCCTAGATGCAGTGTTTGTGACACTCATACCTTTCAAAAGAGAAATTTTATTTCTCTTTTATTTTTTTATTTTTTCCATTTTCCATTTTTCTTCTTTAAAAAATATAAAATACAAGGGATGATATTAAGTTTCATCCCATCCTCTTAGCAGGAGCAAAGATGGGTGGAGGTTGAAATGACTTACTTAGAAAGGTCTAGCTTAGCATATAGCCTTTTAGGTTAACTCCACATTCAAAGGTGTAGTGGACAAAAATATGTGGCTACACCTTGTGAATCAACTATCACTCATGTTTTTTAGTAAGTTCATACAAAAGGCTGGCAATAAGATAGCTCCTAGTCATAACACAACTCTCTATGCCCGCATTTATATAAAAAAAGAGGGGCAGTAGTCACTTTTCTTCTACAATGGGATTTTACTTAAGAAATATTCTTAAGCGACACAGATAGTTATAAGTGGTGTGATAAACACTGGATCTAGACATAAATAAAACTTCTTGAGGAAGTGTGTGATAAATGGTGAAGATCCTTTTTAGTGAAGGTCATGCACTCCTTAAGGGTCATCACATTAATATTATAAAGTCAAGAAAAAGCATACATTCCATGCATCTCCGGATCAAAATATCCTCCCTATCTCCTTGGATAGGGCATGATGTAGGTCAGATTATCCGTTTCATATGGCAATCTGTTGCAAAAGGCCATCCATACATCCATATTTCCATCCCATTTGTTCCTTCTCCACTTCAGTTGGGATTCATAGCCCTTGACTTCTCTAGGTTCATCCATCACTTTATCCTCCCAATATCTCGTTAGTTTCCTCTGCCATAGCATTCATTGCCTTGCCCTTTCCTCTAGCCACCTTTTGCCTAGCTGCATTGAAATCTTGATCACCTCCTCCACCACCCTTGGTGATCATACTTGATCAAGTGATCGGGGGGGTAGGAGAAGGTAAATTTGAATGGATTGTAATGGCTTTCATACTCTTCCCATATGGACAGTTCTCGTGCCTAATTGATTGGAAAGCATTCTTCACATTGAGGGATAGGGGCTTTAGGCACTAGGGGTGAGGCTGGCACTAAGCTTATTTTGTGAAAACATTGCCAATTCCCTCCTTCTGCACCTCGTTTTCACAATTCTCTTTAGGACAATGGGGTCTTTTTCATGTACTTCTACTTGCGATTCTGGTTGTGGGGGTGGGCTTGGCACATTAGGCTACTCTTCCTCATTATTCTCCTACTCAAAAGCATGCCCTTCTTCAATATTTGGATCTACAGGATCTTTGTAGAGGGTTGTGCTTGTTGCTCTTGTTTCCTAGATCTTAGTAGGTCAACAAGCTCTTGTCTAGACAACCTTGCCTTGATTAGGTGTTACCTTTGCTCTTCCATACTTAGGTTGCTATTGGGCTTGGGTGTCTTTTCATGGAGTCTATATCTTAATACTCTCCTTGTGAGTCCTAATTTTATTTTGAAACCTTTGATTGTCTCTTCTCCTTCTGCCTGAGTGATATGCAGTGCAATGTTCAAAAAAGGCTCCTACTGTCCTAGTATCCCCATTCTATCGTTTCTGTTTTTCCTTCAGCCATTATGCATTCACTTTCTAATAGTGCCATAGGTGCTCTGTTAAATCCTTGATTCTAGCATTATTCCTTTTTTCCCATCCTTCAGTTGTCTCTTTCATTTGTTTGAGACTTTAGTTTTGCTCTTATGAGAGGATGGTTATACCAATTGCTCTTGCTCTTTCCATATCGCAAGCATCTTATCTGTGTCTTGTCCTTAGCATTCCACCTACTTCTTTATGATGCCATGTTCATGGAGTGCTGCCCTTGGAGTTGATTATGTATCTTGGCCATCTTCTTCATGGCCTCTTTATCTCTTTATGTCTTTATGGCCTATAGCTCTTATCTCAATTCATCCCTCTACCACTTCAACTGCTTGTTTTCTAACTCCAGATGCTTGTTTTCTTTGGAGTTTAAGGCACATAGTTGCTATAATGCCATGTGGCTTTCCCTTTCTTCCTTGTATAGGTCCCAAAAGTTCTCTTCACATTCTGTTGCCTTCAAGGCCTCTTTTAGTGCTGTCACTTGCTTGGTGTATATAGTCATTTGCCTTATCTTTTCTAGTTGAAAGGCTGCAAAATCATACTTTTTTGCTTCTAGCTCCGCAAGTGCAGCTTTTCTCTTCTCATTCATTCTCTCACAATGGCTTTGGAGCTCTTTCACTGCTCATCATACTCCTTTGTGTTGTGCACTACTAACAGTACTAATTTGGTTGATACCTTAAGGCATGGCACCTTAGGACCTTGGGGGGATTTTGCATTGGCTATTTGTGGGAACTTTCGCTCAACCGCTAAGACCCTCGGACCACTTATTGTTTCAAGCGTTCCAAGCTGAGCACTAATGGCTACCTCTCACATATCCGACACGCCATCCATATCTACGGTCGTAGTGAGCTTACCTCCATGCCGATCGAGTTACCTCCTCTCTCGTGCACTGCAATAGCTCCACGATCCAAGTGCAAGCTTCAAGCAAGCTCCATCCTCAAGCTCCACACTCTAAGCTCCATTGCCCCGAGCAAGAGAAGAGAAGAGAAGAGAAGAGAAGAGAAGAGAAGAGAAGAGAAGAGAAGAGAAGAGAATAAGAGAGGAGAAGATGGAGAGCTTCTCCCTCCCGGTCCCTCACCCTCACACACTCACTCCCTCACACTCTCACACTCCCTCTTTCAAGCACAAGCTCAAGCAAGCAAGAACAAGAAGAAGAAGAAGAAGAGGAGAGCCACTTTTGGCTACATACAAGAATGAGCTTCTCATTCACTTTTCAACTTTATATACAAAACCCTAAATCCCTTTTGGGTGGTCATCCCCTTTTCCCTTTTTTACATGGCTGGCCGTAGCATAGGCCCTTTTTCCCATTGTCCTTCTATCTTCCTAGCTTCCTTTCCACCACCCGTCTACAATTACAAATTGCACGGGTGAGAGCTCGGCGCTCCTTGAATTAAACCATGATGCGCTTATGCTCTTTTACTAAAGTATTGACTTGCGCTTTTCCTTGCACGCCTTTCTCCCTTATTTAGGACTTTTCTCCTTGTGCGTCTTTGTCTTCCGTTTCTCTTTGCCTTGGCCTTTGTCTTTGTCTTCTGCTTTAGCTTTTCCAAATTTTCCACCTTTGTTCGTTTGAGGGTTAACATTACTCCCCTCCTAGACGAGTGCCAGTCCCATGGCACTCACCATCGTAGGTAGCGAGCTTGAGCGTGCACCGAAGACGTGGGTGGTAAGGATGTCTGTGGTTGCCATGGAGGAGTGTTGGTAGTGGTGGAGAGGAAGGTCGTTGGGGGCCTAGGTGGCTAGTGGTAGGGCTGTTCTTTGTGGGGATTGCACTGATGGAGTACAAGTGACAGTTTGTTTAGGGATTTTGCACATGAGAGTCTTGGTGGGCTTGCAGGATGATAAAGGATAGGAATTCAGAGTTGAGTATCGATAAAGAGTGAACGACACTTTCGTTGGAGTCTTCAATACCTGCGATTGAAAACTTGTCCTAAGTGGTCTCTCCCTAGGGGTAGTGCTAGTCTTCTCTATCGTGCACAAGACATAGTTTACTTAGTTTGGGAGACAGGTCGAAATTGAAGCAAGCTGAGAGTATTGTCCTACACTTGAGGACCCAAAATGTATATATATTTTGGTGCAGATATTATGTGAGTGCTTGTGCATACTTAGATATTACGTAGTTAGAAGACCGCGGGCTGGTTTCTCATAACGATGTGTGGATGAAGCAAAGTTGTCCATGTTGAGAGGAAGTACAGGTGAGGGTGTATGTGACATCCTTTGCATTGTGACTACACGATGTAACATAATTGAACACAGGGACACTGCACTATCGGTAGTTGGTAGCTATTGGACCTATGTAAGGAGGACATTGTACTTTTCATGGCTATTCATGCAGTGCTTACCACAATTGATTGCAATGGTATTAAGGCAGAGTGCAAGATGGAATCGTGTGAATGGGTCAGGGTGACAGGTCTAACCATAGGCGAGACAAGCTCCCTAGGTATGTCCTGCCCTTGATGTGCCCTGAACTATTGTGGGTGATGCTAGGGGGCTAGGGGACTAGAGACAGAGCCAGTCGACCAAGGTCTCTGGACGCACCTAATTTGAGGACCCCTAGGTGCTGTGCTGTGATTGTGGGTGCTTCTTATCGTTTCGTTTTTTTCTTTCTCTTTTTTTTGTTTTCTTTTTTGTTTCTTTTGTCTTATGTTTTTTTTTTGACTTGCGTGAGTACAACCATTGCAATATGTTGAGGCTATCTTCAATGGATTGGGAAATTGTGGGAGCTTTCAGTCAACCGCCAAGACCCACGGACCGCTTATTGTTTCAAGCATTCCAAGTGAGCTCTAATGGATATCTCTCACCTAGCCGACTCGTCGTCGATCCTATGAGTGTAGTGAGCTTACCTTGATGCCCGATCGAGTACCCTTCTCTCTCTTGCACTCCGGTAGCTCCAGAATTCTTGATGCTAGCTCAAGCATCCTCAAGCCTCCTCCATCTCCAAGATCCATCCTCCATAGCTGCGCACGCAAGAGAAAAGAAGAGAAGAGAAGAGAAGAAGAGAAGAGGAGATGGTGAAGAGCTTCACCCTCTTGATCCCTCACTCTCACACACTCACTCCCTCACACTCTCACACTCCCTCTCTCAAAAGCACACACAAGCAAGAAGGAGAGAAGAAGAGAAAGAAGAAGACTCTTTTTGCCACACACCAAAGAATGAGCTCCTCATTTACTTTTCAACTTTATATACAAAGCCCTAAATCCTTCTTGGGCGGTCATCCCCTTTTCCCTCTTTTACATGGCCGGCCGTAGCCTAGGCCCTTTTTCCCATTTTCCACCAGTCTAATTTATCCTATTCCCAACTAGTGCATACACTTTGCATAGGAGTGAGCCTAGCACTCTTTTACAAAGATTCAGGGGCACTCCCACATTTTAATGGTGCGCCCTTTTTCTCTTTTGTTGTCTCGGGCCAACACCGAGGCTTTCTGAGGGTCGTGCTTGAACATTTAAATTTTTGAGGGACTGGTTACCGATTAAGGTGCCTTTTTCTGCTTTTATCCTGTGCCTTTTTTGCTATTTCCGTTTTTTCCATTTTCTGCTCCTCTGTGCTGTGGGAAACACGGTAACATTACCCCCCTCCTAGCCAAGTGCCAATCCCATGGCACTGCGGTGGGACGTAAGGGCTAGTTAGGTGTGCTGCTAGGTGGAAAAGGTAGGTGGCGGACACTGCTTCCAATGTGGTTGGGTGAATGATAAGTGATAAGGTTTAAGGACGATGACCAGGAAAGATTCCGGCGTGCTTTAGGCTCCATAAAGATACTCGGCACCTGTCACACTGTTGTGGTGCCCGTTGTGTAGCTGGTCGTCTTTTGAGTATCCGAAACGCTTGAAGCAATAAGCAATCCCTTAGGAGGATGGTATTGGAGGGATTTGTTCTGGAGAAACCCCCCAAACGCTGTTTGCCTTGAAAAACCGTGGCCTTGACTGAAGATCCTTGTCTTTGAGTAGAAGGTCTTTAGTTTTGAGTTGAAGGTCTTTAGGCTTGTGGAGTCAATAAGTGATCCATAGATCTTGAGGAGTTGGGCATGGATCATTGGATGATGAGGTTCCAAGATCTATGCCAATGGCAGTTCTACCTTGACTTGGTTCAATCAGGGTAGCCATCAGCAAGCAGATGGCCGGATGCCGGTACAAGAAAAGAAGTTTTGATCATTAAAGGATGCCGTGGGCGATCCTCTCCCGCGGGTAGCCATGTCTTGAAGCGCGAACATAACCTGCAAGAAAAGTTGTGCACTCCCTAAGGAGTGTGTCTGTCTTGCCATGTAGTGTGTGGTGCCCGTGGCAGTGGAACTGGGAGATGGGTCAAACCTTGGGCAAGCCCTTGGTAACGTCCCACACTTGAGGACCTAGTTCGTGCTTCATTGGAGGTGCGGTGCCAGCCTTAGAGTGACAGGTTTGAAAGTCCTGCCCTTGAAAAAAGGAAAAAAGGAAAAAAGGAAAGTCCTGCCCTTGATGTGCTTCTTTCTTCTTCTTCTTATTCTTCTTTCCTTTTTCCCTTTTTTTTTTTGTCATGAAATATAATAGCATAAGGAGGCGTAGACATGGAGACAAGCGATACAAGGGCATGACGGGAGTTTACTCCTCATCATCTGAATGGTGGGTAGGGGATGGCAGAGGGCGGGGGGCCTTGTTAAGGAATCTTCGAATCAACAAGTAGCCCTTGAGGTTGAGGCGGGTTTTGAGGCTGGTGGTAGAAAGGAAGGGGTGGTTGCACTGGGTGAATTTGATGTCGCTCATATCTTCGAGCAGTGCAACACAGAAAGATGGCAAAAGAGAAGCACGTATCATGAGGCGAGTCATGGTGCTGCTGTCTATGGCGTTGGGGTCAAAATAGAGGGGTGGTTGGTGGCGTTCCTGGGGTGCGGGCTCTTGGTGGACTAGGATCCTAATTAGCCTAAGATAATTACAAGTGGTAATAGATGCGGGGTCAGGACAGGAGGTGAACTCGCTAAGAAATCTATCTATAGAGCTATACAAATCAGGGAGGGTGAAGAGAAGGGCGTCCCTATGGGAGGTGCTATTGGTGTTATAGATAATGGGGAAGTCGAACCTGTCGTGGATGGACGGATTAAAGTCTACCCCTACCCTTTGAGGATACGGAATAAAAGTAGGGTCATTTCTCTCAGAAGGGAGGGTGTTGCAGAATGCCATCCACGCGTCAAGGTTGACGTAAAAAATGTGTCTCCTCCAGGTGGGTTGGCAATTATAGCCTTCCACTGATCTAGGCACCTGGAGGACTTTATCCTGCCAAAATTCATGGTCCTCGGCTCCCCAAGGAGTTGGATGGGCCTCGCGCTCCGCTAACCACTTGGCTTTGAGCCTTGCACCCATAGCGATGACGTCCTCTACAAGTTGAATGGGCAGTACCCTGTTCAAGGTAGTGGGAAACTCAAAGCGCAAGTCGAAGGGGTCACGGTTATATTCCTGTTGTTCCCAGATGATCAATTCGGCACGGAATTCAGCAGAAGGATCTTGAGTGTGCGGTAGGAGAGGGGCAGGCTGTCTTGGAACGGGTCTAATATTTAGCTTTTTCCTTGCCTTCTCTACCATTTCTTTCCTGCGGTTGGCCTGGGCTGCTCTTCTCTTGGCAGATGTATCAGGGGGCTACACTTCTGCTTGTTGTAGATGAGGGGGTGGTGGGACGTATTCCTCCTCCTGAGGTCCCAGATCGAACTCCAGTTCACCCCCTTCTGCTTGCTCGCCTTCTTGTGCTTTTGCCTCTATGAAATCGAGGTCATCTATTTCCTATGCCATCAGGCCTACCTGTGCAAGATATTTTCTCTGCTCCTCTAGGCTCTGCGGCGGGCCTCCTAGCTGCAGCGGCACCGAAAGGCCTACTGTGAGCGCTCTGCGTGCAATGATTAGTTTCTTTTGCAGCTGATCATTGGCTTCATTTCCTTCCAGTCTGGTGGAGTGGAGCATTGTATTGAGGAAGGTGTGCTACTGGGCTATCATGGAGAGTTGGGCCGCCTCTGCATGATTCTCAGCCAGTACCCTGTCTCCTTCGGCTTTGGCTAGCCGGCATGCTAAGTCCCGTATTCTCTGCTCATTGTGATCAGCCCATTCTTTTGCTCTTTTTTCCATATCTTCCAGGCTCTCCCCCTGATGGAGGGTCATTGCCATGAGTTGTTGCTCTGCTGGGCCTCGAGCTCACGGTGCAGGCGGGACTGCTCCTGGCGTTCATCGGCGATTTGTGCATTGAGCTAGTCCAGCTTCACCTGCATCCTTCGCACCTGTTCTTCCCTTAACTGGTCCAGCTCTGCAGCCTCCTGTCTGATCTTGTCAAGCTAGCTTTCTGCTTCCAGGTTGACTGCAGATAGTTGATCATTCTTGCACCGAAGGTGGGCATTGGTTTTCCTCTCCCCGTTGAGATGCTCCATCAAGATTTTTCTCCTTCCTTCCCAAGCAGCGTCGCGTTCCTTCAGGGCCTTTAATTCCTCTCCCTCCTTAGTGTGCTGGCTTCCTCCCTGAGCGCAGCGATCTCCCTTTGATATTCTGTTATCTGCTTCGTTCTCTCTAGCTGGAGGGCGGCTTGTGATTCTCGTTCTGCTGCTAGCTCCTCCACGGCTGTCCTCCTTTCTCCCCTGACCCTTTCCAACTGCGAGAGCAGCTCCTTAACATATTCGTCGTATTGGCCTGCTGGAGGTGGGGGGTGCGGCATGGTAGTAGTGGTGACAACATCTTCTATTTTCTGTCGTTTCAGCTCCGGCCTTGGCTCCAGTTCAGCCGTGGCTGCCCTTTTGGCTCCTGATGCTAGGTTGGCCCCACGGCCGCTTCCCTTGCTAGCTCCCATTCCACCAAGAATTGTAGCCAAGTGACCACATTGCTCTCGTCGACTTTTGGGGTGGAACCTTGGGTGGCGGTGGCAAGGGGTGTCGTCATGATAGGAGTGGCTGGCATGGAAGGTATGGAGAGGGGAAGAGTTGGCATCATCGGATCCTTTCCTTTTCCTTCTGCGGGGGGCAGGGGTGCGATTTCCAGCACGCTGGTACTGGGACCAGGTGCCTCCATTCGGTGCAGGCCCTCTGCGCCTTCCTCGTCTCTTTTGTGCTGCTCCTCGATGGAGCGACAGGTTGCCAGCTCTATTTCTTTCTCTTCCTTCCTTCTCAGCTCCTCCTCGGTCTTCTTTTTTCTTTCCTCCTCATCCTTGACTGACTCCCTTCGAGCCCTTTCTAGATCTTCCTTCTCTTTCTTCTTTCGCTCCTCTTCTCTTTTTCCATGCAGGGCTTTGGTTTGTTGTTCCGCATGCCTTTGTGGTGTAGCTTGGGATTCTCCCTCTTCGTCTGCGTCCGTCTCCGTTTCATCAAACGACCTCTGCTACTCTTCTGTGTGAGGCGGGGACTATGACGGTGACTCGTCACTTCGTTCGTCGCCTCCCTTCTTGTCTTCTCCTGCTTGTCCCTGCCCTAGCGCTTCTTGGATCATTGCCATAAGGACACCTCCAAACCCTATGGTGGAGGCCTTGGAGGATGATGCCTTGCGGGTCGATCGAGACGACGGGGAATCCCCTCCCACGGCTCTTCCTCCTGTTGCCAGGGCCTTCGCCGAAGCCTCTATTGTCTTCCTCATGAACCCATTAAGGTTCACCTCATCCAGCGATTGCGCCACAATGCTGTCGAGCAGAGGTACATTGATTCGAGTCATTATGTTGTTGTACCTCTGGCTTGAGAACAAGGCGTGCACCATTTTTACCTACAGCTGAATTTCTTGGTTGGGGATGTCCGCCAGGCTAATTCTGTCATTGGTGTGGACCTTCACTTTATCCATCCCCAACATGGCATAGATGTCTCTTTTCGGCTTCCTTTCCACCTTATTCGGCAGCCCTAGTGCCCTTTCCACCAACTCGGGGGTCAGCTCGATCTGCACCTATCTGGTGGCTTCATTGTCGTGCACCGTGATGGTGCCCCTGTTCCTATTGAAGGTGCACAAGAAATCAGCGCACAGGGTGTAGTCCACCCTCGGGCCCACTGCGTCTAGGTACTTTTGCAGGTGGCATTGCTCTATGATTTGGCGTACCGTCGGCTCTTCGATGGCCACGTCTTCAAGGTTGAAGACGTGGCGGAACTTTAACTGGTTGAAAGCTCTCATTTCCACCGTGAGGCCGTACTTTACTTGTTCCTCCTCCGAGAAGGGAAGCTTGCCCACTTTGTCCTGGCTTGCCATGATTGCCACCTACACGTTTAGACATTTCCACTTTTAGTGCTTTTGACAACTAATTTGCTGGAAGAATAAAAGCATAGCAGATTTTATTGAACATAGCCTTAACTTTGCCTTTCAGACTTTTACCACCTCTTACCCTTGCATTTCAAATTTAACAGACGTTCACACTTGGTTTACTTTTTAGATTCTATTTTGTTTATTTTTTACATTCCACTACATTCCACCTTACTACCCCCCTTTCCCCCTTTGGAAAAGAAGAATCCGTCCCAGGATTGGAGGTTGCGAGGCCAAGGCTTTCAGCAGAAAGGTTGTCACTCTATTTGTGTAGGAGCCAAGTGTAGAAGTTGGGGTTATATTCTAGTTGAGCGGCGCAGTCCAGATCAAAGGGTCGAATCCTAACATGTGTGATATACGTGAGGACATCTGTGAGGAAGTCACCAGAGTCGACTCGACTTGCGATGTGGAGCTCTTCCTCTGTTAAGAGGCGGTCAAGATAGGGATGCCCCATGATATGCTCGTCCATGGGTCGACCCCAAAGAGTGGTTAACACTCTATACGAGGTAGGCACGACATAGGTGGGATCATACTCTGCCATTTTGATGGCTCGGCATTGTTCGGCATTGGTCATTATGCGACATCCGTCAACCTCTCATTGCAACCTAAGAGTGTACCATTGCCTTAAGAAGGGTGATCCAGTATCAGCAAGGTGGGATAACCTTGCGATCTCTTGGTCAGTGATAGCAGACGTTGTCCGTGGATCATATGATGTGATGAGGCATTGCTTAATGGCTTGCTCTTTGGAGACCTCGCTAGCGAGCAACTCAGCAGCAATAGCAGAGTGAGAAGCCTGTGCAAAGGCGAATTCAAAAGTCTCCCAAGAGCAAGGCATATTGCGCACTTCTGTTGCAAAGGGTTCCACTAATAGACCCAAGTCCAAACGGTCATAGCTGAGGACTAGCGACACAAAGGTGGCATTGAGCCGTTTGATATAGTCCACCACATCATCTTCGGTGTCCTCTGCAAGGTCAGCGGCCAGCGCCAGAAATGACTTCCATTCATAGGAGGGCGTAAGGCCGACAGGTGGTTGAGGTTTGCTAGAACTAGAGGTCCTGACAGTACAGAGTTGCGGTTGGGAGTCTCCTTTTGCTTGAAACTGGGCTGTTTGCAAGGGGGTGGGTTAGGGTCGGTCACACAGCTGGGCTGCTGCAGTCAGCTTTGCTGCGGAGCATCGGGTTGACTTGGTCGGATGATGCCACCTGTGGTGGTGGCTGTTGCTTGGGCCGATAGGTTTGTGCGACTCTCTTAGGCCGAAGCGTAGAGGAGTCGGATGGCTGGGGCTCTGAAGAGCACTGCGGCCTATGGTCTTGAGGTGTTGGAGGAAGTGGGCTGATCAGGCTTGAGGGTGGCATAGGACTAGTGCCTTTGGCCGTAGGGGCCTTAGGGATCCACAGTGAGGCATTTCCCTTATAGTAGCCTTGCGCACACAGGAGGGTTTTAGGGACCCATATTTGCTTAATCACGCAGTGCTTTCGGTGATTGCGTCTTGGTTTCCTAGATTTAGAGTTGTAGGTCTTATGCGGACAGGCACATCTAGTCCTAGGCGGTTCTCGAGGCTGTTTAGGCATCCATTGAAAGCGAGGCTATGGGGCTCTTATTTTTGTTGCTGTGGTTTGCAGTTTATGGGAATCGGGGAGCGGCAGATGCGCACTAACCCCCTCCTTAGTCTTGCCTACGGATGTTTCTATCGGTGGCCCTGTGGATGGTGACGGTGTTATGCAGCCCTTGCTGAAGGGGCTGTGACAATGCGCACGTTGCCGATTGCTAGGTGGATGCGCTGCGACTCATAATCAACATTGCAGTGAGTCTGCTTTTTGAAGGCTTGCCCGAGCAGTGACTCCATGCCTGCATCCGTAGCACTCGGCAACACGTAAAATAGCATTGGAACAGTCTCAGACTCGATAGAAACGGGGACTCTGCACTTGCCGAGAAGTGCATAAGATTGAGCCCCATATGGGCTTAATTTGGCAGTTGTGGGTTGAAATAGCGGTTTGCCAAGTTGGATCCAATGCTTGTGCGTTAAGACATTAAAATCTGCTCCCTTATCAATCAAGGCGTTGAAAGAGCATGTTTGCTTGGCAATGATTGTGACACGGAGGTAGGCGGGTTCTACAGCTTCCTCCTTATTCTCGTAGATTTTAGTGATTGTAGCTACTCGTATTTTGACCGGTGGTTCTAACATTGGTGGCTCATGCAAAGGATGAGTGGGAGGGTAGTACTTCTTGACACGGCTGCCATTGAAGAAGCCTATTCCTTCACCGTCCAGGGTCTCAAGCTCGACATTACTGGTTCGGCTGATTGCCCGAACCTTGAAGGGTCCGAGACCTCTGAATTTCATCTTTTGCTTATGTCCTTTAACTGAGTAGAGGAGCACTAAGTCACCCTGCTCAAACTCGCGTTGCTTGACATGCTTGTCAAACCAGCTCTTGCGTCGGGCTTTCTCGCAGATAAGTGCGTGGGTGGCCAGAAGATGAGTTTCTGATAGTCGTTCTAGCTCGACCAAACGTTGCGTCCATGCTTCCTTTTCTTCCCATCGTTCTTGGAATGCTATTCTCAGGCTAGGGACGAATAATTCTAATGGTAGAATTGCTTTAGTCCCATAGGTCATCCTAAAGGGGGTTTGGTCGACGGCCATTTTATAAGCTGTGCGGTAGGCCCACAAGGCTACCATCAACTTGTTGTCCCAGTCGCTTCGTGAGGCTGAGACTACTTAGTCAGGACGTTGATGAGACTTTTGCTAGTTGATTCCGCATGGCCATTAGCCTGAGGGTAGTATGGTGAGGATTTGCGATGGATGATAAGAAAGGTGGATAGGAGATGTGCTATCACTTCGTTGATGAACTACGTGCCTTAGTCGCTAACCAGTTTGATGGGGCAACCGAAGCGCGAGATCACTTGCTCCCATAAGAACTTGGCAGTCGTCCTAGCGTCATTTTTTCGTGTGGCTCTTGCCTCTGGCCATTTTGTGAGGTAATTCGTGGCTACCACGATGTACTTGGCTTGTGAGTACTGCGCCGTGGGGCTGATGGGTCCTATGAAGTCAATTTTCCATTTTTCGAAGGGTTGGCGAGCAATAACCTGGGTTAAATCCATTTGATCCTTACGAATCAGAACTTTTGTCCGTTGGCACTCGTCACAATGCTTGACGAATCGCTTAGTGTCGCGGAAAAGTGTGGGCCACCATAGTTGGGACTGCAGCACCTTCCGTGCTGTTGTGTCTCCGCTAAAGTGTCCTCCTGTAATGCCGCTGTGCGCCTCTGAGAGCACATCGTGCATCTCATGCTCACATATGCACCTACGTAGCAATCCGTTGTCAAGAATCGCATGGTGGAGGGACTTGCTCAAGATGCTACGCCGAACACACATAGAATGCACAAGAAGAAGCTCACTCAAGAGACAAGAAGAGAGATGGAGGCCAAAACGTTTTCTTGCTGATTTCTTATTCTTCTTCCACACACTTTTCAATATACACAAAGTATAGATAAGATACAACATAAAGGAAAGTGGCCTACTAAGTCAAACAATGCATAACCGACTACACTAGTCGACTGCTGGCGCTATAACTATGCTAGCTGTAAATAGGTATAATAACCTGAATATAATAAGTAATGAGTCAGTGGCCATGTGTGAGCCATAATGACCACCGACGTGCTAAGTGTAGACGTGTGGACCCATCTAACCAGGCGGTCCATCATCAATGTCTACATGTGTTGAGCTTGTCATCTCAACACTCCCCCTCAAGCTCAACTGCATCTCTGCGACTCCAAGTAAGCTTCGAAAATTTTGAAGCTTCTTTGTACCCAATGCCTTCGTGAAGATGTCAGCTATCTGATCCTGTGTGCTAACATACACCAAGTCAATCTCACCTGCTAGTATCTTCTCTCTCACAAAGTGATAGTGTATCTCAATATGTTTTGTCCTGGCATGGAACACATGGTTCCTAGCCAACTGTATACTGCTCATGTTGTCACAATAAATGACAACTGGACCTTCCATCTGCACATCCAAATCAGCCATTAACTTTTGTAGCCGTACTACCTCACATGATGCAACAGCAGCACCTCTATACTCAGCCTCTGTACTCGACAAAGCAACTGTAGATTGCTTTTTGCTGCTCCAAGCAATTGCTGCACTACCAAGAGAGAACAAGTATCCGCTGGTAGATCTTCTATCAGCCATACTACTAGCCCAATCTGCATCTGTGTATCCAAACACCTGTACATCTGTACCTGCCTCATAGAAAAGTCCATAATGTAATGTGGACTTCACATATCTCAATATGCGTCTGACTGCATCCAAATGTGGCTTTCTAGGTACTTGCATAAACTAACTCACAAGACCAACAACGTAGCTCAAGTCTGGCCTTGTAATGGTCATGTAGATAAAACTCCCCACTATCCTCCTGAACATAGTATGGTCTTCTATCTCATCCCCAACATCAGCACTCAACTTTACATTATGCTCCAATAGAACTGAAAGTGGTTTGCATGCTGTCATGCTATACTTGGACAACATATCCAAGCCATACTGTCTTTGGGACAGCTATATACTATCATCACATCTGATCACCTCAATTCCAAGGAAGTACCTTAGCTCATCTAAATCCTTCATCTCAAACTTCTTCTTCAAAAAAACCTTGACTTCAGCAATCCCACTATCATTATCACCTGTAATAATCAAGTCATCCACATAGATGACTATGATGACCAAACCTGCATCTCCCTTTCTCACATAAAGTGAGTGATCAGCATAAGAAACATAAAAGCCAATATTGACAAGATACTCTCTGATCTTGTCAGACCATGCTCTAGGTGCTTGCTTGAGCCCATAGAGCGCCTTCTTCAACTTGCACACATACGTGGGATGCTCTAAATCTTCATAACCTGCTAGCTGATCCATATACACTTCTTCCTGCAAATCACCATACAAGAAGGAATTCTTCACATCCATTTGCAGCAACCTCCAACCTTTGGCTACTGCCAAAGCAATCACACATCTGACAGTTGCCATCCTAGCAACTAGACTGAAGGTTTCATCATAATCTATGCCATATGTCTGGGCATAGCCTTTTGCAACCAGCCTAGCTTTGTACCTACTAATAGAACCATCTGCATTGTGCTTAATCTTATAAACCCACTTACATCCAATATCTTTCTTGCCCTTCGACAATGATACGAGATCCCAAGTCTTATTAGCCTCTAATGCAGCCATCTTCTCATCCATTACTGCATCCCAATGAGTATGACCAATAGCATCCTCAAAACAAGTGGGCTCAACATCCTCAACTAGTTTCACCATATAAGCATAATGGTGAGCTGCATAACCTTCAAAACCAAATCTTTTAACGGGTTATCTCACCCTGCTAGACCTGTGTACCACTGGATCACTCAATGGAGTCTTTGCATTAACGCGTGCTCTCTGCACACTTGGAGTCCTCACTGAAGGAATGCCAAGCTCATCATCCAAGCTCTTTGAGCCACTGGAATCTCCATCAAGAACTGCATCAATGCCTTCTGACACTTTATTCTTTTCTTTGTCTTTACCTGTAGTGCTACTAGATGCACCTGAAGATGTAGAGGTACTCCTTAGTCTCCTAGACCAAGGACTACTAGATGATGCCTCTGGTCCACTAAGAGTCTGTGATTCTTGCTTTTCAGACTGCGCATGAGTGTCATGATCATCATCATCATCCAATGCATCACCACTAGATGCATACGAACTACTCATTTCATCAAAGATGACATCCCTGCTCACTCTGAACTTACATGTGACAGGGTTATAACAACGATACCCTTTCTGCTCTAAAGAGTATCCAATAAAGACACACTTTTCAGCCTTTGGATCCAGTTTCTTACGCAATTCATTTGGCACATGAACATATGCAATGCAGCCAAACACTTTCAAGTGTGAGACATCAGGCTTCTTACCTGTAAAACATTCTTTGGGGGTCATACCATGAACTGCAGCTGTGGGAGTTCTGTTCATAATATAAACAGCAGTATGAACAGCCTCAGACCAAAAGTGCTTAGGCATATTCTTTTCAGCCATCAAGGCGCGTGCAACTTCTCCAATATGCATGTTTTTCCTTTCTGCAACCCCATTTTGCTGTGGGGTATACCTGCATGTGAACTGTCTCTTTATCCCATGAGACCTTAGAAAATCACTGAACTCATTCGAGAGGTACTCTCCCCCTCCATCTGACCTCAAGCACTTTACTTTCAGGCCTGTTTCTCTTTCAACTGCAGCCTTGAAAGTTCTAAAGTGCTCAAACGCTTCACTCTTTTCCTTCATAAAATATACCCACAGCTTTCTAGAACAAACATCAATGAATGTGACAAAGTATGAACTGCCTCCAAGAGATACATTTTGTGTAGGCCCCCAAATGTCTGTATGCACAACATCAAGGATATTTCTGCTTACATCTCTGTCATGTGAAAAGGGTTGTCTTGCCTGCATACCAAACTGACATGCTTCGCATACCTTATGAAATTTTGCAACTCTAAATGTAGGCAAACTTGTAACCAACCCTTTGGACTGCATTAATTTCAGCCTTTGTACATTTGCATGTCCTATGCGTTTGTGCCAAATTTCAATGTCTGCAACAACATATTTTCCTTTAGCATACATAGCAGCATTCATAGTAGGAATTCCAGCATCCAGAGTAAACATACGTCCAACTCTACTTCCCTTTGCTACCAACCTGCACTTGTCATTGAAGTCTTCTACAAAGTAGCCCTTTGCATTAAATCTGACTTCAGCCCTTGCTCTACCATTTGACTGACTGATACCAAGTTCTTTGTAATAGATGGCACATGTAATACATCTGAAAGACTCTTTGTCTTACCATCATGCAAGGACAAGGGAACTTTTCCAATGTGTGCACCTAAATCAACATACCAAACATCATCATGTGTTCCCTTTCCTGTAACAGCATTTAGCATATGCTGCATAACAAACAGACGTTCATTTGTGTCTTCATTCTGTCGTGAAGATGATGTCAAGATTGTGGGAGAGAAGGAAGGAGTCTCACTTGTAGCTTTTTGCTTGCACAATGGCGGAATACACACAAAGGTGGAGGCTGAAAACAGTTTTCCTCTTCTTAGTTGTGTAAGCCAAAAAAACTCTAGTACATAGAAATAGAAGAACCCTATATATGGGTCTCAAACCAAACTCAACTAACTAAGGTGGCATTCTAACTGAGCCATGAACTAGAGTAGATAAGAATAGCTGTTATCTAGCTATTATTCATGGGCGGTGTACCAACCACATCTACAGCTAACAAGTCGGTGACATAAATGCACAACGATCACCCTGGCATATCACGAGTGGAGCTCGATATCTCAACACTCCCCCTCAAGCTCAATCCCAATTCCTGCACACCAAGCAGGTCTCTGAACTTGCATAGCTTCTTTGTGCCCTTCGTAAATATGTCAGCTACCTGATCCTCTATGCTGACATAAATTAGATCAATAAGACCTAGTAAAACCCTCTCCAGCACATAGTGATAATGCACCTCAATGTGCTTTGTTCTAGCATGATAGACTGGGTTATTTGCCAAGTGTATACTACTCATGTTGTCATAATAAATGACAACTGGCCCATCTGTAGGCTGATACATATCATAAAGTAGCTTATGCAATCAAGCTACCTCACATGCAGCCATTGCTGCACCCCTGTATTCAGCCTCTATGCTCGACAAGGCAACTGTAGGTTGTTTCTTGCTGCTCCAAGTGACTGCAGCACTCCCAAAAGAGAACACATATCCACTGGTAGATCGTCTATCAGAAATACTACCAGCCCAATCAGCATCAGTGTATCCATGCAACTGTATCTGAATCCCAGTCTCATAAAATAGTCCATACTGCAATGTGGACTTCACATACCTGAGCATGCGTCTAGCCACATCCAAATGCGGTTTCCTTGGAGCCTGCATAAACTGACTTACCAATTCGACAGCATAGCTCAAATTTGGCCTGGTAATAGTAGTCATATAAATCAAACTTCCTACTATGCGCCTATACATAGTAGGGTCTTCCAGAAGCTCACTTGCATCTGCGCTCAGCTTCACATTCTGCTCCAAAGGAACTGAAATAGGCTTACAGCCTATCATCCCATATTTGGATAGCATGTCCAATCCATACTGCCTCTGCAAGAGCCGTATCCCACTTGGTGATCTAATCACCTCAATGCCCAAGAAATAATGCAGCTCTCCCAAATCCTTCATCTCAAACTTCTGCTTCAATAGCATTTTCACATGAAGGATATCTTCATCACTATCACCTATCATAATCAAATCATCAACATAAATGACAAGTAGCATAATACCTTTCTCTGTTTTTCTCACATAAAGTGAGAAATCTGCCTTGGAAATCTGAAAGCCAATAGTGACAAGATACTGTCCTATCTTGTCAGACCATGCTCTAGGTGCTTGCTTCAAACCATACAAGGCTTTCTTCAACCTACAAACAAACTCAGGATAAACAACATGCACATAACCTGGTGGCTGCTCCATATAGACCTCTTCTTGCAAATCACCATGCAAGAAGGCATTCTTTACATCCATCTACTGTAAAGACCATCCCTTTGATGCAGCCATAGCAATGACTGCTCTTACGTAAGCCATCCTTGCAACCGGACTGAATGTTTCTTCATAATCAATGCCATATGTTTGTGCATACCCCTTGACTACTAATCTTGCCTTGTATCTGTTCACAGAACCATCTGCATTGTGCTTCACCTTATAAACCCACTTACAACCAATTGCATTCTTATCTTTAGGCAAAGGTACCAATTCCCATGTAGCATTTTCTTCCAAGGCATCCATTTCTTCATCCATGGCTTTCTCCCATTTTTCTTTTCCCATGGCTTGCTCAAAAGAAGTGGGTTCTGGTTCCTGTATCACTTTGACCATATAGGCATAGTGAATAGTTGTAAATCCATCATATTTCAGCCTATCCACAGGATACCTAGCTCTAGTAGACTTGCGCAAAGTAGGTTCACTCCCAGATGCTCGCAAAACATCCCTGGTCTTCCTTACTCCAAGTGTAACAATAGAAGGAATACCCAACTCATCATCAATGCTCTGTTCTGAGCCACTGGATTCACCATCCACATAAGAGTGACCTGCATTCACATCGAACATGGGCTGATCTACCTTCTCTTTTCCTTTTTGTGATACCTGCATACCACTATCTGCATTGCTTTGAGAAGATTCTCCTGATCTCAATCTTCCTGTCCATGGCGAAGAATGTGAACCACTGCTAGAGGACACTCCAGGTCCACTAATATCTTGTGACTGCTGCTGTGAATTCTATGCAGCATTACCATTTTGTGCATCTACATTATCAATCACATTTACTGGTTTATACCAGCTACTCATCTCATCAAAAACAACATCTCTGCTCACTGTAAACTTACGAGTAGAAGGGTTATAGCATCTATACCCTTTCTGCTCTGCAAAGAGTAACCAATAAAGATGCACTTCTCAGCTTTTGGATCCAACTTGGATCTCAACTCATCTGGCATATGAACATAGGCAATGCAACCAAAAATTTTCAAATGAGAAATATCTGGTTTCCTACCAGTATACCTCTCCTCTGGAGTCATTCCATGTATTGCTGCAGTGGGAGTCCTGTTCATTATGTAGACTACTGTAGCAACTGCTTCAGCCCAGTAGAAATCTGGCAAGTTTTTTTCGTTGAGCATCGCACGAGATACCTCTCCAATATGCCTGTTTTTCCTTTCTACAATTCCATTTTGTTGTGGGGTATGACTGCATGAATATTACTGCTTTATACCATGCTCCTGTAGAAACCTTGCAAACTCATTTGAGAGGTACTCTCCCCCTCCATCTGACCTTAGGCATTTTATTTGCAGGCCTGTTTCTTTTTCAACCATAGCTTTAAGAGTTTTGAAATGCCCAAAAACTTCACTTTTCTTTTTCATAAAATACACCCAAACTTTTCTGCTATAGTCATCAGTAAAAGTGACAAAATAATGACAGCCTCCAAGAGATGCAGCTTTAGTAGTCCACACATCAGAATGGATTAATTCCAATGGCTTCTTACTCTCTTGAACATGTCTAGGAAATGATTTCCTTGCTTTTTTTCCAAACTGACAGGCTTCACATACCTTATGCATTTCTGCAACCTTGAATTTAGGCAATCCTGCAACAATATTTTCGGCTTGCATTGGTCGTTGTACATTAACATGACCAATGCGTTTATGCCAGATATCAATATCTGCAACTACACCGGTCCCATGTGCAAACATTGTTGCACTCAATTTAGGCATGTCTGCATCCAACGTAAACATTCTTCCCTTATTCTTTCCTTTTGCTATCAAGCAACCTTTATTTTTCATATCCTCAACAAAGCATCCATGAGAATTAAATCTGACCTGCAAGCCCTGCTCAACCATTTGACCAACAGAAACCAGGTTCTTGGTGATATTCGGGACATGAAATACATCCGACAGGTATTTCTTTTTCCCATCCTGCATAGACAAAGGAATTTTTCCAATCTGCACAATAGGATGTGCAGTATCATCACCAGTCTCCACAAATCCTGGTTTTTCCATTTTCCTTGCATTCTGCATCCATTCTGCATGACCTATCATGTGGTTTGATGCACCTGAGTCAACATACCACACATCATTGCTTTCTTCTGCACTTCTCACAGAATTGGTCATGTGCTGCACCATAAACAAATGCTCATTTCTGTCATCACCCTGTCTACTAGAAGATGCATAATTCCCTTGTTGCAATTTTCCATTCATGATGTCATTTTGCTTTTTATAGCAGTCTTTAGCCATATGACCCATTTTACCACCACAGTAGTAGCATTCAACATTGTTGTTTGCATTTTGGCCTCTTTGCCATCCACCACGACCTCTTTGCTCTCCCTGCCTCTAGAATTACCACGTCCTCCTCCATAGGACTGGTTTTCTTGAGTTTGCTGCATATTCTAATTTCTACCACGGCCTCCAGATCGGCCTCCTCTACCTCTGCCTCTACCTCTTCCAGCATTTGAGTAGAAGACAGTTTCTTTTGAAGTTCCTCCTGAAGAAGATGCACCACCATTTCTCTGCTTCTCAGAAATTAGAAGAGCAATCAACTCCTCAAAATCAAGAAATCTTTCACGGACGGAAATGGATGTTTGGAACTGTGCATAATCCTTTCCTAGACCATTCAAGGTCACAAAAACTAAATCATCATCTATCATTGGCGATCCAATGGAAGCAAGTGCATCTGCAATCTTCTTCACCTCATGTGGTAGTCATTTATGCTCATACTTTCTCTTTGCACATTGTGCAACTCTTGCTTGAGCTGCATTTTCCTGGCTTGCGTATTTGTGCTATACATTTTTGACAAAGTATCCCATGCCTCCTTTGGCGTACTTGCATCCAGTATGCACAATCATAGAGTCTGAAATACTGATAGACAGCCAGTACATAACTTTTCTGGCTCTCTCATGCCATCCTTTAAATGCCTGCATTTGTTGTTGATTGGGAACATCAGGAAGAATTGGTTCTTCTTCATTTCCTACAACAAATTCCCTCCTTTTCCCATAAGGAAATTCGTCATTCTAAACTTCCATGCTTGGAAGTTGTTCTTGTCAAGATTTTTAGTGACAATCTGTGAAAGAGAATCAGATGCCATTACAGAACACTACAAAAAATTCTATCACTGCAAAGAACATAGCTTCAGCCTCACAAGGGCAAATCTGCAAAACTGACGAAAGTGGTATTTGACCACACAGTCACTTCCTAGTGATGATTTTGCATCAATAGGCAACAAGGATGAATCTGTAACTCCCAATGTCTCTGCGCATAGGCATACGATGCAATTTTCCTGAGTGCGTGCAGAAAACTTCCGCCTCCAAAACATGCCCCAAAATGGCCTCAAATCAAAAAAACAGAGCAACCAAGGGCTAAAGCCCTATCCCGCAGCATATACTGCTCTCTTCTACACCGCGAAGGGTGTCTCAATCTGAGACAATGCACTCTTACACTTTCTGGCTATGCTACCTGCAGAGACTTGCTCCCAAAACAGAAAAATGAAAGCAACACTGGTTCTCTTACCAGAACACCACGAACTTGGTTTGCTTTCTTGAGCTCTGATACCATGTCAAGATTGTGGGAGAGAAGAAAGGAGTCTCACTTGTAGCTTTCTTGCTTGCACAATGGGGGAATACACACAAAGGTGGAGGCTGAAAACAGTTTTCCTCTTCTTAGTTGTGTAAGCCAAAAAAACTCTAGTACATAGAAATAGAAGAACCCTATATATGGGTCTCAAACCAAACTCAACTAACTAAGGTGGCATTCTAACTGAGCCACGAACTAGAGTAGATAAGGATAGCTGTTATCTAGCTATTATTCATGAGTGGTGTACCAACCGCATCTACAGCTAACAAGTCGGTGACATAAATGCACAATGGTCACCCTGGCATATTACGAGTGGAGCTCGATATCTCAACAGACGATGCATAGTTTCCTTGCTGCAACTTACCACTACGAATATCATCTTTCTTAGCATAACATTGGGCTACAATATGACCTGTTTTGCCACAGTAGTGACACACAATACCAGAGTTGTTAGAACCTATGTTCTGCCATCCACCTCTTCCTCCAAATCTCCCCTGCCTCTAAAGTTACCACGACCTCCTGAAACCTGCATATCACCAAATTGCTGATTTAATCTATTTTGCTGGTTGTCACTACCACGTCCTGTACCACGGCCTCTTGAAGAGAACCTGCCACGTCCCCTTCCTGAACTGGAGTAGAAAGCTTGGACATGTTCACCACTTCTTTCAGATGTCTCACTCTGCATGTTGATCTCTTCAGTGATCATAAGGGAGACCAACTCATCAAAATCTGGGAATGGCTTTCTAACATATATGGAAGTTACAAAAGACTTCCAAGCCTTTTCATACCAAATCATCATCATCGGGCATTGCATCAATTGCTGCCAATGCATCTGCCATGCTCCTTACCTTCAGTGCATACTCATTGATAGACATCTTTCCTTTCTTCAATGTATTCAACTCTTGCTTGAGTTGAATCTTCCATGCCTTTGTATTTACAGAAAACATACTTTCAAGTATAGTCCAAGCTGCATATGAATTCTCTGCATTTCTAATATGTCTCAACATATTATTGTCAATTACTGCAGACAACCAATACATGACCTTCTTGTCTTTTGCATTCCACTCCTTCCGTGCCTTTGTCTCTTCTGCAGTTGGAGGATCACTCACCTCTGGCTCCTTTTCTTCACCTGAAACAAACTCGTAGAGGCCTTTTTCAATAAGGAAGTTCGTGATACGGAACTTTCATGAAGGATAGTTGTTCTTGTCAAGCTTCTTAATGATGGGGCTTTCATTGTTCTCTGCCATTATCACAAAACTAATACCAAACAGCAAGCAAATCTTCTGCAACCCTCGACCTGTAGTGCACAACAATACACCAGACAGCTTTTTCACTGTCTGCTCAACAATACATGCAATCTGCGACCTGTTTGCAGATAAACCTTATGTTTGCTTCCTGCAAACACCTCAAGAATTACAGATTCGCAATCTGTAACCTGCACACCCACTTTTGATCAAAACAGTCGAAATCACAGTGTACCCTGAAACTGTTGTCCGCAACCTTGTGGCTCTAAAACGGGCCCTGAAACAGCCTCAGATGCCCAAAATAACTGTGGGAAAGGCCTAAAGGGCTTATCTACAGAATACACAGTGCTCTTCGCGCACACCAAATCTCACTGCAATTTGAGATTTTTGCTCTGCCCTGCTTCCGGTGCTTCCACAAGCACTATCCAAGAGAAAGAGTGGAAGGATGGGAGAGCTTCTTACCCGTGGCTTGCTTGCTCGAACCTTGCTTCTTCTCCTTCACTTCAGCCTTCGAAATCAGACTCTCTCAGTGGCACAGCTCTGATACCATGTCAAGAATCACGTGGTGGAGGGACTTGCTCAAGATGCTGCGCCGAACACACATAGAATGCACAAGGAGAAGCTCACTCAAGAGACAAGAAGAGAGATGGAGGCCAAAACGTTTTCTTGCTGATTTCTTCTTCTTCTTCCACACACTTTTCAATATACACAAAGTATAGATAAGATACAACATAAAGGAAAGTGGCCTACTAAGTCAAACAATGCATAACCGACTACACTAATTGACTGCTTGCGCTATAACTATGCCAGCTATAAATAGGTGTAACAACCTGAATATAATAAGTAATGAGTCAGTGGCCATGTGTGAGTCATAATGACCACTGACGTGCTAAGTGTAGACGTGTAGACCCATCTAACCAGGCGGTCCATCATCAATGTCTGCATGTGTTGAGCTTGTCATCTCAACATCCGTCTTGCCCCAGCCTATAGAATTGGCCTGCAATCAGCTGGTAGGGCTGGATCTTCAGGATCAAGCGCCTAAGTCATGCCTTTTCTATTGGTCGCTCAGGTAGTCCGTGCTCAAGCACTTGGACTATGTCGTCTGCCCAGTATGGCATCAGATTAGCCTTAAATAGATCTCTCTCGGGCTGGACAGGTGGAATAAGTGGGCATCAGGTAACTCGTCAATGATGCCCTGTCCAGCGGCTTCTCCTGTGGGTATACGGGACATGTGATCAGCCATGTAATGCTGCTTTCCCTTTCGTACCACCACAGAGAAATCAAACTCTAGGAGCAGGAGGAGCCATCGAGCTATGCGTCCTGTAGCACAAGGTTTGTTCACTAAGTAGAGCAGGGCTTGATGGTCCATGAAGAAGATGAAAGGGGTGGCCAATAGGTAATGCCGGAACTTCTTCACGGCGAACACCATGGCTAATCCCTCTCTTTGTGTTGTCGAATAATTCATCTCCGTCTCAGTGAGTTACTTGCTAGCAAAGCTTACTGGGTAATCTAGGTTATGCTCACCAAGTTGGCACAACACTGCCCCCACAGTAAACTTAGAAGCATCGATGTGTACGTGGAAGGTAATGGTCCAGTCTGGGGCTCGTAGAATCGATGCTGTTGTCAAAGCCTTTTTCAATTCTTCGTATGCCCGTTGGCATGCCTCGATCCACTCGAAGACAATCAGCAGCTTGTACAATGGCCTGGCGATCAGCGCGTAGTTCAGCACAAACCGCCGATAGTATCCTGTGTGACCTAAGAAGCATTGAACTCCCTGGTAATTAATTGGGCGTGGAATGTCAATGATAACCCTGACCTTCGAGAAGTCAGTGGCAATGACGTTCTTCGACACCGTGTCCTAAGATGCATCTGTGCTTCACCCAAAACTGGCATTTCAAGGGGTTTAGGGAGAGACGATATAAGCGGCACCGTTCAAAGACTGCGAGGAGTTTGTCCAGGTATTCGATCCAGGTCGAATGGACACATAGATCGTTGACAAAGGCGGTCTTGTGCCTGGTCTTGTGCATGTCTGCAAGATGCACTTGCACCTGGTTATACCTGAGAAGCCATCCAAAAAACTGTAGGCTTCCTTGCCTGCCACTCTCTCAAGCATGTGCTCGGTGTACGGCAAGGGATAGTTGTCTCTCTTTGTAGCAGCGTTCACCTTCTTGTAATCGACGCACACTCAAATTTTTCCGTTCTTCTTCATCACAATGACTATGGGTGATACCCAGTCTGTGTGCTCAATTTCGTAAATGAATCCAGCTCTCATCAGCTTGTCAATTTCCTCTTTGACAGCATGAGCATGTTTTGGATTCATGGGGTATGGTCGCTGCTTGACCGGCGTTGCATCTGACGTCATGGGTATGTTGTGAGTCACAATACTCGGATCTACCCCCCGTAGCTCTTCTAAGGACCATGCAAATACGTCTATGTACTCCCGCAAGTCAGCGACAAGACGCAACTCTTCTTCACCAGTCAAGTCATCGGCAATGAACACTGGTCGGGGTATCTCCCCTTCCAGGGCTAGGTTTACCTCCTTGACCTTGGCTGGTCCTTCGATTGGTTCCCTCGTTTGCCCTTGACACTTGGCACCTAGCAGAACCAGTACCCTATCTCCTTTTTTGAATTTAGTGAAGCATTTAGGGAGGTCCTGCGGCTTTCGCTGTTCTTCTGATCGTGCATCCCTGGGATGCTTTGCCCTATCCTGCCTTGACCGTCTGCGTCTCAAGTGGACGGGTAAGTCCCCCTTGGTGTGTCTGGTCATGGGCGGCCTAGGGATCTCTGGGTCACTATCCGAAGTAACTTCCGATTCAGAGTCAAACCCTCCATCTTCGCTAGAAGAGATGGTCTCCCCTGGTGGCCCCAATTCGGATGGCGATTCGATTCTAAGTATTGATGTCATTCCTGATTGGGCTAGGCCTGCTTGCTCAAGGTCTATTTCCCCTATACATTCCAACCACGCACGATCACATTTCATGCGCATGACTCCTTGCTCCAGTCTAAGGGCCTGCCTTTTCTGCGGCTTGGCATCTTCTCGTATGTGCTCAATTTCTCGTCCTTCAGTGTCGTACTCTATGGTATCCACTTTACCCTCGCTCTCATCACTGAAGGATTGGCAGTCTTCGTATTCATCGCAGGAATCTTTGTCATTCGACTGCCCATCATCTCCTAGGGCTTGGTATGCCCCGTGTCATTGGTCTGGAACCAGGGCCCAGTTATACATGAGGTTCAGCTCGTGCACCCTGGTCCATTGCCACTTAGAATTCTCTAGGAGATCCTGGAGCAGCTTGAAGTTGGCAGCTGGGTTGCCCGCTAGCTGGTCCGTTAGGTATTCCAGTACCCCCTGGAGTTCCGTTTTGTTGGATGGCACTTGGAAGGTAATAGGCTTAGGCCTTCCATGGAGGCTTGCTACCATCATGTAGACTGGTGTAGAGAGTGCTTCGTTTGTCTTACCAATTGTTTTGATGGCCTGCTCAAATGCCTCATGGTCTGAGAATGGCAAGTCAATTGTAGCGAGAACGTGCATCCAATCCCGCTCATCCTCTGGGCATGGGATATACTTAGTCAAGGACCCATAGGGCTCCCTGACCTGAGTGTTCCCTTCAAGCATAGTAGAGATGGCGTCTAGGTCGACTGGTGAGGTCTTCCAAGTGTCCATCTCTATTCTTATGGCGTCAGTTCTATTGCCAAGGAAGATCAAGCCGTTACCCCAATCTTTGATGACTCTAGCGTTGCGCATCGAGGGTCGGCCTAATAGGACATCGTAGTCCACTCCCTTCATGACTATAAAGTCGACAGAGAACTAGACACCTGCGATCTTCACTGGCTAATTCTTCAAGACCCCGAATGGCTTCACTCTCATACCGTTTGCTAGCGTGATGTTAAATCTAGCAGCTTTAATAGACGGGTTTCCCCAAGTCTGCAGCACTGCATGGCTAAGCACACTAACCCCGGCTCCCGTGTCTACGATTCCCTTCCTTGTTGTGTCACCCAGGGCTAGGACCGGCAGTACTACGTGCATCTCAGAGCCTTCCCAAAAGGCATTGACATGCAAAGATTTAGGCACGGAGTGCAGCGTCAGACTTGGCAATTGTGTTTCTGCATCCTGGTCTCGAGGGTCTGCCGTGACCTGCTCTTGTGATCCCTCGACCCACTACTTAAGGTCTTGACATAGGGCGGGGTGCTGCTTAAGCAGATCTCCCAGGCTAAGTGTTACAGGGGTGGTCACTAGCATGGTCAAGAGATCATTAGATACTCATCCTTCCTTTAGCCTCGACTGTCCGGGCCAATGGCTGCGGCGGCTGATCTGCAGCTTTGTTGTGTCTAGGCTTGGTCTCAGCGGCACTGCTTATGGCACAGTGGCTTCGGCCGACTTAGGTTGAGGCGGTGACATTGGCGTTCTTATGCTGGAGAGATCATCGATCTCGTCCTCTATGATGGGTTCAGCATCTTTGAGATGCTGTTGAGCCTCCCTCACCCATTCCTTCACCTTTTCTATGGCCTCTAATTGTCACTTTGGATGTAGGTATTCCCCTATCTTAGCGCTTCCCTTTTTGGCTGTCTTAGGGGCTAAAGTCTCTGCCTCCGCGTCTGAGACTTTCTTCCCAATAGGTAAGGTTGTAGCACTCTTGGTCTTTAATGTGACCTTAGCTTCCGATCTCTTCTTTTTTCGCATGTGGCTTTTCTTTCCTATGGAGGTGGCATCAAGATTGCTAGGTCCTGGCAGAGAGATGCCAGCCTGCTTCTTTTGGGCTCGGGTCATAACTCGCAAGGGAATAGGTGTGGCCTCCCCATCGGGGTTTTCGACACCAAAAATCCCCAATGGGATGGATGGCAAATTAGTTGAGCTAGAGGACGGCTTCCACTTTGGGCAGTCTGTGAAAAGATGGGTGATTCTACACTCTGCGTACCTTTGGTCAGCCTTGTCCCTGTTTTGCTGCTCTCTTTCAGGCAGCGTGATGAGACATGACCGGGGTGTCCGTAAGTCCAACAAGTGAGTGGATCCTGTGGCTGCCCTCCTAGGCCTCTACCCCATCCTCGTCCTAACGCCATCACCGGCACGAGTCGATAATCCATGAGTACCGCGTTGTCCTTGTCATCATGCGAGATGTAAGGGTATATGTAGGTCTCTTCGTCATTCGACTCCTCCACGTAGTGTACTAGAGCGTTGCTCGGTGGGTGGGTCACATAAGGACCAGGTGGTCTGGGAATGCCTGTAGGATTTATGTCCATTCTAGGGACAGCTGGTTTCATATCATTAGGCACGGGTAGAGCCAATGGGGCTCCCCTTCCGAAGAATGGCTGCGGCCTATTAGCTAGATAAGGCTAGCCGTAGGGTTGTGAGTATGAAAGTCTTCATGGTAGTCTGCAATGTGCGACATCGCGCCGAACCTACCGCAGTTAGCATAAGGTCTTGACCTAGGGTCTTGACACTCGACCGGCAAGTGGTTTCCGCCACAGTACACGCACTGGATGTGCGGGCGTGTTGGTCATCTCAACATGTCTTGTATCTTGGCTAATTCCATCTTGACCTCAGGCAAGCCTTGGTTTGTCTCGGTGGCCTTCCCCTTATCTTGGGATGATGGGTTTGACCGCTCACTAGAGGCTGACGTTCTCTCTAAGATTCACGGGTTGGTCTCTTCTAGAGTTGAGCTCCTAGAGCTTCGCTCTTTCAGCTGGTCATCGACTCTGATGGCTTCCTCAAAAACTCTAGCCACCACATCCCGCTGCAAGCTTGAATTGCCTGCCAATGCCTTATATAACTCCTCTCTCTAATTCCGCTGATGAATACAGTTGAAACTGCTCTGTCAATCGGTCGCCTAGAGGGATTCTCTTAAGGAGACTTCTCACATGGGTCATGTAGTCGCGGATGTCCTCCTTCTCTTTCTGCTTGACATTCATCAAGCGTACTAGCAGGTTATCGGAGTATCCGGGCTTGGTGAACCTGTTGATGAAGAGATCCTTGAGATTATTGAAGTTGGCTCGTTCCACGGCATCCAGGCTTGTGTACCACGTCCTACCCTTGTCGCCTAAGCAAAGCCCGAATGCTTGCGAATATTGAGTCTAGTCGTTGAGGCCGTTGGCTTCGCAGACTTGCTCAAACTACTCAACAAAGCTGTATGGGTCGTCATGCAGTTGGTACTTGTCGAGTTGCTTGGCAACAATTGGTATTTTGGCCTAGCTCTTTGAGCCCTAGTTTGCCCCTAATCCTGCAAGCAGAGACGTCGCTAGTGCGGTGGCACTCTGCTCTATTGCGGTGTTATCGAGCAGCCGTTTCATGAGGAGCTCGCTCAATGTCAGGTCTCCTTCTAACGCTCTCTCATGGTCTGTTCGGTTCCGGCCAGCCAACTTCAGTACTCGCTGCACCTCATGCATCTCCATGCTTTGCCTTTGGCTCCTAGCCTGTTGATCCCTATTATAATCAGCTATGCCCTGCAATGCCTTGCAGGCTAGCCTTCTCTCCTCCTCTAGGTCTGCAATGATTGCGTCTGCTATCCTGCCGCGGTGCTCGTACCGGGCGTTCGCGTCGTAACTGCTCACCATCTGTTGTATAGCATCTGGGAAGACACTCAAATCGAGCTCCTCGTTAGACCGATGGTCTGAGCTTTCTTCCGTCATGGTCGAATTCTTGCGCCTTGTTGCATTGTCGATCAGGTTGAATAGTCGTGACAGATCCTCTTCATTGGCGCTCCTTGCTTGGTTCTACCCTGCGCTTCACTTGTTTGTCTATGTCTTGGGTCCTTTCCTATTGATGGGTTCCTTGAGTGATTTATCTGAGTGAGTTCCTTTGATTATTGAATACAAACCTAAAGTTATGAACACTTGGTGAGTGTGTCGTTTCTCGTGCACTTGTGCCCAATCAGGCTTTCAGCTTTTTTTTTTATAGGTGTGCTTCAAGTGCGGAAATTCAATGTGAGTGCCGCAAGCAATTCCTCGGCATCTTACTCACTCTCGCTTGTTTCAGGCCTAATAGGCTTTGTTGCTCAAGTCCTGGCCGTTCTAGTGGGTTCTAGGTTCTGCGCTGCTTCTCACCGTTCACTAGGGGGTAGGTCGCTGGGGAGTGCTCCAGCACTGTCCCTTGGTCTTGACTCCTACGTCGGGAACTGCCTACAAGGCGTTCGCCATGTCGTCTTGGAGCGGGTTGCACTTCTAGTTGCTCGTGGGGGTCAAGTTTTGATGTTTTTCCCCTTTTTTTTGTGTCCGACTTTGGGAATCAGACGTCAGATTTACCAGTGGTCCGATTCTAAGAATCGGACCAGGCGGGTCCGAGTTGAGTAGTCCGAGTCTCAGAATCGGATGGGGGTTAGGTGTCTGATTTTAGAAAATCGGACAAGTGGTCCGATCAGACGGGGTTGGTCCAAGTGTCCGATTTTGGGTGGTCAAATTATGGGCTGGTCCGATTCTGGGGAATCGGATCGGATAGGGTGGTCCGATTGCTGATGTGTCCTATTTCGTCCGATTGGACGGGGTTGGTCCGAGTCGGAGTGTCCGAGTCCGAGTGTCCGAGCGTTCGAGCCCGAGTGTCTGAGTGTCCGAGTGTCCGAGCGTCCGAGTTCGAGCGTCCGAGTCAGACGGGTTGGTCCGATCAGACGGTTGTCCGAGCGTCCGATTCTCAAAATCGGACGTCCGATTCTGGGAATCGGAAACTGAGTCGGGTGTCCGATTCCACCAGCCGGACGAACTTTCGAGCACGGATTCGTCCAAAATCTCTAGCTATCTATGATTATAGACCACAAAATTCACCAGTAATGATGTTGGAGTGGTGGGGGAGGGATCTATGTACCTAGGGATCGCCGAATACAACGTCACTCCGTGCCCTGATCGATCGAACGGTTGCCCAAGCTCTCTCTCTCTCTCTCTCTCATCTGGTTGCAAATGAGGATTCCCTTGCCCTTCCAGAACTTATAACCCTGTTGGTCATTCCCTGGATGCTACAGATCACTCTCCTAGCGATTCCTACACATTCAAATGCGCATTTCCTCCATTTTCCCCCTGTTTTTTCCAATTTTCTCCTTGTTTTACAGCAACAAACCCTCTGCCTCTCGGTTGTGATTTCCTACTGTTACCCTACTCTAAACACAACATAAATCGAAAGCAAAACATTGAACTAATTTCTCCATGTTTTCCAATCATCAAACAACGAGAATATCCCAAAATACTTACATGTTTTGAAGATCAAAAACATCCAACTTCCTACCTATCTCAAGCTCTGTTTCGGGGATGAATACCCTACTTCGATGCTCGATATGAGGTGCGCAAGTGCTCAACCTTGAATTCGTTGGTCCCGGAAACAATGGAACCAAAATGTGGGAGCTTTCACTCAACCTCCAAGACCCACGGACCGCTTATTGTTTCAAGCGTTCCAAGCGAGCTCTAATGGCTATCTCTCACCTAGCCGACGCGCTGTCGATCCTATGAGTGTAGTGAGCTTACCTTGATGCCCGATCGAGTATCCTTCTCTCTCTTACACTCCGGTAGCTCCACGATTCTTGATGCTAGCTCAAGCATCCTCAAGCCTCCTCCATCTCCAAGCTCCATCCTCCATAGCCACGCGCGCAAGAGAAAAGAAGAGAAGAGAAGAGAAGAAGAGAAGAGGAGATGGTGAAGAGCTTCACCCTCTTGATCCCTCACTCTCACACACACTCACTCCCTCACACGCTCACACTCCCTCTCTCAAGAGCACACACAAGCAAGAAGGAGAGAAGAAGAGAGAAAGAAGAAGACTCTTTTTGCCACACACCAAAGAATGAGCTCCTCATTCACTTTTCAACTTTATATACAAAGCCCTAAATCCTTCTTGGGCGGTCATCCCCTTTTCCCTCTTTTATATGGCCGACCGTAGCCTAGGCCCTTTTTCCCATTTCCCACCAGTCTAATTTATCCTATTCCCAACTAGTGCGTACACTTTGCACAGGAGTGAGCCTAGCACTCTTTTACAAAGATTCAGGGGTACTCCCACATTTTAATGGTGCGCCCTTTTTCTCTTTTGTTGTCTCGGGCCAACACCGAGGCTTTCTGAGGGTCGTGCTTGAACATTTAAATTTTTCAGGGAGGGACTGGTTACGGGTCAAGGTGCCTTTTTCTGCTTTTATCCTGCGCCTTTTTTGCTATTTCCATTTTTTTCATTTTCTGCTCCTCTGTGCTGTGGGAAATACGGTAACAGAAATGTCAAGCTTCGAAGGCTTAGGAAATGGATATTACAGTGATGACTGTGCCCTAGCCTCGTTGTTAGAGAAGCAATTGTTGAGATGGGGAGATACACTTGAGATACTGCAAACCTCTTTGCAACACGCAATGTTGGTACAATTGAGGTAACAACCGTCGTGAGCCCACTGTAGAGCTTGACCCAGGAAGAGAGCATAGCCCATGACTATGCTTTGGTTCGTGTGATGTGGGCACTCGCAAGGGTGATTTTTCACATTCGGCAGTGTGGCTTTGTGAGGTTGGTGGACTTGCGGTGACTTGGGCATTGAACATGTTTGCACGAAGACCTGTGTGATCCTGCATCCACTTGTCACTTCATGAGAGTATATGCAAGTCGCATGCATCAAGCACAACGAACAAATGCAATCATGTCAAGATATAACTTTTTCAAAATCCTATGACGCTGATTGCAATGCCTATTCCAGTGCTTGTTAAAGACGTGGCATATATTAACGATAGGTAAGGGAAGTGCGTACAAGTGGGGAGCCTGCCCCTTTAATCATCAAAAGACAAAAAGTTATGGCAGGATGGCTTATTAAGTTGCTTGTATATCATAGGGGCTACTCGATTTGCACGAGGCGGGGTGAGTCCGGGTGGTTAGGCGACTGAGGCTCTGCTAGTGAGGGGCTCCCATGAGGTTGGGCAGGGAAGATGTCGGCCGGGACTTGAATGGTGTAGTCTCTGGCCGCAATCGTTTCCAAGATGCTTCTGAACAATGCATCGAATTCTTCCTTGTCTCGAGCTGTCATTTCTGCCTTTGAGCACCTGGTGCCCGAGCGTCTGTTGGGGGGTTGCACAACCGGTGTTGCCACACCTTGTGTGCTTCTTTGAGCTTCTACTCCCCTAGCTTGGGGATTCTTCGGCCTACGTTCGGGGCGGTGTTGCTTGGGACCTCGTTTCTTTGCATACCTTTTAAGGGTAGGCACATAGCGCACCGACAGAGGAGCTTGTGCTGCATGTTCCCTTCGACAGCGGAGAGTGCCTTTGCAAGCCATCTGCCCTAGGTGCTCCATGTCTTCCACGTAGGGAGACCTGCAAAATGCGAACCAAGGATTAGGCCTTGATATAGGATAAAACCATCCGCATGAAAGCAAATATAGTGTGGGTTATCAAGTGCATATGATGCAAAGAGGAGAGATGAGGCATGCAATGTTTGTTGTAGAGGGATGGCCCCCTATGATGATGTTCGTTTGGCCTCCAACCATTAGCAAATCTTGGCTTATGCTAAGTTGCGTGGACTGGTTGTCAAGGAGTGGGGCAGGGCTCATCCTTGAAAGGATAGACCGGAAAGGGGAAAATGTGTATAGAAAGGGATGGTACCTTGTCTATACCATCAAAGATGTTGGTCGGGGCTTCCTATGGTGGTAATGAGGATTGCATGCCCTCCACCTGGAGGTGGGAATGGTCACACAACTTCTAAATGTGTGGTGAGAGGGGGACTTGAGGAGCTTAGCCTATTGAACCCAACTCTTATCTCTGCGCTTCACCATTATTTCTTGTGTGTGTTGATAGTGTCTATACAGGGTCACAAAAGTCATTGTTTATTTATATACATATCCATGAATCCATGTCACTTCACGAGGATAAAAGCCAATTGTAGAACTCTGGATTGTATTGGAGCGTGGCACATGCATCTAGTACTCGTGGTAGCCTACTCAATACCGATAGATATTTTGCAACATCGAGTAGCATGGAACCTTGTCCAAGTCTACTGGCAACATGTAACTCCTCCTCAGTGAGAACCTTATCAAACAGAGAGTTCACTTGGCTAGTTTCAGCTAAGTTTGTACCCCGAATGGCAGTTAGCACCCGAAGGGAAGTTGGTGCCACATAGGTTGGGTCTCTTTGAGACCGCCATTTGGCCAATTACTCCTCTGAGACTATCATGATCTAGGCTCCTAGTTTGGCCATTGCAACGCGGTTTTCACAACAACGTTGTTCAAATTGACTTCGACCCTCTGACAGTCACTTTAGTTGCTCAATATTTAAGAGATTCGGTTAGCGGAGCACATCATTGAATGTTATAGTTAAGCGTAGTTCGTCGGCTTCCTTGTCAGAGATGAGTCGCATGTGTTCATACAAGAGCCTGTTATAGTGCTCGTCAAGATGTTCTTGCTCTTCCCAAGACAAGGGAAATGGCAAGTATTCTTCAAGCTTCTCTTTAGGAAATGTGCCCATGTCTGCCAGGACATAGACACGTGCGAACACTTTGAGCTTAGCATCCAACTCAGTTAAGCACTCTGTGACACTTCTATGTTCCACGAGGGCTTGCTCGATTACTATCTCATGCAAGGTTCTAGGAGTTTGCCTGGGCTTTAGTGTAGCTGAGGGCTCAAGCCTAGATGAGCAAGTTTGGCCAACGCTAGAATTTCTTATGCTCTTGGGGTTTTCATGTTTCTCCTAAGGCTTTGTCATTGCGTCATGGTTCTCCTTGGATGTGACTAGTATAAATTTGTCACCCTGTTGTGATAGCGTTGTATCCACTCTTAATTGGTCAATGCGAGTTCTATTGTCGGTGGATAGAGTGTTGCAAGCAGCCATTGATGGTAACAACTACTTTGATTTTTCAAAGCACACGGATGTTCCTGAGGTTTCACCGCTATTAGGAGAGGCATCAATTGGTGCAGTGGTGGATGGACTCGATGCATTATTCCTCAGCTCTCCAGTGCTCTTCGTCTCAATGTTCTTGGGGTCCACAACCACCTGCAACTGCTGTTGTTTTCGTTGTTTTCTCCTCTTTTTCCTGGTCAATGTAGGTGTATCTCTCAACGACTCAGGACCCTGGATCAGGTCAACCATTGATGTGCTTGGGACCTCAGCATTCTCTTTCTCTAGCGTGTCCTTATGGGACATAGCCATGGCCTGTTGAATAGCCTCACCAGGTTGTGAGGGCACAACTAACTCCCTTTTTGGAGAGTCTAGCTCTTCAACCAATTCCCTTGTGTTTAACTCCTCCAGCCTAGGCTTTAGGCACTTTGGAAGTGCTGGAGTTGTCAAGGAAGTTGGTTGCGACACCTCCTCCACAGGTAAACTACTAAGGACATGTTCCACAATGGGCATTGTCATGGCCAAGGGCTGTGGCTGCAATGATCCCTGATTGGAAGTAGTAGCGGCTAGTCTAGTGGGCTGGCTACCCTTGGTGGATTGCGGTGTCAAGTCCCTAGGGCGATTGAAAGTGGTCGTGTCTTTTGTTGCCCTTTGAGCATTCATCTGTGTAGATCGAGAATGGTTTGATCTAGTCGCATTAGGTTGCTCAGGCATATCCTTGGGCCGAGAGCTACAGATGGTGTCATGTTTCACCTCTTGGGAATTTGGAAGCTTAGATGGAGATAGAGAGTGGGATTGAGCAGCCACCCTTGACGACTGCTGTTGTGCTTCCTGTGTCTGTTTAGGACAAGAGGGTATAAGAGATCTAGGACTCTTAGGTGGACTTGGTATTGGCTGAATGATTTGCTCGAGGCTATTAGACAATTGTGCTATTTGCTTTGTTGAGTAATCAGCCTTCTCACGAGCAGCCTTGTGCCTCTGGTGCTCATTATCCTCTTGGGAAGTCAAAAGCTCCTTGAGCACTAATGGTCTTTGTGCACGCTCCATGGTTACATATGACCTATGCTTATTAAGCATGCTAGGCCTTGCCTCTTTATTTCGAACGCTCATGTTTTGTTTCTTGCCTCGAGATCTAGAGTTTCTCTTAGGTTTCCTCCTGTGCCTCGTTGCTTTTGGTGCAATCTGGCCTTCAGCTGATGGAGGTGGTTTAGCACGGCGTTTTGGTATCCAAATCCATCAGTTACCTGCGTAATACCCTTGAGCACGTAGCAATGCTTTGGATATCCATAGCGGCGTTGTGCTGACCCTCCATCAATGCTTCGTCTATAAGGCTTGGGCTTCTTTTGGGGTCTTTTACGATATTTGTAAGTCCAAAGCCTGTCCTTGGCATTGTCCCTTGACCTTCTTGTTTCAGGCATGGCCTCACTCACTGGTTCTTGTTGTTTGACCTGTGCTTGTATCAGTTTTTCCAACAAGTCCTTGCTCTCATTAGTAGGCTTGATTGTTATGTCAGCACCTTCCTTGCCTTTCCCTCGAGGTTCAATGAGGTCACCCTTGCTAAAGGTTGTGACTATCTTCAAACCCGGTAGCGTCAGGTGTATCCTCTGTGCTACAGCCTCACACTTGGTTGCCCTTTTGAAGGGTCTTCCTAAGAGGGTTTCTTTCCCGCAGCTAGCACTATTTGGAGGAATATGAAATAGGATAGGCAAGCTTTCCATTTCAATTTTCGCAAGGATTTTGCATTTCCCTATGAGTGCTTGTGGGTGTCCCCCATAAGGGCTAAGAGTTGCACTAGTCGGTGTGAGCTCTGGTTGGCCTAGTAGGATCCATGATTCATAGGTCAAGATATTAAAATCTGCTCCTTCATCAATCAAAGCATCGATAGTGTGCTCTCTTTTTGTGGTGAGTTTGACTCTAAGATAAGCAGGTGGTACTACGTCTTCATCTTTTGGGTCTTGGCTTGTAAATTTAAGCCTTCTAACAGATGCCCTTGAGTCCCCAATTGCATGACCAGACGTGGATTCTCCACCAATGTCTTGGGTCATCTGTGCAGTGTTGCTCAAGGTACATCTCTCGTCAAGAGTGTCATGTCTAGTCATCTTGGCATTTGTAGCTTGCTGATGTTGCATTTTTCTCTGACTAGACATGGTCTGAACACAATGCCTTTGTGTTCTCGTGGTGTGGCCTTTTTGCCCTTGATGGCTAGATTGGCCCATTAATGTTCTAGGGTCTCTATTTCTCTTCGTTCAGGTATGGGCTTTTGGTTGCTCTTTTGCAAGTGAGAATCCATGCTCATGTAGAGCCATTACTACACTAGGGTCCAATTTGGAGGACCTGTCACAGCGTGCGTTTTCTCTCCAACCTACTTGGGGGAGGTGCGGAGGGGGCAGAGCCCTCTACGGGGGTCCGAGGGGGCAGTCCCCCCAGCCCGTAGGGCCGTTACGGTAAACACCATGCGCAATTTGGAGGACCTTGTATAGCCAAATTTTGAACTACTTGCTCTAAGTTTCAGCCCAGTGACGGATCTGTTATGTGCCTTTAGCTCTACATGGCCTTTGGGGTCAATTTTGGTGTTTAGATGCGTCAAAATTGGTGTTCTAGATACCTGCCCGATTTTGACAATTTTCTGTCCGATTCTCAGATGTCTGATTTTTAGGAGTCTGATTATCAGAATCAGACGTCCGATTTTGGGTTGGTCCGATCGGCCCAGTGGTCTGATTTTAGTCACCTTCGATTCTTGCAGTGGTCCGCTTCTAGGAATTGGATCGAACAGGGTGGTCCGATTCTAGTAGTCGGACGGTCCGAATCTGGGAGTTGGATCGAAAAAGTGGCTCCTTATATTGGGGTGGTTGTGGTAACCAATACTGATGGTATTGCATGCATGGGGGCTTTTCCCTTACCTTATACCATTGGTTTTTATTTCGCCTCCTCTGCAATAGCACTTGTGCTAGGCACATCTTCATGTGTCAGGCTCATCATGGCTAGTTCTTGGGATCAAGCGGTTTGTTCTACTAATCTTCTAATGGAAATGGCCACCTTCTCCTCGTCCTCTCATCTTAACCTTTCTTCCTCCTCCTCTTGTCTCTTTTTATGTTCATCTTCAAGTTTCCTTGACTCTTCTTCAGCCCTTTGTAAGTCTCTGCTTCTTCATTGGTGGATCTAGTCTTCCTGATGGGAATCCTTAGCATAATTATTTTCATGTCCCCTTGACTAGATGGTGCTAAGCCTTGCTCCCCATACTCATTGATTGTTTTGTCATTTGAGGTTTCTTATTGTTGAATTTGGTAGTTAGCTTCCCTTTTCTTAGCTACTGCTCTGCTTATTCTTCCCCAAAGTTCCCTATAGATAAAGTTACAAGAGGGCTCACTATAATGGGTGATTGATGCTCATGAATTGGTGATTGTTTTGGTATTTTCTCCCCTTGCTCTTCTCTATCCATCTCCCCCATGGGCTCTTTTAGTAGGGTTGTTAGTAGTCCTCTGAAACCTGTGGGTTTTTCCATTCTGGCTTAGTATTTGTCTCATTGGGGATTCTCCACCCATGGCTCTTAGAGATAATTCCAATAACTTAGCTGACATTTGAATTGTTTTTTGAATATAAGAGTTTAGATTTACTTCATCTAGTGCCTTGGTTGTAATGCTCTCAAGTAGTGGTACCCCTATTCTAGTTGTAAGTGCATTGTACCTCTAGCTTGAGAAGAGATCATCCATGGTCTTTTCTTGTAATTTGACAGTGCACTCAAGGGATCTCTTTTTTGGCTTGTCCACTAACCTTAGAGCTTTCTCAACCAACTCCAAGTTGGGCACAACTTCCATACTGTTGGTTACATCTCCTTGTTTGATCATCATTGTATCACTATTCTTCCTAGCATTGAAGGATTTGAGAATTTTGTGCATCTATTATGATCTATTTGCTGGTAGACCTTCTTAAGGTACTTGGCTAGATTGCATTGCTTGACAATTTACTTGGCCGCGTCCTCAGTTTGCCAACAGTTCTTTTAAGTTGTCTATGCTTTGGTATCATAATTGATTGAAAGCCTACATCTTTGTGGTTGAGTGATCTTTGTTCCATTCTTCCTCAGAAAGTTGTAGCCTTGCCATTTGGATTCCTATCATAGTGTAAGATTTCCGCTACAAAATATTCAAGATCCTAAATCTTGCGCAAAAGCGATTCAAAGCAACTTCTCGACGCGAGCCACCGTAGGCCTCCGAGGGAACACCCCTTCTTGGGGCAAAAAGATAATGAATTTGTGCAAAAAAAATTTAAAAACTCCCCTCCCCTTCAGCCGTTGCATGGCAGGGGAGAGGGAGTGTGAGAGGAGCTTGAGTGTGGAGTAGGAGAGCATGGGGAGGAGGAGGCATGCAACTTACCACGTGTGTGGCTATCCCCCCCCTTCAATCTATATGACCCCCCCTCTCAAGCTTGAAAGGGAGGAGAAGGGATCGTGCTGCCCATCCGCCACGCTGCCACACCGCCAAGCCACGTCGTCACGCTGCTGCGCCTCTGCCTTCATCATCATCATCATCATTATTATCATCATCATCATCATCCTCGTCATCATCTTCACCTCCATCGTCATCATCTCCCCAATCACACTCTCTCTCCATGTCATTCCCTATGGGACAGAAGCTTGGAAGCTTCTAATTTGGAAGCTTCCAATAAGGCCTCCATAAGCCTTATTCACCCATACCTCTCGGGTATTTAAAACCGAGTTTGTAAGACCCGATTCCTGTGAAGAGGAGTAAATTCGCGGGCAGAAGGAAGTTTTGGAATTCAAAAAAAGGGCAAGGAGAGTTTGCTCAGTCGGGATCTACGTCATCGATGGCTCCTAAGCAAAAGTCGTGAGGCACACACGTGGGAGCTTCCACCCCGAGTACGCGAGTGGACAACGCCCCGATTCTTAATGCCCAGGTTTTGATAATAGCCCCACATGAAAGGATGCATTAAGCATATCTTTAATTCACATAGGCAAGTTTGAATACATTGGAAATTTTATATACTCACATCGAATTACCAAGTTAAGTTGCATGATGAGTACTTGCATGGTCATGGTAGTTGCATTCTTGAACGCATGTTGCATAAGTTAAAAGGTGGATCTCTCTAAAGGCATCCTTGTTGCCTCGCGAAAGAACAGCGCATATAACACATTATGCACTTAGATAATAATTTCCTAGTTGTGACTCATGTATGAGATAATCTTAGAAGCCCATTGAATGATGTCCAAATAGTCGCAATGCATGGAAAATTGCATGCGAAGATGGTTACATTTTAGGTCGGATTAAGTGATAAAAGGAAGTTTTATATCAATGAAGGACTCATGGCATTCGCTCATGCATGGAGTTCTTTTATCAAAGCTTGAATGCATCTTCATTAAAAATATTAAAGCTTTGATTTCGTTGCATCAACGTAAGGTTTATAAGAGTTAGCTCTGAATGTAAATCATTATAGTATAGGGCAAGGAAAATAATGATCTCTAAGTTGCATAAAATCAAAAGGTCTATGGTTTGAAGTTGCATACTCGCATGGAATGATGCATCTCACCTATCTTCCAGTTACTTACATCTTTTAGGGGAAAGTACTTGCAAATTTAGAAGAATGTATTTGCATCTTTAAAAGAAAGATCATCTTAAATAGTGGGTTGGTTAGAGCAACTAAGTATTCCGCATATAGTTGAGTAGCTCACATGAAAATCATAAAGGTACGATTAGATTGCATATGACGATCACTTCAAAGTACTAGGTAAGGTTAAGTTACGTCAAAATTCTCCCTAGTATCGCACTTGGGTTGCCGATTTAATACTTCCAATCTTAAGGGTCCTACCCACATTCACGAAATGTTAGGGTTATTTAAACACCGTGCAAGAATGATCTAGGGTTCCTACCCTCAAGATCAATTGACCAAATACTAAATCTTCGTATGAATTTAGGATCCCTAGGGCCAAAGCGTTAACGACCGAGTAGGGTTAGGGGTTGGATTGGGTCAAGAGGACTCCCAAACCCTACATCTTGACCAAAGGTATTCTTGACCAAGGAATACCGTGTGATGGGAGAAATAATCCCACAAGTTAGGAGCGACACCTATCTCGCACAACAAGTTGCAACGTCGCATGGTTTTGTGACTAAATCACAAAATAGTATTGCCACTCCTTAGTACAAGTTTGGCGAGTTCTAAGTACAAGTCTAATTTTCTAGAGGATGAGTAGTCATCCTGCTACATCACCTCCTTGGGGCTGATTTGCCAAGTTAGGGTAATTATGAATTGCCTAGCATGCAATTGACCAATCAAGTGAGGACAACGGGGTTGTCCAGGATGTATTGACCTTAATATAAGGAAACCTAAGGTATTGACAATTTGGGTCAACATGGTATAAACCCTAACCCAATGATAAAGGGTAAACAAGTAACTTAGCTTACGAAACCCTTGGGATCTTGCCAAGTCATGATTGATCCCGGATCGGATGCTAAAAGCATTTGGGGAGAAGGATTCACACCTTAGCAGTTGGCCGTATAAACGACCACTGGAGTGCTTGTGTTTGTACACTTAGGAGCATTGTTTTACTTCTTTGATCAAGGAACTAATGCTGGAAAAATAACTAATGCTTCAGGCTGAAAGCCTGGAGGGAGAAGCAGGACCAGTTACCTTCGACTGTCTGCCTGACCCTATCCAAGGGGGTTGTGAGCCGCGCCGGGTACGTGGACAGAACCCGCCATGAGAGGTCTCTCTGTGGGTGCTACTTGGAGCAGGAGGACGCTTGGGTGCTAGGGGAGGCTCTGGCCGTAATTCCCTTGCCTTTGTATCCTGCACAAGAGGCCAACGTGACTCGAGATTGGATCTCGAGGCCCACATACTAGTCAACGGGTGGAAACTTGGAAAGTGATCCCTGAGGATTGCTGGAATAGCCTTCGAGTGGATTATATGATGTATTCCAAAGACTGATAAATAAAGAAAAAATATTGAAAAGAAACTTGCTTGATATTGTTTTTCTATGTCAGTGTGCCTAAGTTACGTGAAGGAACCAGTGTTTAATTGGTTAATTAAGGAAGCTGTTTTTGCTTGTCAAACTAAATGTGGTAGGCAATTAGATAACTAAAGAAACTTGAGGAAAGTGCGATGGACGTGATTCTGGGTCGGTCCTATGGAAGAGTGGTCCCGGTTGGCCGGGAACTTTTCTCAAAGGAATTGACAGCAAGGTAAAAAATGACCTAGAATCTTTAAAGCTAGAGTCCCAATTTATGTTGTTTTAGGGGAACAGAATGGGACTATGCCTTATGGGCAGAGAGGTTGAGCTTCGCATCCCTCTCATTTCCCATTCTCCTTGAACCAAGTGCAACATGAATCCACTTCGACCCTGATGTTTCTGCGTAAAGTGGTTCATCTGGAGCTCGACGCTAGCTACTTCCTGGAAACTGGACTATTAGGGAAACCCTGATTCAAGTCAGTCCTAAGTGGGAATGGCCGGAATGCTTTTGCTTCATGGCAGACTCGGGAAGACCTAGATCGCAAACCTCGTGACATTCCTTGGGAGTGTCGGGCGGCGCTTTTTGGACTCTCTTCCCAATAGGCTACTAAGACATGTCTTGCAAGTGGATAGGTGGACACATTACAGTTGGTATCAGAGCAAACCAACGGAATCTAATATTTACAAGGGAACTTAATGAGGGAAAGTAGAGCAATGTTGCCATTAAGAACATTTCCTTACTTACCTATGGATGCTGGCCTACAGAGTCGCGAAGCATGGAACAAATTCTTGGTATTCCAGGTTATGTTTATGACTGCAATGCGTGCTTCGGATTATTGACGGAGGCTAGGTATGATGAATATTCTAGATCGTATCTATAATCCTTCACCCCTGTATGGAACAGAGATGGAGGGGTGAATCAGGAATTTATTACATTAGCTGCTCACTGACTTGCGTACCTTCAGACCAACTTGAAGAAAATCAAGTGGATGGAGGACTTAAAGATTGTGAAGCTGTTCATCTTTGTTGAAGCTCACGCAAACGCAACCCTACATGTCGGTAGTTGAAAGGTCAAGCAAAACAAGTACGTGTACGAGGAAGTGACTCGAATAATCCCTGCCAACAAAATCAAGGTGTTGGGACGTTATGAGAAGAATGGGTATCAAAGGAAGGGATACCCCAAGCTTCCTATGACCTATCGATTCCTGAAAATTCATGACCCCACTCCATATTATTACTCAGTTCCCGTAGCTGAATGTAACACAATCTTATTTTCCCCAAATTGATGTCCCAATCAGCTTGTTCTACCTACCCAAATAAATGTACTCAAAAGGGCTATACCCACATGAATGAATAAGATTTTTATTACTGTCTGCCATGGCTATGAGTGTTGGTAAAGGAGTGTGATTAGGTCACTTGACTAAAAGCTGAACTGGGCATATTAATGTGAGAAACATTTAGTAAGTTTTTAACATAAAGAATCTTAATGCCCAGGCACAACCTCAAGTGCAAATTCCTAGTTCGACCCCTACACCAAGTACGGTCGTAATTCAGGAGAAGAAGTTTCTTCTCAAACAAATCAAGCCACCTGAATTCGATGGTAAGGAAAGGACCGTCCAAACTGATGCTGATATTTGAATCGAATCCATGGAGAATTATTTCGAAGCAGTAGGTACTGCACCCGCTAACCAAGCGATGCTCGCCAAAATAAAGCTTATCGACGAAGCAAGACTTTGGTGGAAGCAATGGTGTAGAGACCAAGGGATCTCAGAAGGGTCAGTTAGTTGGAATCCATGGAGGATTATTTCAAAGCAGCAGGTACTGCACCCGCTAACCAAGCGATTCTTGCTAAACTAAAGCTTACCGACGAAGAAAGACTTTGGTGGAAGAAATGGTGTAGAGACCAAGGGATCTCGGAAGGGTCAGTTACTTGGGAGAAGCTTAAAAGAGCTGTGTGAGGGAGATATCTACCACCTGCCTACCGCACACAGAAGATGAACAAATTCTATGAACTAAAGCAGCTTGGACTATCCCTGGATGTATACTATTCAAAGTTCCTCTCTCTCTTGAAGTACGTGCCACAAATGGACATGGCACAACAAGTGTCAAAGTTTTATGCCGGATTAAATCCACCCATAAACACCCGCCTGGAATCAATGCACCCAACGGATCTACAGGATGTGCTCATTCAAGTTGCACCCATAATACAGGAGGTACAGACCAAGCTAAGAAATAACAGGACTTGGTCTTACAAGGATCAGAATAAGGGAGTGTATAGGTCTCAGGCTAAGAGAACGCAGGGCCAAAATCAGGCACAAAGGAAGAAAGCTAGGGCCAACACTGTCAATAATTTCTTTCATACCCAAGGTAATGGCCGCAATCTTTGTTGCTTCCATTGCAACGAACCTGGTCACTTTAAAAGGCAGTGTCCCAAGCTTAGCAGAGGACAACGTCAAGGGCCATTCCAAGGAGCCGCCAATGGACAAGGAGCCACCGTCAAGGCCAGAGGGAGAACCTCCAATGTTGCCAACAAGGAGCTGGGTGATGAAGAAGACCCATCCATGGAATCAAACATTGAGAGGGCAACGGTTCAAGCCGCTCTTCACAAGAAAGGTCTGAAGCACCAATTCTCGGTGATTCAAACCCCTTCGGATTACTAAGGTAAAAGCTTCAAAACCCTGATTGATTGTGGTAGTACACATTCCTTCATTTCACCAGTCTATGCAAGAAGATTAGGAATAGCCACAAAAGATGCATCTACTTTACTTGTGGAATTAGAAAATGGTCGTGAGGTCTCTTGTACTAGGCAAACTACTAAGGTGAAATTCCTACTGGGTGGAAAGTCGACTTCGGTCAGATTCAGGGTTATGAACCTAGGTGTCCACGAGTGTTTGGTCGAAATGGATTGGCTATTACCCAATGACGCCCACATTCACTGTGGAAAGGGCCAAGTCTCCTTCCGAAATTCTGAAGGGGAACTAGTCACTGTTAGCTATATATAGTCTGTCTATATATAGCGCCCTAGGTCCCCTCTATATATTCCTATCATGTGTGCTCAGTTGACACACTTCTGGGGTTCCACTTTCAGTGTCTCGTGTCTCTCTTCTCCTCTCTCTTCCTCCATTCCTTGTCTCCTCCAAGTCCTTGCTCGAAGCCACAATAGAGTTGATAGTGCGTTTGCAGTCCAGACAGAACTTGAGACACCAGCTTCTTCTGGGGTTCCACTTTTGGTGTCTCATGTCTCTCTTCTCCTCTCTCTTCCTCCATTCCTCATCTCCCTCACACACTGTTCAACAGTCACAACTCAAGGAGAGGTTGGGAAGCCAAAAATTCAACTAGCCAAAGCAACACAGATAATAAAAGGAGTTAGAAAGGGGCTACCTGTCTATTTGATTAAACTAAATAAGCTAGATCAGAATCAGGAATCTAGGGAAGAACCTTCATGGTTAAAGGAATACGCAGACGTATTTCCTGAAGAGCTGACTGAACTTCCTCCTCAAAGGGAAGTCGATCATGAAATCAAGCTAGCGCCAGGAGCTGCACCAATTGCAAAGAGACCATATAGGATGTCCATCCCGGAAGCGATTGAGCTGAATGAGCAACTCAAGCAACTGTTAGACCAAGGATGCATCCATCCTAACAGTTCGCCATGGGGAGCTCCAGTGCTATTCCAGAAGAAGAAAGATGGAACGCTTCGGTTATGCGTTGACTACAGAGGGTTGAATCAATCGACCATTAAGAACAAATACCCCATTCCAAGAATAGATGAACTTCTTGACCATCTTAAAGTTGCGAAGATCTTCTCTAAGATTGATCTCAGGTCTGGATATTATTAGATAAGGATCAAGGAAGAGTATATCCCAAAGACGGCATTCAGCACTAGGTACGGGCACTTTGAATTCCTAGTCATGTCATTCGGGCTGACAAATGCTTTTGCTACCTTCAACAGGTTAATGCAGGATAACTTTAGGCCCTATCTTGATGACTTCGTACTCATCTTCTTCCATGATACCCTAGTCTACTCCAAACAGGAAGAAGATCATGAACCCCAGCTTCACATTGTTCTTGAAACAATGAGAGCACACAAGCTTTATGCCAAGAAGAAGAAGTGTGCATTTTTCAAGTGACAGATTGAATATCTGGGATTCATTGTATCAGTGGAAGGAATTTCAGTAGATCTGGCCAGAGACGTTATGGAATGGCCAACACCAACTTCTGTCAAAGAAATACGTAGTTTTCTTGGATTGACAGGATGGTACAGGGTCTCTATCAAAAACTATGCTTTGATTGCAGTGCCTCTGACTGATCTACTAAAGAAGCAAGTATCAATTGTACGGTCACCTGTTCCAACATTGAAAACTAAAGCAAAGCTTAGTATCAGCACCCATCCTAAAACTTCATGGTCTTAGTAAGGAGTTTGAAGTAATAACTGATGCTAGCACACTTGCCTTAGGATGTGTGCTTATGCAAGAAGGTCATCCGGTAGCATACTCTTGAAGGAATCTAAAGAGCCATGAAAGGAACTATGCTACCCACGATCTGGAGCTATTAGCTATCATCCATGCTCTTAAACTTTGGAGACACTACTTGCTGGGTAACAAATTTACCTTAGTGATGGACCACAAGAGTCTTAAATGGATTTTCACCTAGAATGAGCTCAATATGAGGCAACATCGATGGATTGAAGTATTGGAAGAATATGATTTTGAAATCAAATACCAGCCTAGAAAGGAGAATGCAGTTGCCGATGCACTCAATCACAAGGCATTTCTAAATTCTCTAATTTTGCAAGATCCATCAACAGCCAGATCCCTAGCCACAAAGGTATCCATGCCAAACAACCCAATTCTTGAGCTAGCTAGAGAAGAGGCATGCCATGACCCAACCTATCAAAAATTGCTAAGGGAGATCCCCATCAAAGATCAAGACCCAAAGCTACAAACAAAGTATCAAGAATTCTCTATCAATAGTGGACTTGTCTACTATAGGATGAGATTATGTATATTGGCAAGCCAATCACTCAAGAAGAAGATACTTTGGGAAGCCCATGACTCCCCTTTCTCAGGACATCCTGGCTATGCCAAGACCCTCAATGCGGTTAGAAAGAGCTATTATTGGAATAGGCTCAAAGGCGACATTCTCAAATATGTCACTAAATGTTTGTCTTGTCAATGCATTAAGGCCGAACATGTCAAAATGCTAGGGAAATTGCAACCACTTGACATTCCCCAAATGAAATGAGAATTCATTAGTATGGACTTTGTTGTTGGCCTGCCCCAAGTTCAGGGAGGATACAACTCCATTATGGTCATGGTAGATATGCTTACCAAGATTGCACATCTTATCCTTGTTAAGACAAACTATAAAGCCTCAGACATTGCAAGGTTATTCATCAAGGAGATATTCAAACTACATGGGTTACCCATAAGAATCATTAGTGATCGTGACTCTCTCTTCACCTCACACTTCTGGAGGGCTATCTTCGAGGCCATTGGGACTCAAATCTGTTTCAGTACAGCTTACCATCCCCAAACCGATGGTCAAACGGAGCGAGTCAACCAAGTCATTGAGGATATGCTTAGGGCACACTACTGTCGCGAACCCAAAAAGAGGATTCAATATTTGCCACTGGTTGAGTTTGCCTACAATGCTTCCTACCAACAAAGCATTCAGATGATCCCTTTTCAAGCATTGTATGGGCATGATTGTCGCACTCCTTTGAGTTTTTCGGATCCAACCTTGAGGGTTAAAGATTCAAAGTAGATGTTGGAAGACATGGATGACCAAATCAAGTCAATAAGATAGGACATCCAAGCCGCCAAGGGCAGACAGAAGGCTTACGCGGACTGGAAACGTCAAGACAGATCCTTCATTGAAGGTGATATGGTCTTCATTCACATGCATCCAAAGAAGAGTTCCCTATCCTTGGGTGAATGAAAAAAGCTAAGTCCAAGGTATTGTGGACCCTAGAAGATTCTCAAGTGCCTAGGGCCTAATGCTTACAGACTTCAACTCCCCGAAAACCTAAAAGTTCATAATATATTCCATATTAGTCTATTGAAAAAGTATGTGCCTAACCCTAGTCACGTGCTTGATGATCAACAAGTTGTAATGCTGCCTAGCCAAGGAGTCCTTGAACTACAGCCTTACTAGATCTTAGATGTTAGGGAGAGGCATTTGAGATCCAGGACCCTGAGAGAATACCTCGTCCATGTCAAGATTGTGGGAGAGAAGGAAGGAATCTCACTTGTAGCTTTCTTGCTTGCACAATGGGGGAATACACATAAGGGTGGAGGCTGAAAACAGTTTTCCTCTTCTGAGTTGTGTAAGCCAAAAGAACTCTAGTATATAGAAATAGAAGAACCCTATATATGGGTCTCAAACCAAACTCAACTAACTAAGGTGGCATACTAACTGAGCCACGAACTAGAGTAGATAAGGATAGCTGTCATCTAGCTATTATTCATGGGCGGTGTACCAACCGCATCTGCAACTGACAAGTCGGTGACATAAATGCACAACGGTCACCCTGGCATATCACGAGTGGAGCTTGATATCTCAACACTCCCCCTCGAGCTCAATCCCAATTCCTGCACACCAAGCAGGTCTCTGAACTTGCGCAGCTTCTCTGCGCCGCCCAATGCTTTCATGAATATGTCAGCTACCTGATCCTCTGTGCTGACATAAACTAGATCAATAAGACCTAGTAAAACCCTCTCCCACACATAGTGATAATGCACCTCAATGTGCTTTGTTCTAGTATGATAGACTGGGTTATTTGCCAAGTGTATACTACTCATGTTGTCACAATAAATGACAACTGGCCCATCTGTAGACTGATGCATATCATAAAGTAGCTTATGCAACCAAGCTACCTCACATGCAGCCATTGCTGCACCCCTGTACTCAGCCTCTGTGCTCGACAAGGCAACTGTAGGCTGTTTCTTGCTGCTCCAAGTGGCTGCAGCACTCCCAAAAGAAAACACATATCCACTGGTAGATCGTCTATCAGAAATACTACCAGCCCAATCAGCATCAGTGTATCCATGCAACTGTATCTGAATCCCAGTCTCATAAAATAGTCCATACTGCAATGTGGACTTCACATATCTGAGTATGCGTCTAGCCGCATCCAAATGTGGTTTCCTTGGAGCCTGCATAAACTAACTTACCAATTCAACCGCATAGCTCAAATCTAGCCTGGTAATAGTCATATAAATCAAACTTCCTACTATGTGTCTATACATAGTAGGGTCTTCGAGAAGCTCACCTGCATCTGTGCTCAACTTCACATTCTGCTCCAAAGGAACTGAAATAGGCTTACAACCTGTCATCCCATATTTGGACAGCATGTCCAATCCATACTGCCTCTGCAAGAGCCATATCCCACTTGGTGATCTAATCACCTCAATGCCCAAGAAATAATGCAGCTCTCCCAAATCCTTCATCTCAAACTTTTGCTTCAATAGCATTTTCACATGAAGGATATCTTCATCACTATCACCTGTGATAATCAAATCATCAATATAAATGACAAGCAGCATAATACCCTTCTCTGTTTTTCTCACATAAAGTGAGAAATCTGCCTTGGAAATTTGAAAGCCAATAGTGACAAGATATTGTCCTATCTTGTCAAACCATGCTCTAGGTGCTTGCTTCAAGCCATACAAGGCTTTCTTCAACCTGCAAACAAACCCAGGATGAACAACATGCACATAACCTGGTGGCTGCTCCATATAGACCTCTTCTTGCAAATCACCATGCAAGAAGGCATTCTTTACATCCATCTGATGTAAAGACCATCCCTTTGATGCAGCCATAGCAATGACTGCTCTTACGGTTGCCATCCTTGCAATCGGACTGAATGTTTCTTCATAATCGATGCCATATGTTTGTGCATACCCCTTGACTACTAATCTTGCCTTATATCTATTCACAGAACCATCTGCATTGTTTTTCACCTTATAAACCCACTTACAACCAATTGCATGCTTATCTTTAGGCAAAGGTACCAATTCCCATGTAGCATTTGCTTCCAAGGCATCCATTTCTTCATCCATGGCTTTCTCCCATTTTTCTTTTCCCATGGCTTGCTCAAAAGAAGTGGGTTCTGGTTCCTGTATCACTTTGACCATATATGCATAGTGAATGGTTGTAAATCCATCATATTTCAGTCTATCCACAGGATACCTAGCTTTGGTAGACCTACGCAAAGTAGGCTCACTTCCAGGTGCTCTCAAAACATCCTTGGTCTTCCTTACTCCAGGTGTAACAATAGAAGGAATACCCAACTCATCATCAATGCTTTGTTCTGAGCCACTAGATTCACCATCCACATAAGAGTGACCTGCATTCACATCAAACATGGGCTGATCTACCTTCTCTTTTCCTTTTCGTGATACTTGCATACCACTATCTGCATTTCTTTGAGAAGATTCTCCTGATCTCAGTCTGCTTGTCCATGGCGAAGAATGTGAACCACTGCTAGAGGACCCAGGTCCACTAATATCTTATGACTGCTGCTGTGAATTCTATGCAGCATTACCATTTTGTGCATCTACATTATCAATCACATTTATTGGTTTATACTAGCTACTCATCTCATCAAAAACAACATCTCTGCTCATTGTAAACTTACGAGTAGAAGGGTTATAGCATCTATACCCTTTCTGCTCTGCAGAGAGTAACCAATAAAGATGCACTTCTCAGCTTTTGGATCCAACTTGGATCTCAACTCATCTGGCACATGAACATAGGCAATGCAACCAAAAATTTTCAAATGAGAAATATCTGGTTTCCTGCCAGTATACCTCTCCTCTGGAGTCATCCCATGTATTGCTGTAGTGGAAGTCCTGTTCATTATGTAGACTACTGTAGCAACTGCCTCAGCCCAATAAAAATCTGGCAGGTCTTTTTCATTGAGCATGGCATGAGATACCTCTCCAATATGCCTATTTTTTCTTTCTGCAATTCCATTTTGTTGTGGGGTATGACTACATGAATATTGCTGCTTTATGCCATACTCCTGCAAGAACCTTGCAAACTCATTTGAGAGGTACTCTCCCCCTCCATCTGACCTTAGGCATTTTATTTGCAGGTCTGTTTCTTTTTCAACCATAGCTTTAAGAGTTTTGAAATGCCCAAAAACTTCACTTTTCTTTTTCATAAAATACACCCAAACTTTTCTGCTATAGTCATCAATAAAAGTGACAAAATAATGACGGCCTCCAAGAGATGCAGCTTTAGTAGTTCACACATCAGAGTGGATTAATTCCAATGGCTTTTTACTCTCTTGAACATGTCTAGGAAATGGTTTCGTTGCTTGTTTTCCAAATCGATAGGCTTCACATACCTTATGCATTTCTGCAATCTTGAATTTAGGCAATCCTGCAAAAATATTTTGGGCCTGCATTGATTTAAGTCGTTGTACATTAACATGACCAATGCGTTTATGCCAGATATCAATATCTGCAACTACACCGGTCCCATGTGCAAACATTGCTGCACTCAATTCAGACATGTCTGCATCCAACGTAAACATTCTGCCCTTCTTCTTTCCTTTTTCTATCAAGCGACCTTTATTTTTCATATCCTCAACAAAGCATCCATGAGGATTAAATCTGACTTGCAAGCCCTACTCAACCATTTGACCAACAGAAACCAGATTCTTGGTGATATTCGGGATATGAAATACATCGGACAGGAATTTCTTTTTCCCATCCTGCATAGACAAAGGAATTTTTCCAATCTGCACAATAGGATGTGTTGTATCATCACCAGTCTCCACAAATCCTGGTTTTTCCATTTTCCTTGCATCCTCCATCCATTCTGGATGACCTGTCATGTGGTTTGATGCACCTGAGTCAACATACCATACATCGTTGCTTTCTTCTGCACTTGTCACAGAATTGTTCATGTGCTGCACCATAAACAAATGCTCATTTCTGTCATCACCCTGTCTACTAAAAGATGCATAATTCCCTTGTTGCAATTTTCCATTCATGATGTCATTCTGCTTTTTATAGCAGTCTTTAGCCATATGACTCATTTTACCACAGTAGTAGCATTCAACATTACTGTTTGCATTTTGGCCTCTTTGCCATCCACCACGACCTCTTTGGCTCCCCCTGCCTCTAGAGTTACCAAATCCTCCTCCATAGGACTGGTTTTCTTGAGTTTGCTGCATATTTTGATTTCTACCACGGCCTCCAGATCGGCCTCCTCTACCTCTGCCTCTACCTCTTCCAGCATTTGAGTAGAAGACAGCTTCTTTTGAAGTTCCTCCTGAAGAAGATGCACCACCATTTCTCTGCTCCTCAGAAATTAGAAGAGCAATCAACTCCTCAAAATCAGGAAATCTTTCACGAACTGAAATGGATGTCCGAAACTGTGCGTAATCCTTTCCTAGACCATTCAAGGTCACAGAAACTAAATTATCATCTTCCACTGGCAACCCAATGGAAGCAAGTGCATCTGCAATCTTCTTCACCTTCATGTGGTAGTCATTGATGCTCATACTTTCTCTTTGCACATTATGCAACTCTTGCTTGAGCTGCATTTTCCTGGCTTGCGTATTTGTGCTATACATTTTTGACAAAGTATCCCATGCCTCCTTTGGCGTACTTGCATCCTGAATATGCACAATCATAGAGTCTGAAATACTGATAGACAGCCAGTATATAACTTTCCTGGCTCTCTCATGCCATGCTTTAAATGCCTGCATTTGCTGTTGATTGGGAACATCAGGAAGAACTGGTTCTTCTTCATTTCCTGCAACAAATTCCCAATATCCTTTCCCCATAAGGAAATTTGTCATTCTAAACTTCCATGCTTGGAAGTTGTTCTTGTCAAGCTTTTCAGTTACAATCTGTGAAAGAGAATGAGACGCCATTACAGAACACTACGAAAAAGTCTGTCACTGCAAAAAACACAGCTTCACCCTCACAAGGGCAAATCTGCAAAACTGGCGAAAGTGGTATTTGACCACATAGTCACTTCCTAGTGACGATTTTGCATAAATAGGAAGCAAGGATGATTCTGTAACTCCCAATGTCTCTGCACACAAGCATACGATGCAATTTTTGTGGTAACTTTTCACCGACCTGTAGAACAGTGGTTACACAGCATAAAACAGGGCCTTTTCTTGAGTGCGTGCAGAAAACTTCCGCCTCCAAAACAGGCCCCAAAATGGCCTCAAATCAAAAAAACAGGGTCACCAAAGGCTAAAGCCCTCTCTCGCAGCATATACTGCCCTCTTGCTACACCGCGAAGGGCGTCTCAACCTGAGACAATGCACTCTTGCATTTTCCAGTTGTGCTACCTGCAGAGACTTGCTCCCAAAACAGAAGAATGAAAGCAACACTGGTCCTCTTACTGGAACACCGCGAACTTGGCTTGCTTTCTTGAGCTCCTTACCACGAATAAGGCTCTGATACCATGTCAAGATTGTGGGAGAGAAGGAAGGAGTCTCACTTGTAGCTTTCTTGCTTGCACAATGGGGGAATACACACAAGGGTGGAGGCTGAAAACAGTTTTCCTCTTCTTAGTTGTGTAAGCCAAAAGAACTCTAGTACATAGAAATAGAAGAACCCTATATATGGGTCTCAAACCAAACTCAACTAACTAAGGTGACATACTAACTAAGCCACGAACTAGAGTAGATAAGGATAACTGTCATCTAGCTATTATTCATGTCAGTGACATAAATGCACAACGGTCACCCTGGCATATCACGAGTGGAGATCGATATCTCAACAGTCCAGTGGAAAGATTACCCCAAAGAGGATGCCACTTGGATGGATGAAAGTACTCTCAACCAACAATACCCCCAGTTCTTCTCGAGATGAGGACATCTCATTTCCTCTAAGGGGGAGAGAATGTAATATTTCTGTTATGAAATATTCAAGATCCTAAATCTCGCGCAAAAGCGATTCAAAGCAACTTCCCACAACAAAAAGACCCTAGGCTAAGTGCTCCACCGTCCCACAATAGCAAACTCCAGCTCCGTGTCGTGTATAGGAAGCCGTGGCTTGAAAACCGGGAGCCATTGTAGACCTCCACAGGAACACCCCTTCCTGGGGCAAAAAGATAATGAATTTGTGCAAAAAAAATATTTAAAACTCCCCTCCCCTCCAGCCGTTGCATGGTGGGGGAGAGGGAGTGTGAGTGGAGCTTGAGTGTGGAGTAGGAGAGCATGGGGGGGAGGAGGCATGCAACTTACCACGTGTGTGGCTATCCCCCCTTCAATCTATATGACCCCCCCTCTCAAGCTTGAAAGGGAGGAGAAGGGATCGCGCTGCCCGTCCGCCACACTGCCACGCCGCCAGGCCACGCCGTCAGGCTGCTCCGCCTCTACCTTCATTATCATCATCATCATCATCCTCGTCGTCATTTTCACCTCCATCATCATCATCTCCCCAATCACACACTCTCTCCACATCATTCCATGTGGGACAGAAGCTTGGAAGCTTCTAATTTGGAAGCTTCCAATAAGGCCTCCATAAGCCTTATTCACCCATACCTCTCGAGTTTTTAAAATCGAGTTTATAAGGCCCGATTCCTACGAAGAGGAGTAAATTCGCAGGCAAAAGGGACTTTTGGAATTCGAAAAAAGGGCAAGGAGAGTTTTCTGAGTCGAGATCTACGTCATCTATGGCTCCTAAGCGAAAGTTGTGACGCGCACACGCGGGAGCTTCCACCCCGAGTACGCGAGTGGACAACGCCCCAATTCTTAATGCCCAGGTTCTGATAATAGCCCCGCATGAAAGGAAGCATTAAGCATGTCTTTAATTCACGTAGGAAAGTTTGAACACATTGGAAAATTTATATACTCACATAGAATTACCAAGTTAAGTTGCATGATGAGTACTTGCATGGTCATGGTAGTTGCATTCTTGAACGCATATTGCATAAGTTAAAAGGTGGATCTCTCTAAAGGCATCCTTGTTGCCTCGCAAAAGAATAGCACATATAACACATTATGCACTTAGGTAATAATTTCCTAGTTGTGACTCGTGTATGAGATAATCTTAGATGCCCATTGAATGATGTCCAAATAGTCGCAATGCATGGAAAATTGCATACGAAGATGGTTACATTTTAGGTCGGATTAAGTGATAAAAGGAAGGATTAAATCAATGAAGGACTCATGGCATTCGCTCTTGCATGGAGTTCTTTTATCAAAGCTTGAATGCATCTTCATTAAAAATATTAAAGCTTTGATTTCGTTGCATCAACGTAAGGTTTATAAGAGTTAGCTCTGAATGTAAATCATTATAGTATAGGGCAAGGAAAATAATGATCTCTAAGTTGCATAAAAGCAGAAGGTCTATGGTTTGAAGTTGCATACTCGCACGGAATGATGCATCTCACCTATCTTCCAATTAATTACATCTTTTAGGGGAAAGTACTTGCAAATTTAGAAGAATGTATTTGCATCTTTAAAAGAAAGATCATCTTAAATAGTGGGTTGGTTAGAGCAACTAAGTATTCCGCATATAGTTGAGTAGCTCACATGAAAATCATAAAGGTACGATTAGATTGCATATGACGATCACTTCAAAGTACTAGGTAAGGTTAAGTTACGTCAAAATTCTCCCTAGTATCGTACTTGGGTTGTCGATTTAATACTTCCAATCTTAAAGGTCCTACCCACATTCACGAAATGTTAGGGTTATTTAAACACCATGCAAGAATGATCTAGGGTTCCTACCCTCAAGATCAATTGACCAAATACTAAACCTCCGTATGAATTTAGGATCCCTAGGGCCAAAGCGTTAACGACCGAGTAGGGTTAGGGGTTGGATTGGGTCAAGAGGACTCCCAAACCCTACATCTTGACCAAAGGTATTCTTGACCAAGGAATACTGTGTGATGGGAGAAATAATCCCACAAGTTAGGTGCGACACCTATCTCGCACAACAAGTTGCAACGTCGCATGGTTTTATGACTAAATCACAAAATAGTATTGCCACTCCTTAGTACAAGTTTGGCGAGTTCTAAGTACAAGTCTAATTTTCTAGAGGATGAGTAGTCATCCTGCTACATCACCCTTTCTTGGGGTTTATTTGCCAAGTTAGGGTACTTATGGATTGCCTAGCAAGCAATTGACCAATCAAGTGAGGACAACGGGGTTGTCCAGGATGTATTGACCTTAATATAAGGAAACCTAAGGTATTGACAATTTGGGTCAACATAGTATAAACCCTAACCCAATGATAAAGAGTAAACAAGTAACTTAGCTTAGGAAACCCTTGGGATCTTGCCAAGTCATGATTGATCCCGGATTGGATGCTGAAAGCATTCGGGGAGAAGGATTCACACCTTAGCAGTTCGCCGTATAAACGACCACTGGAGTGCTTGTGTTTGTACACTTAGGAGCACTGTTTTTACTTCTTTGATCAAGGAACTAATGCTGGAAAAATAACTAAGAGGCAAGACCAGTTACCTTCGACTGTCTGCCTGACCCTATCCAAGGGGGTTGTGAGCCGCGCCAGGTACGTGGACAGAACCCGCCACGAGAGGTCTCTCCGTGGGTGCTACTTGGAGCAGGAGGACGCTTGGGTGCCAGGGGAGGCTCTGGCCATAAATCCCTTGCCTTTGGATCCTGCACAAGAGGCCAACGGGACTCGAGATTGGATCTCGAGGCCCGCATACTAGTCAACGGGCGGAAACTTGGAAAGTGATCCCTGAGGATTGCTGGAATAGCCTTTGAGTGGATTATATGATGTATTCCAAAGACTAATAAATAAAGAAAAAATGTTGAAAAGGAACTTTCTTGATATTGTTTTTCTATGTCAGTGTGCCTAAGTTACGTGAAGGAACCAGTGTTTAATTGGTTAATTAAGGAAGCTGTTTTTGCTTGTCAAACTAAAAGTGGTAGGTAATTAGATAACTAAAGCAACTTGAGGAAAGTGCGGTGGATGTGATTCTGGGTCCGTCCTATGGAAGGGTGGTCCCGGTTGGCAGGGAACTTTTCTCAAAGGAATTGACAGCAAGGTAAATGATGACCTAGAATCTTTAAACTAGAGTCCCGATTTATGTTGTTTTAGGGGAACGGAATGGGACTATGCCTTACAGGCAGAGAGGTTGAGCTTCGCATCCCTCTCATTTCCCATTCTCCTTGAACCAAGTGCAACATGAATCCGCTTCGACCCTGATGTTTATGCGTAAAGTGGTTTGTCTGGGGCTCGACGCTAGCTACTTCCTAGAAACTGGACTATTAGGGAAACCCTGATTCAGGTCGGTCCTAAGTGGGAACGGCCGGAATGCTTCCGCTTTGTGGCAGACTGGGAAGACCTAGATCGCAAACCCCGTGACATTCCGTGGGAGTGTCGGGCGGCGCTTTCTGGATTCTCTTTCCGATAGGCTGCTAAAACCTGTCCTGCAAGTGGACAGGGGGACACGTTACACATAGCACAATAGCTCGTAACAAGTTCTCTTTGAAGAAAACTTTTTGCTTTAAAAATGAAGTAGTTAAAAGGAACATTAAGCCAAGGAATGAAAATTTTTCGTATCAATAAATCCATACATTCCATGCAAGAACTTTGTGAAGAATTTTTCAGTAAATGAAAATTCAATTCATCCTTCTCTTTGAAGTTCAATCATATTTTGATTCATATTTACCTTTCACATTTCTCCCAATCCTCTTAGAATGATGAGAATCCTTCCTATGATTGGAGAATGAAGGGGTAAGGATGTTTCGTAGGCTCTTGGTGTGCTCTAGTGTTTCAAAAGCCAATCCTAGAAGTTTGGGTTATACTTCAATGTAGCATGGCGGTTAAGTCTTGTGGGTGAATGCTCACATGTATGATATAGGTCAATACATCAATCAACAGATCACCTAAGTTCATAGCTAGTACTCTAAACAAAGTTGGGGCCATGTAGATGGGGTCATATTCAAAAGTCTTGATGGTGCCTCTTTGCTCTTCATTGTTCATTATTTGAAAACCCTCTTGTTCCCATTGGATGTAGAGAGTGTACTATTTCTCTAGGAAATTGGATTTGGATTCAGCTAGCTTTTTTAGCTCATTTATGAATATGAATTTAAAATCCCCTCAAGACCAAGTCAAGGAGCATACATTATTTGCTATTTCTTCATCAAGCAGGCCTAGGTCCAAGCATTCATAGTTTCTAGCAAACATTGTGAAGGTTGAGTCCAAGCATCTGACATAGGTCACCAAGTTATATCCAGGCCTATCGGTAGTGGGGTTGACATTTGACAATACATCCATTGTGTGTTCATGGATTGAGTATATTTTTGCTTACTTTGGTTTTTGCCTCCTGTTGACTTACGAGTATGTGTATGTTGGTTGGAAGGTTGCGATGGATGTCCAAGTGTGCCATTCATGGATTTAGGCAGACACACCAGGGCTTTGCCATCATAGAAGCCTTGGGCACATAATCAGGCTTTTCGCACCCATCAAGGTTTGTTCCTTTACTTATTCATATAATGCCAGCTTTTTCTTTTAGGTTTGGTGTACATGACACAAGAGCTATGAGATCTTGTGGATGTATCCTTGGTAGGCTATGATTTACATTTGGGAATCCACTTGATTATTTGGATTGTAGCTTTGGTTGAGACTTCTAAGTGTTGTGAGTATTTTATATTGGGTGTCTGTGTGGGTTCACTACCCTCTCCTTATGGTTGATACTAGGTTTAACTACACTAGTGGTGCTGTTGGCTTTGACAAAGCCATGGTATCCTTGTTGAAAGACATGACTATCCTAACATTGCCTATGGCAAGATAGATGTGCTAAGAGTTGTAGTCAACATTGCAATGAGTTTTTTTCTTGAAAGAGCAATACAAAAGTGATTCCTTTTCAATATATTTTTTGTTAGGTAGTACATAAAAGATGATCAGGAGGCTCTCAGTCTTGATAGAAACCATAACTTTGCATTTTCCTAGGAGTCGATAGGATTTCCCCTAAAGGGTTTGAGTTTGGCATTAGTCAATTGCACTAAGGACTGACCAATGAGTGTCCAATGATCATATGTGAGGATGTTGTTTTCAACTCCCTTGTCAATTAATGCATCAAAGTTGTGTGCCTTTTGGGTAGTTATCGTTAGTAGGCGCAAGTAGGGTAGCGCTACAGTTTTTGCGTCCTCATCCTCTATGCTTGTGATAATTGCCACTCTAACATTCATGGCTGGTGTTATCATTGGAGGCTCGTGTAGTGGGTAGTACTTCTTGATGTGACTACCATTGAAAAATCATATATCCTCTCCTTCTAGGGTTTCAAGCTTCACATTGCTAGTTCTACTAATGTTACAGACTTTGAAAGGTCCAAACTCCTTGAACTTCATATTTTCTTTGTGACCCTTTACAAAGTACAACAACACTAAGTCTCCTTGTTCAAAGTCATGTTGTTTGATATGCTTGTCAAATCAAATCTTATGTCATGCGTTCTCACAAATTAGGGCATGGGTTGTAATGAGTCGAGTTTCAAATAGGCGTTCTAGCTTTGCAAAGTGATTTTTCCATGATCCCTTACCATCCCATCTTTCTTGGATTTCTATTCTCAAGCTTGGAATTAAGAACTCAATTGGTAAGATCAGTTTAGTTCTATAAGTGAGTTTGAATGGTGTTTGTTCCCTATGGCCATTTTGTAGGTTGTCCTATAAGCCAATAATGCTTCCATTAGCTTATTGTCCCAATCACTATGTGTGAGGTAGAGAGCACCTTGGTTAGGACAGTGACTAGGATTTCATTTGTGGATTTAGCTTGACTATTGGCTTGAGGGTAATTTGGTGAGGATTTTTTATGGATTATCAAGAAGTGGATAACAAGTGGGAAATCACTTCATTGATGAAGTGCATGAATTGGCCACTGACTAGTTCTATGGGACATCCAAACTATGAGATCACTTACTCCCAAAAAAATTTGAGTGTGCCCCTAACATCATTTTTTCAAGTTGTTTGAGCTTCAGCCTACTTAGTGAGATAATCTATGGCTACGATTATGTATCTCACTTGTGAGTATTGTACTACATGGTTGATTTGACCAATGAAATCAATGCCCCATTTTTCAAAATGTTGGTATACTATCACTGGAGTCAACTCCATTTTATCCTTATGAATAGGGACTTTAGTTTTTTGTGGCACTCATCACAGTGCTTCACAAACTTAGCTGCATCATGGAATAGTGTAGGCCACCATAATTGAGACTGGAGCACCTTATGTCTTATAGTGTCCCATTGAAGTGTCCTCCAGCAATTCTACCATGAGCTTCTACAAGCACATCATGCATCTCATGCCTGTGGATACGCCTCCTCAATATTCCATTCTATCCTAATCAATAGAGTTGGCCGACAAGCAATTGATAAGGTTGAATATTTAGAATGAGACATTTTAGCCTAGCCTTCTCAATTAAATGTTTAGGTAATCCATGTTCTAGGATGTGGAGTATGTCATCTGCCCAATAAGGTGTATAAATCTACTCTAAATAAATCTTCTTCACCCATTGGTTATTCTAAATAGATGTGCATCGGATAGGTAATCTACAATGCCTTGCCTAGCTACTTCTCTTCTAGTTATGTGAGACATATGGTCTACCATGTAATGTTGTTTGCCCTTGCGTACTACTATAGAGAAATCAAATTCTAATAGTAGAAATAACCATCGAGCAATGTGTCCTATTGCATAGAGTTTGTTCACAAAATAAAATAATGCTTGATGATCAACAAACAAAGTAAAGGGTGTAGCTAGAAGGTAATGTTGAAATATCCTAATTGCAAACACCATAGCTAGCCCTTCCCTTTTTGTTGTGGAGTAGTTCATTTCTGTGTCAATGAGTTGTCTACTTGCAAAGCTCAGTGTGGTAATCCAAGTTATAATCTTCAAGTTGGCACAAAAATTCCTTCAGAGCAAACTTTGATGCATAATGGACCACCAATCTGGGGCTAGTAGAATAGGTGTGGTCATCAGAGCCTTTTTCAATTCTTTGTAAGCACATTGAAACTCCTTATGGTCGTGCAATGAAAGCGTAATTGAACAAAAACCATTGATAGTACCCCATGTGGCCGAGGAAGCACCGAACTCCCTTATAGTTGGTTAGTGGTGGTAAATCGATAATCACTCTAACTTTGGAAAAGTCAGTAGTAGTGCCATTTTTCAAGACCATGTGTCCTCATTACAAGGATTTGGGCCACTAGCGACGCCGATTAGCGACGGCGGATAGCGGCGTCGCTATTTGCGACGCAAATAGCGACGGGCCGCGGGAAAAAAAGCGGCCGAAACCCGAGCGCGTTTTTCATTTCTTTTGCTCCATTGAGAGTTTTGAGAGCGAGAGCAAGGGAGAGAGCGACCGTCGTGAGAGAAGGAGAGGAAGAAGACTTGCCGCAGCCGCCCTTGTTCGCGAAGGAGAGGAGGAGCCTTCATCGCAAAGAGAAGCCGCCCCACGCTCGCCATATCTCATCGGTGAATCTCTCTCTCTCTTTCTTTTGCTTGTTCAAGGTTTAAATCACTCTCTTTTGCTTGTTTAGGAGAGGAAATGAAAGAGAAAGAGAGGGAGAGGGAGAGAGAGGGAGAGAAAGAGAAAGAGAGGGAGAGGGAGAGGGAGAGGGAGAGAAAGAGAAAGAGAGGGAGAGTGCATTCTCTCTCTCCCTCTCCCTTTTGCTTGTTTAATGTTTAAATCGCTTTCTTTTTTGCTTGTTTAGGAGAGAAAACGAGAGAGTAAGAGAGAAAGAGAGGGAGAGTGAGAGGGAGAGGGAGAGGGAGAGGGAGAGGGAGAGGGAGAGGGAGAGGGAGAGGGAGAGGGAGAGAGAGAAAGAGAAAGAGAAAGAGAAAGAGAGGGAGAGGGAGAGGGAGGGGGAGGAAATGAGAGAGGGAGAGAAAGAGAAAGAGAGGGAGAGGGAGGGAGAGTGCATTCTCTCTCTCACTCTCCCTTTTGCTTGTTTAATGTTTAAATCACTTTATTTTTTGCTTGTTTAGGAGAGGAAATGAGAGACAAAGAGAGGGAGAGAAAGAGAGGGAGAGGAAGAGGGAGGGGAAGGAAATGAGAGAGGGAGAGAAAGAGAAAGAGAGGGAGAGTGCATTGTCTCTCTCCCTCTCCCTTTTGGTTGTTTAATGTTTAAATCACTTTATTTTTTGCTTGTTTAGGAAATGAGAGAGAAAGAGAGGTAGAGAGGGAGAGAAAGAGAAAGAGAGGGAGAGGGAGAGGGAAGGGAAGGAAATGAGAGAGGGAGAGAAAGAGAAAGAGAGGGAGAGGGAGAAGGAGAGAAAGAGAAAGAGAGGGAGAGTGCATTCTCTCTCTCCCTCTCCCTTTTGCTTGTTTAATGTTTAAATCACTTTCTTTTTTGCTTGTTTAGGAGAGAAAACGAGAGAGTAAGAGAGAAAGAGAGGGAGAGGGAGAGGGAGAGGGAGAGGGAGAGGGAGAGGGAGAGAGAGAAAGAGAAAGAGAGGGAGAGTGCATTGTCTCTCTCTCTCTCCCTTTTGCTTGTTTAATGTTTAAATCACTTTATTTTTTGCTTGTTTAGGAGATGAGAGAGAAAGAGAGATAGAGAGGGAGAGAAAGAGAAAGAGAGGGAGAGGGAGAGGGAGGGGAAGGAAATGAGAGAGGGAGAGAAAGAGAGGGAGAGGGTGAGAGAGAGAGAGTGCATTCTCTCTCACACTCTCCCTCTTGCTTGTTTAATGTTTGAATCACTTTCTTTTTTGCTTGTTTAGGAGAGGAAATGAGAGAGAAAGAGAGAAAGAGAGAAAGAGAGGGAGAGGGAGAGAGAGGGAGAGAAAGAGAGGGAGAGAGAGGGGAAGGAAATTTAAGATAATAGACTTATCGATAATGGTATGCAATGTGCTTTGCCATGGGCCACGTACATTGGTGACTCTTTAAGATGGCTTAAAAATGGTCATGTCCTTCATAATGTCCAAGTAGGGGATCTAATTGTGATATGCATAATTCATTGTTTTTGTATTAACTTTATAGGCATAACAAATTAGAAATCATGCCAACTAGTCAACGGAAGGACTAAAAGAAAATGATACCCTAGCTAATGGTCATTACGGTACTTCATCAAAATGAACCCAAAAGTATTGTTATAGAAGAAGAATCCCTTAAATTGAGTATAGGATATTTTCTCTCAGGTCTTATGACTATGAGTAGAATTGATTGAAATAAATTTTATTACTATAGTTGATAAATTTCATAGATGGCGCGCATTAATTTTAATACGCGATCCTAGGACAAAAAAACCACATTTCTAAGATGCTTTTTGTTAAGACTGATTTATTATTAGACTAAGAGATCCTCAATGATGCTCAAAATGGATTACTTATACTCACAGCCCTCTAGTGCAGTTTTTTACAATAACGAATAATTATCTACCGGGACAAACAAATCCTTGAGCATGATACAAGGCCGAGATATAACATCGAAAAATCTCTCAACTACTATATACAATGTAAGATTTATGGTCAACTTGCAACTTGACGTACATCTCCATAAAGCTATCCATTTAAGCCTCGTTTGCTGTAATGTAGATAAGATGGAAAACGAAGAAGGTCTTATTGTTCAAGACCGCGAGACGTATCTTAATCAGCGTGTCCCATGTCCTTGCTCTCAATGCAAGTTGGCAATTAGACGAAAACGTCGATTGTCTATAGAACACGTACGGCGATTTGGCGAGTTTCAATCTGAGATCATTGATCAGGCGATTGTGGATTTTCAGCAAATGGTAATTTAAAGTTAATATTAATCATGCATTGTACTCGCAAGCTAATTGAAAACCATACACAATAAGATTGGGTCTTGTTGGCAAATTTTCTATCCAGGGGGTGATGTCTTGACCCAAGGGGGAGTGCACCCTTTGCGGCCAATTAGAAGAGTTCGTGGACATGCGATGGATGGATTGCAGGAGCCAATCCACCACTCGCAAGGCCCATCTATACCATCAATGCTAGAGGAGACAGACAACCTTCCCGACCTACCTACAATCTTGGAGCCTGAGATGGAGGCAATGATCGATGCATTGATTCCCATGGATGTTGAGACATCTGACCCGCTTAGAAAGGAAGCATCCATACCATTATATGATGGGTGCCGAGTATCTCGGTTGAAGACATTGCTTGCACTCTTAAGTGTGCAAGCAAAATACAGTTGGAGCGATACGAGTGTGACTGAGTTATTCAGGTACCTTGCACATAGGCTTCATTGATTTTTTTTATAAATAGTATTATTGCAAACATTTGTGCTTTTTCAAGGTGTTTTATGATTTTTTTCAGGTTATTGAAATATCATATATTACCACCTGCAAATACCATGCCTGAGTCTCGTGATGATGCACGACATGTTTTACGGAAGCTTGGCATGGACTACAATAACATCCATGCATGTATCAACGACTGCATATTGTTTCGAGATGAATACAAGACTATGGAGACATGTCCAAAGTGTGGTGCTCACAGGTATCGACAAGACTTGCAAGGGCAAACCATCCCTCAAAAAGTTCTCAGACACTTTCTGCTCATCCCCCACATAAACCACATGTTTCGCACGTCTGGCATGGCAAGCTTGACACCGTGGCATGTGCAGAATAGGTCCACGGATGGAGTTCAACGAATATCAGCGGATTCGCACGTATGGAGCCACATTGACTCTACCTTCCCAGGCTTTGCGTGAGAGCCAAGGAATCTTCGGCTCGGTCTCACCATGGATGGTGTGAACCCATTCGGTCTACGCTCGACTTCTTACAGTGTGTGGCCTATAGTGCTTGTCAACTACAACATCCCTCCATGGCTTTCTACGAAGAAAGGACATCTCATCCTTAGCTTGCTCGTCCCGGGCCGCTACAAAGTAAAAATAATGGATGTGTATCTTCGTCCATTAGTCGATGAGCTTAAGATTTTGTGGGAGGAGGGGGTCACTGTGCAAGATATGAGCAGGCGCGATGGTCGGCGGTCAGCCAACATTCGAGCCATTCTCATGTGGACGATGCATGACTTTCCGAGATTGGGAGAGTGCTCAGGTGAGCAGACCTCCATTCTCGCTGGTAATATCTATATTTTATTTCATTCAATCAAGTATTCACTAGGTCGTGGCTCGCCTTACAGGTCTGGTTACCTCAGGTTATCATGCATGTCCATTGTGTGGGCCATAGTTAGACTCCCGAAGGTCACGAACCATGAAGAAGATGGTATATCAAGGACACGCCGCTTTCTTGCCGGAGGATCATGAACTCAGGGAAGGTTTTCTTGGACGACCTCCAGCACGTATGAACGCTACAAGCTGGTATGAGCTAAAAATGGCAAACCCGGAATCACATCCAAATGGAATGCGACGGTTCTCAGTTTTCTACGAGTTGCCATATTGGACCCACTTACAGGTCAACCACTTGTTGGATCCCATGCATATTTTCAAGAATGTGGGAAGCTTGCTATGGGACCACATCACAGGAAAGAGAGACACTATAGGCTCACGAATGGATTTGAAGGAGGTAGGTAAGATGGAGGCGCTTTGGCCGCAGTCGAGTGCTGAAGGGGGAGTGCAGCTTCCTCGCGCTCCCTCGGTTTTTTCTACCAAAGAAGAGCGCATTGTGAAGCAAGTAATCAAGTCTATCCGCACTCCGATGGGTATGATGCGTTCTCTCAGGTCTGCATTTTCTAAAGATGACCAATTGTCGGGGCTAAAATCCCATGATTGACATAAGATATGTCAGGTTTGTGAACAGAATGGATTGTAATTAGCGTGGGCAATTTGCAATTTGAAAAGTGACCATTATTCATAATGCTTTCTCATTTGTGGCAGTTTATCCTACCGATCGCGATCGCAGGATGCCTTACTCCAGAAATTCGCGGGGCCATTTACAAGTTGTCGACTGTGGTGCAATGGATCTCACAGAAAGAGATTAAGACGTCGTCTATTGAATCCGCAAGGCGGGGAGCAGTTGAGACGGTCTGTCTCTTTGAGAAATACCTGCCCACTAGCATGCTCACGATACAAGTTCACCTTCTTGTGCATCAACCCTAAAAGGCTTTGTGCGACAACGAGCTCGTCCAGAAGGTAGCATGGCGAAAGGTTGGTTGGTGTCAGAGGCGTTAGTGCATATCTCACAATGGCTACCAACGGTGGAACCAGACAATGAAATGCTATGGACGCTGAAGGACGATGATAGGCTGACTGGAGATGTGGTGGTTGGAAATGGGGTAGAAAAAAGAATGGATGCCTCAATGGAAGAGAAGGTGAATCGCTTTTGTATGTTGCACCATGCCTCCATGGAGACGTGGCTCGCCAAGTACCAGATTGCAAGGCAAGATCGAGAGAAAGCGCGAGCTGAATTCCGACACAGTACGCGTCACCGACCCATTCGATATCCCGAAGGCATGGAGGAGATGCCGCGGTTTATGTCAACACGATGGTTGCATGGAGCCTTGACCGCAGCATCCAGAAGGGACAGAGGTCTCAATGGAGGAGTGGGAGTTCTCGAGGGGATGTAGTCCAAAGGTAATGAGGGGTTTAGAATGTGTCGTATCTAAATTTTTTGAGAACGAGGTAGACTCCTTCTTTTGTGGTGACATGTCTATCGATCTTCCAGTGTATGCAGAGTTGTGTCAGGAGATTAACATGGAACCATAGAATACTTCATTCTTGGAGAATTGTATTACTCAATTCGTTGTTTAGATCTTCCATAAAGGTACATAAGATATGCATTTTAAGAGGGATTTTTCAAAAATGATTTATATTACTGTGCTTTGTATAGTTTAAATTGATTATTCTAACATCATTTTTTATCTGTGCAGGTGACATTTTCAGGATGAGTCGAGGGATGAGCGATGAGGAGTTTCAGGACATGATGGCACGCATGTCTCCAGATCAGCTCGCGAGATTCAGAGAGATGGAAGACCAGGAGCTTTCTCGTTCTTCATCAGGGCGCTCTGCTAGATCTGCTTCAGCGCGATCAGATGCTTCAGCTTCGAGCAGACGACCTCGATGCTCACGACTTGGGCCAGAGGGAGGGACTGCATCGGGATCAGGGGGTGCTGCTGTGGAGACACGGACGTGGTGTCTCCGTCTCGTCGTTCAGCTGGAGCTGTGTCACCTCCAGGATTTGTCACACCTGTGGGGACGTCTACTCCAGTTACTCCGGCTTTTGTGTAGCCGTCAGCAGGTGGCACGCCTTTTGGTGGCACTCCTTTTGGTGGCACCCCCTTTAGTGGCACCCCTTTGAGTGGCACTCCGAGAGAGGGTACCTCTGTCGGTACACCAGATGTACAGGGGTCTCCTGGATATGCCCAGGAGCATGGACAGAGATGGGAGAGGACCCATCTTAGGCAGACTCCTAGGGGTTATGGATACCTAGTTGATAGTAGGTCAGGAGCCATCATCATGAATGATGAGGGGAGGAGGGTGATGGCTCGCATGAGGGAGTTGTGCCAACAAGTTTTTCGGCACAACGTCCTGGATCATTGGAAGAACATACCGGAGGGGAGCAAGGACTACATAGTAGCATCCTTGCACGAGGAGTTTCCGGTGCCAGCCGCAGTAGATAGATTCTCTACGGGCTGGATGATGGATTGCATGCGTGCATACATGTCAGATAGACGATCCGACGCACGCAAGGCAATCAAGAGTGGGGTTGCAAAGCCCGAGTGGTTAGATGCAGACGACTGGCACCGACTGAGGGAGGAGGCTACAGATTTGCCAGGACGTTGGAGTCAGCAGTGGGAGGCGGCGAGGGCACGACTCGAGGCCGGTGGTGCATCATCTTGGGAGTGGCGGCCACAGGTCATATTTGGAGGACTTTGTAAGTGTCTCTTTTGTTTTGCTTATTTGTTTTTTTGAAATATTCTTTGTACTGACAATCATGTTTCTAACAGTTAGCATTTTGTTTTCTTTGCAGCACTCCATTACAAATCGCGATCCGCAAGGCCTTGAGACTCGATATGCAGAGAGGCACGGTCTCAATGCATTGATCGACCGATTGTATAGACGCGGCGGCCCTGTAAGTCACTCATCTTTCTTGTCCGTAGTTACCATGAGATATTTGAATGCATTATTGTATGGTGGATTGATATGTTGTTTCTTTTTCTGCAGAATCCGTTCGATGCTCCTTTGCGGCAGGACGAGCTTTCGGGGGACGAGGATTTCTAGCTCGCCCTTGGATCCTTGGAGCTCACACACCTTTAGTTTTTAGTCGCTTGATCTATGTAGACATTTTCTATGTATTAGTGATATCCTTTCATGATTGTACCAATCGCATTTTATGCGATCATGTATTTATTTCATGTATCAGTTTTATGATTTCAGTATACATTCTTTTTGTTTGCAAATGCTTTGTATGCAGTAGTGCAGAAATTATTTTGTATGTCTCTCATACAGCACAAGCTGCCCTGCCACAAATTTTTTTTTCCCTGTTATCGTCGCGATTTGCGTCGCAAATTTACTGCTCGCATCGCTATTGGCCTCGCTATGAGCGTCGCAGCTTTACTGGTTGCGTCTCTATATGCGTCGCTATATGCAAATAGCGACGCAAATAGCGACGCATATAGCGACGCATATAGCGACGTTTCTATGGCATCATCAATAACGACGCTTTTTGCGACGACGGGGGCAAATTTTGTTGTCTGTATTTTCGTCGCTTTAAACGTCGGTATAAGGTCTATATCTTATAGTGCCTAGGATACATCCATGCTTTACCCAAAATTGGAATTTTAAGGGCTTAGTGAGAGACTATTGTTTACACACCATTCAAAGACTATATGGAGTTTGTCTAAGGGGTTTTGTGAGAGACTATATTGTCTACACCATTCAAAGACTATGCAGAGTTTATCTAAGTGATTCTCCCACAACTAGACACATAGATCATCAAAAAATACTTAAAGCTACTTTCTAAGGATATCCTTGAAAACAGCACATATAAGACACTGAAAGATAGAAGGCATATTAGTCAATCCAAATGGCATGACTATGTAGGCATATGCACCCCATCTTGTTGTGAATTCCATTTTATGCTAGCCATTTAAGTGCACTTGCACTTAGTTATAGCCAAAGAAGCCATCCTAATAACTGTATGCTTCCTACTGTGCCACTTTCACAAGCATGTGCTCAGTGTGTAGTAATGGATAATTGTCTCTCTTTATCGCTATGTTTACCTTTTTCTAATTCATACACACTTGAATCTTCCCATTCTTTCTCAAGATAGTTACTATGGGTGATACCCAGTCCATGTGCTCAATCTCATAAATGAATCTAGCATTCAACATCTTATCCATTTCCTCGTTTTCATAGTATGAGCATGCTTTGGATTCATTACGTATGGTCTTTGTTTGACTAGTGTTGCATCTCGGCGAAGTTACTATATATATATCCTCTACATCACATGCATTCAAGGCCTATTTATAAATATCCTTATCTGTGATTTTTTCATGAATAAATCATAATCCCTTTCTATTCAATCTGTAAATTACCCTTTTATATTACACCCTTATGTATGTAAAAAATATATTAAAATAGCATTTTAAAAATACCTTATTTTGAACCCACATGATGAACACATATATTCATGAGTAACTTACACGAGTGTTGCATTGGGAGTCATAGGAATGTTGTGAGTTATAATACTTGAGCTGATTCCCTTTAGCTCTTCTAAGAACTAAGAAAATACATCTACATACTCTTATGATAGATTAATGAGATTGGCCTCCTCTTGTGGAGTTAAGTCATGGCTATGTACATGGGTCGAGGGTTGTCCCCTTTCCTTGTCAAGTTGACTTCCTTAACTTTAGCGGGTCCTTCAATGAGTTCACTAACATGTCCAGCTCCTTTTGGCTCTTACCAAGACCACTATGTGGCCTCCCTTCTTATTCTTAGTGAAGCACTTGGGTAAGTCAGGTGGTTGCCTTTTTCATTCAGCTTTTGAGGACTTTGACTATTTCCTTCTCTCTTGCATGAGTCTCTTGTGCCCTAGATGGTGGACAGGGAGGTTCCCTTTGGTGCATCTATCAGATGCTTCAGCTTCGAGCAGACGATCTCGACGCTCGCGATTTGGGCCAGAGGGAGGGACTGCGACTGCAGGAGGATCAGGGGGGTGCTGCTGTGGAGACATGGACACGGTGTCTCCGTCTCGTCGTTCAACTGGAGCTCGGTCACCTCCAGGATTTGTCACACCTGTGGGGACGTCCACTCCAGTTACTCCGGCTTTTGCGCAGCCATCGGCAGATGTCACGCCTTTTGGTGGCACTCCTTTTGGTGGCACCCCCTCTGGTGGTACTCCTTTTGGTGGCACCCCCTCTGGTGGCACCCCTTTGAGTGGCACTCCGGGAGAGGGTACCCCCGTCAGTACACCGGATGTTTAGGGGTCTCCTGGATATGCCCAAGAGCATGTACAGAGATGGGAGAGGGCCCATACAAGGCACACTCCTAGGGATTATGGATACCTAGTGGATGGCAGGTCAGGAGCCATCATCATGAATGATGAGGGGAGGAGGGTGATGGCTCGCATGAGGGAGTTGTGCCAACAAGTTTTTCGGCACAACGTCCTGGATCATTGGAGGAACATACCGGAGGGGAGCAAGGAGTACATAGTAGCATCCTTGCACGAGGAGTTCCCGGTGCCAGCCGCAATGGATAGATTCTCTACGGGCTGGATGATGGATTGCATGCGTGCATACATGTAACATAGACGATCCGACACACGCAAGGCAATCAAGAGTGGGGCTCCAAAGCCCGAGTGGTTAGATGCAGACGACTGGCGCCGACTGAGGGAGGAGGCTACAAATTCGCCAAGACGTTGGAGTCAGCAGCGGGAGGCGGCGAGGGCACGAATCGAGGCCGGATCGGTACATCATCTTGGGAGTGGCGGCCACAGGACATATTTGGAGGACTTTGTAAGTTTCTCTTTTGTTTTGCTTATTTGTTTTTTTGAGATATTCTTTGTACTGACAATCATGTTTCTAACAGTTAGCATTTTGTTTTCTTTGCAGCACTCCATTACAAATCGCGATCCGCAAGGCCTTGAGACTCGATATGCAGAGAGGCACGGTCTCAGATCATTGATCGACCGATTGTATAGACGCGGCGGCCCATTAAGTCACTCATCTTTCTTGTCCGTAGTTACCATGAGATATTTGAATGCATTATTGTATGGTGGATTGATATGTTGTTTCTTTTTCTGCAGAATCCGTTTGATGCTCCTTTACAGCGGGAAGAGCTTTCGGGGGACGAAGATTTGTAGCTCGCCCTTGGATCCTTAGAGCTCACATACCTTTAGCTTTTAGTCGCCCGATCTATGTAGACATTTTCTATGTATTAGTGATATTGTTTTATGATTGTACCAATCGCATTTTATGCGATATCATGTATTTATTTCATCTATCAGTTTTATGATTTCAGTATACATTCTTTTTGTTTGCAAACGCTTTGTATGCAGCAGTGCAGAAACTATTTTGTATGGCTCTCATACAGCACACAGTGCTATATGTGGCTGCCCTGCCACAAAATTTTTTTTTTCTCTGTTACCGTCGCTATTTGCGTCGCAAATTTATTGCACGTGTCGCTATTGTCGTCGCTATCAGCATCGCAAATTCTTTGTAACCGTCGCTATATGCGTCACTATATGCATCGCATTTGCGACGTATATAGCGACGCATATAGTGACGGTTCTATGGCGTCGTCAATAACGACGCTTTTTGCGACGACGGGGGAAAATTTTGTTGTTTGTATTTTCGTCGCTTTAAACGTCGCTATAAGGTCTATATCTTGTAGTGTCAGAACATCACAAAACCTCATATCTCTACTAATAAACATCATGAACTTCCAAAACACAATCAATATCAAAACATTCTCAAACCACTTCCAAACCAACCAATCATCTCATAAAATCAACCATTTAGCTCTCAAAAACAACAAAAATCAGCCCAAAAACAAGTCATTTCAACACTCAACATACTACCAGCCCAATCAGCATCAGTGTATCCATGCAACTGTATCTGAACCCCAGTCTCATAAAGTAGTCCATACTGCAATATGGACTTCATATACATGAGTATGCATCTAGCTGCATCCAAATGCGGTTTCCTTGGAGCCTGCATAAACTGACTTACCAATCCAACAACATAGCTTAAATCTGGCCTGGTAATAGTCATATAAATCAAACTTCCTACTATGCATCTCTACATAGTAGGGTCTTCCAAAAGCTCACCTGCATCTGCGCTCGGCTTCACATTCTGCTCCAAAGGAACTGAAATAGGCTTACAGCCTGTCATCCCATATTTGGACAGCATGTCCAATCCATACTGCCTCTGCAAGAGCCGTAGAGTATGCATCTAGCTGCATCCAAATGCGGTTTCCTTGGAGCCTGCATAAACTGACTTACCAATCCAACAACATAGCTTAAATCTGGCCTGGTAATAGTCATATAAATCAAACTTCCTACTATGCATCTCTACATAGTAGGGTCTTCCAAAAGCTCACCTGCATCTGCGCTCGGCTTCACATTCTGCTCCAAAGGAACTGAAATAGGCTTACAGCCTGTCATCCCATATTTGGACAGCATGTCCAATCCATACTGCCTCTGCAAGAGCCGTATCCCACTTGGTGATCTAATCACCTCAATGCCCAAGAAATAACGCAGCTCTCCCAAATCCTTCATCTCAAACTTCTGCTTCAATAGCATTTTCACATGAAGGATATCTTCATCACTGTCACTTGTTATAATCAAATCATCAACATAAATAACAAGTAGCATAATATATTTCTCTGTTTTTCTCACATAAAGTGAAAAAATCTACCTTGGAAATCTGAAAGCCAATAGTGACAAGATACTATCCTATCTTGTCAGACCATACTCTAGGTGCTTGCTTCAAGCCATACAAGGCTTTCTTCAACCTGCAAACAAACTCAGGATGAATAGCATGCACATAACCTAGTGGCTGCTCCATATAGACCTCTTCTTGCAAATCACCATGCAAGAAGGCATTCTTTACATCCATCTGATGTAAAGACCATCCCTTTGATGCAGCCATAGCAATGACTGCTCTTACGGTTGCCATCCTTGCAACCGGACTGAATGTTTCTTCATAATCAATGCCATATGTTTGTGCATACCCCTTGACTACTAATCTTGCCTTGTATCTGTTCACAGAACCATCTGCATTGTGCTTCATCTTATAAACCCACTTACAACCAATTACATTCTTATCTTTAGGCAAAGGTACCAATTCCCACGTAGCATTTTCTTCCAAGGCATCCATTTCTTCATCCATGGCTTTCTCCCATTTTTCTTTTCCCATGGCTTGCTCAAAAGAAGTGGGTTCTGGTTCCTGTATCACTTTGACCATATATGCATAGTGAATGGCTGTAAATCCATCATATTTTAGCCTATCCACAGGATACCTAGCTCTGATAGACCTGCGCAAAGTAGGTTCACTTCCAGGTGCTCTCAAAACATCCCTGGTCTTCCTTACTCCAGGTGTAACAATAGAAGGAATACCCAACTCATCATCAATGCTCTGTTCTGAGCCACTGGATTCACCATCCACATAAGAGTGACCTGCATTCACATCAAACATGGGATGATCTACCTTCTCTTTTCCTTTTCATGATACCTGCATACCACTATCTGCATTGCTTTGAGAAGATTCTCTTGATCTCAATCTCCCTGTCCATGGCGAAGAATGTGAACCACTGCTAGAGGACGCTCTAGGTCCACTAATATCTTGTGACTGCTGCTGTGAATTCTATGCAGCATTACCATTTTGTGCAGCTACATTATCAATCACATTTACTGTTTTATACCAGCTACTCATCTCATCAAAAAAAACATCTGTACTTACGAGTAGAAGGGTTATAGCATCTATACCATTTTTGCTGCAGAGAGTAACCAATAGAGATGCACTTCTCAGCTTTTGGATCCAACTTGGATCTCAACTCATCTGGCACATGAACATAGGCAATGCAACCAAAAATTTTCAAATGAGAAATATCTGGTTTCCTACCAGTATACCTCTCCTCTGGAGTCATCCCATGTATTGCTGCAGTGGGAGTCCTGTTCATTATGTAGACTGCTGTAGCAACTGCTTCAGCCCAGTAAAAATCTGGCAAGTCTTTTTCGTTGAGCATGGCACGAGATACCTCTCCAATATGCCTGTTTTTCCTTTTTGCAATTCCATTTTGTTATGGGGTATGACTGCATGAATATTGCTGCTTTATGCCATGCTCCTGCATGAACCTTGCAAACTCATTTGAGAGGTACTCTCCCCCTCCATCTGACCTTAGGCATTTTATTTGCAGAACTGTTTCTTTTTCAACCATAGCTTTAAGAGTTTTGAAATGCCCAAAAACTTCACTTTTCTTTTTCATAAAATACACCCAAACTTTTCTGCTATAGTCATCAATAAAAGTGACAAAATAATGACAGCCTCCAAGAGATGCAACTTTAGTAGTCCACATATCAGAGTGGATTAATTCCAATGGCTTCTTACTCTCTTGAACATGTCTAGGAAATGGTTTCCTTGCCTATTTTCCAAATTGACAGGCTTCACATACCTTATGCATTTCTGCAACCTTGAATTTAGGCAATCCTGCAATAATATTTTCGGCTTGCATTGATTTAAGTCGCTATACATTAACATGACCAATGCGTTTATGCCAAATATCAATATCTGCAACTACACCGGTCCCATGTGCAAACATTGCTGCACTCAATTCAGGCATGTCTGCATCCAATGTAAACATTCTTCCCTTCTTCTTTCCTTTTGCTATCAAGTGACCTTTATTTTTCATATCCTCAACAAAGCATCCATGAGAATTAAATCTGACCTGCAAGCCCTGCTCAACCATTTGACCAACATAAACCAGATTCTTGGTGATATTCGAGACATGAAATACATCCAACAGGTATTTCTTTTTCCCATCCTGCATAGACAAAGGAATTTTTCCAATCTGCACAATAGGATGTGTAGTATCATCATCAGTCTCCACAAATCCTGGTTTTTCCATTTTCCTTGCATCCTGCATCCATTCTGCATTACCTGTCATGTGGTTTGATGCACCTGAGTCAACATACCACACATCGTTTCTTTCTTCTGCACTTGTCACAGAATTGATCATGTGCTGCACCATAAACAAATTCTCATTTCTGTCATCACCCTGTCTACTAGAAGATGCATAATTCCCTTGTTGCAATTTTCCATTCATGATGTCATTCTGCTTTTTATAGCAGTCTTTAGCCATATGACCCATTTTACCACAGTAGTAGCATTCAATATTGCTGTTTGCATTTTGGCCTCTTTGCCATCCACCACGACCTCTTTGGCTCCACCTGCCTCTAGAGTTACCACGTCCTCCTCCATAGGATTGGTTTTCTTGAGTTTGCTGCATATTCTGATTTCTACCACGGCCTCCAGATCGGCCTCCTCTACCTTTACCTCTACCTCTTCCAGCATTTGAGTAGAAGACAGCTTCTTTTGAAGTTCCTCCTAAAGAAGGTGCACCACCATTTCTCTGCTCCTCATAAATTAGAAGAGCAATCAACTCCTCAAAATCAGGAAATCTTTCACGGACGAAAATGGGTGTTCGAAATTGTGCATAATCCTTTCCTAGACCATTCAAGGTCATAGAAACTAAATCATCATCTTCCACTGGCGACCCAATGGAAGCAAGTGTATCTGCAATCTTTTTCACCTTCATGTGGTAGTCATTGATGCTCATACTTTCTCTTTGCACATTGTGTAACTCTTGCTTGAGCTGCATTTTCCTGGCTTGCGTATTTGTGCTATACATTTTTGACAAAGTATCCCATGCCTCCTTTGGCGTACTTGCATCTTGAATATGCACAATCATAGAGTCTGAAATGCTGATAGACAGCTAGTACATAACTTTCCTGGCTCTCTCATGCCATGCTTTAAATGCCTCCATTTGCTGTTGATTGGGAACATCAGGAAGAACTCGTTCTACTTCATTTCTTGCAACGAATTCCCAATATCCTTTTTCCATAAGGAAATTCGTCATTCTAAACTTCCATGCTTGGAAGTTATTCTTGTCAAGATTTTCAGTGACAATCTGTAAAAGAGAATCAGATGCCATTACAGAACACTGCAAAAAATTCTGTTACTGCAAAGAACACAGCTTCAGCCTCACAAGAGCAAATTTGCAAAACTGAGGAAAGTGGTATTTGACCACACAGTCACTGATTTTGCATCAACAAGCAACAAGGATGATTTTGTAACTCCCAATCTCTCTGCGCACAGGCATACGAGGCAATTTCTACAGTAACTTTTCACCGACCTGCAGAACAGTGGTCGCACAGCATAAAACAAGGCCTTTTCCTGAGTGCGTGCGGAAAACTTCTGCCTCCAAAACAGGCCCCGAAATGGCCTCGAATAAAAAAAGCAGGGCAATCAAGGGCTAAAGCCCATTCCCACAGCATATACTGCCCTCTTGCTACACCGCGAAGGGCGTCTCAATCTAAGACAATGCACTCTTGCACTTTCCGGCTGTGCTACCTGTGCAGAGACTTGCTCCCAAAATAGAAAAATGAAAGCAACACTGGTCCTCTTACCAGAACACCGCGAACTTGGTTTGCTTTCTTGAGCTCCTTACCACGAACAAGGCTCTGATACCATGTCAAGATTGTGGGAGAGAAGGAAGGAGTCTCACTTGTAGCTTTCTTGCTTGCACAATGGGGGAATACACACAAAGGTGGAGGCTGAAAACAATTTTCCTCTTCTTAGTTGTGTAAGCAAAAAGAACTCTAGTACAATGAAATAGAAGAACCCTATATATGGGTCTCAAACCAAACTCAACCAACTAAGGTGGCATACTAACTGAGCCACGAACTAGAGTAGATAAGGATAGCTGTCATCTAGCTATTATTCATGGGCGGTGTACCAACCGCATCTGCAGCTAACAAGTCGGTGACATAAATGCACAACGGTCACCCTGGCATATCACGAGTGGAGCTCGATATCTCAACAAGGAGGAGAGAAATTCTCCTTGAGGCCTCCTCTCTCTCTCTCTCTCTCTCTCTCTCTCTCTCCTTTTCACAGATTGGCAGTAAGGGGGAAGAATAGCCTATCATTTCTTGATTAAGGAGGGGATTTGATAGGCAGAGATGGGTATTAATTGGGGGGAAAATGTTGTGATAATTTTGGGGGGGGGAGGGGCGGGTTGTGAGATGGTACACATGTGCTCCTCCCTCCCATTGATTCCATTGTCTCGTTTGTCACTTACATCAGTAGCTCCACCGCCCACCAAGTCATCTCACCTTTTTCTAGTGTCGATGGATACTGCAACTCCCCCTCGCTCTGCTATGGATCTAAAATGGGCCGGCACTGGCTATGGCACTAGCCGGACCTCATGTGTACAATAGACACCCTCACCACACGGCCTCATGGGCCAGGAGTTTCTAAGGCTCACTCTACACTAAATGCTAATGTTGATTTTCGTTTGTATTAGGTCATAGTTCAAGGCTTACCATCCCTTCTCCTCAGAGGGAGATCCCATAACATATAGACATAATACCACGTAGCACAACCATAGGGAAGCACCTCTCAACTGACTGCCGCGGCTCCACTGTGACTTTCCTACACCTGGGAGATTGGCCATAAGATGTGTCGCTCCAACATAAAGTACACACGATACAAGCTCCACTCTTTCATTTTGAACATATTCCAGGAGATACCATGTGTCCTTACCCAATAATTTCCCAAGAAAATGATTGATTAACCTATAGCTTAGGTCATCTCACACACTCAAGCGTAGGTCATCATAACGAAAAATAGGAGCTATGTATCATGTTTTTTGTATTCTAATACCATGGTTAATATGAACATGAAAAAATGGATGATCTTAAAGTGCTAAAACATAATTTTCAATCAGAAATGTGTCATGCACAACTAGGCTTTCCAATGCTCATTTACTAACTCGTTGCGATGATGTAAGGATAGCACCGAGACAATGCTTATGCTACTATCCTCTTAACTAAAATACAATTAACCCTATATCATGATATGCATCCACAAAATTAGCAATAAATAGTACCCAAATCGCATCATTCAAACACCCCATCCCCTACTTTTAGGTAGTGCTTTCATTGTATAGGTGTAGGGGTTCATTTTGTCGTGTTTTGGTGTATGAAAAGTGATAAATCACAAAATTTGACAAAGAGATAGGGCAAAATAAGCCTAAAACTCGTGCTCCACTACTACCATACATTCACAAACACTCATTATATTTTTTCTTATTTTTATGAAGTGTATTTCTTTTTTCTCTTATTTTTAGCATTTATTTATCAATAATCACTATTGTTTTTTTATTTTTTCTATACCAATCATTTCATCATACTAAAATTCAATTTTATTTTTTATTTTTCCCCATAGAAACACATTTCACCCACTCGAAACGACAAAACAATCATTTTATCCTTAAAACCACATTTTGGGTTTTGCGAGATTTAAATAGCTCATGTAAATCATTACAAATTCAAAATTTTTGATTAAAAATAATTAAACATGATGCAATCAACACTCAAACAATTTTTCGTCGCATAAGAACATCATTTCCATCATAAAATGTCGAAAAAACCTTCATTTTCTTCATAAAAAATAGTCATACCGTGTTTCTACGAAAGTCGAGATGCATTGAATGACTGTGTGACCAGCAGACGGAGCCTCCATCGCTCTAATTCTATGTTGCACATCAATCTTCAGCATCTCGATTAATCTCCATCATCATTTTCTTCAATTTCCTTCTCGATTCTTCCTTTAAGTTAGTGCGCATGAACAACCCATAGAGAGGAGAGAGAGGGAAGAGAGAGAAAGACTAGAACAACAACTCGGGAACTGAGTAGCCATTTCACGGGCCGAAGGCGGTGATGGAGGGAAAAGGCATCAAGCATCAGGCTAGTATGATCAGATTATATGCTTACATTGAGGTAGAAGATGGCCTATAGCCCCCCCTCCTTCAAAAAAATCGTCATGCTGCATATCGCCATGTTTTTTTTCCTTCACACTCATCAAGAAAATGCCCCCCCCCCATTTGGGGTGGAAGGCCCCAAGGGTCACCCCCCCGGCCTTTGAAGTCCTTTTCCCACTTACTCTCTTTTGTCCTCCACTTCAGGCACCCCCATTCTTGCATCCGGCATCCGTTCAATGAGCTGAAAATTTCAGACTAACTGTCTCGAGGTCCCGCACTGCATGGCACTTCCAGAAGTCTCCTCCAATATCCTAAGAAATTATGAAAATTTTTGATCCGTTGCTTGGTGGATCTTTAAAGCACTTTTGGCACCCGTTGGCTATTTGCTGCTTAAAATCAACTCGATTGCCTATGTCGCCTTCGATGACATCTATTTTTCCCTTCAAATTTGAATATTTTGGCTAATTTTAAGCACTTCTCAAAGTCAAAAAGTAGCTCTCATTGGTGACCACGGGATAGGGCAACTCAGTTTCATCGAATCCCATGAATAAATCTGCACATAAACACAACCACAAAGAGCATCAAGCTGATACAGAATATACTCAACAAAACACATCATAACTCTCACCCTACTGCCTGCCAAAACCAAGGCATGAAATCCACAAGGAGTAGGCCTAGCATAATCTGATAGAAAGCCTAGAGCTAGTCAATTTAGAGGCAAGGGGAGCTCTAGAGGAAGAGATGGATGGCAGAATAGAGGTTCTCAAAATTCTGCTATTGTTTTCCATTATTGTGGCAAAATAGGCCATATTGCAGCCCATTGCCATGCTGAGAAGGATCATATTTGCAGTGGTAAATTAGAGCAAGAAAACTATGCATCGTCTTCATGACAGAATGAAGACAAAAATGAGTGCTTGTTTGTTATGCAACATATGATGAATGCAGTTACAGGAAAGGGGACACATGATGATATATGGTATATTGATTGAGGTGCATCTAATCATATGACCAGCCATGTTGAATGGTTTGGAGAGATGCAGGACTTACAAAATCTAGGTTATGTGCAGATGGGTGATGATTCATACTACCCAATTTCACACATTGGAAAGGTTTCCTTGTCCTTGCATGATGGCCAGACAAAGAGTCTGACAAATGTATTACGTGTACCTTCAATAAAAAAAAATCTAGTGTCTGTTGACCAAATGGTAGAGCAAGGGTTGCAGGTCTAATTCAATGCAAAAGGTTGTTTTGTAGAAGACTTTAATGATAAGTGCAGGTTGGTCGCAAAAGGAAGTAGAGTTGGCCGCATGTTCACTTTAGATGCTAGAATCCCTGCAATGGATAGTACTATGTATGCTAAAGGAAAAAGAGTGGTTGTAGACATTGAAATATGGCATAAACGCATTAGACATGCAAATGTGCAAAGCCTGAAATTAATGTAGTACAGAGGATTGGTTATAAGGTTGCCTTCCTTTAGAGTTACAGAATTTCATAAAGTTTGTGAAGCATGCTAGTTTAGTAAGCAAGCAAGACAACCCTTCTCGCATGATAGAGAAGTGAGCAGAAAAATGCTTGATGTAGTGCATACAGATGTTAACCCCAAGCCGAGAAGGCAGAAGGATGAATGAAAAAGCGGAAAGAATATGGAAAAGGAGCAAAGACACATAGGCGGCCTCTAAACCTAATCCGGGGCCAAAAGCATAGTTTTAAATAAAAGGCGCCTTAAAAACTCCAAAAGCTCTTGTAAAAGAGCGCCAGGCTCCCTCCTGTGCCACTTGTAAAAGAATAGTCGAATATAAGCCTAGGGCATGAAGCAAAAAGAGGAAATTAGAAAAGGAGTGTGAGAGTGTGAGGGAGTGAGTGAGTGTGAGTGAGGGATCAAGAGGGTGAAGCTCTTCACCATCTCCTCTTCTCTTCTCTTCTCTTTTCTTCTCTTGTGCGCGCGGCTATGGTGGACAGAGCTTGGAGATGGAGGAGGCTTGAGGATGCTTGAGCTAGCATCTAGGATCGTGGAGCTACCGGAGTGCATGAGAGAGAAGGCAACTCATATCGGCATCAAGGTAAGCTCGCTACACTTGTAGGATCGATGGCGCATCGGCTATGTGAGAGATAGCCATTAGAGCTCGCTTGGAACGCTTGAAACAATAAGTGGTCCGTGGGTCTTGGCGGTAGAGCGAAGGCTCTCACATTTTGGTTCCATTGCCGGGACACACGGATTCAAGCTTGAGCGCTTGCGCGCCCCATATCGAGCATTGAAGTAAGGGATTCTCCCCCGAAACAGAGCTTGAGGTAGGTAGGAAGGTTGGATGTTTTGATCTTCGAAACAAGTAAGTATTTTGGGTTAGTTAGTTTGTTTGATGATTGGAAAAAAGGGAGAAATCATTTCAGTTTGTTGCTTTCGATTCTCATTACATTTAGTATAGAATAGGATTAGGAAATTGAACCGAGAAAGGGTAGGGTTTACTGTTGCAAACAAGGCAAAACAGGGCATAAATCATGCAAAAAATGGCAAAAAGTTGGCTTGGGATGCTTAATGTCAGCAAGTGAGCGATTGAGAGTATCAAGGCCCTGCCCGAGAAGGGGTTTAAGAGCCAGTAGCCCAAGGGAGAGCTCATTTGCAACCGTTGCAGTGAAAGAGAGAGAGAGAGAGCCCCCGCAAGGATTCGATTTACCACTCACCCCAGGTATACCAATCACTTCCCTTGGTGCCTTAGCCAGGATCTGAAAGTTTGTGCTTGGGATGATTGCCTGACTCAGGAGATTCGATCAAAATCGTCATCGCGTGGCATTCGTCGTGCTGCGTTCGGCCCGTCTGAATAGCCCTTGTTAGGCCGAGTCCCAGACTCAGCCCTCGGGCCCGCCCATTCGGACCTCGACCCGAAAACCCTAATCGGCCCTTGGCCCAACATTCGACTCAGTCCATCCGAGTTACTCCACTTGGCCCTTTGACCAAACCGACACTCGGCCCGAAGTCCACTCGGCCCAACATTTGACTTGGCCCGTCCGAGTTACTCCACTCAGACCTCGGCCTGCGAAAAAATTTTTGCACTTGGACAAGTGTGATTCGGCCCGTCCGAGTCACTCGCTCGGCCCCTGCAATTCGGACCAGTTGAGCTGAGTGTGTGTCTAACTCAGTCTCAGAAATTTGACCTGACCCAACTGGAGCTCAGCAGTGCAACCTATCGTAAGCCCTCCTGACGTTCAGAGTCTGATTCTGGCGCACCGAGTAGGCAAAATTGTAAGGCATAGCCGCTTAATAGTTTGAGTGGGCTGTTGTGATACCTAGAAACCCAGAGACCTAGAGGCAACCCGCTGAGCCATAAAACCCTGATCGAGCCCAAAAACGACAAGGCAATGTAGCTGAAAGGCCCTAAATCCCATCTAGACGGCTAGAGAATTGATCTACAAAGCCTATCAAGCTCGAGGGTGCATGAGACGCTTAGAGGCTGTTTGCCGCACTCACCTTGAATTTTCGCACTTGAAGTGCACTTAAGAAAAACTGAAAGCCTGATTGAACACAAGTGCACCAGAAAGAACACACGCACGAAGTGGAGATAACTTGAGAACTGTATTTAATAAGTCAAGAAACTCACTCAGATAAGCCACTCAAGGAACCCACGAATGTCAAGATTGTGGGAGAGAAGGAAGGAGTCTCGCTTGAAGCTTTCTTGCTTGCACAATGGGGGAAGACACACAAGGGTGGAGGCTGAAAACAGTTTTCCTCTTCTTAGTTGTGTAAGCCAAATGAACTCTTGTACAAAGAAATAGAAGAACCCTATATATGGGTCTCAAACCAAACTCAACTAACTAAGGTGGCATACTAACTGAGCCACGAACTAGAGTAGATAAGGATAGCTATCATGTAGCTATTATTCAGGGCGGTGTACCAACCGCGTCTGCAACTGACAAGTCGGTGACATAAATACACAACGGTCACCCTGGCGTATCACGAGTGGAGCTCGATATCTCAACACTCCCCCTCGAGCTCAATCCCAATTCCTGCACACCAAGAAGGTCTCTGAACTTGCGCAGCTTCTCTGCGCCCAATGCCTTCGTAAATATGTCAGCTATCTGATCCTCTGTGCTGACATAAACTAGATCAATAAGACCTAGTAAAACCCTCTCCCGCACATAGTGATAATGCACCTCAATGTGCTTTGTTCTAGCATGATAGACTGGGTTATTTGCCAAGTGTATACTACTCATGTTGTCACAATAAATGACAACTGGCCCATCTGTAGACTGATGCATATCATAGAGTAGCTTATGCAACCAAGCTACCTCACATGCAGCCATTGCTGCACCCCTGTACTCAGCCTCTGTGCTCGACAAGGCAACTGTAGGCTGTTTCTTGCTGCTCCAAGTGACTGCAGCACTCCCAAAAGAGAACACATATCCACTGGTAGAACGTCTATCAGAAATGCTACCAGCCCAATCAGCATCAGTGTATCCATGCAACTGTATCTGAACCCCAGTCTCATAAAATAGTCCATACTGCAATGTGGACTTCACATACCTGAGTATGCGTCTAGCCGCATCCAAATGTGGTTTCCTTGGAGCCTGCATAAACTGACTTACCAATCCAACAGCATAGCTCAAATCTGGCCTGGTAATAGTCATATAAATCAAGCTTCCTACTATGCGTCTGTACATAGTAGGGTCTTCCAGAAGCTCACCTGCATCTGTGCTCAGCTTCACATTCTGCTCCAAAGGAACTGAAATAGGCTTACAGCCTGTCATCCCATATTTGGACAGCATGTCCAATCCATACTGCCTCTGCAAGAGCTGTATCCCACTTGGTGATCTAATCACCTCAATGCCCAAGAAATAACGCAGCTCTCCCAAATCCTTCATCTCAAACTTCTGCTTCAATAGCATTTTCACATGAAGGATATCTTCATCACTGTCACCTGTCATAATCAAATCATCAACATAAATGACAAGTAGCATAATACCTTTCTCTGTTTTTCTCACATAAAGTGAGAAATCTGCCTTGGAAATCTGAAAGCCAATAGTGACAAGATACTGTCCTATCTTGTCAGACCATGCTCTAGGTGCTTGCTTCAAGCCATACAAGGCTTTCTTCAACCTGCAAACAAACTCAGGATGAACAGCATGCACATAACCTGGTGGCTGCTCCATATAGACCTCTTCTTGCAAATCACCATGCAAGAAGGCATTCTTTACATCCATCTGATGTAAAGACCATCCCTTTGATGCAGCCATAGCAATGACTGCTCTTACGGTTGCCATCCTTGCAACCGGACTGAATGTTTCTTCATAGTCAATGCCATATGTTTGTGCATATCCCTTGACTACTAATCTTGCCTTGTATCTGTTCACAGAACCATCAGCATTGTGCTTCACCTTATAAACACACTTACAGCCAATTGCATTCTTACCTTTAGGCAAAGGTACCAATTTCCATGTAGCGTTTGCTTCCAAGGCATCCATTTCTTCATCCATGGCTTTCTCCCATTTTTCTTTTCCCATGGCTTGCTCAAAAGAAGTGGGTTCTGGTTCCTGTATCACCTTGACCATATATGCATAGTGAATGGCTGTAAATCCATCATATCTCAGCCTATCCACAGGATACCTAGCTCTCGTAGACCTGCGCAAAGTAGGTTCACTTCCAGGTGCTCTCAAAACATCCCTGGTCTTCCTTACTCCAGGTGTAACAATAGAAGGAATACCCAACTCATCATCAATGCTTTGTTCTGAACCACTGGATTCACCATCCACATAAGAGTGACCTGCATTCACATCAAACATGGGCTGATCAACCTTCTCTTTTCCTTTTCGTGATACCTGCATACCACTATCTGTATTACTTTGAGAAGATTCTTCTGATCTCAATCTGCCTGTCCATGGCGAAGAATGTGAACCACTGCTAGAGGACGTCGCTACTTAGCGTCGCTATATGTGTATACCCTTGTAATGGGATTGGAAAAGGTCATCGTTATTGGACGGAACTCAAGACATCTTAGTTTTAACCCTTATGATTAATTTTTTGTACTAGCTCTTAGTCAAGTCATGAGGCAACTAGAAAATTATCCTCATATATCAAACATGTTATAGGCATAACGTGTAAATACTTGATAAGATAAGTGCAAGATAATCTCAAGTAATTAGACTCCAACAGGCCTTGCATTGAGCTAGAATCCAGTTTTTCTTAATATTTGGACTCTTAGGCTAAGTACTTTTGAAGTATCTAAACTTTAAACTAGTACTTTCTATTCATGATTCTCAATGTCATATTCTTTTAGTAATTATGCTATTTGTAACCCTTGACTATACTTTAATCTAGCACTTGTATGGACAATCTTTTAATGTCGCTCTTTTGACGACTATGCCATTCATAACGCTTGACTAGTTTTTCCTTGTAATTGCTCTACTAGCAAATAAGTCATATGTAACTAGGTGCAATTTTCTTCCCTTGATATATGCACTTCACAAACTCCCTCTTTCGAGTAGGTGAGATGAAATTTATCTTTTCCCATGACCTATACTTGTGCAATAGTAGGTGGCCTAACGTATCTCATACGAGAATCAAAGCAAGCATCTATCAATTTGAAAATACATTACTTACGACCAAAATTGAAGTTGGATTGATAGTGATGCCTTTGCCCGAAGCCTTGTTGTTGGTTGCAGGATTGTCATCCGCACGTGACATTCTTCGCTTGGAGGCCATCGTCCCCGTAGGTAGACTCAAGAGATTAAGAAGGTGGAATAGATTCAAGATGGGAGAGCGTAAGAGAAGATGGTTAAGTCGAGGATCGAGATAGAGGAAATTGAGCTAATTCTCTTCCTTGCAGCCTCTCAAGGTTACTCTTCTCTCTCTCTCTCTCTCTCTCTCAAGCTCTCTTTCAAACTCTTCCTCACAATCTCTTGGAGGGGTATCCTTCTCTCTACCTCTCTCTCGCAGCCTCTCGGGGTCTCCTTATGCTTTTTTATGCCTCTCCCATGCCTCATATTTATAGTGAATTAGAGAAGAGAGCTTGTGGTTGAGAAGTGGAGCTCTTTCTGGAGGGGGATCTTGAAAAGATCAGTGATCTGATGCTCAGATTATAAATCTGATGGTTCCATTGGCTCCGAAAGGGGGGTAAAACTTCAAGACACTTGGTTAGAAAGCACTTAGTTCACTCCTTCTTCTTTTCTCTGTTCAAAGTGCTGTCCCCACTGCTTTTGTACTGCGATCGCGGCGCGCGCGATTTCGCAAATCATCTCTTTATTTTTTTCTTTTTATAAAATCTCCAAACTAACTAAAATATCACTTATCTTTTCTTTTAAATGACATCCAATTCTAAAAATCTCCATATCTTTTTTTAGGATAATATCTAAAATATCTAAAATATACTAGTTTTGCCCAAAATCTAATATTTTTGGACCATCCAAACTATACACATTATCCTAGTGATTAATATAACTCATAAGTCTCGTTCACGTTGTAATTTATGTGAAGGGTGGCTACGGTCCTTGCCAATCCAAGAAAAATATCGAATTTACGACTCTTGATTTTTCTAAATAAAATATTTTAAATTAAATAAAAATTATTAATAATTAATGTTAGTTAGTTTTTATCTTAGTTAGTCTTTAGTTAGTAATCTTACTAACTTATTAATTGACTAGCTAACTTTCGAACCAACCAACTAACTTTTATTGTGCAAAGATATTACACCTAAAAATCATGTATAAAAAGGATAAAAGAAGAAGAAGAAGAGGCTATTCATGCATGTGCAAACTCTGGCTCCCTATATTTTTGCTATTATATTGTCTATGTGTGAGAGTTAAGGAGAGGAAGTGTAAGAGAGTGTGTGGAGTGAGGGATATGGTATGTGAAGCACTTGCAATCTCCTACCTTCTTTTTCATCCCATCTTTTGGGTGACTTGAGTATATGTGCTTGAGTGTTTGAAGTAGAGAGTGCAAGGGACGTGGCAACATGAAGTTCTATTTTTTTCTTCATCTCCTTAAAGCTTGTATTAGACAATTCCTCTCTTCTTAGATAGCAACGAAAGCAAGGTCATAAGAAAAGGGCCATACACAGATCATGGAGTGACACTGGCTAACATATTCGGACTACAAATTGGTAAGTACACTTGATTCACTTGCCTCGAATCAATCAATGGTTGGTAGGTTAGTTCATGTGCTTGTGCATGTGTGTAGGCTAGATGAGAGATAGTCGTAGAATGTGTGTTGAGCCCTTGAAAGAATAAGCATTTTTCCAATGTTCCCAATGTTGCACTTGTAGAGTATAATAGGTATCCTCAATAGTCCTATCCTCAAGTGATTTTAGAAATATAAACCTTAGGTATCCCACACCCATGAATCTAGGCACCTTTCTTCCCCTCATTAGTTATATCGACCTTGACCTTAACATGGTTCAGTACCCGAAATGACATCCAAGAATTTTTTACACAATACAACTAGCAGACGAGAATAGCCCACCATGGAAGACCAATAGCCAATGTCATAGCCGACCTTGAGGAAGAGAGGAGACTGGAAAGGATAGAATTGTAGCACATTGCGAGTTATACCCAGGAGTAAAGAGCTCAGAGGTTGCTCAGGAGAGAGATCTTGATGAGTTTCACAATATCCTAGCCATCTCTAATAGGAACAGAACAGGAGGCAGCCCCAATAGGGAGAGAGCCCTAGAAGCCCCAATAGGGAGAGAGCATAGGAACTCTCCTTACACTAGAGAGGATAAGGGTAGCTAGGTGTAAATGGATTGGAGGATAGGGGAAACCCTAACCCTAACTCCTCCACTAGCTATATAAATAGCCTAAAGTACACACTCAATGTAGAGGAGAGTGTACTAGTGGTACTTTGAGCAACTGACTAAAGAAGATCTTGTTCTTGTACTTGAGATCTCTCTCTCCCTCTTGTCCACACTCTCTCATGCCTTCAACTCTAATTTGCAACATTATATCAGATCCATCTCTGATCCTTCAGCTTCCCTCAGCCTCTTTACACATCTAAGTGCACAACAAGTACTCTTGCCATCTCAGTTACCTTCCTCTCCACCATAGCCAGCTAGACCCCCTGACCTTGGAGGAGCTCGTGTGTGCAATAGAAGTAGTTTCAGCTTTTGATTTCTTCTGGAGATCTTCTCCTTAGCTCAGTTGCGACTCATCCTAGCACATCAAAGGCTGGGATTAGGCAGCATGGTGGGAAGCATTGTTAAAAACGCAGAATTTGGTGCAGCGAAATCTGCCTCCAACTCAGCTCCTTGGCGTGGCCTGTACTAGGTGCAATCATGGCGGCTATCTTAGGGCTATTGTAGCCCCTACAGTGGACCATCCTCACCTAAGAGGGTTTTTCCTAATTCATCTCCTACAGCCTGCTGTGATCAAAGCCCTAGTTGTGGGTCTCCTGGCAGCCATAGCTAGGAAGCTTCAAGCTTCTTCCATCTTCAAAATTTTTCAATGTTTGGTCATTAACAATGATTTTAATCACTGAGCCAACTCTTCCAGAGTCAATTACTAATTTGGGAGCTTCATTTCAGAGGTTTCTTTGCTTGGAAGGTCATCATCAAGCTCACCGACATCTACCATCTCTAGCAACATAAATTACAGATGAGTGCTTGTAAGTACTAAGGCACATTGCTTAATCATTATTGCTGCTGGTACTTATACAATCTGAATGTTTTCTTTAGAAAATCAAAATAATTGAGTGCTTTAATTCATGTTGTAAGGCTATGTGTGCAATTATAAACACATAGACCATCCTACCCTAAACTTGTATTGCATATCTTGAGTGATTTTTTTCAAGTACACGGGTCAATGAAATCAGAGGGATGAGTGTCACCATACTCTCCTCGGAGTCATCAACAACAAGCATTGAAATCATAGACCATCCTTGTCTAACACAAGGTTCATCCATTAAGACATACCATAAGGAGGAGCCCAAAGTCTAGTCTAGGTTCACATCATTGAAGCCTAAAAAGACCATTAAACCTCGGAAGAAGATTGCACATAAGAAAGGACCACCAAAGTCATATTTTGAAATATTACATATGTATGATTTTTAGCCTTTCTCCTCATTAAAACTTTGATATCAATTGTTTGATTTGCTTCCGCATTCAGTGGCAAGGTTGTAAGGGATTAGACACTGCCCTTGTTCTAACAAGTGGTAAGACCTTCCCAATGGCCACAACATATGCTGATGTCCATCCTCAAATTTGAAAATTTAATGAAAAAGATTTCCATCCTTGGCAAGTTTTGGTCAAATACAAAATGATGGAAAGAGGATATTGGCCCTTCATAAAAGGGACCAAAGTAATTAACCCATCCAATCCCCTTGATGTAGAAGATGATGAACGGGCTCAGGCCATCATCATGCTTCATTTAGATGAATCTTTTATTCATCACATTGACCAACTCTCAAATGCAAAAGAAAAGTGGGATGAGCTTGAAAGGCTCTATGGTGCTACAGGGAAGAACTCCAAGATATTTCTCAAGATTGAGTTTTTTAGCTTGGAATACAAATAGAGAGAAGATCTAAGCAAGTTCATTTCACATATGAAGGGGCTTATGGCATAGCTTGCCTCTGTTCAAGCACCTATCCATGACGAAAATGCCATTTTCATCTTACTAAAGTTTGCGAAGAAGGTCTTTTCAACCCTTGTGACTACCCTAACTAATATCCTGAACCCAAATCTAGCAAGTACTATCCAATCATTCCTGGATGAAGAGAAGAGAAACAATACTGAAGGGTCTTCAGCATTTATTTCTCGTGAGAAAGTGTTAGTCCATACAGCTTTTGTTAAGTGCTCCTTTTGTCACAAAAAGGGGCATATTATGAGCAACTAGTTGAAGAAATATCCTGACAAAATGAAGTGCAATAAATGCAAAAGACCGGGTATATCACCAGTAAGTGTCTCGATGTTCCAGAAGTACCTAAGAAATTGGAGGTCAACTTTGCCTCCCAATCCACAGGTGACTGACTCTTTTGATTCTTGTAACACTCTCTACCTATAACCTTTTCTTGTAGCTTGATTTATAAAGGTATCTCATTGAGAATAGGGTCATGAAGGTTATCTAAACTTTATCTAGGATAGGGTCTTCTAATAGCTACATGTTAGGTTATGAAGGTTTCTATTGCCACTTAGATTCGCCTAAGAGATCCTGGAGTGGTTTGAGGTTTGCTGCTGAATTGTCAGCCAGCTTGTCTGTTAAGTATTCCAGGGCCTCCTAGAGTTCTCTCTTGTTGCCTGGCACTTGGAAGGTGACGGGCTTAGGTCTCCCAAGAAGGGTTCCTTCCATCATGCACACTGGTATGGAGGGCGTGCCATTGGTCGTGCCCATCATTTTGATGGCTTGCTCATGCACCTCTTGATCCAAGAACGGCAGGTCGACTGTAGCAAGGACATGCATCCAATCCCACTCATCCTCTGGACATGGGATATACTTGGTCAAGGGCCCATAAGACTTCTTGACCTAACTGTCACCCTTGAGCATCGAGGAGATGGCATCCAAGTTGACTGGTGAGGTCTTCCAAGTGTCCATCTCTACCCTCATAGCTTCCATCCTGTTGCCTAAGAATATCAAGCCGTTACTCCAATCTTCAATAACTCTGGCATTGTGCATCTAGGGCCGGCCTAACAGGACACCGTAGTCCACCCCTTTCATGACTATAAAGTCGACAGAGAACTGGACATCTACGATTTTCACTGGCCAGTTTTTAAGTACCCTGAATGGCCTCACCCTCATGCCATTTGCTAATGTGACATTAAACAAAGCGGTCTCAACAGGTGGGTTTCCCTAGGTCCACAGTACTGCATGGCTTAGCACACTAACTCTGACTCCCATGTCTACAATCCCCTTTCTTGTTGTGTCTCCTAAGGCTAGGACTGGTAACATTGCATAGATCTCGATGCCTTCCCAGAAAGCATTAATGTGCAAGGATTTTGGCACAGAGTGTAGCATTAGACTCGGTATTTGTGTTTCTGCGTCTTGATCCTACAAATCCAACGCCTATTCTCGTGATTCCTCGACCCACTACTTGAGGTTTTTCCATAGGGTGGGGTGCTGCTTAAGTAGGTCTCCTAGGCTTAACATCACTGGGGTGGTCACTAGCATGGTAAGGAGGCTGTCGGCTGCTCGTCCCTCTCCTACGCCAAATTGTCCTGGCCAATGGCTGTGACTGATTTGTGGGCCTGCAATATCAAGGCTTGCCCTAAGGGGTACTGTCTACGGTGCGGTTGCATCTCCTGACTTTGGTCGAGGGGGTGAGACTACCATGCTCATGCTGATGAGATCCTCGCTCTCGTCCTCTAGGATGGGCTCAACGTCCCTTAAGTGCTCTTGGGCTTCTTTTACCCAATCCTTCACTTTCTCTATGGCCTCGAGTTGGCGCTTCGGATGCGGGTACTCCCCTACCTTGGCACTTCCCTTTTCGGCCGACTTGGGGGTTGAAGTTTCCGTCTTTGCGTCCTCAACTTTCTTTCCAACAGGCAGAGTTATAGCACTCTTAGCTTTTAGTGCGATCTTAGCCTCTGGCCTTCTCTTCCTTCACATGCAGCTCTTTTTTTCCGTCGAGGCTGCATCGAGGTTGCTAGGTCCCGGTAGTGATATGCCGGCGTGCTTTGTCTGGGCACGGGTCATGATCCGCAACGGGATGGGTGTGGCCTCCCCATTAGTCTCTGTTCTGCTGCTCCCTCTCGGGGCAACGTGATGAGACATGGCCTGGGTGACCATAAGTCCTTGGATCCTGTGTCTGCCCTCCTAGGCCTCTACCTCGTCCTCTCCCTAAGGCCATCACTGGTACTGGTTGATAGTCCATAAGGACGGCATTGCCCTCGTCATCGTGAGAGACATAAGGGTATAAGTATGTCTCTTTCCCATTTGGCTCTTCCACGTAGTGGACTGGAGCATCACTCGATGGATGGGTCACATAGGGACCGGGCGGCCTAGGTATACCTATAGGGTTTATGTCCATCTTGGGGATAGCCAGCTTAATGTCATTAGGCGCAGGAAGGGCCAATGGGGTTCCCCTTTCGAAGAGTGGCTGCGGTTTGTTCGCTAGGTAAGGCTGACCATATGGTTGGGAGTGCGGAAGTCTCCTGGGCAATCTGCAGTGCATAATGTTATGACCGAACATGCCATAGTTAGCGTAAGGTCTTGAACGAGGGTCTTGACACTCGGTTGGAAAATTATTCTGCCACAGTACACACATTGGGGTTAGTCATCTCCACAGGTCTTGTAGCTTGACTATCTCCATCTTGACATCAGCCAAGTCATGGTTCATCTCGGTGGCCTTCCCCTTATCTTGGAATGATGGGGCTAGTCGCTCACCAGAGGTTGATGCTCTTTCCAAACCTCGCGAGATGGTTTCTTCTGAGTTGGAGCTCCTCAGCTTCTCTCTTTCAGTTGATCATCAACTTTGATAGCTTCCTCAAAAACCCTAAGTGTGTCTCGCTACAAGCTCGAGTTGGCTGCCAAAGCCTTATACAGTTCCTCATTTCGAATTCCACTGATGAACACAGTTGAAACTGCTCTTTCAGTCGGTCATTCACCTGTAGGGATTCTCTTGAAGAGGCTCCTTACATGGGTTATGTAATCGCGAATGTCCTCCTTCTTTTTCTGCTTGACATTTATCAGTCGTACTAGTAGATTGTCGGCGGAGTATTCAGGCTCAGAAAATCTCTTAATGAAGAGATTCTTGAGGTTATTGAAGTTTTCTTGCTCTGCGATGTCTAAGCTTGTATAGCAAGTCCTGCCCTTGTCACCTAAGCAGAGTCCGAATGCTTGAGAACGCTGAGTCAGGTTGCTGAGGCCATTGGCTTCGCAAACTTGCTCGAATTGCTCTACAAAGCTGTATGGGTCATCATGGGATTGGTACTTGTCGAGCTGCTTTGAGACTATTGGGATTTTAGACTAGCTCTTAGAGCCTTGGGTTGCTCCTAATCCTGCCAGCAGTGAGGTCGCCAATGTTGCAGCACTTTGCTCTGCTGCAGTGTTGTCTAACAATCGCTTTGCTTCTAGGGCTCTCTCGTGATCTGTTCGGTTTCTACCGGCTGAGTTCAGAACTCGCTATACCTCACGCAACTCCATGCTTTGCCTTTGACTCCTAGCATGATGGTCTTTATTGTACACGGCTATGCCTTGCAATGCCTTATGGGCTAGCTTCCTCTCTTTTTCTAAATCTGCGATGATAGCATCTATTGTCTGATTGCGGTGCTCATACCGGGCGTGCGTATCGTAGTTGCTGACTAGTTACTGAATAGCCTCTCGGAAGACGCCCAAGTCAAGTTACTCGTTAGACCTGCGGTCTGAGCTTTCCTCTGCCATAGTCGAGTTCTCGAGCTTCGCCAAGCTATCAATCAAGTTGAGTGGGTTTGTCAAATCCCTTTCATTTGCGCCGCTTGCTTGGTCCTACTTTGTGTGTTGATGGTTTGTCTCTGTCCGTGGGTTCTCCCCTATTCGTTGTTGAGATATCGAGCTCCACTCGTGATACGCCAGGGTGACCGTTGTGTATTTATGTCACCGACTTGTCAGTTGCAGACGCGGTTGGTACACCGCCCTGAATAATAGCTACATGATAGCTATCCTTATCTACTCTAGTTCGTGGCTCAGTTAGTATGCCACCTTAGTTAGTTGAGTTTGGTTTGAGACCCATATATAGGGTTCTTCTATTTCTTTGTACAAGAGTTCCTTTGGCTTACACAACTAAGAAGAGGAAAACTGTTTTCAGCCTCCACCCTTGTGTGTCTTCCCCCATTGTGCAAGCAAGAAAGCTTCAAGCGAGACTCCTTCCTTCTCTCCCACAATCTTGACATGGTATCAGAGCCTTGTTCGTGGTAAGGAGCTCAAGAAAGCAAGCCAAGCTCGCGGTGGTCTGGTAAGAGGAGCAGTGTTGCTTTCATTTTCTGTTTTGGGAGCAGATCTCTGCAAGTAGCACAGTCGGAAAGTGCAGGAGTGCATTGTCTCAGGTTGAGATGCCCTTCGCGTTGAAGCAAGAGGGCAGTATATGCTGCGGGGTAGAGCTTTAGCTCTTGGCGACCCTGTTTTTTTGATTTGAGGCCATTTCGGGGCCTGTTTTGAAGGCGGAAGTTTTCTGCACGCACTCAGGAAAAGGCCCTGTTTTATGCTGTGCGACCACTGTTCTACAGGTCGGTGAAAAGTTACCACAGAGATTGCATCGTATGCTTGTGTGCATAGACATTGGGAGTTACAGAATCATCCCTGTTGCCTGTTGATGCAAAATCGTCACTAGGAAGTGACTGTGTGGTCAAATACCACTTTCGCCAGTTTTGCAGATTTGCCCTTGTGAGGGTGAAGCAGAGTTTTTTGCAGTGACAGATTTTTTTGCAGGATTCTGTAATGGCGTCTGATTCTCTTTCACAGATTGTAACTGAAAAGCTTGACAAGAACAACTTCCAAGCATGGAAGTTTAGAATGACGAATTTCCTTATGGGAAAAGGATATTGGGAATTTGTTGCAGGAAATGAAGAAGAACCAGTTCTTCCTGATGTTCCCAATCAACAGCAAATGCAGGCATTTAAAGCATGGCATGAGAGAGCCAGGAAAGTTATGTATTGGCTGTCTATCAGCATTTCAGACTCTATGATTGTGCATATTCAGGATGCAAGTACGCCAAAGGAGGCATGGGATACTTTGTCAAAAATGTATAGCACAAATACGCAAGCCAGGAAAATGCAGCTCAAGCAAGAGTTGCACAATGTGCAAAGAGAGAATATGAGCATCAACGACTACCATATGAAGGTGAAGAAGATTGCAGATGCACTTGCTTCCATTGGGTCGCCAGTGGAAGATGATGATTTAGTTTCTGTGACCTTGAATGGTCTAGGAAAGGATTATGCACAGTTTCGGACATTCATTTCAGTTCGTGAAAGATTTCCTGATTTTGAGGAGTTGATTGCTCTTCTAATTTCTGAGGAGCAGAGAAATGGTGGTGCATCTTCTTCAGGAGGAACTTCGAAAGAAGCTGTCTTCTACTCAAATGCTGGAAGAGGTAGAGGCAGAGGTAGAGGAGGCCGATTTGGAGGCCGTGGTAGAAATCAGAATATGCAGCAAACTCAAGAAAACCAGTCCTATGGAGGAGGACGTGGTAACTCTAGAGGCAGGGGGAGCCAAAGAGGTCGTGGTGGATGGCAAAGAGGCCAAAATGCAAACAGTAATGTTGGATGCTACTGTTGTGGTAAAATGGGTCATATGGCTAAAGACTGCTATAAAAAGCAGAATGACATCATGAATGGAAAACTGCAACAAGGGAATTATGCATCTTCTAGTAGACAGGGTGATGACAGAAATGAGCACTTGTTCATGGTGCAGCACATGAACAATTCTGTGACAAGTGCAGAAGAAAGCAATGATGTATGGTATGTTGACTCAGGTGCATCAAACCACATGACAGGTCATGCAGAATGGATGGAGGATGCAAGGAAAATGGAAAAACCAGGATTTGTGGAGACTGGTGATGATACTGCACATCCTATTGTGCAGATTGGAAAAATTCCCTTGTCTATGCAGGATGGGAAAAAGAAATACCTGTCCGATGTATTTCATGTCCCCAATATCACCAAGAATCTGGTTTCTGTTGGTCAAATGGTTGAACAGGGCTTGCAGGTCAGATTTAATCCTCATGGATGCTTTGTTGAGGATATGAAAAATAAAGGTCGCTTGATAGCAAAAGGAAAGAAGAAGGGCAGAATGTTTACATTGGATGCAGACATGCCTGAATTGAGTGCAGCAATGTTTGCACATGGGACCGGCGTAGTTGCAGATATTGATATCTGGCATAAACTCATTGGTCATGTTAATGTACAGCGACTTAAATCAATGCAGGCCCAAAACATTGTTGCAGGATTGCCTAAGTTCAAGGTTGCAGAAATGCATAAGGTATGTGAAGCCTGTCAGTTTGGAAAACAGGCAAGGAAACCATTTCCTAGACATGTTCAAGAGAGTAAGAAGCCATTGGAATTAATCCACTCTGATGTGTGGACTACTAAAGCTGCATCTCTTGGAGGCTGTCATTATTTTGTCACTTTTATTGATGACTATAGCAGAAAAGTTTGGGTGTATTTTATGAAAAAGAAAAGTGAAGTTTTTGGGCATTTCAAAACTCTTAAAGCTATGGTTGAAAAAGAAACAGGTCTGCAGATAAAATGCCTAAGGTCAGATGGAGGGGGAGAGTACCTCTCAAATGAGTTTGCAAAGTTCTTGCAGGAGCATGGCATAAAGCAGCAATATTCATGCAGTTATACCCCACAACAAAATGGAATTGCAGAAAGGAAAAACAGGCATATTGGAGAGGTATCTCGTGCCATGCTCAATGAAAAAGACTTGCCAGATTTTTATTGGGCTGAAGCAGTTGCTACAGCAGTCTACATAATGAACAGGACTCCCACTACAGCAATACATGGAATGACTCCAGAGGAGAGGTATACTGGTAGGAAACCAGATATTTCTCATTTGAAAATTTTTGGTTGCATTGCCTATGTACATGTGCCAGATGAGCTGAGATCCAAGTTGGATCCAAAAGCTGAGAAGTGCATCTTTATTGGTTACTCTCTGCAGCAAAAAGGGTATAGATGCTATAACCCTTCTACTCGTAAGTTTACAGTGAGCAGAGATGTTGTTTTTGATGAGATGAGTAGCTGGTATAAACCAGTAAATATGATTGATGATGTAGATGCACAAAATGGTAATGCTGCACAGAATTCACAGCAGCAGTCACAAAATATTAGTGGGTTGGAGTTATGCTAAACAAAAATGTAAACTAGTCAGCCTAGAAGGTTGTTAATTTTTATGCTAGTCTCAAATGTAGGAACTCTCCCTTGATGGAGGTTGTATATACCACCTTCTTTAATAGTTAACTTTACCTACATGCATTAATTTTCTTTTTTAGTTTGAGATCTTAAGGTGAGCCCGCAAGGAATCATGTTAGTAATCTTTTTTTTCCAAATGAAGGAGCTCCTAACTAGATATGTTTTGTTTAAATGCATGGACCTAGAGCATGGCTATGGCGGCTTGAAGGTATAGAGTGAACTCATGAAGACATAGAGTTGAAGGTAGAATGTAACACAAGTGAATTAGGTTCTAAGATTGAGACTTGGACTCATAAACACAGTCTTGTGTGGTTGGACAATGACTCAAGCACTTAACTTAAATGACAAAAGTACCATCATATTGTATTGAAAATGAGAGGCAAGTACAATGCTTTATAGCTTGATGATAGGTGGTATTTTTATGCTTTGTGCATATGGGATTTTGGATAGTCTGCATATCCTTTACCCAGACTGCTCCTCAAAGAGGCTATACTAGGTGTGATTGCCTAAATCTCAACATGTTTAACTTTAGTTAACATTGCTATTGCAAGATAGTAATATTGATGGTGCCTTGTATTGGGTTGGAAGAAGGCGACATGGAACAAAACTTGAGTAGTAATTTGAACATCCACAGTAGGGGTTAACTAGGTCTACCATAAGGTACTATTCCATGTCCATGTATGCCATAATATATTGTACAATATGTATGCTGACGAGAAATGTGGTTTGTGGGTAGGATATTTTTTCTACATCCATTTGGCAAAAACTTTCATACATAAAAGCACCACCATAGTATCCAATAGATGAGTCCAACGTCAAATGTACATGCTCTTTTTTGTAAAAACTTGTTATGGCATTAATTTTGCCATTCTACTATCGATATAGACAACTCATCTTGGCACTACACCTAGAGTACACTTTTGCATGTGTAAATACTAACATTATGAGAATAAGAACTAGTGCCCTTGATAGCCAAAATTGTGAGATGAAATCTTCACAATTAGAGTTGCCTTTTGAACTTATTTTGACAGCACAAGATACCACTTTAAAACTAGGAACTTAATTTGATTAGCATTTTCCCTTGTTTCATTTCCCACTTGAGTGGAAGCAGCCTCTAATGATTTAGCTTTCTCTCATGATCCTTTGAAAGCAGCTTTCTCTCTTAACAATGCATCTTCATGGGATCCAACTCCTTGTAACTTTCTCCTTGCAATGTTTGCAAGAAGCTTCTGCTATTGTACTAGTAGCAATGGGCTTCTTTGAAGAGCCCAATAAAGTGCTAATAGCTTTATGCATTTGACCAATAATAGTAGTTGGCTCCTCCTAGCATTCTCATCTTCAGCACGCTCACTATGACAAGCTACTTTCAATGTGAGTGCCATGGGACTAGCACTCATCTAGGAGGGGGATCTAATGTTAACCACAGTGTAAAAGACCTTCACAATTTTTGAGAAGGAAGTTCAAAATTGTTAGACATCTTGGAAATCACATTGAGAGTTGGGCTTCCTCTTGTGCAAATTCTATGTGCAAATTTGGAGTGAGACCATAAGGTTAGAATGTGCACGCTTTGATTTCAACATCAAGAATACGATTTACATACATTCTAATGAGGAAGGACCGACCATATAGCCACAAAAGTGAGATAGATGCCTAAGGGAAAGGCGGCAATCATAACCCTAATGTGAGGTGCCCGCCCATCGGATTTCCAGGCACTCTTTTAGCGGTCTATCGAGAAACAAGTCTAAGCATCGCTACTCGGCACTCCCAGGGAATGTTTTGAGTTTTGTCACCTAGGGTTTCCTGAATCCGCCTCGCAACGGAACGTTCACAACAGAACCCACTAGGATCGACCTGAAATTCGGGTTCCTAGTTGTCAAGGTCTCATGTTAGCATTCTAGCATCGGGTTTTGGACATCCTACTTTACGCAGAGATACCAAGTCCGAAGCAGACCCATGCCGCACTTGGTTCAAAGAGAATGGGAAACGAGAGGGATGCACTGCTCAACCTCTCTGCCCATAGGGCATAGTCCCATTCCGGTCCCCTAAAACGGCATGAATCGGGTTCTAACCTATTAATACCTAAAGGCCGAATGATGAAAAAAAACTTGTGAGAAGCCTCCCAGTTCTCTGGAACCACCCTGTCGTAGGACGGACCCATCGGGGGTTCCGCCCATCCGCTTCCCTTAATAGCTTTAGTTTTCTAATTAGGTCCTACCACATTTATGTGTGACACTTAAAGTCAGCTTCATTAATTAAGCCTTTTAGGGAACAGGGTTTGTTCGCATAACTTATAGCACAGACACGAAAACAGAGCAAAGCAATCTATTGACAGACAAGTTCAAACAAGTTCCTTAACTTATCTTCAAGTTAATCTTTGTCTCCCACCCATACAGGAGAAATTATGTATCACTTTTATCCAACAGAAATATCCCTTCTGCCCTGCAGAAGTAACTGGTCCAATTCACATGGCACCACAAACTCAATCCTTTGTCTAGAATAGGATCTCCCAACATGCCCAGATGTTGGGGGCCATAGAGGTCTTCAACTCCATTCTAGACCTAGCAAGGGGTGTCTAGAGCTCCAACTGACCGCAAGCTGTCTAGGAGCGAAACATCATTCCGCTGGTTGGCCTTTTCACCACTCGACCTTCGGCCCATGAATCGAGCAGTGCCCTCTCGGGTTAATCCGCGATGCGATCATGGAGGTGATCCACCCGTGCAATATATCCTTCCTTAATTAAATCCTTTAAGAATCAAGCACAAACAAGGCATTCAGCTCTAATATCATTTTCCAAGAAAACATTCCTTTATTCCCATGGCGACTTGTCATCACAGACCCTTGCCATGCATTTACCATAAATCACAAGCACTTGGAATAATCATCCAAACAATAACTAACAACCAGTTGAATGTAAAAGCATTTACGATGTTGTTCGATCAACCAACAAAACCAATTGCATTCTTTCCAACCAATGCAAGAGTAGACGATATAACATTTCCATCATATATTTGCTCTCCCCCTTGGGATCTAAGAGCAATACTATGCAAAAATATTTCTTAACATTTCCTTCCTTTGGCTAGGGCATATGTTAAGGGTTCAAACACTATTCATGATGTAAGTTCTATAGGTCACTTACCTTGATTGATAACCCAACCTTGGATTTGGACACTACAACATATATATCCTATAACGACGTTTTCTTTATATATGAAAAATATCCCCATCATCACTATTAGCGTCACTACAAAACTGTCGCTATTTGCCTCGCTATTTTCGTCGCTAATTTCGTCGGTATTATACCGACAAAATTAGCGATGAAAATAGCGACGGTTATATAGAGGAATTTTCGACACTAGTACCGACGATTGCAGAATTATTTTCCAATGCTAATACCAACGGTTGCAGATTTTTTTTTTTGGTGGCAGACCTGTAGATGCAGCCCTGCCACAGTTAGAGCCACACAGGGTTAAGAGACAATTCCTGCTGTCAAAGAAGTTAGACAATTGATCCCAAATAATGACAAGACTTTGCAAACAAGTACTTTCATGATATTAATTAACACAAATGTGCACTGCATTGATAAAGAAAATAACAGAACTTAAATTGAGAAGTGCTACTGTAACAAAGCAAATATGTATACACCTGTACATCAATATGTGGTGAATAACATGGAGATGTGTATATGGAGTCATGCTACAACATAGAAGTCCGAATCATATACACTTAGCTATTACATATGGAGGATAGAGGCCATAAGGCCTTACATAATACAAGATGGGGAGTAATCCTATATAGCCTAATCTGCTCTCTACGACTTATCCGCATCAGAAAACTCCTCTCACTGTAGTGGCATACCGAAGGGAGTCTGCAACAGCAAACACACATATTATTGTGAGTACCAAATACAAACTGACATATAATGACATATTTCTCAAATTAGGAATGATATTTATTACTACTTACCGGTCCTCTGCGAGCATAGAGCTTCTCGATCAGGGCACTCAAGCCATGCTTCTCCTCGTATGTCACCTCTAGTGTAGTCGGGTCGTGATTCGTAAAACCTTGCTGTGGCACACAAACATTGAAAAATAATGTACTTGAGATTCATGTTCGAAATACATGCATCAACATGGATGTCATTAAATTAGAGTACTCTACCCTATTAATACTTATGAAATCTGCCAAGAATGTTGTGTGGCCGCCGCTACCAAGGTGATGCACTGATCCTGCATCCAAGCGCGTCTTTGCTGCGTCCTTCTGCTGCTTCCACTTGTTTGGAGTGGATGTCACCTCATCTTGGAGATTACTCCAGTCCTCTGTATCCAGCCACTCCAGCTTCGATTTGCCCTGCTTGACTGCTTCGCGTGCATCAGACCGCCTATGCGACTGATAGTCATGCATATGCGTCATCATCCACCCTCTCGAAAATCTATCATTGCTAGAGGGCTGAGGAAACTCTCGATACAATGTATCGATAATGTACTCCTTGCTGGCATCTGGGATCTTCTTCCACTTGTCTGTAATGTTGTGCTGAAATACTTGTTGGCACAACTCATGCATCTTAGAGATGACAGTTTTTCCATCATCATTCATGTATAAATGGCCAGTGGCCTTATCTATGAGATACGAGTAACCTGCAAGATTTTGCAAACGGGTACTTTCATGACATTAATACAAATGTGTCAAACACAACTTGAATTGATAAGTACTACTGCGAAAAAGGATGCGAAAATACATACCTGGAGGAGTGGGTTTCGTGTACTTCTTGTCGGCCCTAGGAGTGATCAGTGGGGTGCGTGAAGGAGTGATCAGTGGGGTGCGTGAAGGAGTGGTAGTAGACGTCTGCCCGCCACCGCCAGTGAAAAACAGTATCGATTCCCTGGTGGCAGTGTGAGTGGGAGAGACTACATCTGTATCCCCACAACAGGAGTTGCCTCCTCCTCAACTATGTGACTCTGAAGCAAAGCGAGACCTGCGACTGCATCTACTGGAGACCGAAGCATCGAACTGTCTAGAGCCTGCCGATCATGTTGAGGTGGAACGGGAAAGCTGTGCATCGGCTCTATCTCTGACCCGTGCTAGCTGCTCCGGTGAGAAACGCGCTAGCATCGCGTCAATGTCGTCATCTATAAAATCGCGACTCATCCTGCCGCCCATGCCCAAATCCTAAACCTGCACATACAAGGAAAAATAATAATATTAGATAATGAATTGCACAAATCCCGAACCGTTCAAGGAAAAACATCCATCGACTATGGACTGGACCTGCAACTTGCGATTCATCTACAATATGCTCTAGAAGATGGGTTTGTATCATGAGCATGCTAGTGGGAAGATACTTCTCCAAAAGACAAGCAGTCTCTACTGCCATGCATTTCGCGGATTCAATCGATGATGTGTGAATCTCTTTTTGGGAGACAAACTGAACCAACTCGGACAATTTGTAAATGGCTATCCGTACCTCCGATGTTAAAGACCCCGCGATTGCAATCGGCAATATGAACTGTGAAAAGCATGCAATTAATATTGTGTATAAAGAAACGGAGATTCTGAAATCTAATATGCAGAATCATGCCATGCGCAGCCTCATACCGTACATACCTGACACATCTTATGCCAATCATGGGATTTGAGTCCTATCAGTTGGTCATCCTTTGTGAATGCTATCTTGAGAGAACGCATTAGGCCAGTCGGCGTGCGAAAGGACTTGATGTTTTCCTTTACTCGTTGCACTTCATTGCCAGAAAAAACCCAAGGAGCGCGCGGCAATTGCACTCGATCGTCGACGCCACTTAGGCCAATATGGTTCCATCTTTCCCACTGCTTTCAAATCCATCCTCGCTCCTAGTGTGTCTCGCTGCCCAGTGAGGTGGTCCCATAGCAAGCTACCTACATTCTTAAAAATATGCATGGGATCTAAAAGGTGGTTAATTTTCAGTTTTTTCCAATAAGTCAGCTCATAGAAAATTGAGAAGCGTCACATTCCACTGGGAAGCGAGTCTTGGTCCACCATCCTGCGATCAAACCAGCTCAGTGCGTTCATTCTCGCAGGAGGGCGACCAAGAAATCCTTCTCTCATGACATGACCCTCTGGCAAAAAAGCCCGATGTCCCTCAAATACCATCTTCTTCATAGATTTTGACATACGAGAATCCAACCTTGGTCCACATAGAGGACATGCATGGTAACCTGACGTGACTAGCCCTGCAGAACACACATGTATAATGAGGCATGTCATAACACCAACATTGCTCAAAGAAAACTAGCAAAATAAGAAAACATGCTTTACCAGAGCATTCTCCATAACCTGGAAAGTCATGCATGGTCCACATAAGAATTGCTCTTATAGTTGCGGATCGCCTACCAATATGTTTGCTCATGTCCTCCACTACAATTCGCTCCCACAACTCCTTTAGCTCATCAATCAGTGGAGAGAGGTAGACATTCATATTCTTGACTTTGTATCGTCCAGGCACAAGCAAGCTGAGCAAAAGGTGTCCTTTCTTGGTGGAAAGCCATGGCGGTATATTGTAGTTAACAAGGACCACGGGCCATACACTATAGGAGGCGGAACGTAAATCAAAAGGATTTACCCCATCCATGGCAAGACCGAATCGTAGATTCCTCGCCTCCTTTGTAAAGTCAGGGAAAGTCTCGTCAATGTGATGCCATGCTTCTGAGACAGCTGGTGTACGCTGTAGATTCCATGGCAAGACCGAATCGTAGATTCCTCGCCTCCTTTGTAAAGTCAGGGAAAGTCTCATCAATGTGATGCCATGCTTCTGAGACAGCTGGTGTACGCTGTATACCATCAGTGGATCGATTTTTCGCATGCCATGTAGTCAACTTTGCAAAACTCTTGGTCCGAAAAATGTGACGAACATGCAGTATCAGTGGAAAGTGCCTCAAAACCTTCTGCGGAACAGTTTGTCCTTGCAAGTCATTTCCATACATGTCCGCACCGCACTTGGGACATGTGGCCAACAATTCAAACTCTCCCCAGAAGAGAATACAATCATTGGGGCAAGCATGAATATAATTATAATCCATACCTAGCTTTCGCAGCACTTGTCTTGCATCATCACGAGACTCAGGCATCGTGTTTTGGGTAGGAAAAATGTAAGATTTCAACATTCTACAAATTGTAATGAAGCACGTTATTAGAGTACTACACAGCACATTTTAATGGCTTTCAATAAAGAATCATACACATCATAATATACCTGAATAGCTCTGTCATACTCGCATCGCTCCATCCATACTTTGTTTGTATGCTCAACAATGCAAGAAGTGTCTTCAAACGGGATACCCGACTCCCATCATACAATGGAATGGCAGCCTCCGCAATTAAAGGATCTTGGGATTCTGAGTCCGTCGGAAGCAATGATTCAATCATGTCCTCTAACTCGGGCTCCAAAAAAGCAGGAGGATCGTCCATGTCTCCAGCATTCTCACCCATAGAAGGGGGTTGAGAGTTATCACCTTCTATGAGATAGTTAGTTATCTCGGACGGCATTTGTATAGAGCGCGGATGAACCCATCTTACTAGACGCAAAAGATCTGAGGACTGCAATGTATCGACATGGCCCTAATCCTGTAAAGGACGTTAAGAAGCTAACTTCTAAGATAACCCCAAACTGTTATACTTAAATGAGAGAACTTACCGCAATCTCGTAATTCAAGACTGCTTGGTCAATTATCTCAACTCGAAACTCTCCATACCATTGCACATGCTCTATGAACAAACGACGTTTCCAACGAATGGCCAATTTGCATTGCGTGCATGGACAGGGGACACGTTGATTGAGCCAAGCCTCATGATCACCACCATGTTGGTCGTGAGTGCTAGATATCTTGACTGCAATGTAATGGAATGATAATTTGATAACGATTCTATATTGTATATTGGGACCACTCCACTATATATATTTCAGGTCTTTTTTTTTAAATTTTTGTACCTATCTCTTTGAGTTCGGCTCTAAACTTATCTATCTTTGAGGTCGGCTCTAAACTATGCTCATACACATATATTTTCGTACCTACATTGCAAAGAATAAAAACCAACACAAGAAAAATTTTGAAAACACTCACTTCGATTTCTCTCTCTTTCAACACTTCCTAACCTACATTGCAAAGCAACACAAAGTAACACAAAGATTGAAGAGAAACCAACACTTTCTAACCTACATTGCAAAGCAAAACAAAGATTGTAAAGAAACCAAAACATGGCATACCGTCGTGCTCTATTCTTCTTCCACGACCTCTTCGTGTGGGCGACGCTCCTCTCCTTGCGTGCGACTCGCGGCTTGCTTCCTTGCTCACCTCCCTCTCTTGCTCACCTCCCTTTCTCTTTCTCTTTGCCTTCCCGCGCGCGTTTGAAAGAAACATTCGGGTTTTCGCGAAATGTTACCGCAGTAAGTCGTCAGTATTTCGCGACGCTAATAGCGACGTTTTTAGCGACATAGATAGTGACCCTAATACCGACACCGAAAGACTATTACCAGGCCAGATTTGAGCTATGCTGTTGGATTGGTAAGTCAGTTTATGCAGGCTCCAAGGAAACCACATTTGGATGCGGCTAGACGCATACTCAGATATGTGAAGTCCACATTGCAGTATGGACTATTTTATGAGACTGGGGTTCAGATATAGTTGCATGGATACACTGATGCTGATTGGGCTGGTAGTATTTCTGATAGACGATCTGCCAGTGGATATGTGTTCTCTTTTGGGAGTGCTGCAGTCACTTGGAACAGTAAGAAACAGCCTACAGTTGCCTTGTCGAGCGCAGAGGCTGAGTACAGGGGTGCAGCAATGGCTGCATGTGAGGTAGCTTGGTTGCATAAGCTACTTTATGATATGCATCAGCCTCCTACAGATGGGCCAGTTGTCATTTATTGTGACAACATGAGTAGTATATACTTGGCAAATAACCCAGTCTATTACGCTAGAACAAAGCACATTGAGGTGCATTATCACTATGTGCGAGAGAGAGTTTTACTAGGTCTTATTGATCTAGTTTATGTCAGCACAGAGGATCAGGTAGCTGACATATTCACGAAGGCATTGGGCGTAGAGAAGCTGCGCAAGTTCAGAGACCTGCTTGGTATGCAGGAATTGGGATTGAGCTCGAGGGGGAGTGTTGAGATATCGAGCTCCACTCTGATATGCCAAGGTGACCGTTGTGCATTTATGTCACCGACTTGTCAGTTCCAGATGCGGTTGGTACACCGCCCATGAATAATAGCTAGATGACAGCTATCCTTATCTACTCTAGTTCGTGGCTTAGTTAGCATGCCACCTTAGTTAGTTGAGTTTGGTTTGAGACCCATATATAGGGTTCTTCTATTTCTTTGTATGAGAGTTCTTTTTGGCTTACACAACTAAGAAGAGGAAAATTGTTTTCAGCCTCCACCTTTGTGTGTATTCCCCCATTGTGCAAGCAAGAAAGCTACAAGTGAGACTCCTTCCTTCTCTCCCACAATCTTGACAGGCACTAAAGGAGTTCCTGTCTCAATTGCTACACATATGAAGGTCAGTCTCTGCTTCAGATAAACTACCTGCACAAACAAACCAATTCATGTTGGTTAGCACACTTTCTAAAGAAGATGAACATTTTTGGGTTAAAGCAGACAAACTAGTTTGTTTCTGAAGTAAAGGCAATAGAAATTCTTAGAGCCAATGCAATTCCAAGCCTGAGAAAAAGCAAATTTGAGAGTACCTCACGGTCGTGTTCCATAAAGAGCGTCTCTCTAATAACTCCAGAAACCAGACTACAGCTACAACCATCTTTTAATAAATCGGAAAGAACCTTTCTTGAAGCAGACACTAGTCCCAACCAAGTCCACACATGCCTTAAAATAGGAGTCCTGAAAATCTGAGAAAAAAAAACCACAATTGCTCATGTGATCAGACGTAGGAAAGGTGACCACAACAATTCTCAGGATCACATTGTATTCTAAACTGACAGTTAAAAAATATTCAGCCATGCTGATGCCTACAAGCGCTGGCTATTCTCTGAGTCTCTTTGGAGCTTACCAGACTGCTTGCCAGACCTTTTATTCTCAATAATGGCAAATATCCCGTCTGATAGAACAGTGCCAGAAAACCCACTGCTAAAGCAGAATGAGGCTCTACAGCAAAAACTGCCATGAACAAAATCCACACGTTACGAAAATATCTTTATTTTCGTTAAAGGTTTTGCAAGTTTCCAAAACATTGTGTTCAAGCATGTGCAGAATGCAGAATGCCTAGAGCACCAAGCACTCTACTTGACTTTCTATACCATTGCTAGAATTGGTAGATTTCTCATGGCCAGTCACTATTTCTAAACACATGGAAAAAGTGATCATGTCACACAACATTAAATGCGGAGGTAATTTCACATTTCAATTACAGCAAGGCTAGAGCACCAAGCACTCTACTTAACTTTCTAGACCATTGCTAGAATTGGTAGATTTCTCATGGCCAGTTACTCACTGATGCTACTCTCTCAACATAAGATTCTAGCCTCAGACCCAGAGTTTTCAAGAAAACTAGTCTAAGGTCCTTTACGTCAGATTAACATCAGGTATATATCAAACATGTCACAAATTGGCAACACATGGAAATATTAAGGCACAAGCAAATGGACCAAACATGTCTTATACGTTCACACCGTAATCTTTACATACAATTGTCCATAAGAATTTGCATCTACAAGCATGGAAAAGGTTCCACATGCTGACCATAGATGGCCCTAAATTTTTCCATCCTTCTTAGGAACAAACTGTAGTTGTAGATAATCAGTTAACAAGTTCTAAACCTAAAAATCCAGGAATACAAGCCAAAGGAAAAATAGATACCTAAGGTTTACAAGGAAAATTCTAATCTAGAACATACTTCCCAACTCCCAGAATCTAAGCTGAAAACTTTAGAAAAGAAAAAAATGAGGCTGCAAACTTCTAATTGAAGAAGCCTTCCACCTTCAAAATGTAGATTATCCATTCGAGATTGCTATTTCCCAATCTTCTGCCTCTTCATCTCCCTTACCCTCTTCCTCTAGAAAAGAGTTTGCAGAAGCAAACTTATCATCATCGTCATTCTCATCATCAGCAGCAGCTGCTGTGCTTACAATAACATTATGTTGCACTTCACCCATAAAGGGAATCTCTCCATTTGGCTCTCGTATTTCTTGCGAAGTGACTCAGCCTTTCATCCAATTTCTCCTTGTTGGTGACCTCCAAGGTTAGCAACATTTTCTTATACCTTCTCCCCTTTTTCATTTAATTGGATAATCCATCAGGTTTTCATATTTTGCAGTGGCATGAGCAAAGGATCTCCCTTCTAACTAGACAAACCTAGCTTACAGGTAAGGATTCTTTGCAGTCCATGTTATACTTGGCGTAGCTGTCTATAACTATCACGGACCCCCTAATCACCTTTACATCACTCTCTCCGCCCTTTCCTCTTCATAAGGGATACAAACAAAGCCCACTGCATGCAAGGAAATGCATCGCATAACAAACAGTCAATGCAAGGATCCTCAAGTTCATCAAGCTTGCCTACAGCAACATCGTCATGGACTGAATTTTCTCAGCCATCCAATGTATAAGAATCTTTAAGATTGGTGCACCAATCTTAAAAATCATTCTAGCATTCTGCCACTGAAGTCCACGCACCACACATGGCCTATATGACTCAATATTGCACTGAAGCAGCTAGAAATTCTCGGGCAGTGGAAAGGCGTGTATTTCTACACTTGGATGAGAGAGGTGGACTGTCATTTTGTCCTTGGTAAGGTAAATAAAAGTCTATGAGATGGTGCACTCTATTGAAAAGCTACAAGAAGGGGATTCTTTCTTAATAAAAAATACCAAGGATGTGGATAGACTTTTTCACTCAATGCACTAGGCTATTGTTCATGAATTTATTCTCTCTCTAAGAATGACTTTGTGTCGAAGACTGCAATACCTAACATTGCAGCTAATGTGACTTTGTGTCGTCAAAGGTACCCAAGCCTGCAAAGATTAGCGGAAAATAAAAATAGAAGCGACAGTAGGTACAAAATCAGCAAACCCAATATTTGGCCTATAGTGCTAGTGGGACAAGAATGCACCCTTGAGTGGAAGAGAGACAGTAGACAAGCATTTCAAATGCAAGCAAGATCAGCATCATCACCAAAAATGCATTGAACAAAGGGACAAAACTATCGAGTTTGAAGACAAGGTTGTCAAGGGGAATAATGGCATCTAATCATCAAAACTCGAGTAGCAACAAGGATATTGATACATGAGATTTAAGATTGCACTTTATTGAACCCTCACGGGAAAACCCAAGGGAGCAATAGGTGTACTCATTGAAGGGATGACCTAGGGAATCCTTAGAAAGCTTTGTTGTGGGATCAAGAGGTGGAGCCACATGCCATGTTTGATCAGAGCAAAATACTGCTCAACTAACCAAAGGGCATACTTCTACTACAACACAGAAAGGCTATCCCCAAATCAAACCACCTCCATCCCCAAAAAACAAGGTCCTAGTCATCTCAAAGGTGGAACAAAGTTGGGCCTTTACATCTACTATCGTAGCAAAATCTGAGCTTATGATCAAAAGATCACCAACATAGAGAAGAATGTAGCTAACCCCCCTCTATAGTGGTTTTTACATATAAATTTGAATCATAAGGGATAGAACGATAACCACAAGTTGTGAGGAACTCGTCCATCCTATGGAACCAAGACCGCTATGCTTGCTTCAGCCCATAAAGAGCTTTCTAAACAAAAGACCTTGTCTTTACGATCCACATAAGGAAATCCGAGAGGCTGCTCCACATAGATTTCCTCCAAGTAACCATTCAAAAAGGCACTTTTGATATCAATTTGATAGAGCGTCCAGCCGTGGTGATTGGCTAGTGCAACCAACAAACAGAATGATATCAACCATGCAATAGGTGCAAAGGTCTCCTCATAATCAATGCCATGTTTTTTGTAAAAACTGTACACTACTACAAGGCGAGCCTTGTATTTATCCAAAGTTCCATCAACTTTCAATTTGGCACAAAGTATCCACTTGGTCCCAATGACTTTCTTGTGGCTCAGACGATCCACCAAGGTCCAAGTCTCATTTCGATCAATGCTCTCAAGATCCTTTTCCATGGCCTCTCGCCATTGGGGATACTATAGAGCCTCCTACCAACTTTCCCACTCAAAATGCGCTATATAATCTACCATAAAGACAAACACAAATGAGGCACTAGGTGCAAGCTGAGAAAATCATCTAGGGCCCTTCAAAGTGGAATCCAATGAAAGGATCCTCGAATCCCACATGGTCTACTAGTAACATCAAGGTAATGGGTCTCTTGGAGGGGGCCTAGGAATGTAAGAATCTGTAGGGAGGCTGGGACTAGGTAGAATAACCAGCACACATGACACAATCTCCGACACAGGAGGAGGAGGGATGGGCTTACAAGCCAATGTTGTGGTCTGTACAATATCCCTCTCATAAAAAACGACATCTCTCCAAACAATCATATTGTTTGTCCAAGGATCAAACAAATGATAGACTCGTCTCAAAGGAGTAGCCAATAAAAATTAGGAGATGAGATGAGAGAGTAAGCTGGCCTATCTTATCATGAGTGCATGTAAGCACCATACCCGAAGACTTTGAAGTGGAAAATGACAAGCAAAGTGCCAAAAACTGCCTTGAAAGGGGTCATCTGAGGAACCACAGCAATCAAGCATCGATTGGGGCATCAGTTAAGGATGTACACCCAAGTGTTAATAGCCTCGACCCAAGGATGCTTAAGAAGCTTTGTTGTAAACAACATAGGGCATGCCATGTTCATCACAGTCCAATTAATGTCTCTACGACTCCATTCTAAGAGAGGGAGTTGGTAAAGGTGAGCTAGTGAGTGATGCCACACTCATGCAGAAACTAGATTAACTCATGGGAGATAAACTCACTACCAAAAAAATCACTCCTCATATATCCTACTTGATGACCAGTATGATTATGTGTAAGTAGCACCCATGATGAGAAGTAGGTGAATGCATCAAATTTGTGCTATTAAAAATACTCCCACATGGATATAGAAAAATTATCCACTATCTATCAAAAATTATAACACACCATTAGGGGCAATAGTGGCTGTTTGCCCATACAAATCAACATGAATCAATCTAAGAGGTACCTCAACTCTATGTGTGGTCTAATGAGAAAATGGAGTGTGGTGTTGTTTCCCTAGTTGACCAGCTAGATAGACATTCGTGGACAATTTTAGGCGCGGTCGGTCCTCAACCATCTAACAACATGACAACTCATAGAGTGAGTCATACCCAAGGTGTCTAAAGCAATAATGCCAAAGAAGCTCATTGTTCATCGGCTCCTATATAGTAGCTAAAGCCTAGAAGTGGTGAAACTGAGTCCTTGATTGTTGGCTGGGAAAGGACCTCGGTCATCATGTAGAGGCCACTAGGTTGTGGCTCATCTCGCTAGTATTAAACTTAACGCAACCTAGACCATGGATCTTCACCAAGTAGTTGCTCCCATACCCCACATGCCTAGCTACAAGGATGAGAGAGAGAGAGAGAGAGAGAGAGAGAGAGAGAGAGAGAGAGAGAGAGAGAAAGAGAGAGAGATGTTGTGGATAGGGGTCGCATGATGGATGGCTCCATTATCCACCATCCAAATAGAAGATGATGTGCTTGGTCAGGTAGAGTGGGCCTCTCTGCAGTCTCCTCAAGAGGTAACTCACAAATGTGGACTAAGCAATAGACCAATTAGACAAGCCTCTACAATCCCCTCATGTCCAACAAACCAATCAGATAGGCCCTCTAGAGTTGAGAATGATATTGGCTGTAATGGCTACCTAGTAGCAGTGTGGATCTAGCCTCGCCACACTACCCTGATTTTGGTTACCACCATCCCACCTTCCCCTACTGGGGATTACCCAATTGAGGGACAAGGACCAACCTTTTGACACATGTTGACAATATCCATTTTTCTTGGGTACATTCTGCCACCCGAGTTTTAAGGACAACTAGGACTTTCCTTGTGCCTCACTTGCTTGATTTTGCGTTTGATTGGAATTTGGGTTTTGGTTTTTTCTTTGATTTTGATTTTAATTTTTCTTTTCTTGTCCTTGCTGCCCCGTCTAAGAGGAAATAACAAGAGACCCCTCTCCAAAAGAAGCACTATGAAACTCATCGAGAAGCTGAGTGTAATACAGCAACTGACATCAAATTCATAAAATGTAGACATACTAGGCTAAGAAACCTGCTGCACAAAATGGATGTATTTTCGAGACAGCTTATTTAGAAACAATGGAACCTGGTCATCATGGGACTTAGATCCCCCTATAGTAGAGAATTCAATGAAAAGTCACTAATACTCAACCAACTTGTGTTAGTATCATCCCGATTGGTGATTTTGAAATTTTGAAGCTCAAGGTCAAGATTTACACGATGGGTCGTATCCCGAGCTGCATAATAGTAAATCAAACGTTCTCATCGCTTCAATACTAGGTCAAAGTGTTGTAATTTTGAGTGGAATTCAAGTAAAAGATATTCCATAAGCTCAATAATACTAAAGGCGTTTCTAGCCTTCCATAAGCAAACGACCTCTAATTGAACAAGTTACAAATCTGGTTAGAATTCCAAACCTTGGACAAGATCCCACAAGTTTTGTGAGTCAAGAACATGCCTCATCAAACTCGACCAAGTTGTATAAACTCTGCACAACTATTGACAAGGCACTATAGCATAACCAAGTGGTCCACTTGGAGTTGCCATGGAGGAAAAACTATGGTATCAACTGGTTGACACTTCGGTAAGCAAGGGTAGGGACCCCATGCTGGGAATGACCTAAAGGTGTGTAGGCTAAGGCTCTCCCAAAGGTGTATGAATACCACCCAAAAAAGTAGGTCTAGAGGTCATAAAGGTTGTACCTAGATTTGAAGAAATCCCCAATGTGGTTTATGAAGATGCAATGATAGATTGTGTCTGAAATGGAAATGGTGAAAGGTGTAAAAGTTGATGGTTATGCAATAGAAGAAGTGGATGGGATGGGTGGATTTTGAAATGTGGTATTAATGAAGGTGCATTAAATATATTTTGATTTGATTAATAGATGAAAATTGAAATGATGATGATAATGGGAAATACATGGAAGAAGAAACACCATACTCATTCTAACTTTAAGGAAGAAGAGATATCAATCTTTTGCTTATAGTCACTCCTTGCCTCTTTCTATACCTTTGGATGTCAATGCTACACTTAGTGCACATAAGGATGACTTGATTGAGGATATCACTATGTATCAAAAGATTGTGGGCAGCCTAATCTATTGGACGATTACTAGGCCAAACCTAGACTACACAGTTGGTTTGGAGTCCGTTTATACAACTTCCATGAAAGCCACACTTGGATGCAGTGCGGCGCACATTGCGCTATGTCAAGTCCACATTGGATTATGCATTATTCGATGGTGCAAGCGTACCATTGGACTTGTATGGTTACACAAATGCAAATTGGGCTAGTTGAATTTCAAACAAGAGGTCTACCAATGGTTTTATGTTTTTCTTTAGCAGTATTTCCGTTACTTGGAGGAGCAAGAAACAACCGCCAGCTATCTTGTCTAATACAATGGCAAAGTACAAAGGTGTTGCAATTGCAACATGTGGGGTAGCTTATTTATGTAAGCTACCTAGTGATTTGGGGATGCAGGTAGACAAGAAGGTTCTCATCTACTATGATATCCTTAGTAGCATTCAATTGGCTAAGAACCCAATGCATCATGCACTAACCACACACATAGAGATCCATTACCATTTCATTCGGGAGCAGCTTCTGATAGGTGATATTAGCTTGATTTATGTCAACACAAAGGATCAAGTTACTAACATTTTCACCAAGGCCTTGGGAGCTAAGACACTTCAACGCTTGAGGACTATGCTTGGAGTTCACTGTTAGGTGCCAAGACTCTTTCACTATTCCTCTGTATATATTTACTTGTACATGTGAACACACCCTTGCGGGTTTACCCTAAGTATAAACACATTCTTTTATTCTTTGTGTGTTCCACACTGGTACACACCCATCTTGAATCTCCACTCTCTCTACACACTGTCGTGTTGCTGCGCATCCGAGTCGTATACACCTCCATTTCTTTTGTTGTGCATTTGTGTTAATTTCTGCGTGTGATTCATTGTTTGTGTGACGCATTTTAATAATCCGCATCCAATGTATATATTCCCTTAGTGCATGCGTATGATTTTGTTTGGATGCATGATGTGCGTGTATTAGAAAAATATTAAAAACTGATGCCAAAGGACATTATCCAGCTGATAATTTTAATGATGAACTCGAAGAAAAGTGTAGGATACCGTGGAATCAAAGGAAGCTTTATAGAAGCTGACATTTAAGCTATGAAGACAAAGGTGTAAATTCAGGAATATCATGTGTAATGGGCAAAGCTTAAGGAGTGCTGAACGGTTCCCTTGTCGAGATGGAAGAGGAAAAACCTATATTCAGGTTTTAAACTGCTTTTGGAGGGAAAAGAATAGGCTATTTTGGAAATGGACAGAATTAACGGGAAAAAGGGGAGGCAGACACGATGAAAATAGGAACAGGCCGCCTGTGCAAGATAGAAGGAGGAAGACTATCGACAAGGAGGGGAAGGATAGAGGGAGCTGCTGTAGGTGAGAGAGGCAAGGAAGCGACAATAGTAGACCCATGATCAGCTTCCAATTCAGCTTCAAGAGTTGCTTACTCTTCTGAATCCTTTAAAAGTGTGTGTCGAGGACTTCCCTGACTGACGACCTGTACGTGGTTGGAGGAGTCTGATAGCAAGAATGAAGGGGTCCATCACCATCATCAAGGGATTGGAAAGAGGTCTATGAAGGTCTTCATCAGGATGCGCGACTTGCAGTAAGGAAGATTCAGACAGTAAAGATGAATGCACGAACGTGCTTCACAACCACGACACACAGAAGGTGAAGCTCGAAGCATCAGCGATTGCGGTTGAAACAAAGGAGTGCCAAGGACAAATTGTGACAACTACGTTGGTTCTTGGAAGCTGCAACGAAGGAAACGATGGTGGCTCTTCAGAAGACGGAATGGAAGTCGTAGGTGAAGAAGATGTTGAAGACCGTGCTGTAGAAAAGACTATTGATGTGACAGAAGTTGTGGGGAGGCATTTGCAATGAAGAAAGGGGTGCATCATCGACAGACAACGGAAGACGTCGAACATATAATTGGTGATGCTATTATTATTCTTCAAGATTGAATTGGGCACGAATCCACAAACAGAAACAGATCGTGGACACCTCCGTTGGGGAGCTAATCTGATTCCAGGAGAATGATGTACCAGCTGTGACTCCCGCTTCAACAGCTGTATTACACTTTGGTGTAGGCCAAGCAGATGGCACCTGTGATTAGTCCACGCATCATCTAACAGCATCCTCTAGCAGCTGAACCTAGCAAAGGAGATGAATTTGTCCGCCTGAGGGATGCCTACGACAGAATTCAGATGAACAAGGACTAATAAGTCGCTGAATCTGCACGATTCAACTCATCATTTCCAATATGTGAGAGATGCGCCTATTCTTGCTCGTATGAATGCAAGGCTTCAGGAGCTGGATCCTTCCTCTAACCCTGCACTAGTTGCAAAATCTGGACAACAACCACCTTCTGAAACACCGCAATTTCGTCCACTGACAGCAGAGGATTTCCGTATCACACTTGGTGTGGAGAGATTTCGATGACTAGAGATCCATTTCCAGCCGCATCTGATTGGGCTTTATCAGGTTGGAATAGATGAGGTAGTGAACGTTTCCATGAGGAGGTTGCCCAGTGAGTGGTATCGCAATAGGATTGATGGTAAACAAGAAGTAATGATTGGAATCTATGGCTACAGCTCCTTCTGATGTTCTTCTAGTTGAACTTCTGCAGCGTGAAAGCCAGATTAAGAAGCCTTTGCGTGTTGTTCCCTTGTTTGAGAAGCTTGCAGATTTAGAAACTTCCGCTGCTTCACTGTCCCGTTTGTTTTCTATCGACTGGAGGCAATACTCTATTTGAAGGGTTGGATAGGAGGCTTCTGGCAGAATTGAGAAAGATCTGACCCCCAAGGATCACCCATAAGAGTTGTGAGAGCATGTGATCCACTGTCGGATGCTTTGGCACACATTATTGGCCATGTTGCTTCTACTGTAAGCATGACCAACTGAAGGTATGGTTGGCATAGATGCTTTGGGTCTTCATCAAGAAAAGAGCCTTACAACATTAAATAGAAACAGACGCTGTTCTGTCCCAGGTCATTAATCTTCTGCTAATGAGTCAGAGGAAAAGAATGATGAGCTTAAATTGCAACAAGAGCAACTAATTTCTACAGTAGGAAACATGGAATACATATGTCTTGAACTTTTAATTGTGACACTGCCCTCTCCTTTAGCCATGAATCCAATCAACAAAAGATGGAAGTTGTAAAGACTTGCTGATATCTTTTCAGCAAATAATGATGGACTTGACCTCATTATAGAGATGTTCCTCTGGAGTTTCTGAAATTCTCTGCTGATCTAGCAACTGCCAAGTTACGGAATGAACATGCTGATGTGAAGAATGTTTTCCTTCCTACTGAAACTGTCATCATACACCTGAATGTAAACAGTTTATGAGATACTTCAGATTATTCTGAACATGAACTTCTTGTAACTCATTTGATAAGGAATATAGTGAACTTTGACATCCAATATTTGAGTTCTTCTTGTTAGCCTCATTTCTTGCTGTATCTTGAACCCCGTGTTCTGCAGCCCTTGCGTGAATTCTACGACATTTCTGGTGAACCCGACGTGAAAGTGCTGCGTCATCAGCAAGATGGGAGACTCGCAAGAAGAGATGACAGATGATAATGTTATGAAGAACCTGTTTCAGTCATTTACCATGTATATGCAGCAGCAAGCTCATGCAAAACGTGACAGTGATGCTATGGATGCTTTGAAAGCTGTCCAACAGGAGATGAAGCAGTTTAATGGCCAGCAAGTGTCAACTTACCTGCATTTGTATGAAGAAAAGATGAAGTTTTTTGGGGTTTCTCAAGATGTTTGGAGCCGCTACTTCTTGCGGATCGTGGTGCGCGCTCTTGAAGGTCGAATTGCAGAAATTCAAGAGGCACATGCAGGTTGGGCTGAATTTAAAAAGGCATTAAAAGATGAATATTTCCTGGAGGATACAGGTCTTATGAATCGCAGGAATTTTTTAGCATGGGTTTCTATGCCTAATAAGGGACTTTCTGTTACCGCTCTTCTGCGAGAGTTTGAAAGCCGTTATGATCAGTTGGATGGGACTGAACAGCAAGCTTTGGAGATGCAAAAAGTGGAGTTATTTTTGCAAGCTGCAGATGCTGATTTACAGGAAAAGTTGGATGATCTTTTGGAAGATCAAGCTACTGATTCAGGTTTAAAGACTGAGTGGAGACATGTTATTGATGCTGTGAATGCTCTTGTCAAGAAGCAGCGCAGGAGAGTCAGATTGCATCGAAATACAGGATCAGTTCCTGAGAAATCTTTGGAGACTTCTTCTTCTACCCCTACTGCAACTTCTTTGCCTAAGCCTACTCCTCCTGTTGTGAATCCACCAGTTCCTTCTGCTCCAGTGCCCTTATCTGTAGATGATGTTATTAAAGGCTTGGCGGATTTGACGATTGAAGCAGTCAAAGCTGAAGTTGGTAAGTTAAAGGAGCAACTTATGTCAGTACCTGCTGTAGCACCTGCTCCAGTGACTGCTTTTCCAGCTGGTCAAAGAAAAGGGCGACGATGTATTTGGTGTGATAGTACAGAGCACCAACATTGCAGAGATTGTGATGCTTTTCAGGAAGCACGTAAGAAGAATGTAGTGTTCTGGGGACAAGATGGGAAGATATGGCTGACAGAGACTGGCGCTCCTCTTGACACGAACTTCGGTAAGGGAGGTATGAAGAAGCTTGTTGATGATATGGCTGCGCGATCAGCTTATGTGAGTGTTAGAGGAGATGCTTCAGCTTTTGGAGTCCAGCTTGAGCAGAAATCTGATGGAGACTCTGCTTTATGGTCTTCTGCCTTGGAGATAGCGAGAAGAGGGAAAGTTCAAACTTCTACTATGACTTGTGTGGGCTCTAGCATCCGAGGAGAAACAGGATGGGATTCTCCTGTTGACAGGTATTCTATTTTTGCTTATATGGCTAAAACGCAGGGTTTAGATGCCATGGTTGAGGAAAAGAGAAGAAGAGATGAGGAGGGTCCTAGCTCCTCCAAAAAGACTAGAGGGGGTGACTTTGTTTCACCACCTGTTACAGCTCCACCTATGCCAAATTCTCCAGCTCAAACAGGTTCTGATCAACCAATGGGAGACAAGCAGAAAGAAAAGAGGCAACCAAGAAAAGAGCCAGGATTCAAGCTCTTGTCAGACCTTGATATGCAAACGGATATGAGTAAGATTTTTCATGAAAGAATTTTGAATAGTGAAGTCACTTTTACTATTGGAGAGGCTCTTGGGATTGCTAGAAGAGAAATACAGGATCAGATGCAGGATCTTTTGCGGAGAAAACGACATGCGATGGAAGGACCTGCTTTACAGGGATTGTGGCATGGAGCTCTTGGGGAAGAGCATGATGATGTAGTGATGGTTGAGAATGCTTCTGTTAATCCGCAATTGGAGAAAATAGTGCAGCCTATGCAGTATGAAGATGATGAGACCCCTATTCTCATTCCTCGCAGCCATTTTTCACGAAGTCATTGGGCTAGAGCAACCACTGAGACAGTGGTAAGGATTGGAGAGAAACAAATTCCCTTGATTGCTTTAGTTGATCATGGTTCTGAGATTAATCTTATTGCTCGAGGTGTTTATGAGAGTGGCAAGTGGCCTATGGATGCAGAGCATGGCTGCGCATGAGAGCCGCCAATAATACTTCTGGTGATATGTATGCTGCTTGTCCGAGTATCAGAATTTCTATTGGTAATGTTGAAGAGGATTATCATTGCTTTGTTCAGGATTCATGCTCTTATCCGATTATTCTTGGACAGCCTTTCATTATAGAAGCAAGAATGGAAACAAAAGTGATGGATGATGGGTCAGCTTATGCGCGGATACGCAGTAAAGATGGTATGCGAGCTGTTCAGTTTATGACTGTTGGGGTAAATCATCCGAGAAACAGGGACTCCTTGCATGAGGCACCACTACCTGCGAAGGAGTTGGATTTTCATTAGGTACCGCTGTCTTGCGAGACGCCAGTGGTACGGAGCGGAGAAAAGAGGAGATCTCGCCTCCTGGCAGCCAGTCTTTCTCCAATAACTTTGTTGGGTTTACTTCAGATAGTTCAGTAAGTTATCAGAAAATTTCAGATTTGCCTAGAGCTGCCAGGCAGTACATTGGTCGTAAGGAGAAAGAGTTGAAGAATGCAGGTATTTTGCAAGCAGAAGAGCATGTAGATGGATTGTATGAAGGGATGTCTTATGCAGATACATTGTTTGAGATGAGAGCAATGCTGAAAGCTGATGTATGCAAGGGTTCAAAGATCATACCTGTGCAAACCTTGGATATGTTTCAGGAAATTTCTGGTTTTATGCTGCAGAGGCTGAGAAAACTCAGCAAACTAAATTTATGGCCGATCTTGATCAGCTAATAGAATTGCAGAGGGCTGAATCCATTCAGCCAACAGAGTTGAATGCAGAAAAATTTCTGCATACAGAGTTTCAGGATGCATCTATGCAGTCCATAGAGCCGAGGGCTGAATCCATTCAGCCAACAGAGTTGAATGCAGAAAAATTTCTGCATACAGAGTTTCAGACTGCACCCATGCAGTCCATAGAGCTAAAGGCTGAAATTTTTCAGCCAACAAAGTTGAAAGTTGCTGAAAATTTGCAGAAATTGCAGCAAAGAAAAGAGTGCTTGAATGATGCCAAGGTTGACACAAAATATAAAACAGTTGATAAGAAGGTTAAGCCGGTTGCAGGCCCGCTTCCTTCTGATAGTGATGAACAGATTGAAAGAGCTATGAAGCAGCCTATGTTGAGGGATCCTGCAAATATTGGACATAAGTTTACTGCTGAAACTCTTGCAGAATTGAAGATTGGAAATGATGATTTTTTGCTTCCAGTGGAAAAAGAATGTTTTAGAGAGATGCTTGGACGTCATGGTAAGGCATTTGCTTTCTTTCCACATGAAATTGGCTGCATTAGTCCCGAATTGGTTGCACCTATGGTCATCTTCACTGTTCCTCATGTACCATGGAATATACGTCCTATACCTGTGTAGCACACTTGCCAAAGCTGATAGAGTTGCTGAATGAGAAGATTAAAATGGGGATTTTGGAACCCTCTTCTGCACCTTATTCTAACAGGTGGTTTACTGTACCAAAGAAGAATGGTACTTTGAGATTTATTCAGGATATGCAGCCCGTGAACAAAGTGACAATCAGGAATGTGGGAACAGGTCCAGTTGTGGATGAATTTGCTGAGGCTTTTGCAGGACGAGCCATCTATTCACTAGGTGACTTGTATTCAGGTTATGATCAGTTTCAGCTTGCCTTGGAAAGCAGGGATATTACTACTATGCGGACACCTATTGGTCTTGTGAGGATGTGTACCTTGCCACAAGGTGCTACAAACTCAGTTGCTCATATGATGAATGCTATGCATAGAGTTCTTCGAGACTATATTCCGCAATATACCATGCCTTTTCTAGATGATGTGCCTATTAAGGGTTGTGCAGAAGAAGAAAAGAATGAAAGTCTTGATTTGCGTGGATGTAGACAGTTTGTGGCTGACCACTTGATTGCTTGTGAGCAAATATTGACACGATTAGAGGAGGTAAATTTGACACTTTCAGGGCTGAAATCAGTCTTTGGTGTTAATGAAGTCATCATAGTTGGGCATATGGTTGGATATTATGGCAGAAAGCCTTCTCCTGCAAAGGTGGATGCCATAAACAGGATTGCAGAGTATTGCTCGACTACTTCAGAGGTGCGGAGATTTGTGGGAGCTTGTGTATTTTACATGATTTGGATTCCTCATTTTGCTCATATTGCAGATGTTCTCTATCAGCTGCTTCGAAAGGGGCAGAAATTTCATTGGGATGAGAAGCATTCAAAAGCCATGCGTAAGCTCAAGAAGCTGTTGCAATCAGCTCCTACTCTACGCAAGGCAGATTATCAGTGTGGACGGCCGATCATGTTGACAGTTGATACTAGCCCTATTGGCATAGGTTGGGCTGTGGGACAGGATGATGCTGATGGAAATAGGTATGCTATCCGCTTTGGAGCTAAAGTTCTTAATGATCGACAAAGGAGATACCCGCAGATCAAAAGAGAGTTGTGGGGAGTAGTCACTGCACTGAAGTGTGACAAAGGGTATTTTATTGGAGCTTCAGTTATTGTGGAAACAGATTGTTTGCCTTTGCTTGGCATGATTACTAGTTGCTCGACTCCAGATATAGCGATGCTTCGATGGATTGCCTATATCAAATCATTGAATCCAGAATTTCGACACATAGCAGGGAAAGATAATCCAGTTGCTGACATGCTATCTAGAGCGAGATATGAGGATGAGGAGTCAATGCTTGCAGAAGATGATGAGACAGAGTTTGCTGCTTCTGTCCTTGTTCATGATTGTCATGTATCTACTGTTGAAGCCTTTATTGAAGAACTTTATGTTGATGAGTGGCTGCAAATTGGACAGTATCTAAGTTCATTGACTCGAAGAGCTGATTGGACAGATGATGAATTCAAGAAAATCAGAAGGAGGGCTTATGGGTATTTCTTGAAAGATGGTTTTCTTTGGAAGCATCCAAGAAAGAGAGGAGGCTTGCCCTTGAGAGTAGTTTGTGATGTAGCGATGCAGATTCAGATTATGCGAGAGTTTCATGAGAGCTCATGGGCTGGACATAGAGGTGTGTGGGCTACCTATGAGAAAATCAAAGAAAGATACTGGTGGAAAGGGATGTATAAAGATGTTTCTCACTTTGTGGAGACTTGCAGGGATTGCCAGCTTTACTCTTTAGTGCGACATCGTGATGAGTTGCATCCGACTTATCCACTATGTATGCATTACAAGTGGGTGGTAGACTTGGTTACTTTGCCAGTGGGACTTTGGCAGATGAGATATCTTGTCTTGGCTAGGGAGGATCTTACAAACTATGTTGAAGGTAGACCGTTGCGGACGAAAACCACCACTACAGTATGTAAATTCTTGTTGGAAGAAATATTTTGCAGGTATGGATGTATAGGCAAGATTACAGCTGATCGTGGAGAGCTAGATGCTGATGAAGCTAGAGAATTCTTCTCATGGCTTGGGATTAAATTGGCTCTTACTACTGCCTATAATCCAGAGGGAAATGGCAAAAGTGAAAGAGGACATCCGCCAATAGTTAAAGCATTGGCAAAAGCTTGTAGAGGTCGGATTGGAGATTGGCCGAGATTACTTCCTTTTGCATTGTGGACTGATCGCTCTACACATAGTGTGACTACTGGATACATGCCTGCGGAGTTGATGTATGGGCAAAAACCTGTTATGCCTACTGAAATTTGTGCTCTCACTTGGAGTGTTCTTCCGTGGCATGAGAATTTATCAAGGGAAGAGCTGTTAGCCCTTCGGATCCGTCAACTAGAGAGAAGGACAGAAGATGTGCAGCTAGCCATTGATCGTTTGAAGGCAGCTCGTCTCAGAAATAAGGACAGGTTTGATTTAAGGCATCGCTTGAGGCCTAGAGCCATAAAAGAAGGAGATTGGGTTCTAGTCTATGACAGTAGTCTAGAAAATCAGCATAGTAGCATGAGAAAAATGGTTCAAAGATGGTTTGGACCGTATGAAGTGAAACAGGTTTTTGACAATGGTACCTATGAGCTGGCTGAATTAGATGGAACAGTATTGAGGGTGCCTATTGCTGGAAAACGAATCAAGATTTTCAAGAAAAGAGAAGATGAAGAATATGCACTTGAAGCATTGACAGAAGAAGAGCACATAGAAGAAAGACAAGCAGAAGAGACAGAAAACATAGATGATGAAGCTGATGGAGAAACAGGTCTACTAGAATTAGAAGATGGACTCGACCTGTTTGTGGACTTGAATGATCCTGGATAGTTGGCACATCCGGAGGATGCACAGGTTTAGAGGGGGTGGATGTCGTGTTGCTGCGCATCCGAGTCGTATACACCTCCATTTCTTTTGTTGTGCATTTGTGTTAATTTCTGCGTGTGATTCATTGTTTGTGTGACGCATTTTAATAATCCGCATCCAATGTATATATTCCCTTAGTGCATGCGTATGATTTTGTTTGGATGCATGATGTGCGTGTATTAGAAAAATATTAAAAACTGATGCCAAAGGACATTATCCAGCTGATAATTTTAATGATGAACTCGAAGAAAAGTGCAGGATACCGTGGAATCAAAGGAAGCTTTATAGAAGCTGACATTTAAGCTATGAAGACAAAGGTGTAAATTCAGGAATATCATGTGTAATGGGCAAAGCTTAAGGAGTGCTGAACGGTTCCCTTGTCGAGATGTAGACTCTTGGAATGCACTTATTGCTGGGTATGTACAGCACTTGGGACTGCTGTGGTGGATATGTATGCCAAGTGTGGTGCATTTGGAAAAGCATAGGGAGCGTTGGAGCTTCTTGTCCGGAATGCAATAGCTTGGAATGCCCTTATTACAGGTTATGTTTTACATGGGCAGAATTGGAGATTAACGTTATAGCTAAAGGTGAAAAAGGAGGAAGAGGAAAAACCTATATTCAGGTTTTAAACTGCTTTTGGAGGGAAAAGAATAGGCTATTTTGGAAATGGACAGAATTAACGGGAAAAAGGGGAGGCAAACACGATGAAAATAGGAACAAGCCGCCTGTGCAAGATACGAAGGAGGAAGACTATCGACAAGGAGGGGAAGGATAGAGGGAGCTGCTGTAGGTGAGAGAGGCAAGGAAGCGACAATAGTAGACCCATGATCAGCTTCCAATTCAGCTTCAAGAGTTGCTTACTCTTCTGAATCCTTTAAAAGTGTGTGTCGAGGACTTCCCTGACTGACGACCTGTACGTGGTTGGAGGAGTCTGATAGCAAGAATGAAGGGGTCCATCACCATCATCAAGGGATTGGAAAGAGGTCTATGAAGGTCTTCATCAGGATGCGTGACTTGCAGTAAGGAAGAATCAGACAGTAAAGATGAATGCACGAACGTGCTTCACAACCATGACACACAGAAGGTGAAGCTCGAAGCATCAGCGATTGCGGTTGAAACAAAGGAGTGCCAAGGACAAATTGTGACAACTACGTTGGTTCTTGGAAGCTGCAACGAAGGAAACGATGGTGGCTCTTCAGAAGACGAAATGGAAGTCGTAGGTGAAGAAGATGTTGAAGACCGTGCTGTAGAAAAGACTATTGATGTGACAGAAGTTGTGGGGAGGCATTTGCAATGAAGAAAGGGGTGCATCATCGACAGACAACGGAAGACGTCGAACATATAATTGGTGATGCTATTATTATTCTTCAAGATTGAATTGGGCAAGAATCCACAAACAGAAACAGATCGTGGACACCTCTGTTGGGGAGCTAATCTGATTCCAGGAGAATGACGTACCAGCTGTGACTCCCGCTTCAACAGCTGTATTACACTTTGGTGTAGGCCAAGCAGATGGCACCTGTGATTAGTCCACGCATCGTCTAACAGCATCCTCTAGCAGCTGAACCTAGCAAAGGAGATGAATTTGTCCGCCTGAGGGATGCCTACGACAGAATTCAGATGAACAAGGACTAATAAGTCGCTGAATCTGCACGATTCAACTCATCATTTCCAGTATGTGAGAGATGCGCCTATTCTTGCTCGTATGAATGCAAGGCTTCAGGAGCTGGATCCTTCCTTTAACCCTGCACTAGTTGCAAAATCTGGACAACAACCACCTTCTGAAACACCGCAATTTCGTCCACTGACAGCAGAGGATTTCCGTATCACACTTGGTGTGGAGAGATTTCGATGACTAGAGATCCATTCAGCCGCATCTGATTGGGCTTTATCAGGTTGGAATAGATGAGGCAGTGAACGTTTCCATGAGGAGGTTGCCCAGTGAGTGGTATCGCAATAGGATTGATGGTAAACAAGAAGTAATGATTGGAATCTATGGCTACAGCTCCTTCTGATGTTCTTCTAGTTGAACTTCTGCAGCGTGAAAGCCAGATTAAGAAGCCTTTGCGTGTTGTTCCCTTGTTTGAGAAGCTTGCAGATTTAGAAACTTCCGCTGCTTCACTGTCCCATTTGTTTTCTATTGACTGGAGGCAATACTCTATTTGAAGGGTTGGATAGGAGGCTTCTGGAAGAATTGAGAAAGATCTGACCCCCAAGGATCACCCATAAGAGTTGTGAGAGCATGTGATCCACTGTCGGATGCTTTGGCACACATTATTGGCCATGTTGCTTCTACTGTAAGCATGACCAACTAAAGGTATGGTTGGCATAGATGCTTTGGGTCTTCATCAAGAAAAGAGCCTTACAACATTAAACAGAAACAGACGCTGTTCTGTCCCAGGTCATTAATCTTCTGCTAATGAGTCAGAGGAAAAGAATGATGAGCTTAAATTGCAACAAGAGCAACTAATTTCTACAGTAGGAAACATGGAATACATATGTCTTGAACTTTTAATTGTGACACTGCCCTCTCCTTTAGCCATGAATCCAATCAACAAAAGATGGAAGTTGTAAAGACTTGCTGATATCTTTTCAGCAAATAATGATGGACTTGACCTCATTATAGAGATGTTCCTCTGGAGTTTCTGAAATTCTCTGCTGATCTAGCAACTGCCAAGTTACGGAATGAACATGCTGATGTGAAGAATGTTTTCCTTCCTACTGAAACTGTCATCATACACCTGAATGTAAACAGTTTATGAGATACTTCAGATTATTCTGAACATGAACTTCTTGTAACTCATTTGATAAGGAATATAGTGAACTTTGACATCCAATATTTGAGTTCTTCTTGTTAGCCTCATTTCTTGCTGTATCTTGAACCCCGTGTTCTGCAGCCCTTGCGTGAATTCTACGACAACACCTGTCTAATGCTGAATACACCGCCTTTGTCACGCACACTACCTAAGCACTTCCGCTCACCCTTCAAACTGGTACCAGAGCAACGGCAAGAGAGTGCACACATCTCGAGGGTTGTACTGATCAATCTCCTGGATGCTCAACATAAAGGAACCTATGCCGCCTTATCAAGGGTTTTTCTCGAAAAATTTTGGTGACAAGGTTTTCAAGATAGGTTGGCTCTTCAAATAGATTATTTATCTCAAGGAGCAAATGAAAGCATTGAACATTACATTGAGCGTATGGAGACAATCATTCGTAAGATGAATCCCGCTCCTGATGATCCCATGCAAAAACGTAAGTTTATTGATGGGCTTAATCCTAAAGTTCATCAACGTGTTAGTTTACAACGACCAGCTATGCTGGAAGATGCTAAAACACATGCTAGATGGTGGGAAGAAGTGCAGCTTAGTCAACAACGACGGAGAGATCTCTTCAAGGAACCTCGGATGGAATACCCTGCCAGCACTTCAAGCGGGGTACCTAAGAACGTGTCTTACGTGACCGTGCCTTTAAATCCATCGGTACTGCAAATTCAAATGTGTCAAGTGTACCTTTAAATCCGTACACTTCGATCCTAGCCTATATCATGCAAACATGAATGCCTTTTATGCCGCAACCTCAATCTCCTCTTGATGAAGCAAAAGTAGCAGATATTATTGCGAAATCCCTAGGAAAATTGAAGGAGGAAATTATGAGTGCAGTACAAGCAGCTTTGAAGGAAATTTATTCGATAACAACACAAGGTCCAAGTGCACAACAATCATCGGGAAATTCAACTTCGAATCCACCTAGATCAAATATATGGTGTGGTAAGTGTCATGGTTACGGCCATGTGGCTACAGAGTGCCCAACACCTTCAAGATTAATACCTGATCATCCACCGTTCTGTACTTTTTGCCTTAAAACAGGGCATTTGGATACCAATTGCTGGCATAAGATAGGGCAAGAGCAGCAACAAGCTCGTTCAATGCAAACGAATTATAATTATATGGATCGTAATAATACAACTTATGATATTGGACCACCCAATCAACCTTTTAGGCCACGAGGATTGCCAACCCAGGGTAGACCTCTAGTACCCCTAAACAATTATAATAGTGATACCAATCGAGGGTGAAATTCTCCTTTTAGAAGAAACAATGGAAATTTTCGTAATCCAATGGGGCAGGGTGGACAACAGCGGCCTAGGGGACCAGTAATTTGTTATCGATGTCAACAAGAAGGTCACATAGCTCCGTATTGTCCAAATGCACGTAAAAATCAAGACTATACTCCTCTTTGTAGGAAGTGTAGTGGTGAAGGACATTATGAGGAGAATTGCCCTAAGAGAGAGGATAACAAAATTACTGACAAAGGTAAACAAGCCTTTAATGAACCTTCAACGTCTGTTGCAAATTTAGTTGAAGTAGAAACAATACGGAAAGATACTGGAGTTAAGCTAAAATTTATACCTCGTAAAGTGACCTTTAAGGCTGACCCTATGATTGGTGTCATTACTAGGGCACAAAAGCAACAACAAAAGGAGCAAGGTTTAGAGGAAGAGAGTCCACAATTAAATGGAGCAGTGAAGGATAAATCTAAGGACATAGATCCTAATGTAGAACTACCTGAATCGGATTCTCCACAACATTCCTCTGACCACACATTATTACCTGTGCCTTTAGCAAATCCTAAGATTCAAGTAGGAGTAGCTCCTTTTCCTGAAAGACTGATTCCTCCTAAAGAAGGAAGTAAGGAGCAATCGGAGGTAGGAAATAAGACCTTTGATCTTTGGGTTGCATTAGAAGGAATATCATTGACCATTAACCTTTGGCAATTGCTAGAAATAGCGCCCGTTTGTCGGAAGCAACTTTATCGTAAATTAGTTCGACGTCGAAGGAAAAGGATTGAGATTAATGCTTCCAAAGTAAGTGAAAATTCTTCTAAGAGAAAAATAACTAAGGATGTAAAAATAGTAGATTTGTTTGTGGATCCAGGAGCTCCAGTCATCGATACTACTATTAATGGCCACTTGCTACATGAAGTGCAGTTGGATGGTGGCTCAGTAGTTAATTTGATGACAGAACACGCAATGCAAGAATTAGGGTTGAAGGATCTAGAACCTACTCATATTGTTTTACGGGTGGCTGATCAGAGAAAGGTAACTCCTTTGGGGTTATTACGAAATGTGAAATCTGTAGTAGTTGGATTAGATTCTCATGTGAACTATTTGATCATTCGTTCGCATACAAATATTTCATCATATTCTGTGCTGCTGGCAAGACCCTGGTTATACCAAGCAAGATGCATTCAAGACTGGTATAAAGGTTCAATTGTGATTGGTCCTAGAAATGATAGGGTTAAAATACCAGTTATTTCAAAAGGGTTTTTGAAAGAGTCAAGAGATGAGGTAGTTAGTGAAATGGATGAGAGATCCAACAGTGAGTTTTATGATTCGGAAATGGAGAGGACTGATCATGAAGGGCCTTATGCCTGGTTATTTGAAACACAACACCCAGCAGGAGCAGAGAAAGTAGAGGTCAACATAGTACATCATCCTCACAAGGTAGAATAGATGGGTATTGGTGAATATGCTGTAACGTTTTTATCTGACAACGATTCGGACATTGATATTACCCATTGGTTATCTACATTCGAAGATACAACCCTAGACTGCTCTGTAGAGGAAGCAGAATACTTTGATGATTCGCTTGAAACACGTTTTCAGTTATCCACGGATCAAGAAGAGAATAATCAAGAAAATGCATTTTTTGCATACAACAGGTCAAAAGAGGTTTCTATGGATGAATTAGAGGAGGAAGAGATGCCTGAGTTAATGACATTTGATGTGGCTGACATCTCAATAACCTCTTCCGAAAGTATGGAAGAAGATGATGTTACTGATAATAATAATAGTATGCCTGAGAGTAGGATCTTAGCAGCTCTTCCTTATGGGGAAAATGCTTTACCCTTTGGATTTGTACAACTCCCAGATAGAGCCAAAAGGATTTATTATTACCAGCTAGACAGAAAGGAAAGAGAAAGGAGAAGTAAGCATGGGTGCAAACCCTTACGAAGACCACTATCTCGTGAGGATGAGGATGATTCATCTTCGGCTTTTAATAGGTTTTCACAGACTTCTCATGAACATCATGGTAATTCCGTTAGGATTATTAGAGAATTGAACGAGGCATTGGAAGTAGAGCGTGAGGCAGCGTTGACTGTTGTAAATGAAGTAATGAAGAAGATTACTGAGTTGCAAAAGGAAAAGGCAGAATTTCAGTTTAGAGAAAGGCGATATCTAGATGAGATTTCGCTTTTAGAATTTTATTTAGAAGAACAGAAGTCTAAATTCAGTGGCGGGGAGTTAGAGATGGAACAAGCTTTACCTATGGATATGAATTATTGGGAAGAATATGAAAAAACTAATAGGTTTTTGGAAAAAGATAAATATAAGGGTACTTTTGAGCCAGAGACTCAAGAGAAAAACCCTATGAGTGTTCCCTGGTTGTGTCATTCTTTTAAGCGTTCCAATGGAATTACGCAGAAGATGTATCGCTATTCTAGGGGACCACTAGTTGGTTATCGACGAGTCCAATCTAAGCCCACCAAGGTCAAATTGCAAAATATGCAAGAGGTGGTGTTGCCTCATCCAAAAGAAAGAGTAATGGATTTCACTATCTATGGGGTTGGCTAGGAGCCACAAGTTAGATGGTTTGAACTTGCAACACCTAGGTATTTTGTGGAACTGAAACAAGTCATACATTATTTGGGCTATCAAATTCAGGGCGAGGAAGATGAGAATCTACATTTGCTAATTCTCAAGCTTAAAGATAATCAATGGTCTTGGAGTGTAGATGATCAAGAATGTTTAGAAAAGAATAACAAAATCTTACGTCGATATTGTCGTAGGTTACATGCTTAATATCCATGTAATTAGAGCAGATACCTAGCGTAATTGACTCTGTAGAAACTTCATTTATTATGAAAACTCATAAAGACTTAAATGCCAATAATGGCTGTTTAGATAAATATTGGAAGGGATATACTGAAAAATCCTTTCCTGAGATAGCAAATGTCTACGGAGTAGAAGTTGATGATGCTACTCAAGATAACTTGACTATTATTCCTTATAGGGCTTTACCCTTAGTACATCCTGTGAATGTGAGGGAAGAAGCACCAGAATCAAGTACTAGGCATAGTCTGCTTGAAAATGTATCGATGCAGATATCCGAAGATGTACCTACAATTAAGCCACGAAGAATAGATTCTTTATTTATTGAAGAGCATGAAATTGAAGGAGTTAAATGGAAGGAAAAAATTTAAATTTAGGAGACCAATTGGAAACGCCACATCGTGAAAGATTTGAAGAAGTCTTACGAGCACATGTTGATGCTTTTGCTTGGTCATATAAGGACCTTAAGGGTATCAAAGCTGAATTATGTCAGCATTATATTGATCTGGAGCCAGGCACGAAACCTGTATGTCAACGTCAACGATGGACAAACCCTGTATATGCAGAGTTAGTGAAGGCTGAAATCACTAAATTTTTAGATGCTGGGTTTATATATCCTGTTGCATATAGTGAATGAGTGTCCCCTATTGTGGTAGTACCCAAGAAGAATAGTAAGAAGATTCGTATTTGTGTCAATTATAGAAAGTTGAATAGCAAAACACATAAGGATCATTTTCCTTTGCCATTTACTGATCAGGTACTTGATAAGGTTGCTGGTCATGAGCTATATTCTTTCATGGATGGGTTTAGTGGTTACAACCAAGTACTAATTCATCATGAAGATCAGTCCAAAACTACATTTACTATTGAATGGGGTACATTTTCTTATAAAGTAATGCCTTTTGGTTTGTGCAATGCGGCCGCAACATTTCAAAGGGTTATGATTGCAGCCTATCAAGATTTTCTGTGTCAATGGATGGAAGTATTTCTTGATGATTTTTGTGTCTATGGAACAGCAAAAGAAATGCCTGAGCTACTAACGCAAGTCTTTGAGCGTAGTGATGATGCAGGTATCTCCTTGAACCTTGATAAATGTGTTTTTGGAGTGCCAAAAGGAACCTTATTGGGGCATATCGTTTCTAAGGAGGGCATTGCTATGGATCCAGCTAAAATTGCAAAGATTTCTGCACTTCCACCTCCAACAAATCTTAAGCAATTGCATGGCTTTTTAGGACATCTAAATTATTATCGGAGATTTATTTCAGATTTCGCAAAGGTGGCATCACCTTTGACAAATCTGCTACGAAAGGATACTCCTTTTACTTGGGACGATGTCTATCAGAAAGAATTTGAATTTCTTAAACAGAAGTTAATTGAAGGACCAGTATTAGCACCCCCAGATTGGATAAAAGAATTCCATATTCATGCCGATGCATCTATGTATGCTGTAGGGGCTGTTTTGTGCCAAGCAGATGATAATAAGGTGGATCATCCAATTTATTATGCGAGTCGAAATTTAAGTGATACAGAAAGGAATTATACCACCACCGAGAAAGAATGCCTATCAATGGTATTTGCGGTGGAAAAATTTCGTCATTATTTATTAGGGAATAAATTTACCATATATGTTGATCATGAGGCGTTAAAGTATTTGCTTAATAAAGCAAAACTTTCAGGATGTGTGATTCGTTGGATGCTATTATTCCAAGAATTTGATTTTCAAATAGTTACTCGTCCTGGTAGAGCTCATGTCTTAGCAGATCATCTATCACGATTATTAACATCAGACAAGGAGGAAGGTGTGGAAGATGATTTGCTGGATGCATCACTTTTTATTGTGGAGACGCAAGTTCCATGGTATGCTGATATTGCAAATTTTTTGAGTACTGTTCGATATCCACCTGGTGTGCTGATAAGCATCGGAAACGTCAGATATTAATGCAAGCACGCTCCTATGGATTATTAAGGGGTTACCTTTATAAAATTTTTCCACGCGAGGGTATCTATCGACGATGTGTAAGGGAAGATGAAGTCCCAGTGGTTCTTAAGGCATTGCATGATGAGCCGTGTGGTGGCCATTTTGCCGGTGAATTGACTTCTATTAGTTGGTTATTGGTGGCCTACCCTATTTAAAGATGCTTATTATTATTGCCGAAAATGTGATGTATGTCAAAGGACTGGTCGTCCTTCTAAGAGTTTTGCAACGCCTTTGACACCCATATTAGCCTTAGCACCTTTTGAGAAGTGGGGAATTGATTTTGTGGGCCCAATTGATCCGCCTACGAGATATCGATCAAATCGTTATATTTTGGTCTGTACTGACTATATTACAAAGTGGGTGGAAGCGAAAGCACTAAAGACAGATAAACCCGTTGACGTGGCTAAGTTTATGCATGAGAATATTATTACACGTTTTGGTTACCCATTAGAATTAGTAAGTGACCGAGGTTCCCATTTCTTGAATGGTCTTATCAGCGAGCTAATGGAAATCTACAAAATTAAGGATCGCAAATCAACGCCTTATTATCCCAGAGCTAACGGTCAGGTTGAAGTAACCAATCGCATTATTTGTGGGATTTTAACTAAAACGGTTGCTTCTCACAGGCGAGATTGGGATGAACGTTTATATGAAGCATTATGGGCCTATAGAACTACTTATAAGGTGACAATTCAAAATACACCCTTTAATTTAGTTTATGGAACCAATGTTGTATTCCCTATTGACCAAGAGTTGCCCACTTTACGAGTAGTTCTATCATTACGACTAGGTGAGGTTGAATCTTTGAAACAATGGGTTTTACAATTGGTAAAGTTGGATGAAGAGAGATTATTAGCTCTACAAAGTTTAGAAGCAATGCAAAAACATTGCAAAGCATGGCATGACGAGAATATTAAAGTACGGGAGTTTAAAGAAGATGATTTAGTTTTACTTTATGATAGTCGTTATTATAAGTTTCCTGGGAAGCTTAAAATTCGCTGGTTAGGACCTTTTAAGGTTGTTCAGGTTTATGATAATGGTTCTCTTGATGTGCAGGATATTAATGCCGAAAATGAGATATTTAGGGTCAATGGCCTGCGCCTTAAACATTTTGTGACTTAGGATAGCTAGGTATAGTTAGGTTAGTAGTTAAAATAATACTTTGACTAATCTACCTTTGGATTTCTTTTCTTTCTTGGGGGGTTTTACATGGGATGCAGGTATGGCTTTTTTGTGGATGGATGCACTTTACCCTCATCTTGATGCTGATAGTTCTAATCCTATTCATGCCGGGCCTTACGATATTCCAAGTTTTCAGACGCATGACAGGTTTTTATATGCACGGAGGGGAGAGGCCTGTTGTGGTTCTTCTTTTGTGATTATTTTTTGTTTACAGTACCATCCACCATTTGGTTGTAGGTCTTGTCAGCGGCATTTATTTGTGCATGCTCAGCTCTTGTGTTGGCAGTGTCGCACATACTTTTGACGCTATGGTAGCACTGTCATGCAGGATATGATTGGTTATATCTACCAGCGTCATGATTATACTAGTGTTATTTCTCCTGAGCGTGGCGCTGGTTAGTCTAGGGTAGGTAGAGAGCAGGCAGAATTTGCGAGATATTGTTCCACTGTCTACCACCTTACTCCATCTTACCATGATTTGTAGACTAGAGTTCCATGTCCATGTTGGGATTATATCTGTTGGTATATGGATGCGACCGAGGGGCATTCTTTAGATTTTTTTACCAGTGGCCCCTATGCCCTACTATGATGATGAAGCTTCGGCTCCGCTCCATGATGTGATGGAGGTTCTTAGCGATGCACCTGATAGCAGATCTGTGACCTCTGATGTGCCTATGCTAGAGGTTATTCCTGAGCATCCTATAGCTGATAGTTTAGTTAGTAGATTTGACTTAGATAGTGATGCTGATTTCGGATTAGGGTTATTATTTGCACTAGAGGATCTTAGAGAATTTGAGGATTTTAGTTTAGAAATTTTGTTTTCTTAGTTTTTTAGGTTTCTACTTTATTTTGCATTTAAAAAAAACAAATAAAAAACAAATAACTTAAAAAAAACTTTTCGAGTTCATGTCTTTTTTAGGTTTTAGTGCCCTCTAGTTTCATTCTTCACTATAGTTAGCTTGCACACACGGTTAGGGTATTCCTTTCAGTGCTGGAGTTTGGGATACTTAAGTTAGTGAGATGGACAATTCTATATGCAAGAATGGTTATCAAGTGGAGAACTATACTACTCTAAACAACTAAGCAGTGGAAGTATTACGATCGACTAGTTGATCAAAATTGTGACATGCGCATATGATAATTCTTTTGTCTGGGGGAAAGTTTTATTATTTATTTATCTAACCCTTTAACATTGTCCTGACTAGTGTATGTTTTATGTGCAGATTTGACTATGATTTTGAGTTAGATACTGTTGCATGCTTCTCTTGATGATTCTCGGACTTGCAATATCCACGTACAAATCAGGTTGTTTCATATCTATACTCTTTATTTATATTCCTTTTGTATAAAGGCAAAGTACAACAATAGAAATTGATTGAGTTAACTCAAAGATTTCAATAGCCTAAGTAATTATAGAAGCAATATAAGTAAATATTTTAAACAAATATGAATGACACATATCTAACTTCGTATATATGAAGTCCACTCACAAGGGATGGGATTTAGCACTAGGACGAGATTAAATAGGGGGTGATGTGTGTGTATAACATAGTGAATTCCATTGTATGGATATTTGATTAGGAATCCTATAGAGTTTTCCCCTATCTTTTAGTCACTTTTCTAGCGATATGTAGGGTAGCTATGCAACAAGGTTCTCTCCACGAAATTTTGACTAGGAGTAGCGTGGAAGAGAGATGCTGAACTGGTGAGTATTCTTTGCTTATCATTTGCCTAGGCAGAGTGACTAGTATTATGCGCTAGATTAGATTCCTCGAGCAAAGTTGTTGAGCTGAAATGTTTGACCGTTCAATTAAGTGATGTATTCTTAGCCTTCTAGTTGATCCTAAAAAAAAAAACTACTTAAAATCCAATCCAAATATTATAAGTTCAGAAGAGTCTACATATTTATTCTTTTAAAAATTAAAAAATGAAATGAAAGAAAAAAGAAAGAAAGAAAGAAAGAAAGAAAAAAAAACTCCTTGAGACTGCAGGGTTTGGAAAAAAAAAAAACCAAAAGAAGATAACCATCGCCTTTGAGGTCCTGGTAGGCTGTAGGGATTTCCTTGACTGGTGCCCTGCGTCTGATGCCTTGCATCTCTTTGGGGTGGGACCTTTTGGAAGGAGAATAAATGTATATACTCTTTTGATACTGAAAAGAATGCTATTAAAACTTAAAATTAAAAGCAAAACTTTGGACACTTGGAAGCAAGGGATCATTGGCTGGTTGTTCCAGTAGAACATGGAGGGTTAGCAGTTAAACCCTAGGAGTCCTATTTGGTGTTATAGTATTAGCTTGCCTTGTTTGGGTTCTTTGTTAAGCAACGATCTTATTAGTGAGGCTATTTCAGAAGCAATATTTCTAGTAGGATAGTAGTGTGGCATTTATTGCCTCGAGGGATTATTGTTGTTTAGCGGCTCTAGAAAGCTTCCTAGTTGGTATATTCTATGCAATGGATGAAGCTCTGTTATGCACTTTAGTGGGCGAGTGAGTAAGGGGAATGTTAGTTTGCATAATTTTTTATACAATTTACTTGAAATGTTTGTATTGTTTGTGTTTTAATATGACACCAATAAGTATTTTTCTACCTTTGTAGTGTCTACTAGTTGTCCATGTGCGGTTTTGCAGATCTTGTAGCTGTGCTCGTGAGGACACTTTGCAATTAAGTGGGGGAGAGTATATTTTTTCTTCGAAGTTGCGTAGCAGTGCTTGTGGTAGCTGTGTTCGTGATGTAGCTGTGATCGTGAGGACACTTCGCAATTAAGTGGGGGAGAATTACAACACCTAAAAACATGCCATGTATTGCAACAATTTTTTGGCAAATTTGTATATAAGTGACACCCTGCTACCATCTTTTTACATTAATTTACTACAGATGCGGTGTTGGTAGTTGCTGTCTTTGGAGGCCGTGTTCTTGCAGTCTAGCCAGGAGATGTTGGTACGAGGAAGTTCTTGTACGAGAGAAAGGTGGAGTTTTAGACAAAATCTGATAGGTTTACTTAGTGAATCTCAACTATGACTGTTTAAAATTTTCCTGTAGGGATTATTATCATTTAGAGGAGATAGGACCTTGCTATAAATTAGGAGTTTTCGAGGGAATTTTAGACTTGGCAAGGTCTTGACAGGTTGATAGGATATCTTAGTATTAATCTAAGGGATGGGGGATTTCACTAGTTATGCTACCTCCTACCTCCTAAGGATTAAATTCTTTATGAAAAATACACAGCATCATGATTGTGATTATTGTCTACAGTAATACTGCAGTGATGATCAAAGGGTGATCATTGGATCATTGGTGATTATTATGGAGATTTCTTTGGGGAGATGTTGAATATCAGATTCAAGAGAATAGACTCTTGGCAAGGACGAAGTAATCCAAAGGGGACTTACCAGCAAAAGGAAGACTGGATGTACCACCTACAGACACGGAGCCTATAAGAAGGACAATCTTGGACAAGCTTATGGAGGAGTCTTTTGGTGAATTAATGCCAAAGCAGGATTTTCATGTTTGATGTTCATTATTCCAAAATGTGTTAAAGGTTATAAGGACGTACTATGTCATATGTGCATTCATCCTTGTGTGGTGCCAAAGGGTGCCAAAGGAAATTTTGCAACATCAATCCAAGATATGCAGTGGTTAGGAGTAGGGCAGATTTCTACTTGGAAACGAGTTGATGATCACGATCTATCTACGATTGATTACCAAGTATTGTGGTCCTCATCAACTAACACTCTTATACAACACATGTGGTGGTCTCTTCATATTTCAACGATCCTTCTTTTCAAAATAGAAAAAATACATCACCACCATGGACTACACTTTGTCACAAGTATATCCAAAAGAAGTTAAACACCATGATGTACAAGGTGGTAGGGGGATGGAGAATTCAAGCAACAAACTCGTCATTGACATAGATGGATCTGGTAACTACCACTTAGAAGTGGAAGGCCCATTAGGATCAGAGCATGAAAGAAGAAGTGTCTTAAATCTTTACATGCTTGATAGTGGGAATACTCCAAGGTGAAGAGGATACATGGTTATGGGTGGATTCAAGAAAGTCAAAAGAAATGGTTTAAAGAGCTATCTATCGAATTGCAGGAATGAAATAAAATCAATGCATTTACACCTATGGAAAATATTCCTACCTTGGCTTACTTTCACATTCCTTTAGTTGAGACACGTATGGCAAGTCTTTGCTCAATAATTGGAGTTAAGCAAGAGGGAATTGGTTGTGCACAAGTGAACTTTGGCTTCTTGTCCACCTTACATGAAGCAGGAGATGTTCATGTGGTCTTTAATGGACATGACCATGTCAATGACTTTTGTGGCAACCTTCGTGGAAATATAAAAGTTTGTTATGGAGGAGGAGTTGGCTACCATGCATATGGTAAAGTTGGCTGGTCTAGACGAGCAAGAGTTGTCTTTGTGTCATTGAGGTCGTCAACTAGTAGTAATACCTCACACATGACATTTCAAAGGGTGCAAAGGTGCCTATATTACCCTATGTAGGCTTTCTCATTGTACGGGCAGTTACATTCTCGTGGCGTTTTCTCTCTCTATCTTCGAGTAAACAGCGGGGAAAAGATATGGGGGCCGAATTGCAGTTGCATGTGCTTCGGATACAAGGCGCCATACAAGGAAGATGATTATGAAGCGCGCAGGCTCAGAGAGAGAGAGAGAGAATGGATGACGTGTACATGAGGAGAGAGGAGGACAGGGAGAGCATCATCCACTTGCTGCCGGAGGACTTGTGACCGGAGGACACGCTGAAGGCCATGGATACACGACATAGCCTATATGAGAGAGAGAGAGAGATGTCTAGTCGTATGGGTTCAGTCTGATGCTATAGTGTAACTGTTGTCATACGCTATACAGAGATAGACACAGTGACGCTGGAGAGAGAGAGGGTTGGAGAGAGAGAGAGATGCCATTGCCACACCTTGTTCCTCGTGAGTAACACAATTTTTTTATCCCCCAATCTGATTCAATCTGGGAGCACGATAGAGACAAGCGCGCAGGCAGAGAGAGAGAGAGAGAGAGAGAGAGAGAGAGAGAGAAAATCGATGGCACCTGTAGCTCATAGCACACAGCAATTTGTGGAAAAATATGAAGACGTATATATCGATTAGAATAATAATGAATGGTTTATGCTTTGCAGTACAATGGTGTACTTGGGAGGGAGCGATGGATTGGAAGGCGAGTGAGGGTCAATGATGAGAGAGAGAGAGAGAGCGAATATTGCTTCTCCTCTCAGAAGCGCAACTTCTATTCCAATCATTATTGATTTGACCTCCATTAATGGCTTCCTAGCATTGTTCACTTCTTGGAGTTCTTCGCACTCTTCCTTATCGCTTCAGGTTTTCTTCATAGGCTTGATCAAATTTTCAACTTCCTTCAAGCCTCACTTCATTGCAAGATGATGTCAATCTGAGAGAGAGAGAGAGAGAAAGAGAGAGAACGAACATGATGAAAGGGAGACGCCTTCTTTTGAAGCCATCAATTGATCAGAGATAAAGATAGGAGGCACCAAGATCATTCAGATATTAGGGGGGAGATCTTAATTGCAACCAAGAAGAGCAAAAGAGAAGAATTCAAGCCAATGTCTCTTCTTCTTCTTCATTGCGCAGGAATCCGTGAGCAGATGGCAAAGATATACCAGCCTTGTGGGCTGTGTTTGCTGGCTACAAGTAGGTCATTTTGGTGTTTTGGCACCCATTTAAGTTTAGGATCAGTGGTTTGGGGATGGCCTTAGTTGGCAGTGGTTTTGTAGTCTAGGTGGGACGTGATGACTCACGACCCCTCTCCTTAGGCTTGCTCCTAGGTAGCTCTATCGAGGGGCATGGCAGGTTTGGGTGGAGTTTCGTTGCCCTTGCTGAAAGCTGTCATGATTCAAAAATGGCAAGGTGAATACACTGCAGATCATAGTCTGCATTGCACTATGCTTGCTTCTTAAAAGTGTGTCCTAATAATGATTCTTGACCTGCATCCTTTGTATTTGGCAATACATAGAAGATGACTAATAGGCTCTCAGACCTTGATAGAGATTGTGATCTTGCACTTCCCTAGGAGCGCATATGACTTACCCCCGAATGGGCTAAGTTTAGCATTGGTGGACTATAACTGTGGCTAACCAATGAGGGTCTAATGAGCGTGAGTCAAGACATTGCAGTTAGCTCCCTTGTCAATCAAGATATCAAAAGCATGCACGCATCGAGCGGTGGCCGTGATGCGTAGATATGTTGGTGCTACTACCCCTTCATCCTCGTCCTCTAGTTCAGTGATGGTGACTATGTGGACATTGACAGGGGCTTCCAACATAGGGGGCTCATGTAGTGGGTGTGTGGGAGGGTAATACTTGTTTATGCATCTGCCATTAAAGAAGCATATGCCCTCACCGTCAAGGGTTTCAAGTTCTACGTTGCCTGTCCTACTAGTGGTGTGCACTCGGAACGGTCCCAACCCTGATAATTTCATTTTCTGCTTGTGGCCCTTTATCGAGTAGAGCAAAACAAGGTCTTCCTACTCAAAGTCGTGTTGTTTGACATGTTTGTAGAACCACATCTTCTATCATGCTTTCTCACAAATTAGGACGGGTAGCTAGGAGCCAAGTCTCAGTGAGTCATTCAAATTCCACGAGGCGGTTGGTCCAAGATTCCTTCCCTTCCCATCTCTCCTGCACTGCTATCCTCAAGCTAGGGACAAAGAATTCTAATGGAAAAATTACCTCAGTCCCGTAGGTCATCCTGAAGGGCGTCTGTCCCACAACCATTTTATAGGCCATCCGATAAGCCCATAGTGCTGCCATAAGTTTGTTGTCCTTGTCACTTCGTGAGGTAGAAACTACCTTTGTAAGGACATTGACTAAGGTCTTGTTCGTGGATTTTTCTTGGTCATTAGCTTGAGGGTAGTAGGGTGAGGATTTCCTACGGATGACTAAGAAGGTTGAGAGTAGGTGGGCAATCACCTCGTTGATGAAGTGCATGCCTTGGTCACTTACTAGTTCAATAGGGCAACCAAATCGTGAGATAACTTGCTCCCACAAGAACTTTGTTGTGGTCCTAGTGTCGTTTTTCATGGTGGCTCGTGACTCAGTCCATTTTGTAAGATAGTTAGTTGTGATGATGATGTATCTAGCCTGTGAATATTGTTTTACGGGACTTTGACAGGTCCAATGAAGTCGATTCCCCATTTCTCACAGTAAGATAGTTAGTTGTGATGATGATGTATCTAGCATGTGAGTATTGTGTTGCGGGACTTTGACGGGTCCAATGAAGTCGATTCCCCATTTCTCACAGGGTTTCCATCCAATGATAGGGGTCAAATCCATCTTATCCTTTCAGGCAGGAACTTTAGTCCTTTGGCACTTGTTGCAATGCTTCACAAAATTGAGCAGCATCACGGAATAGGGTGGGCCAACCACAATTGAGATTGCAGCACCTTGTAGGCTATCATATCCTCGTTGAAGTGCCCTCTAGTGATCCCTCCATGCGCTTCACTCAACATGTCATGCATTTTGTGCTCACACACACATCGCCATAGCAGCAACCCGTCTTGCCCTAGCCTATAGAGTTGATTGGCCATCAACTGGTACGGTTGGATTCTTAGATTAAGTTTCCTAAGCCTAGCCTTCTCGATAGGTCTATCGGGCTCTAGCACTTGGACTATATCATCTGCTCAATACGGTGTTAGATTGGCTTTGAACAAATCTTTCTCACTAGACAAGCTGGAAAGTTGGGCATCTAGCAAAATCGTCAGCTATGCCTTGCCCAACGACTTCTCCTATAGGTATTTGGGACATGTAATTAGCCATGTAGTGCTGATTGCCCTTGCATACCACCACAGAGAAATCCAATTCTAGAAGAAGAAGCAACCATCTAGCAATGCGTCTTGTAGTGCATGGCTTGCTTATTTACAAGATAGAGCAATGCTTGATGGTCTACGAAGAAGGTGAAAGGCATGGCCAGGAGGTAGTGTTGAAACTTCCTCACCACGAACACCATGGCCATCCCTTCCCTTTCTATGGTGGAGTAGTTCATCTCTGTATTGGTGAGTTTTCTACTGGTAAAACTCACGGGGTAATCCAAATTATGCTCCCCATGCTGGCACAAGACAGCTCCAATAGCACATTTAGATGCGTCTATATGCACGTGAAAGGTGATGTTCCAGTTTATGGCTCATAAGATTGGTGTAGTTGCAAGAGCCTTATTCAACTCCTCATATGCTCCCCATGCTGGCACAAGACAGCTCCAATAGCACATTTAGACGCGTCTATATGCACGTGAAAGGTGATGTTCCAGTTTGTGGCTCGTAAGATTGGTGTAGTTGCAAGAGCCTTCTTCAACTCCTCATATGCTCATTGGCACTCATCAGTCCACTCAAACACTATCAGTAGCTTATACAATGGTCTTGCAATCAATGCACAATTCAACACAAAGCATTGATAGTATCCGGTGTGACCCAAGAAACACTAAACTCCCTTATAGTCCTTTGGTGGCGGCAAGTCGACAATGACCCTGACCTTCAAAGAGTCAGTGGCTATGCTGTTCTTGGACACCACGTGCCCTAGGATGCATCCATGCTTGACCCAGAACTGGATTTTGAAAGGGTTCAACAACAGGTTGTAAAGCCTGCATCGTTCAAAGACTGCTTGCACCTTCTCCAAGTGTTCAGCCCAACTAGAGTGCAAGCATAGGCCATCTACAAACACCTCCAGCTCTCGTCTAAGCATATCTTTGAAGATGGTGCACATTAGCTGTGCTGAAAGGTTGCAGGTGCATTCATCAACCCAATGGGCATTACAATGTGAGCAAAAACACCCCACTTAGTAGCAAATGCAGTCTTGTGACTATCGTCAGGATGTACTTGCACTTGGTTGTATCCTGAGAAGCCATCCAAAAAGCTGTGGCCCTCGTTGCCTTCTACCCTTTCAAGCATGTGCTCTGTGTATGTCAATGGATAATTATCCTTTTTTTTGTGGTGTTAACCTTCTTATAGTTCACGCATACTCATATCTTGCCATTCATCTTCATGACTATCACAATCGATGATACCCAGTCTGGTGCTTTATTTCGTAGACGAATCTTGCCCTCATTAGCTTACCGATTTCCTCCCTCATGGCTTTGACATGTTTTGGATTCATAGGGTACGGTCGTTGTTTTACCAGCACTGCATCAAAGACCGTTGGTATGTTATGCGTCACCACTCTAGGATCCACGCCTTTGAGTTCATCTACGGACCAGGTGAACACAACCACGTACTCTTGTAAGAGCGCAATGAGACTGGCCTCTTCCTCCTCGATCAGGGAGTCAACTATAAACATCGATCGAGGCTTCTTGCCCTCCCCTGCCAAGTTGACTTCCTTGACCTTGGCAGGTCCCTCGATCGGCTCAGTTGTCTATCCTTGTCGTTTTGCTCCCAACAAGACCACTACTTTGTCATCTCTCTTAAACTTCATAAAGTGTCTCGGTAGGTCTTGTGGTATCGTTTGCTGCTTGCCTCCACCTTGTTTGTATGTCCTCTTCTTTTTTCCTTCGATCACTTGTGCCTTAGGTGAACTGGCAGGTCCCCCTTGGTGCGTTTGGTCCTCAGAGGTTGGGGTACCTCCAGGTCGCTCTCTGTACTCACCTCTCATTTAGAATTAAACTCGCAATCCTTGCTAGAGGAAGAACAAGGCACCCCACAATAAAGAAGGCACTCCCCTTAGGTAAGAGCACCGCACTTTCTCTTCACAGATAGTGCAAGATGTGCCAAACCATCAACTTCGGAGGCCCCATCACCCACTTGATAGTATTGCCCATGCTCCCACTATAGCCCAACCCACCTATGGTCCTATCATCGCCTGACCAACAACTTGCTAGCCAACTCAACGTGCCATGGGACTGGCACCCGTCTCGGAGGGGGTAATGTTAATCTCAAATCGGAATGGCGAAAAAATAAAGGAAAAAGTGCAAAAAGAAAAAAAAGAGAGCAAAGGTGTAGAGGCGGCCTCGAAAACTAAACTGAGGCAAAAAGAGCAACTTTAAAGGAAAGGCACCTCAAAAACTCTAAAAACTCTTGTAAAAGAGTGCCAGGCTCCCTCCTGTGCCACTTGTAAAAGAATAGACGAGTATAGGCTTAGAGTATGAAGCAAGAAGAGTGAATTAGGAAAAGGGACCTGACCACAATGGTTGGTCATGTAACAAAAGATGGGCCCCCATGGGGGTTTTAGGGTTTGTATATATAAAGTTCAAAAAGTGAATGAAAGCTCATTCTTTGGTGTGTGGCTAACAAGAGTTTTCTCTTCTTCTCTTCTTCTTGCTTGTGTGTGCTCTTGAGGGAGGGAGTGTGAGAGTGTAAGGAAGTGAGTGAGTATGTGGAAGTGAGGGATCAAGAGGGTGAAGCTCTTCACCATCTCCTCTTTTCTTTTCCTCTCTCTTCTCTTCCCTTCTCTTACCTTGCACATGGCTATGGAGAATGAAGCTTGGAGATGGAGGAGGCTTGAGGATGCTTGAGCTAGCATCTAGGATCATGGAGCTACCGACTTGTGTGAGGGAGGAGGCAACTCGTTTTGACATCAAGGTAATCTCAATACCCCCCAAGAGGATCGACGACACGTCGGCTAGGTGAGAGATAGCCATTAGAGCTCGCTTGGAATGCTTGAAGCAATAAGCGGTCCGTGGGTCTTGGCAGTTGAGCGAAAGCTCCCACAGGCAGCCACTTTCTGGCCGGACGCCAAACTTTGAAGGGCTTTCTAGCCCCAAATGCCAGATTTCGAAGGGCGAAATAGTGGCCCCAGACGCTAAACTTTGAACAAGGCATCTATAGGTATTTTTTGGCCAATATTTCACCGGTGGACTCTGGGTACCAATGCACCTACCATAAAGTTTTGTCACTTTCTGATTACTCTAGGTTAGTCGCTAAATATATTGTTTGATTTGACTTTGTCATTTAGGGCATACTGTATATAGATGAGTTTGCATCAAGGCAAGGAGGAGCTCAGCATGCAGATCGAGGAAAGGATTTGGCTCTGAAGGAGTACATTGGCAACCTTGTTGTAGACTTGGTGGTCTTCCATAAGAAGTGCTCACCACGAGGGCAAGAAATAATCATGAAAATTTGAGCTTTGACTAAGTTTGGATCTTTTCAAGTGATACATGTGACATCTAGCTTGGAGAAGGTGGTGCTAATCAAGTGGTCAAAGCTTCTTTACTTGTTTAACCAAACGCATGGTGGAACAGTGTGTGTGCTTGCTACATTAGGTGACATTGCTAAAGTGTCAGATCCGCTTCTCCTGGAGAAAGAGCTGATCAAGTGGTCAAAGCTTCTTTACTTGTTTGACCAAACGCATGGTGGCAACAATGTGTGTGCTTGCTACATTAGGTGACATTGCTAAAGTGTCAGATCCGCTTCTCCTAGAGAAAGAGCTGATCAAGTGGTCAAAGCTTCTTTACTTGTTTGACCAAACGCATGGTGGAACAATGTGTGTGCTTGCTACATTAGGTGACATTGCTAAAGTGTCAGATCCGCTTCTCCTGGAGAAAGAGCTGAAGGGGGAGCCCATCATTTTTGAAGCAAAGAAGGAACTTATGGCCCCTTCTCTCCATCAATGAAAAAGCCAAGGAAAATTTGAGAGTTCTTGTTGGCTACCGACTTTTTGTATCTACCATCACTATCAGTCATCACATCTATTTTTCTTGATGAATATAAGATATTTTACTTTGTCCCTATAAATGAATATTTATTGAATAAATGTGTGGTTCGTGTAAGTGTGACAATAATGTGTGGTACATGAATGGCACATTCATATACGTTAACATAATTCAACTGTAGTACTGCACTTGCGATTGTGCATAAGCAATAACGTAACTCATATCCGTACATATTACTACTTTCGATGCATTCATATGTTAAACAAAAATTAAGAGTCGTGTATTTCAAGAAACAAAACAAAATGACTTTACTCAATTATTTGAATTTAGTATCACATGAGATATTATGTATATATAAATAAATATTCCAATATAGCATAGTATATAAAAAATTTTGGCCTTCCAAGATATTATGGTGCTATAACACTTATTACAAAACCTTGCATCATTAATCTCATAACCTATGGAGGAGTCCCATTGCCATGTCAAAGCCAATTGATAAATTTCATGTCTTTATCTATGATTTTGACACGCTTTGCATAGATGGTCGCAAGCTGTATATCATTGAACAAGTTGATGAGAAACCCCTCTACAGTTGTTTGTAGGGCCTCCATAGCTGCAATAGTCCACCTTCCTACTGGTGGGCCATCCCACGCTCACACCCAAAATCTTCCCATCCCTTTTAGCTCCAAGTCTTGCATGACTTCTCGAACAACCTTATGAAAAGAACTTTTCAGGATGAGAAGCTTGCATCCACATTGGATTCTTCTTATCTCCCAAAGGGAAACAGTGCCCGGTTTCCATCTCCTCCTCTTCTGTGGTGGTCCTTGTGCTCTATGGGGAGCACTTGTTGCTGCACTAGAAAAAGCTCCACCTTGTGCTCTAGGTGGCAAGCCTTGGCGTGAGGTCTTCTCGGGGCTAAAATGGCAGCATACTTGCTTGGTGCATGCCATGCAAGCTTGAGGAAGGCAAGATGGATAAGAGACAGAGGTTGAGGGTGTGAGAATGGAGGAAGCAAAGAAAGCAAGATGTGAAAATGAGAAGAAGAATGAACTTTTAACCCATTTAAACCCCAGAACTAGGTTAATGCAGCTTCATACGCACTGTCCATCATGTGTTCATAAATCCATAATCTTTTATCGCAGAAAAGTGGCTCCAGATGCCAAACTTTGGACCAAGGGTTTGTAGGTTTTTTTTTAAAAAAATAATTTGAACTCTTGGCCACCTAATGGGTGTGTGTGTGAAGTTTTGTCGCATTCTGATACAGTTTAGCATTTTAAAAATTATCCCACACCAAAATTTTGGATGGATTGATAATTGAGAAGTCAACATTGCAACTATTGACCCTTAGAAACTTCACACCACATAGACTATACAGAGGCATTAGAAGTAAAGTCTGCAACAAGAAATTGTAAATTTTTGCATGTTTTTCCTATTGAAATTGACGGTGCTAACAAAAACTATAAGTAAGAATTAAAAATACAGCAAAGATGTACAATCAAAGTTGAGAGCGAAGGACAAGAGTAAAAATTTAATTTATATTTTAAGGGCGCATACAATAGTTTTGCACTGGGACATAGTCATTTGTCCAATGCACGAGGATAACACTATGCCAAAAAATATTACATTGCAAACTATGTTCATTCCATTGGAATGAATGCATCCTTCACTGCTTGAAGATTTCTTACAAGTTGGAAGTCCTTGGGAGTTACAATGATGCGCTTCGCATGTATTGCACAATGCTGATCATCAGTCATCAAGTCAACTAAAAAGGCCTTTACAGCACACTGTAGAGCATGAAGACATTCTTTTGTGAAGCAATTAGGTCTATCTTGACATTGTGCCAAAAACCACTTCCTGCTTTCTCTACAGTAGAGGTCTTGCACAATCTCATAAACAATTCTAGAGAAGATCACCTTTGAAATGATGAGATCAAAAGAGTGTTGATGCCTCCTAATTTCTCTCAATGCCATTGTACTTGGCTTCCACTTGTGTTTCTTGTGGGGATGTTGAGGAGGACCCTTGTGAGGGTAGCTTGAGAAAGCTAGGTTACATTGAGAAGTGGGTGCATGTGAGCTAGTAGATGCTTCAAGGGGCTAAACACGATATGGAGCTCTGAGTGGAAGCTTATTTGCAACTACCTTAGACCTAGCCATCTTTCCTGCACAAGAGATGTGAAACTCAACGAATAAGATAGAAAGTGAAACCCTCTTTTATATAACCCTAAAATGTAAGACTCATTCATTGTTAACCCTCAGATGAACAAGATGAAAAATCTAGAAAATCAAAAGCAGAAGGCAAGGCCAAGGCAAAAGTGGAATGGAAGATGAACACAAGAAGTGCAAAAAAATCCTAAATCAAGTAGAAAGGCACACAAGAAAAAGTGCAAGTTAATACTTTCGTAAAAGGGCGCAAGGCACACTGTGATTTATTTCAAGAGCACCGGGCTCTCACCCATGCAAATTGTAAAGGTAGATGGGATGTAGGAAGGAAGCTAAGAAGATAGTAGGACAATGGGAAAAAGGGCCTAGGCTATAGCCAACCGTGTAAAAAAAGGGATAAGGGGATGACTGCCCAAAAGGGATTTGGGGTTGTGTATATAAAGTTCAAAAAGTGAATGAGAGCTCATTCTTTGGTGTGTGGCAAAGTGGATTCATCTTCTTCTTCTCCTCTCTTGCTTGCTTGTGAGTGCTCGAGGGAGGGAGCATGAGGGAGTGAGGGAGTGAGCTTGTGAGAGTGCGGGATCTTGGAGGTGAAGCTCTCCACCATCCTCTCTCTTCTTCCCCTTTTCTCTTCTCTCGTCTCACACTTAGCTATGGAGGATGGAGCTTCGAGAAAGAGGCATGAGGATGCTTGAGCTCACATCATGAATCGTGGAGCTATCGGAGTACTCGAGAGAGGAAGCAACTCAATCAGGCATCAAGGTAAGCTCACTACACTTGTAGAGAGGGATAGTGCATCGGCTATGTGAGAGGTAGCTATTAGTGCTCGCTTGAAATGCTTGAACAATAAGCGGTCCATGGATCTTGGCGGTTGAGCTTGAGCTCACCTCTACATTTTGGTTTTGTTGCCAGGACGAACTGATTCAAGATTGAGGGCTTGTGCGCTTCAAATCGAGCATCGAAGTAAGGGTTTCATCCCTAAACTAGAGCTTGAGGTAGGTAAGAGATTTAGGTTTGTTAATCATAAAAAACAAGTAAGTATTTTTGGGATTGGATGTGTAGATGAGTAGGCTAAAGAAGCATGAATGCTATCTTGTGATTTTTGCTTGCATTAGGTAGGATAGGATCAAAACAGTGTGAGCACATGATAGGGTTTCTTGCTGCTATATAACAGGCTGAAAGAGAGAAAGAAGGGCAAAAATAAAATAAAATCTTGGGTTAAATGCTGGTAAGAGGAGTAAGATTAAGGTGAATGCAAACCTCGGTAGGGCAATAAGAGGCCAGGAGTGGCAAGGGAGACCTCACTTTGCATTTAAGAGATTAAGGAGAGCTTGAGAGAGAGAGAGAGACCTATTGAGGATAAGAGATTGGGGCACTAGATTTTGGAGCTATTCATGTGATCTAGGTATGTAAAACTCTCCCTTGTATGTCATTATTGCTATCTAGAAAGTCCTGCTGGAGGTCATGAGACGTGGTTCAAGAAATCAATCAAAATCGTCGTGTTGCACCCCGTCACTTCATAGTCAGATCATTGTATCCTGGTTCGATTCCCAAAGTCAGCCAGTCAAATCGTCTGACTACCACAGAATTGGACCGTTTGACTCTAGGAGTCGGACCACCAAGCCATGTCCAATCGAACACACTTTGACAGTCAGACCAACCCCTTGTTCCAATCAAACCACCCCGTCCAATCGGACAACCTCCCATATCAGACACCTCATTTTTTCAATAGGACTACCACTCAATTGGATCCAATAGGAATCTGACCAAGCTGTCCAATTGGACCACTTTTGGGAGTCGGACCACTACGGTCGAGGACCGTCCGGCACCCAGAATTGGACATCCGATTCTAGGAATCGGACAACAAAGCAGAATAAGAAAATATAGACCCAGGACTAGTTTCATAGCTCAAAGTTAGCCAAGATTGAAACCAGGATGCTCCTGGGAACCCACCCTGGCTCGCCAAAGCCAGTAATTAGATGATACTGTGACTATACAGCCTAGAGGTAAACTCTAGGAGCCCCTCGTGTAGTCGACTAGATGTATAGCCCAAAGGTTGGTCTCTAAGACTATAACCTAGCCTTGATAGAGCGTAGAGGGAGTACCATAGACCCCAAACAATCCTTAGGAATGACCAGAGACTGCACTTAGAGCCATATTAGGTCGTAGAGAAGAAGGGGGGATAGCTAGAATTGCATAATCATTTTGCAGGTGCAGCCCACACAATGATTTCTTCCACATAAGTGCATTGGAAAATGACAAAAAGCCTGATTTTGCACCATGCACAATAGAGCACCTAGCATTGAATGTACATAAGTTGAGGATTTTTTTCGATAGCAAGGAATACAAACAAACTTAATAACTCGAAGGAACCCACCTGTAGGAGGAGACCCCAACATATAGTCGGGTGCCTCATAGCCCCATTAATAGGATCCACAAAGACGGAAGAGGGACTGAAAGGATAGCAAGATTGAGGGCAAAGCGCTACCACAGCTGCTCAGATTGATCGACAACCTCGTGGAGCAGGAAGCAGGAACAATGTCATGAGCAAACACAAACCAAGGAGATGACTAGCTGGACTTGGGTGAATTCCTAGTCGCAGTTCAAGACATGGTCAATGAGTACGACATGCTAACCAAGATGGTGGTCCACAGAAGGCCAGTGGAGGAGGTAGTGGCAAGGCTGGAGGAAGAGAGGAAAGCAGTTAAGAGAGCAGTGTAGGGCATAGCTGCCTACAACCATGAGCAGAGAACTAGGAAGCTACAACAAGACATAGATGTGCATGAGACTCAACGCGTGCTAGAGCCTTAGCCAACAAAAGCAAGGCAGGACCAACCAAAAATACAGAGAAAGCACTAGAGGCAGATCTCACGCTGAGCGAGCTTATGACGAGAGATTATGACGAAGTATCTCATCAACAACATGGCTGCTGAACAGAGTGCGACAGCACTAGCGACCTCACTACTCTCAGGCCTAGGAATTACTCAGGGGGGCAAAGAGCCAATCAAAAATCCCTATGGTAGCTAAGAAATTGGACAAGTACCAGCCCAGTAGTGACTCGTACAGTTTTTTAGAGAAATTCAAGCAAGTTTGTGAAGCCAACGTTCTCACGGACCTTGCACAATGTTCCCAAGCTTTCGGATTCTACTTAGGTGATAAGGGTAGGACATGATACACTAGCTTAGACATGGCAGAGTGGGCAAACTTTTCCTGTCTAAAATATCTCTTCATTAAGAGATTCTCGGAAGCGAGATACTCTGATAACCTCATAGTCTGACTAATGAATGTCAGTCAAAAGGAAAAGGGGAACATAAAAGTCTACATCACTCATGTATGCAGCCTCTTCAAGGAGAATCCCCACCAATGAGTGACCAACTGAAAAAGAAGTCTCCACAATGTCACGAATGGAATTTGCAGCAATGAGTTGTACAAGGCTTTGGCAGGTAACTCTAGCTTGCATTGAGATGTGTTAGCTAGGGTCTTCGACGAAGCAATTAGGGTGGATGACCAGCTGAGAGAGATAAGCTCTCGAAGTTCAAACTGCGACAACTCCAATCAGAGGACCTTAGAGAGGACCATCACCTCCAACGAGGAATCAACTCCTAGCACGCAGGACAGGGGGAAGAGTATAGATCAAGACCAGGAGCTAGCCGAGGTGAGGATGGAGTTAGCATGACTGGAGGAATTGGTGAGGAAACCAACGTGATAGCACATCCAATGCGTGCATTGTGGTGGTAACCACCTCCTGGCTGAGTGCCAGGATCCTAGGTCTAGGCCTTGTGCGAACTGTGGTAGATTCGGCCACGATGCCATGCACTATAGATTACTTAGGAAATTCCTCTATGTCTAGCAATACAACCCGTCATACCTAGGGGAACAAGCCCTCGAATTTCCTTGGAAGAGGAGCCCAGCTGGCACTTCCAGTACCAAATGATGCAAAGCCCATCATCCCTAGGATAGAGATCAACGTGATGGGCACCCTAGCTCTTCTTTCTCTCTCTTCTTCTATTTTCCTTGCCTCCTCGGCCAACCTTTCAACTTCTTCCTTCTTCTTCTTTTTCCACTCTGTCGCCTCTCTCAGGGATTCCTTTTTTGCTCTTTCCAGATCTTCTTCTTCCTTTTTCCTGCCCGCCTTTTGTTTCTTCTTCTGAGTTGCCTTCCCAGTGAACTCCTTTATTTTTCTTCGTTTGGATTGAGCCTCCCACTCCTCCTTCTTTGTCTCAGTTTCTGTCCGGTCACTCGATTGCTCCTTTTTTTGATGGGTCAATGACCTATCTGGGGTCTCATCTGCTCCTTTGCTTCCCTGTTGGGCCTCTTTCACAATCTCCTAGATGATGGCCGTCAATATGCTTCCATACCCGATGAAGGAGGCTTTCAAGGAGGGTTTCTTCCTCTCCGTACTCTTAGATGAGGGGGACTCTCCACTTGCCTATTTGTTGCGCAAGGCTAGTGCTTTGGCTGCTTGGTCTATTATTTTGCGCACATAGCCATTCCAATTCACCTCATCCGGGGTGCGGGCTGCCACATTCTCCAGCACAGGTACACTGATCCGGTGCATTAGGGAATTGTAGCATTGGTTGGAGAAGAGGGCATGCACCAACTTTGCCTGTAGGCGAATCTCAGCATCGGGGATGTCTTGTAAGCTAATGTCGTTGTTTGTCAAGACTTCTTCCCTATTCATCTTCAGTAGGGCATACACATCCCTTTTACGTTTTTTCTCCACCCTAGGTCCCAGTCCCAGTGCTTTCTCCACCAAGGCATGGGTAAGCGGTACCTGCACTTACTGGGCATTGCCCCCCCACCCACCCTCACCATTCCGCACTCTTGGTTGGGGTTGTATGTTCTCAAGAACTCCACACACTTCGTGTGGTCAAGTTGCTGTGCAAACTTCTCTAGGTACTTGTGGAGGTGGCATTGTTCCACTATCCTCCTTGCGGCCTGCTCCTTGGCCACCATTTTCTCAAGGTTTTGAATGCTGCGGAATTTTAGCTGACTGTAAGCACGATTTTCTAGGCTGATGCCGTAATGCACTCTCTCTTCTTCTGTGAAGAGGAGTTGGTGGGCCCGGTTTTATTGTGACATCTCTTGTTCCTGTCATGAACCATACTTTCCATTAGTGCTATAATTATTATACATACAAAAATTTGCTGAAAAGAAAGATTTTATGTTTGTTGAATGACAACATTAAACTCCAATACTGAGCGTGCGCATCGTAGCTGCTTATTAGCTGTTGAATTGCCTCTAGAAAAAACTCCTAAGTCGACTTCCTCGTTTAGCCTATGGTCTGAGCTTTCCTCTGACATGATCGCATTCTTGTGCTCCACCAAGCTATCGATCAGGTTGCACAAGCTGGTGAGATCCACTTCTCTAGTGCTGCTTGCTTGATCCTACTTTGTACCTTGGTTGTCCGTCTATGTCTTGGGATCTTCTCCTACTTGTGGGTTCCTTGAGGTGTTTATTTGAGTGAGTTCCTTGACTTATTGCATCCAATCCTCAATTTACCTCTGCTCAATATGTGTGTGTTCTTTCCCATGAACTCGTGCTCAATCAGGCTTTCCGCTGTCCTTAAGTGTACTTCAGGTGCAGGAATTTAGGGTAAGTGCGGAAAACAAGTGTCTAAATAAATTACGCACCCTCTCACTTCATTTTAGGCCTAGTAGGCTTGTTGACCCACGTCTGGCCGTCTTGTCCGTCCTTGGGTTGTTTGTCCAAGTTGCAGGGGCCGAGTGTGTCAGTCAGACGCGGGCTGAGGGCCGGATGGGGTCATAGGCCGAGTGAATTCACTCGAACGGGCCAAGGGATGAATGGTAACTAGTTCGAATGGGCCGAGGGCCGAGTCGAGTGGGCCGAGGACCAAGTGGTGCGAGTCGAATGGGCCGAGGCTAATAGGCCAAGGCTAATGGGCCGAGTCGAGTGGGCTGAGGGTCGAATGGTGAATTCAGTCGCGACTTGTCCGAGTGGTGCTGGGCTAAGTCAGCATGGCGGAGGGCCAAATTTTAAAGCTGGTTTGAATGCTTCACTCGCACGGGCCGAGTGAAAGGCATTTGAGTATAGTTGGTTGAGGGCTAAATGTCAAATGGGCCGAATGGTTCAAGGGCCGATTTTAGGATTCGGCCCAGAATTACCGACACTCGGATGGGCCAAGCTGTGCACAACGACGGCCACGTCGTGTATGATTTCATTGAATCTAACGATCTGCACAACCACCGAGCACGATGCCTTCCAGATCACAACCATTGAATCTAACGATCTGCACAACCACCGAGCACGACGCCTTCCAGATCACAACAAATACATAGCAGAGAGGTCCTGATGTACCTGAATCGGAGGAAGAGCTCTTCAATAGCAAGATCGAATCAAATCAATGCTAGAAACACACTCTTATTCTCTCTCAATGTAAGGGCATGAAATGAGCTCTTCCCAATCCCCTTGGCTCTTAAATTCCTTCCCGGGTAAGGTTTCGGTGTCCCCAATCACTCACTTGCCAATATTATCATCCCAAGCGCTCTTTTTTTTCCATTTTTGCATGACTTGTGCCCTATTTTACCCTGTTTTACAATAGCAAACTCTACGCTTTTCCTATCTGGTTTCCTAATCCTATCATACTTTAAATGCAACAACGGTCGAAGGTAAAAAACTGAAATGATTTCTCCCTCTTTCCCAATCATCAAACCAGCAAAATAACCCGAAATACTTACTTGTTTCGAAGATAAAAAACCCAACTTCCTACCTACCTCAAGCTCCGGTTCAGGGATGAATCCCTTACTTTGATGCTCCATATGCTGTGCACGAGGGCTCAAGCTTAAATCCGTTGGTCACGACAATGGAACCAAAATGTGGGAGCTTTCACTCAACCACCAAGACCCACGGACCACTTATTGCTTCAAGCATTCCAAGAGATCTCTCATGGCTATCTCTCACTTAGTCGACGCGTCATCGATCCTTTCGGGGGGTAGTGAGCTTACCTTGATGCCGAAACGAGTTGCCTCCTTCCTCACACAAGTCAATAGCTCCATGATCCTAGATGCTAGCTCAAGCATCCTCAAGCCTCCTCCATCTCCAAGCTCCATTCTCCATAGCCACGTGCAAGGTAAGAGAATGGAAGAGAAGAGAGAGGAAAAGAAAAGAGGAGATGGTGAAGAGCTTCACCCTCTTGATCCCTCACTTCCACACACTCACTCACTCCCTCACACTCTCACACTCTCTCCCTCAAGAGCACACACAAGCAAGAATAAGAGAAGACTCTTGTTAGACACACACCAAAGAATGAGCTTTCATTCACTTTTTGAACTTTATATATACAAACCCTAAAACTCCCATGGGCGCCCATCCCTTGTTACATGACCGGACATTGTGGCAAGGTCCCTTTTCCTAATTCCCTCTTCTTGCTTTATGCCTGAGAGCGGAATTTAGGTGACGGAAAGTGCTTAAAAATAGCTAAAAATTATGAATATCAAGGGAAAAATATTCACCGTCAAAGGCAGCGGCTCGATCTAGGACGATTTTAAGCGCCAAAGTGCTTTTAAGGCGCCCGAGCGACACTTGTTGATTTTTCATAAATTTTCAGACAGTCGTGCGGGTTGACACGAGCTACTGGCCAATGCGGGATGCTAAGCCGGACGCCCAGGATTTTTCAGAGCTCGATTCCGAGTCCGGACGGGGGAATGGCCAAGAAACCGGTCAAGATACGAAGAGGTGGACAAAATTTGGCCAAAATGGGCAAGTGACCCTTGGGAGCCCAATTTTAAATGTAGCATGAAAGTTTGATGTAGGAGATGAAAAAAAAACGTGGAGAAGAGGGGGCGCCATACTGCGCCGAAAAATGCGCTTGAAGGATGATGATGCCATCTCCAGCCTGCAAACAACCCATGCCAATCATCATTGCCCCTCATTCCCTCCTGGATGCCAATCATTTCACCGCCCTTCACCCGTCAAATGATGCTCTCTTTGAAGATCTCTGATTTCAGTCTTTCTCTCCTCCCTCCCTCTCTTCTACATCCTTCTAAAATAGGTCTTTCAATGATGCGTAGAAACTCTGTACATCCTAAAAGATGAATATAAATACGACGGTATGTAAAAAGGGGTTCTAACCCCTATCAAAGAAAAGAAAAGAAATGGAAATGTATAGGCAGTTGCTCATTGCCTTGCGAGGGCCTGGTAGGTTCCTGGGGACGAGTCAGACCCGGGGCCGATACCTTGTCTTCCTAGGGGTGGCTTCTTGCTGGAAAGAAAAATGACAAAACAAGGAAGGTTGGAGCGAAAATAAAAGTGAGCGTTGGAAAAGGATTAAGTGTTGCCTTGCGAGGGCTTGGTAGGTTCTTGGGTGCCGAGACAGGTCCTGAGACCGATACCTTGTTCTCCTTGGGTCACTACGCTCAGCTCCCTCCTTTTTACATGCCCAAGTGTGTTCATCCAATACAAACCCTAAAAGAAGACATGTACTGAAAGAAAATACTCTTTGATCAGGCTATAGGAGTCCTCGCCTTGTAGGAGCTCCTAGTTGTATTGTCTTTAGTTGGTAAGTAGTTCAGACTTCCACTTAGGGCAACCTCTTTGATAGGGTTTTTTTAGTTTGGCTGTGTTGGAGTAGCTGGTTAGTGACTCACTTCAAATCTTCTATTAGATGATGCTAGGCCTACTCCTTGTGGATGTCATGCCTTGGTTCTGTCCCGGGGTAGGGGAAGCATTGTGCTGAGTTTTATTATATAATTGTTTTGTATCAGTTTGATGCTTCTTTGGTTGTTTATGTGTAGATATGTTCGTGGATTCGACGGGCTGAGTCGCCCTATCCCGTGGTCGCCAATGAGAGCGGAATTTAGGTGACGGGAAGTGCTTAAAAATAGCTAAAAATTATGAATATCAAGGGAAAAATATTCACCGTCAAAGGCGGCGGCTCGATCTAGGACGATTTTAAGCGCCAAAGTGCTTTTAAGACACCCGAGCGACACTTGTTGATTTTTCATAATTTTTCAGACAGTCGTGCGGGTTGACACGAGCTACTGGCCAATGCGGGATGCTAAGCCGGACGCTCAGGATTTTTCAGAGCTCGATTCCGAGTCCGGACGGGGGAATGGCCAAGAAACCGGTCAAGATACGAAGAGGTGGACAAAATTTGGCCAAAATGGGCAAGTGACCCTTGGGAGCCCAATTTTAAATGTAGCATGAAAGTTTGATGTAGGAGATGAAAAAAAAACGTGGAGAAGAGGGGGCGCCATACTGCGCCGAAAAATGCGCTTGAAGGATGATGATGCCATCTCCAGCCTGCAAACAACCCATGCCAATCATCATTGCCCCTCATTCCCTCCTGGATGCCAATCATTTCGCCGCCCTTCGCCCGTCAAATGATGCTCTCTTTGAAGATCTCTGATTTCAGTCTTTCTCTCTCCTCCCTCTCTCTCTTCTAAAGGCAAGTTCATGTGGGAAGAAGAAGGAAGAAGAAAGAATGATGGAGGCTTGTCCGGCATGGATCGGATTGCTCCACGGGCTGGAAATGGTGATTGGTGATTGTGCTGGACATGAAGTGCTACTGATTTTCAGATTTGCAGCCATGGACATGAAACCCGAAACACGCAAATAAGCGATAATTCAAAATTTTCAAAGGAAATTTGAGATTTTATGGCTTTGGATTGATAAAATGTTGTTCATGTGGGCTAAAAATTGTGTATATTGCTGTTTTTCATGAGTTCTTGCTGGTCATAATCAGAAAATCAAAAAAATATGCATCTTGTGGTTCAAAATAACATGCTAAAACACGTAAAATATGAAAAATCAAGGGGAAATGATGGTTTTTTGGCATAAAAATGGGAAAGTAAATAGGAACACCAACTAAACTTTCACTTTTCTACAAGAAGGAACTAAGGGCCATAGCCCATAACCTGTATTGAATTTTCAGTAATTAAATAATGCAAAAAATAAGGGAAAATACAAGAAAAGGGTGGAAAAACCCTAAAAAATAGGGGAAAAATACATTTTGGGTTTTGAAAAATAAGGATAAATAAGAGCAATGTTTGTGAATGGTTATGGGGACTGAAGCATGAGGATTTGCCTCAGTTTAACCCCACCTTCTTGTTCTAGTGTGTCTCTTTCCGTTTTTACACATAAAATGATGGCAAAATGTCCTATAAATCTATACCACAATGCAGCATTTGATTGATGGGAGGGTAGAGTGGTTAAAGTGTGTCTAAATGTGGAGTAAAATGATGAAAAGATTGCTGTTTTTGTTTGCATGCCATATAGGTCGGTGAATAATTATAAAATAAGGGCCTAGTAGCACGAGGGTTCCCTTGGTGCTAGGTTTGTGCAACGCCGCATAAGAACGGTAGTTGAAAATCATTAAAAGGATGTTTCCCACATGTGCACAATATTGATTTCATAACTGTTTGAGCACTTAGCATCCACACTATGCATAAATCATGAAAATATTTAAAGGGTATCAGAAATCCTGGATGCACAGCAATTGCTTTCATTAGGACCTTGACCCACGTTGAGTGAGAGACAGGGCACCCTAAGCCATAGGCTAGTCGTGGGGTCTAGGGAAAAGAGAAGTAAGGAAAATGGTACATTCCTGTATACGATTAAACGGTACCTTGAGTGGATTTTGTGCGAAATGTTTATATGTTGAGCGACGCATCGAGGGGCCAATTCCCAAGGTGTAGGAGAGTCGCAAAGGGGTGGCGGCACTCAGCCGTTGGAGGACCCCCTATGTCTGTGCTTCGTGCCATTAGGCAATGTGTAAGGGACTCCCTCTGAGGAGTAGTGGGTGAGAGAAGAGTGGACTACAAACGACGTAATACAAACGCAAGATATTTAGGAAGGCAATGTATGTGTCATCAACGCTCCTGGCCGCGAGGCCGTGGGGTCGTTGAGCGCGTGTGATAGAGGTCCAGCTAGTGCAGAGCCAGTGCTGGCCCGTTCTAGGTTCCATCAATGCCCTAAGCCTATACTCGTCTATTCTTTTACAAGTGTCACAAGAGGGAGCCTGGCGCTCTTTTACAAGAGTTTTCACAGTTTTTGAGGTGCCTTTCCTTTAAAGTTGCTCTTTTTGCCTTAGTTTAGTTTTCAAGACTGCCTCTACGCCTTGGTTCTCTTTATATTCTTTTTGCATTTTTTCCTTTATTTTTTCTCCATTCCGATTTGAGGTTAACACCGCCCCAGATGTCCGGGCGGTTGCAAACATTATTTTTTACCAAGATTTCACCGGTGGACTCCAGGGGACCTGATACACCCTATCTTCAAGTTTTGTCACATAAAAATATATGGTAGTTAGAAATCTCACCTTCTCGAGATCATCTTGTATCTTTATTTCCTTGTATGTTAGCAAGGCACCTCTTTGGACAGAGGGATCTACAAACTCCTTGGTAGGAAGCTGGGGCCTTGGTCCACCAAATAGATCATGATGTAGTGCTTCAAATTCAACATCTCGCACAAGGTAATCTTCTTCAACTGAGGTAATATGCTCCTCTGCTGCTATGTTAGCACTCACTGTATCTAAGCTTGTGCCATCATATCTTCCAATCTCTGCCATCATCGGATGCATATCCATGTAATCATAATCAATCAGGTCTCCATTAAATCTCTAACTAGGATGGAAAACAACTCTTCTTCTTTCATTTCCAAGTATTGCAACACATTTGATAGAAGTAAGTATTGTACACCATCTACTTCAATGGGCGTCAAGGAGTCAAGGTTGGTTTTGTTGACTTGTGGTTGTTCTGAAGAAGATGGCACCATGAGAGCCAACCCTTGCTCTACCACCATCACCAGATGTTCCTCTTCAACATTTATGAGCTCTTCAATCGGTTATTCTCCCGTGTATGTGATAGCAACAACTTGTGGAGTTGTATCTTCATCTCTCTCCTCCTCTAGGGATGTATCCAATGCAAGGAGGTAAATTGCCAATGCACAACATCCCAACCTATTGGTCACCTTCATAGAGTCTCTCATGATTCGAATCTAGCCAATCCTAATAAGGAAAGTACTTAGCTTGTCATGCCTACTTTTGAAAGAGGTGAACCATCAAAAGTGAAGGGTAACTTCTTTTCATCACATGCTCATGGCAATTATACTTTAAGACAGTTTAATAGCCCTAAAGATGATCATAGACATGTAGATGAACAAGATGACATTAAGATGGATGAAGATTATCATGGATGTGACCTCTTTTATAAATCCTTTTACTATTGGCCCACTAATGTGCCTAAATGAAATGCAATCAACAACCAAGCTCATGTTGATGAGGGAAGAATGATGGAAGAAGATTAGCTCAAGATCATTCAAGTAAAGAGCACATCTCAAATTGTCAGCCTCTGTCACTTGGTTTTGGACAACCCTGCCTTAGGAAACATCCTTAGAATAAGGATTTATGGAGACAACACTCTTATGGATAGCCAAATAATAATTTGCAACCATTTTACAATGAGAAGGAGTACAAATAAAATATCAATATCACCAACTTCAAGGGGAAAAAAAATTCACCTTTGGAGGGGGAGGAGTGGATAGACAAACTTGAGATGTATTTCACTATCTATTCTCAAAGTGATGAAGTGAAAAGTTATTCCAAAGGTGCTATACTTGGTGCATTGTCCATGGGAACAGTGCATACTATATGTAAAGGATCGACGTGGGCCACCAGACACCTATTCACCACTTTTTGGTGATCCATCCTTGCTTGAAATACCATGAGCTATTTCAGAGGAACCCAAGTCATGTCGCATCCCTCGATGGAGTATGTGCAGGTAGCAATGGTGCTAACAAAGTGTTCCAAGACCTGAAGGGGGGGATCCAGCCATGAGAGCATGCTTTCAAGGTCGAAGTTCTTAAAGAAAACTTGAAATATCTATTACCCTGGCTGGCAAAGATAGTCTCATGGATCCACTCATCAAAGTGTGCAAGAGCATCCATCGTAGGTGTTGGATATTACAACTTGTGGTGTTGGGATTTTTAGGGAGACTATAATTTCTAAAATATTTAGAGCCACACACTTTCCACTGGTAATAGTATCCTCAGCTCGGCTTCAAATTTTCATGCCATCTAGTTTAAAATAGAAGCTAACAGGTGGATTTTGCATTAACATTGTAGTTTCCTGGTGCATTATACTCAAGGGCCAATCATCCTCCATTTGCAACACTTGGGGCTCATGGCCCTCACAAATGATAGTAACATCCACACCTGCACTTTCACGCATGTCTTGATCAAGGCACAACCATTCACCCTTGAGCATCCTCCATCTACAATACTTGAACACTAGGCATAAAGTCTATCGTGTGACAAAGTACTTATAATTGGAAAGAAAAGTTAGCCCATTCATCGCAAAGTAAGATAATAGTCAACTAAGAGAGAAAAATTTTACCTGAAAGCCATGTCCCTTGTTGTGACTTGACACTCCACTATGTCAAGATTGTGAGTCATTTTTTTTGTCTAAGTTTTGCCTAGAATCCTTGTTACATAATCCTCTGATGCACTTTTTATGACGTACGTACTTTTGGTACGTCTCAAACCCTTACATTCCTTGAACATGTGTGCAAAAATTGCAATTGGTATAAACTAGCTTAGATGTACATTCTTTAAGCCAGTGCTTGGCTTCATAGAATTCAATATGTCTGTTGAAATTTTTGTGCTACACATGTGCAAAATGTCGCTACTACACAATGGCCATTGTATGCTATTGAGATTCGATATGTGTATAGAATCAAGGATTCCATATTCTTGACTCCCCTTGGGCAATATCTACTTGGAGTCATAGAGAAAAACAAGGTCATCTGCAAGCTTCTTAGTTGTATGCCCCTCAAAGAGCAATCTACCAATTTCGAGGTGGTAACACTTAAAAGAACCTGTGAAACTCTCAACATTTTGCCACTCATAGCAATCCGAAGAGTATACTTCTATAAATTATACGAGATAAGTAGTTACATAGATATCATGAAATTTCTCATTCTCAATGAGTTGCAAATACTTACTATTTGCAATGTTTCATTCAAAGGGCACAGTGGGCGCAATATGTATTTGTTTTTTCATGAATACATGTTGTACAAACGCCTCTATTACAAGGTGAGAATCAACATTCCTTTGTTTAAGAGCTAAAATTTTACCTTCCCAGTGCTTTCATACATCTGCAATTGCAGATGCTTTCACCTTGAAAGCTCTCTTCATACTTGGACACATATGTACCTAAGACAAGCAATGATACGTATCAGTGATCCAATTCCCTTCTTCATCTTTTCTGTTACATACTTCTATTGAGAGAATGCTTGTTTTCATGCATTATAACCTATGCATTAGATGTAAAGAAGTATGTATTAACCCCTAAATAATAAGCATTTTAAGTCTGTTTAGTAATCATCGATATGCCATACAAATCAATATGGCATTAAGAGATGTTTACACTTTTGTAAACACACACAAACATCGATATCAAAACACATGTGGATATGTACATCGACACAAAGTATAGATTCAATTTCAAGGCATCACTTTAGTCATACCATTTATGTGAAATATAATGAAAAGAATAGCACAAGAATACTCATAGAATTTTACCAAAATAAATTTTATTATAATGAATAGGAGTCTGATTTGACTCAATACATTGTATGAAATGTGGTATTATAGAGTAGTTGTTACAAGGATAGCAACCACATGGCATGGAAATCTTAATAGGCATATTGGATTGACACTTGAGATATTCTAAGACTTAACACATTGTGTGTTATATGGATGATATGATACAAGTGTTTCATGGATCATTGCTAATTGGCATGGAGATCCGAATGGACACATAGGACCAATAAAGTAGAGGATTTTTGAACCATTTACTTCCAGCAGATCCATATAATCTAGCACAAAGGAATCACTCACCACATCACAATAGTCAATCGAGAATTATGAACTTCACCTAAACCTTGTACAATACTTGCATGTACAAAAAATAACATGTATGAATCCCTTTTAACAAAAATACTTGCATGAATCCCTTTTAACAAAAAATATCTAGATAACTGCATGAATAGAAGCAATACAAAATAGGGCCAATTTACCTATAAGCTAGTCTACTGAAGATAATATTGAATCGTTGATGTGATCAAAACCCATTGCAAATGATGGACATAAGAAAACATCAATCCCATCAAACATAAAAGTCACTAATTAAATGAATAAATTTTGGCACCACAAAGTATGGCATATTTACCTGTAAATTGAGCTATAGAATCTATGCTCTACCTTGTGTTAAGTGCTGCAACAACAATTGATCCTTAAGTTAGAACTAGCATCAAACCCTATTGTAAAGATAGTAGAAAAGGGATAATGTAGAGAGGAAGAAAGAGAGAGCGTGTGAGTAATCGGGAGAGAGAAAGAAATGAGAACCTATCCAATCTTGCCCAAATTGATTTTTGCAAAAGACAATGACAAGAGTTAGTATTTACATGAAAGTATATTGAAAAAACATTAGAAAAGAGGAAACACAGAGAGAGAAAAAGAGAGGAAGAGAGAGGAAGAGAGAGATGAGCACTTATGCAATGTCACCCAAAATGATCTCTGTAATAAAACAACAACAAGGGTTAGAACTAACATCATGTTATATTGAAAAGATATCAACAAAAAAGAAACCAAACAAAGAGAGAGATCAACACATTTGCCTCTTGCTCCAAATAAACTGTGCAAGAAAATAACAATTAGAACCAACATCAAATTCTATTGAAAACACAACATAAAAGAGAAATAACGTATAGAGTGAGGGGGGAAATAAAGGAGAGACAGAGAGAAAGATAAGCACCTCTATCTCCTGCCCAAAATAACATCTGCAATAAAACAACAATAACAGTAAGAAATGACATCAAACCCTATTGAAAAAATAGTAAACAAGAGAAAATGAAAAGAGAGATGGGCACCTCTGTTTTATCCAAAATCTAGAGCTGCATGGAGAAAAAAGTGTAGAGGTAAGCAAAACGCTCAAAACCCTAATTACTCTTAGCAGGGAGCTTCAATGGAGATGAAAATTCACAAGTATAGAGAAGAGAGGGAAAGTGGTACGTTGCTCAACTTTTGGGTAAAACTGACTTCATGAGAGGGAAAAAAATTTGAAATTGAAAATTCTCCAAAAAAGGGGGGGAAATACGAGGTGAGAGAAACTCAAAATTTGTGTACTATTCATTCTCCCTTTTTTTAAAATCCCCCACTATCCATTTTTTAATAAAAAACCCAAGATTTGGAGAGAGAAGGTTCACCCTCCATGGATGCCAACATCTAGCCTTCCTATTGGACAATCCAAAAGGCCCACATCTTAAACTATATTATTTTTAAGGGCCCATTTGTGAGTTCATTTTTTTCTTAATGAATTTAAAAGAGAGAGAGAGAAGAAGAAGAATAAGAAAGGAGGAGAGTGAGAGAGAGAAAGAGAGAAGGAAGAGAGAGAGAGAGAGAGAGAGAGAGAGAGAGAGAGAGAGAGAGAGAGAGAGAGAGAGAGGGAAGAGGAAGAAGATGAGATAATGCGAACACATAGAGAGAGGAAAAATAAGATTAAAGAGAGAGAGAAAGGAAAAGAAAAATAATTTAAAGAAAGAATGGAGAGAGAGAGAGAGAGAGAGAGGGAAGAAAAAGAAAAAGAAGAAAGAGGAAAGGAGGGAGAGAGGGGGAAAAAGAGAATTCTTTTTTAAATTATATCCTTTTTGATTGACTTAGAGAGAGAAAGGAAACATAATTTGAGAGAGAGGTAATAGGGCCTAGGTTTTCTCTCTCTTTCTCTCTCAGTTAGATTAAACCTTTTAATTTAAACTTTTCTTCTAATTAAATATTTTTAAGAGTTTTTTATTTAAAGTTTTTTTGATATAGTTTTTCACACACTTTGAGAGAGAGAGAGAGAGAGAGAGAGAGAGAGAGAGAGAGAGAGAGAGAGAGAGAAGAAGAAGAAGAAGAAGAAGAAGAAGAAGAAGAAGAAGAAAAAATAGGAAAAGAGGGAGAGAGAGCTTGGGGGAAAAATAGGAAAGAGAGCAGTCTTTTTTTAATTAAACCTTTTTTGACATTGTTTTTGACTTAGAGAGAGAGAGAGGAGGAGGAAATATATAATTTGAGAGAGAGAGAGAGAGAGAGAGAGAGAGAGAGAGAGAGAGAGAGAGAAAAGGAAGAGAAAGGGAAAGAGACGAAAGAGAAAAATAGAGAGAGAAAAACTTGAAAGAGAAAGAGAGAGCGAAAGAAAAATGAGGAGAGGGAGAGAGACAAAAAGATAACAAAAAATCGAGACAAAGAGAGAAAGGGGAGGAAAAGAAAAAGGGAAGAGAGAGAGAGAGAGAGAGAGAGAGAGAGAGAGAGAGAGAGAGAGAGAGAGAGAGGGAGAGAGAGAGGGAGAGGGAGAGGGAGAGGGAGAGGGAGAGGGAGAGGGAGAGAAGAAGAAGAAGAAGAAGAAGAAGAAGAAGAAGAAGAAGAAGAAGAAGAAGAAGAAAAGAGGAGAGGGAGAGGGAAGGAAAAGAGAGGAGAGAGGGGGAGAAGAAAAGGGGGGAGAGAGAGAAGAAAAGTGAGGAGAGAGGAGGAGAGAAGAAAAGGAGAGAGAGAGAACCAAGAGAGGAGAGAAAATAAACTAAAATAGAAGGCAGAGAGAGAGAGAGAGAGAGAGAGAGAGAGAGAGAGAGAGAGAGAGAGAGAGAGAGAGAGAGAGAGAGAGAGAGAGAGAGAGAGAGGGAGAGGGAGAGGGAGAGGGAGAGGGAGAGGGAGAGAAGAAGAAGAAGAAGAAGAAGAAGAAGAAGAAGAAGAAGAAGAAGAAAAGAGGAGAGGGAGAGGGAAGGAAAAGAGAGGAGAGAGGGGGAGAAGAAAAGGGGGGACAGAGAGAAGAAAAGTGAGGAGAGAGGAGGAGAGAAGAAAAGGAGAGAGAGAGAACCAAGAGAGGAGAGAAAATAAACTAAAATAGAAGGCAGAGAGAGAGAGAGAGAGAGAGAGAGAGAGAGAGAATTAAACATAGGGAATTGTTGAGTGAAGTTGCTATGCGGTAACTTGCCGCTTTGTGACAGCGAAGCTGCCACGATGTTTTATCTCAATTCGGTATTTGAACTACTAGAAACTACCTAAAAAATAGCTAAATTGGAGGCTAGACTCTAAATTAATTGGAACATATACAATTTGACATTGAGTTAAAGTAGATGGCTTACTAGGTCTCATGTTAAAGCACCTGACTTACTAGGTCTCATGTTTTAGTAAGCATGCCCCACCATTGTTTCTTTTTGACATGTCAAAACTAAAATTTATTTCACATGTAAATTTCGTTGGGGTGAGGGACGGAGAGCCTTATGGGAGGGGCTTAAAATCACCCCTCCACAGCACCTCCCCCAAGGCCTTAATATTTATCCACATATAATCTAGTCCATTGGTTGCATGTTTGACATATATCCAACTTGTGTGATGGCCTTGTTTTACACAACTTGTTGCTACCATGACAGTACTTACATATTAGCTCACGTGTCATTACATGAAACCACTTTCTTTCAGAGACATTAATAATATGGAAAGACTTTCATTGGTTCTTTGAAATTCTTACAAAAATGTAATTGAACTTGCACTCCACTTTATCAATCTACATTTTTCCAACTCTATATCCATACTCATAGAAACTACCTAAAAAAGACTAAAAGGAAGTCAATTAATTAGGACATATATAACTTGACTTATGATAAATCACATGACTTATTATGTCTCCTATTGCAACAAGCATACTTCATCATGATTTTAACAATATATTTTCTTAGGGGAAGTGGTGCAAACTTATCCTCCATGATGCATCTATAGCCAAATGGCAATGTCAACTGCACCATGGAGTTGTAATTTTGCATTCGTTCCCCAAGGTCATCCACTCTTCCCCCAAGTCTTTGATTTTCCAAGTGTTGAGGCTTGTGTGCAAGAAGAAATCTAAGAGAGGGATAGACAAAGAGAGAGAGCATGCACTCACAATTGCTAGGATGAGCTCTAATGCATGTTCCTCAATGAAGAACCGAGTTAAATTCCACTCTCCCATGAATCATTGAATCTTTTAGTGAATATGTGTACATGCCATGTACACATGTGTGTGCATGTGAAGAGATATGTGTATATGTGTATGCATGTGTATATATGTGTGTGCATATATATGCATGTGTATATATTTGTATACATGTGTAGATACATATGTATGTGTGGGTTTAATACGCATGTTTCCATTCATATGGTGTCATAAGTATGTGTGTCTTATTTCTCCGTCTCATCATTTTTCTCTCATCTCCTTTCTTTTTTCCTGAGTCCCCTATTTCTCATCCTTTTTCACCTCATATATATATATGTTGGATATGTGTGTATTTGAGCAAGTATATATTTGTGCATGGATGCATCTATTTGCATTTTTGTATATGCATGCATGCATGTGTGTGTGTGTGTTTCATAAGTTTGTATCCATTCTCTCTCCTCTCCTTTATTTTCTCTCTCTCTCTCTCTACATTTTTCTAGCTTCTCTCTCTCCCTCTCTCCATTTTTTGTCAGTCATATGTTTGTGTATACAGGTGTATATATGCATACATGAGTGCATGTATTTACACATGTGGGCATGTGTATGTATGTAAGTGTGTATATATATTGTGTATGTGTTTTTAGTGTATAAGCATGCATTATGTGCATATGTTCAACCATTAAAATATCATTTCATAATGAAATTTCATCTCTTTTTATAGATACATGCATTTGTGGATGTGCTTAGAGTATGCACACATTGCGTTCACAAGTTCAATCACTAAAATATTATTTCGTCTCATACATTCAGCTAAAAAGAAAATTTATCTCTCTAGAGGGAGAGGGAGATGGGTACCAACTTTTCAAAGACCCACCTTCCCATTTTTCCTCATAAAATCACCCTCAATAAAACCCCTCTTTATTTCTTGAATAGCAAACCTATCTCCTTTTGCCAAATAGGCTTGGGGGATTTCTTCTTAGTTTGGGAGTCACCCAATAAAACCTTTAACTAATAAATAATAAATATTTAAAGGGAGTATTAAAAAATTGAATAGAAAAAGTGTGACATGTTTTATTCATGAAAAATTAATTGATAAGGCGTTTTCAAAATAGGCATTAAACACACATGATAGGAAGGGTTTAGATATAGACCCCCCTTGCGAGTGAAAAACCACGTAAAGGATATTGAATTAAAAAAATATACATGCATTCCTTTGGGAGAATTTACAAAAATCAACTTCTCTTAAGCATATATAAAGGCAAGGACTCTAGTCCCATTAACCCCTAATTCTCCTAGCCATCTATCTACATATCTCTATGCATGATACTTACATGGATTACATGGATTGCACAAAGATATACATCATCAAAAAGACTAAATAAGTAAGCTTCTAGTGCCTCTAGGAGGGCCTTTAAGGATGTGGATTGCATATGCTTGGCATCTCCATAACTCCAAAGGACCTCTTTAACTGCTTGAGCAAAGGGTGCTTGTCAAATCCATAGAGCTATGTGCTCTTTTGATATTTTTAAAATCCCCCTTAGCACTTTCAAGTGATAGTTTATTCTCCATCTAATCTTTTGCTCATACACACATGCTAGGGAAGGCCATATTTGTTGGGAGTTGCATGGGAGATTGGCAAGGAAGGGGAGTGTGGTTAGCTTCGGGTTGCTACTAGCTACATGTCCAATTTCGGTTGGGGGAAAAAGCATGATGTTCTGGCAGAAATAAGATTGCTTTTATGGAGGACCTCATGGGCCTTTTACTATGCCCATGATGTTGTATTTTTTCCTTTACTCAATTATATCAATATGGGTTTGATTGCTCTTAGTTCGATTATGGAAATGATGGGTATCACCATCACTCTATTCATGAGCTATTCATTCTCTTCATCTCCACCCTCCTCATATCCACTCTCATCATCTCTTCTATTGATTCGTGATCGTGGCCAAAGGTAGAAGTAGAGATTATGCCCCACGAGGAGTTTGGGATTTCTTAATCTTTCCATGGTGGGTACATGAACACGTGACTAGTGTGGGAGCTCTCGCTCAACTACCAAGACCCACGGACCACTTATTGCTAGCTCTCACATAGGCATGTGCACTTTCACACATACAAGTGTAGTTGGCTTACCTCCATACTTGATTGAGTTGCCTCGTCCCTCAAGCACCCCAGTAGCTCCACAATCCAAGGTATAAGCACCCAAGCAAGCTCGATCCTCAAGCTCCAAGCTCCATTACCATACATGAGACAAGAGAAGGGAAGAGAAGATACAAAGCTTCTCCAGCATGGTCCCTCACCCTCACACACTCACTCCCTCACTCCCTCACTCCCTCACTCTCCTCTCCCTCTCTCAAGCACAAGCATAAGCAAGAAAAAGAAGAAGAAGAGAAGAAGAGAGCTAGTTCTAGCCACACACAAGAATGAGCTTCTTCATTCACTTTTTGCCTTTTATACAAGCCATAATCACCTTTGGACACCCATTCTCTTTTTTACATGACTTGCCATTTTAGCCTGGGTCCTCTTTTCCTATTTCCTTCCTATTTACATTGTGCATTCACCCATGCCCATCTACATTTACAAATTGCAAAGTAGGGAGCCTGATGCTTTCTTACAAAAATTTAGGATACACCTTTACATTTAAAATGCACCTTTCCTCTTTTACATCTACCCTACACTTTTAAGGTTGCCCTTCCACTTTTGGCCTTTTTTCCTCCTATCTCTTTAGTTGGGCCTTTTCTTTTCTTTTCCTTGAGTCTTTTTTATTTTCTTTGCACTGGGGTTGACATTACTCCCTCCTAATCAAGTGCAAGTTCCATGGCACTTGCTAGCACTTGTTGATGAGGGCTAGGGTGGTTGAAGGGTTGCCATCTGGATTGATGATGGGGCTTTGTGGAGGTTGGATGCAGAGAAAAAGCATCACAAAATGGATGTGAGATTGTGGAGGCCGAGAGTAGATTGAGTGGGTGATGGGGACCTCTAAAGTCAGCGGTTGGTCATAGGTTGTTGATTGCCTGAAAAGGGAAAGGGAGTGCACTACTTGGGGGTGTGCCTACCTCACCGTGTAGTGTGGGGTATTTTTGCCAATGAAGTTGGGAGTTGGGTCAAACCTCAGGGAAGCCTGCGGTATTTTCCAACATTTGAGGATCTAGTTTGTGTACAAGGGGAGGTGCTATGGATGTGACTTAGGGCGACAAGTTTAAACCGTAGGTGAGTGTAAACTCCCTAGGTGTGTCATGCTCTTCATGTGCCCTTAGTGTGAAGTGGAGGGATAGTGAGGGCTAGAGGGTTAGGCATGAAGCTGGCCAACTGAGGTTGCCAGATGCATCTAACATAAGAACCCCTAGGTGCAGTGTTTGTGGCACTCTGATATTACATGAAAATCTTTATTCCTTCCCTTTTGCTTTGTGTTGGTTTGTTCTTTGTTTTCTTATTTCTTTGTCTTTGTCTTTTTCTTCCCCTCCCTTTTTATTTTGGGAGATACTTTGGGAGGGACCACACTAGACATCATCCTCGTGCTCTTTAGTAGTTACATTTTGAGGGGGCCTAAGAGATTTGCTAAGGAATGCATGGATTTGTATGTAGCCCTTTTGGTTAAGTCTTACATTGAGAGGGTTATTAGATAGGAAAGGGTGATTACTCTTTGAGAACCTGCTATCACTCATGTCTTCCAAATGGCTCATGCAAAAAGCTGGCAAGAGAGTGGCCCTTAACATCAAGCGAGCCATTACACAATTGACTGTCCCTGCATTGATATCAAAATAGAGGGGTGACAAGTGCTCTTATTGTGCTGCTGAAGGTTTTTGTTCTAGTAGGATTCGCAAGAGGTAGAGGTAATTACAAGAGGTAAGGAGAGTGGGGTCGGGGTCCTTGCCTCAAAGTTATTATCCCAAATCTTTTGGTGCCATTTACGTTGGGATTCATAGCCTTTGACTTTTCTTGGATCTTCCATGACCTTATCCTCCTAGTACTTTGCAGGCTTTCTTCTCCATAACGTGGGATTTTCAACCCTCTCATCTAGCCACTGCTTCCCTAGCCTCTTCAAGACCTAGATGGCTCCTTCAATCACTTGTGGGGGCAACATTTGATTCAGGCTAGAAGGGTAGAAGAATTCAAACTCAAATGGCCTACACCCGTTCTTCCATTGCTCCCAATGTTTTAATTTTAGCACCCAATTGATAGGCACTTGTTCCTCAATTTGCAATATCTAGACATCGAGCACTTCTTGTGGTCTAGCATTAAAATTCCTTCTAGTGAATTTAGCCAACTCCCTACGTTTCCTTTTTAGCCTCCATCATTCTTTCTATAGTGGCAGGATCTTCTTCTTCTTGGCCTTTTGTTTCTATTGATGGAGGTGGGGGCGGGCTCTGTTCACCAGACTATGCCTCTATGCCATCAAGTTTCTCAAAATCAGGCCCTTCTTCCCTTGGTGATTTTGCTTGGGCCGTTGTGGTTGCCTACTCTCGATGCTCTTGCTCTCCAATTCCAATCTGCTCTAACTCTCCCATCGAGAGCTGTGCTTGCATCAGAAGTTGCCTTTGCTGTGTTAATCTTGGGCTAGTGCTAGTTCTTGGGGTGTGCTCTTGGAGCCCATATGGATCTCCTTGAGATCTCCAACTTCCTCTTTAGCCCTTCCACAGAATCATCATCTCCAACTTGAGTTACGTGAAGCATTGTGTGCAGGAAGGCATGTTGCTGGACTTCTAGCCTTGCCTCCACTACTTTGACCCTTGCTTCCACCATGATTTTTTCACTTTTCTACTAGGGCAAGGTATTCGGCTAGGTCTTTGACCCTTCCAAGATTCCTCTCTTCCCAGGCCTTGGCCTTCTCCTCCATCTTTCCTTGACTTTGACTTAACTCCTGTGATAGCATTGTCAACACTTTCTCTTGTTCTTTCCAGATTACCAGCATCTTCTTCTTGTCTTCTTTGTGACAATTTAGCTCTTCTTTCAGTTATTCTCACTCTTGGAGAGTCCCAAGGAGTCGGTTTTCTGTCTTTAGCAACATCTTCTTCTTGTCTTCTTTGTGACAATTTAGCTCTTCTTTCAATCATTCTCACTCTTGGAGAGTCCCAAGGAGTCGGTTTTCTGTCTTTAGCAACATCTTTTTCTTGTCTTCTTTGTGACAATTTAGCTCTTCTTTCAGTCATTCTCACTCTTGGAGAGTCCCAAGGAGTCAGTTTTCTGTCTTTAGCAACTTTTTAGTTGAATTCTCGTCTTTCTATGCCTTAGCCTCTTGCAGTTCCTTTAATAGTCATTCCTGTGTTGTCTCTCCTTATGGGACTTCGAGGTTCTTTAGTTGTTCTTCACCCTTTTTAGCTCCTCAGTGAGCTCCTCTTTGAGGTTCTTTAGTTGTTCAAATTGCTCTTCCATGTCCTTTTTCCCCTATATATGAGGCTTGAGAAGTCCATTTCTAGCACCATTTCTCCTTCTACCTTCTCCAATTGGAGTTCCTTTGCACTTTCTTCTTCCTTCTCCACCTCCATTTTCTTCTTGCTTCTAGTTCCTTCTTTAGATCATTCACTTGCCTCCTCTGATAGATGGCTATCTACTTCATTTTCTCTAACTGGTAGGCAACAAATGCATCCTTCTCAATCTCTAGTTGTGTTATAGTGGCCTTCCTATCTTTCTCCATCTTTTTGAGTTGGTCTAGAAGCTCATACACATATTTGTTGTAGTTGAGTTTTTTCTGTTGGTATGGCTAATGGCATGGACATTATCGATGCTTTGACCTTGGAGTTCTTTGGGTCTTTTCTAGATTCTGCATCCACAACAATAGGTCTCTTTGTCCCTATCATTGGGGCTTTGCCACTTGGCATTGGGCCAAGTTTCTTCACTTATTTCAGCATGTAGTACTACACCCATACCAACACATTGCTTTGGTCCACTCCCACTTTTGAGGTCTCTCGGGTGGTTGGCTCATGTGGCAATGAGGGTTGGTGGTGGTGAGTACATGGGGGCCTTTCCCTTGCCTAGCATAATGGGCCCTTGAGGTCTTTCTTCTATTGCAGCAGTGGAGCATGGTTCATCACCTGGGCTTCTCCTTGTGAACTCTATGGGGCGGGAGGCTTGCTCTACCAAAAATTGCAAGGCTAGGGCCATTTGCTCGTCATATTCTCTTTTCAACCTTCCCTCATTTTCTATTTGCTTTCTTTTTCATTCCTCTTTTGCCTTCTAGACTCCTCTTCCACCTTTCTTAGTCACTCCTCTTATTCTTCCTACTTCTTTTTTTGTTCATCTTCTAGCTTTTTTGACTCCTTTTGTGCGGCTTCTAATTCCTTGTCTCCTTTTGATGTGGTTTTATTCTTCTTCCTTGGGATGTTCAACTTGATTTTTCTTTTTTTGCCTTGGCGTGATGGAATTGAGCCCTCCTTCTCTTCCCCACTAATAGTTCTCTCACTTGAAGCCTCTTGTTATTGATGGACTTGGAGTAGAGCTTCCTTCTTTTTTGCGGCTTGCTTTGCTTCTTCCTTTTGCACTCTTGCGGCCTTGTCATCCCCTATGTTTCTAGTGGAGAAGGAGATTGGGGTGCTCATCTTTATGGGTGACTACATAGGCGATTTGTAGGCTAGTGAGAAATCGGGGGTTTCTTCCATCACCTCTTGTCTTTCTAAGTCTCCAATGGCCTCTTGGATGATGGCGATGAGCACACCTCCAAAACCTATGTTGGAGGCCTTGATTGCTGGCTTTTTCCTTGTTGTCTCTACTGTGGAAGCGACAGACTCCCCACCTACTCCAGTGGCTAACACTTTTACTGAAGATTCAATAGTCTTATGCACATAGCCATTCCAATTGATTTCACCTAGAGACTTAGCCAGAGGCTCTTGAGCAGCTGCACTCCAATGCTACTCATTAAGGCATTGTACCTTTGATTGGAGAATAGAGCATAGATTGTCTTTGCTGGCTTCAACCTAATATTAGGATCAAGGATGCCAGCTAAATTGACTTCATCATTCGTGTATACTTGGGCCTTATCCATCCCTAGCATACCGTAAACATCTCTTTTGTGTTGCCTCTTGGGCAGTTTGTTGACTAGCCCTAGAGATCTTTCCACCATTTCAGGGCTCAACTCTACTTCTACTTTGCGAGTCTCTCCTCCTTACCTCACTGTCATGATGCCACAGTTCCTATTAGCATCAAAAGTTTGCATGAATTCTACACATTTTTGTTGTCAATGGCCTCGCCGACCTTCTCAATTATTTACCAAGATTACACTAGTTGTCAATTTGTTTTACCACTTGCTCTTTCATTGCCATGTTTTCAAAGTTATGGATGCTTTTGAACTTAAACTGATTAAAGGCTCTTATTTTCGTCGTTAGGCCATATTTGGCTTGCTCTTCTTCCATGAATGGAAGCTTGCTACCTTTGTCGTGCCCTACCCTCTCAGGTTCCTGTCATGATGTAGCAGCCCATTATTAGTTCACTTGAAACAAATTTTTGCAAAAAGATAGGGGCCATGAATATATGCTATGGAAATGTGAAAAGCTCAAGTATAGAATGAAAATATTTGCTTCAAGTAGCCCATATAGTCCAAACAAGAATTTCATGAAATTTTTTTAAAAGCACAAATTGATTTTTATCCATCCTTTTCACTTTTTTAAAAATTTGGTTTAAGGTTCAAGTTGTGTCTTCTTTTCCATCCCTTACCCCCTTCCCCCCAGAGTGATGAAAATCCCTCCTAGGATTGGAGGATGAAGGGTGAAGGGCATTAAGCGCATGCTTGTTGTGCTTTACTTCGTCATGAGCCAATCGTAGAAGTTTGGGTTATACACCAAGTGGGTGTGACAGTCCATGTCATGAGGTCTAATGCCTATGTGTGTAACGTAGGTCAGGACATCACTGAGAAAGTCATCGGATTTTATCTTGCTAGCAATGTGCAGTTCTTCCTTGTTCAAGATTTGATCAAAATAGGGGTGGGCCATGTCCTTTTCTAATAGTTGATTGCAACTGATGGCCAACACTAAATGAGCCACATAGGTTGGTCCGTACTTAGAGGTTTGATTGCCTATGTCTACTCTACATTGGTCATAATTTGGCAGCCCTTTTATTCCCATTGGAGACAAAAAGAGCGTACCATTTATGTAGAAAAGAAGAGTCAAATCTAGCTAGCTTTTTTAGCTCTTCTAGCTCCTGGCTTGTTGTTGCAGAGACTTTACTCCTACTATAGGATGTGATCAGCCATTGTTTGTGAGCTTTCTCTTGAGAGATATCGTTAGCGATCAATTCCTTGGCTACCATGGGATTCTTGAAAATATGAATTTGGATTCTTTCGAGGTGCATGACAAGGAGCATAAATGTACTACTAACAGCTTGTCTAGGAGGCCTAAGTCCAGCTATTCATAGCTCCTAGCTAGTGATGTGAAGGTTGTATCTAATCATCTAATGCAAGTGGTTAAGTCATCCCCCATATTTGTGGCTAGGTTTGAGAATAAGGTAAGGATAGATCTACATGCATAGGAGGGTTTGAGGCTTGCAGAGGTTGGGATTTGGATTGGATAACTTAGGAGCTCATGCCTGCTTTGTGGATTGGTCAATAGGGTGTTTAGCGGCCACTTGTGCGATGGGTTGGTTTTGGGGCTCACGTGATGTTCTGCTTTTTGCTTGTGGAGCAATTGGGACAATGGGAGTGTCAGACTAAGTTGTTCAGTTGGTTGTGATTTTGGTCGATAGACTTGTTGAGGTTCTATGGATTTGGTGCTTTTTGGGTTAACCGATGTCTCATTCTTGGCTAGCTCACTATTTTGTGGAGGTGGGCTAGAGGGCTTGGATTGAGGGACACACATGCCGCTTGTAGTCTTGGGTAACCAAATCCAATCATTACCTTTGTGGTAGCCTTGAGTGCACAATGGGTCTTTGGGCACCCATTGCAGCTTGACCGTTTGTCTGTTTCTATATCGCTAGCTTTGTCCCCTAGGCTAAGGGCATGAGGTTCTATAGTTATGAGTTCATGTGATTTGACTTCTAGATGGCTGTGGTTGTCGTTTGGGCACCCATTTGAGCTACTGCTTAGTGGTCTTGGATGTGCCTCCTTTGGCTTGCGGACAATTTGTCTTGGCAGAGTGGAAAAGTAATGATCCCCCTCCTTAGACCTTGCATTAGATTTCTCTGTTGGTGGCCTTACAAGCTTCGATGGAACTGTGCTGCCCTTGTTAAAAGCCGTTACTATCTTAGCATTGCCAATGGTGAGGTGAATGTGCTATGAGTCATAGTCAACTTTGCATTGTGCTTGTTTTTTGAATGTGCATCCTAGCAGTGATTCCTTACTAGTGGCCTTAGTGTTAGACAACTTATAGAAGATCATAGATAGGCTTTTAATCTTGATAGAGACCACTATTTTATACTTTTTGAACAGTGAGTAAAACTCTCTCCCAAACGGGTTGAGTTTAGCATTGGTAGGCTGTAATTGGAGCTAACCAATGAGGATTCAATGATTGTGTGTAAGGATATTAAGGTCAACTCTCTCATCAATAATTGCATCAAAGGCATATGCCTTTTGGGTAGTCACTGATATGCATAGATAGGCAAGTTCTACTACTTCCTCATCCTCATCCTCTATCATGTTGATGGTGGCTACTTTGACGTTCACATGGCATTCTAGTGTTGGAGGCTCATGCAATGGATGCATTGGAGGGTAATACTTCTTGAGGCGACTGACATTGAAGAATCCTACTTCCCCTCCCTCTAGGATCTTGAGCTTTACATTGCTAGTTTGAGTAATGTTGTGAACTTTGAAAGGACCCAATCCTCTGAAATTCATCTTCTGCTTATGGCCTTTTATAGAGTACAATAGCACTAGGTTGCCTTGCTCAAAGTCATGTTGTTTGACGTGTTTATCAAACCAACTCTTATGTCTTGTCTTTTCACAGATTAGCGCATGGATAGCTAGGAGTTGGGTCTCAGAAAGGTGTTCTAGCTCTACCAAGTGCTCCGTCCATGCCTCCTTTTCATCCCATCTCTCTTGCACTGCTAGTCTCAAGCTTGGAATAAAAATCTCCATTGGCAAGATCGCTTCAGTCCCATAGGCCAGCTTGAATGGTGTTTGCCCTATGGCCGTTGCCCTATGGCCGTCTTGTAGGCTATCTTGTAGACCCATAGCACTCCCACGAGTTTATTATCTTGATCACTATGCGAGGCAAAGACTAACTTTGTCAGGACATTTACTAGGATTTTATTTGTGGATTCTACTTGATCATTAGCCTGAGGGTAGTATGGTGATGATTTTCTATGGATGATCAAGAATGTGGATAGTAAATGGGACATCACTTCATTAATGAAGAGCATGCCTTGATCACTAACTAGCTGGATGGGGCAGCTAAATCACAAGATCACATGCTTCCAAAGGAACTTAGCCATAGTCCTAGCATAATTCTTCCTAGTGGCTTGTGCTTCAGCCCATTTCATGAGATAATCTATTGGTACAATGATTTACTTCGCCAATGAGTACTACAGTGCGGGGCTGATTGGCCCAATAAAGTTGATCCCCCGCTTTTCAAAGGGCTATCGTGCTATTGCTAGGGTCATGGATGGGCACTTTGGTCCTTTGACATTTGTCACAATACTTCATGAACTTAGCAACATTGCGGAATAGGGTGCGCCACCACAGCTGAGATTGTAGCATCTTGCATTATAGTGTCTCCGTTGAAGTGTCCTCCAATAATTCCACCATGTGCTTCAACAAAAGCACATCATGCATTTTGTGCTCACATATGCATCTTCACAATAGCCCATCTTGTCCTAGTCTATAGAGTTGGCTGACAATTAACTAATAGGGCTGAATCTTAAGGATAAGGCACTTTAGCCTAGTCTTCTCTATAGGTCTCTTAGGAAATCCATGCTCTAGGACTTGGACTATGTCATCTACCCACCAGTACGGCATTAGATTGGCCTTGAATAGGTCTCTCTCACTAGACATGCTAAACATGTGCGCATTAAGCATATCGTCTATGATGCCATGTCCAATAGCTTCTCTTGTGGGTATGTGGGACATATGGTCTGCCATGTAATGCTACTTACCCTTGCGTACAACCATAGAAAAGTCAAATTCTAGAAGCAGTAGTAACCATCTAGCTATGAGTCATGTAGTGCAAGGTTTGTTCACTAGATAAAGCAAGGCTTGATGGTCAACAAAAAAGGTAAAGGGCGTTGTCAAATGATAATGATGAAACTTCTTTACAAATGAATACCATGGCTAGGTCTTTCCTCTCTGTTTTGTGGAGTAATTCATCTCTGTATCTGTGAATTGTCTACTAGCAAAGCTCATAGGATAATCAAGATTATGTTCACTAGGTTGGCACAAAACAGCTCCCACGGTGAACTTCAAGGCATCAATCTCGGGCACATAGAATGTTATGTTTCAATTTGGGGTTGGTAGGATCAGTGTGGTCATGAGAGCCTTTTTTAGTTTCTAATAGGCACGTTCGCATTCCTCGATCCACTCAAATACTATCAACAATTTTCAAAGGGGTCTAGCGATCAATGCATAGTTCAACACAAATTGCTAATAGTACCTTGTGTGTCCCAAGAAGCATTGAGCTCCCTTATAGTTTGTGGGTGGTGGTAAATCAACAATGACTCTAACTTTGGAGAAGTTAGTGACGATTCCATTCTTAAACACCACATGCTCTAGGATACATCTTTCTTTTACCTAGAACTAGCATTTCAAGGGGTTCAAGGAGAGATAATACAACCTAGACCACTCAAAGACTACATAAAGTTTATCTAAGTGTTCTCTCCAATTGGAGTAAATGCATATATTGTCAACCAATACCTCCAATTCTTACCTAAGCATGCCTTTGAAGATGGCACACATGAGGTGCTAAAAGGTAGCTAGTGCATTCGTAAGCCCAAATGGCATGACTATGTAGGCAAACACATCCCATTTCATTGCAAATGCTGTCTCATGCCTATCGTTGGGGTGTACCTGCACCTGGTTATAACTTGAGAAGTCGTCCAGGAAACTGTAGGCCTCTTTTCCTGTCACTCTTTTTTCAAGCATGTACTCCATTTAGGGTACTAGATAGTTATCTCTCTTTATTGTAGCATTGAATTTTTTTTATAGTTTACACACCCTCAATGTTTTTGGTTCTTCTTCAAGACAATCACTACGGGTGATACCCAGTTTGTGTGCTCAATTTTGTAGATAAATCCAGCCTTCAACAACTTATCCATGTCCTTCTTGATGGCATGTGCGTGCAAATTCATTGGGTATAGTCATTGTTTAATTGGTGTTGCATCAAGAGTCATCGAGATGTTATGGGTCATAACCTTGGATGATCGACTCCTTTGAGTTCATGTGACCAAGCAAATACATCTATGTACTCCTGCAGGAGAGTGATAAGATCAGTCTCCTCTTTCTTAGTTAGATCATCACCTATGAGCATGAGTTGAGGCTTTTCCATTTCCCTTTCCAAGTTGCCTTCCTTAACCTTAGCAGGCCCTTCTATTGGTTCATTTTCTTGTACTTGCCTCTTAGCTCCTAACAAGATAATCACCATGTCCCCCTTTTTAAACTTCATGAAGTGCTTAGGTAGGTCTTAGGGTGTCCAACCATTGTTCTTTGGCTTTTGACCCCTTTGGATGCTATCTCTTTTCCTCCTTTAGCCACCTGCCCCTTAGGTGGACTGGCAGGTCCCCTTTGGTGAGATTGGTCTTAAGTGATCAAGGTATTTCTAGGCCGCTCTCAAAGCTTGTTGAAGATGCGGGATCTAGAGCATGGCAGAGGCGGAAGCTATGGAGGATGGAAGATGAAGATACTACTCATGTTGACATTGACAAAGAAGACAACTGTTACACAAGTGAATTAGGTTTCAAGATTGAGACTTGAACTCATAAACACAATCTTGTGTAGGACTGACAATGACACAGGGACTTGACAGAAAGAGACAAGTACTATTGCATTATCATCATATGAAAGTGATAGTCAAGTACATCATTATATAGGATTTCTTGGTAGCACACTACATCACTATGCCTATGGGATCTCTCTCTCTTCCTAGAATGAACTACATCTTCCTAGCCTAGTTGTTCCATACAAAGGGGCATACATAGGGTGTGATTGGCAGATTCTCAACACCCCTCCTCAATCACAACGTGAAAGTACAAAGTGTGTAGAGGCTTTAGTGAGAGCAGCACCTGCAAATGTGGGCATACCACAAAAATGGCAAAACACCAGAGGTTGTTGCAGAAAAGGCTAAGTGTGGGTACCATAAACATGGTGGACATCCAGAGGCTGTAACAGGGGCCTCACAAAGTGTACAGAGGCTGTTAGTACAAGGCTACATGAGGAGTTTTTACAAGCTTATGAAAGGAACATTAAGGCAGGTACAATGCTTTTAAAATAGAAAATGAGAGACAAGGACCGATAGGCCCTTGTGGTCTTTTTCAGCATATGCTATTTCTTTGTCAGCATCATGGAAAATCTTCTTATATTTCTTCTCTTCTTCATGATCTTCTTGGTCTGCTCCTTTATTGACTTTGCTTGCAGCTTTAATCTTCATGTCCATGTCCCCCTCAAGCAAAGGTATCATCTTTGAGGTAGTGGAAATGCCTTCAAAATCTTCTGATGGATTCATTGATTGAACTTTGATGTAGACAGCTCCATGTCTTTCTGCAAGTAAGATAGCCAAGTCTTGCATGCAATGTAAATGGGCAACAAGAGTAATGTTACTCTTTATAACAGGTAACCACCCAAGAGACTTCATGCTTGACATTTCCATGATGGAATCAGCTTAAAATTTCTGAAACTTTCCAGCACAGAGTTGAAATCAAATGTGTCAGAAGACACAACCAATGGCAGTGTGAAAACACACTATGTAGTATCAAAAGATACTATGGTTGAACTTGATGATGATTCTTGATGCTTTGATTTTGTTGATGCTTATCTTCTTCAATCTTTTTCTTGCTGGGAACTTCAGTAACACAGTGGATCAGAGTGATAGAGGCTTGGGTTGAGTGTCAGGAGAGAGAAAATGAAGAAAAATGAGTTTGAGAGATTTTGGCTATGGTGGAATTAGGGTTTCTGAGACAGGGGCCTGGTTTTTCTCAGATTGCAGGAGCTGTACTTGATGATTTTCAAAATTGTTTTTATAGAAAGATATCTTACTTCATGGGCTATCAAAGCCCCATAACAATCGATCAGATTGCGGGCAGAACGGCGCGCGCAGACAGCTCGATCAGACACAGCGCAGATCAGGACAGGGATGACAAATTTTCATAATGCCAGGGTCAGGGCACAATAATGTGGTCGATTGATGTGCCAGGGTGGAGTGCATTGAGCAGGAGAACAATCCCCTAGAAGGAATCAGGAGCTGAAGTGGCCTGGTTGAGGAGTTATGGAAGCTCCAAGTGAGGTAGGTCCTGTTTGGCTATGGCAGACACAGGGCAGAGATTGAGAATTTTCACAATGCTGAAGCTATGCTTGCCCAAAGTCAGTGATTGATTTGTCAAGAAGAAGCTCTGAAAGTAGGGGAACACTTTTCTAGAAGGAAGGTCCAGGAGCTTTGACCTGTAGAGTGAGATATAAGAGCTTCAAGCTGACATGGTGATGCTGGCTATGGCTGCCATGAAAGCTCAAGTGAAGGTAGAGTTGAGAGATGAAGTCATGGGCTGGAACTGTGGTGACCAGAGTTGAAGAGGAACTGAGAGAGAGCAGAAAAGAGCTAAGCCATGCTTAGCTGAGCTCTGATACCATGTTGAAGATGCGGGATCTAGAGCATGGCAGAGGCGGAAGCTATGGAGGATGGAAGATGAAGATACTACTCACGTTGAAATTGACAAAGAAGACAACTGTTACACAAGTGAATTAGGTTTCAATATTGAGACTTGAACTCATAAACACAATCTTGTGTAGGACTGACAATGACACAGGGACTTGACAGAAAGAGACAAGTACTATTGCATTATCATCATATGAAAGTGATAGTCAAGTACATCATTATATAGGATTTCTTGGTAGCACACTACATCACTGTGCCTATGGGATCTGTCTCTCTTCCTAGAATGAACTGCATCTTCCTAGCCTAGTTGTTCCATACAAAGGGGCATACATAGGGTGTGATTGGCAGATTCTCAACAAAGCTCACTTCTAACTTAGAGTCAAACTCATAACCTTTGCTAGAAGAAGGAGTTTCCCTCGGCAATTGCAACTTTGAGGCCATTCTAAGGAGTGATGCGATACTTGGTTGACTAAACCAACTTGCTCATAGTCAATCACTCCTAGTGGTGTTGAGAAATGTGCAATCACATCCACCATAGCCTCTTTGTAAGGAACAAACACGGCAACGAAACACATTGAAAATAAATCCTTAGACTAGGTCATGTATGCATGGTTTATTAAAACCACAATTGGTGAATATCATAGTCACTTTCCACCTTTCCTCACCTACCAATACCACCTATTGTAAGCCTATAAAAGGCACTCATCCCCACACTCATTCTATTAGTCATTCTCATTAGTTGTACTTGCATTATGCTTGGATAATATCAGTTGTTCTTCTTTGTCAATGCTTATGCCTCATTATGATTGTCTATTTGCTCATTAGTGATCCTCCTTAGCCTTTCTTCATCAAGATCAGTTTGCCACGTATAGAATCCAATGCCATTGAATCGAGATATCAATGAGTCCTTGCCCATGTTGGGGTTGCAAGATCACTAGCAAATCAACTCTAAAAATTTCAAATTTTAGTTGAGCACAAGTGCCAAGAAGCACTAGGTGATTAGTATCAAGAGATGCTAGGTGATTAGATGACTAGTATGCCCTTTAAACTTGGGATCTTCACGGTCTTGCAAGTTCGAGTCTTGCCCTCCTTGATTTGATGCTAGAGTAGCACAAAAAAACTCAAATTTTATTAGAGGCAAAGCCAATTGTGTTAGATAACATAAGTGCTTTAAAAGCACTAGATGAGTGTTGATGGACACTGTGCTTGTATCTTCTTGGATTGAACTTGAATCTTCCACAATGTCCCCTTCTTGTTGGTTTGACGCCTCAAGTGTTACTGAAAACTGAGTGAGAATTTTATTCGAAGTGTCAAAAACTCCAATTGACTGAAAAGAGTGAGAGAATGAAGTAAAATAGAAGCTTGAAGTTTGATGGCTATGGAGTTTGCATTAGGGTTTCTAGGGGCAGCTTGGTTTTTCAGCTCATGTGAATTGAATAGTTGATCATTTTCAAAACTTTTTTCTATAGAAATGAAGCTTGGTAGATAGGCTACCAAAGCCCCATGATGATCATCAGCATCACGGTGTGTGCAGGTGGATTGAGCAATACAAATGGAAATGGCACACATCTAGGCAGCGATTGAGAAATGGCGCAATGCTAGCATAGAGTCGGCAATGTTGAGCTTTGAAGTGACAAGGAGGAGCACCTAGCAAGGAAGATTTCCCTAGAAGGAAGCACAAGCTGAAATGGCCTTGGAAGAGAAATTTAAGTCCTCCACTAAAGGTGGGTAGCTATGGAGGTAGGTGAGAGATTCATGGGAAAGTGGAGGGAGCCAAATTTTCAAAGTGAAGTGACCCAATCAGTGGCCTAATGACTCATTGCCTTGAAACCCACTCTGATACCATCTTAAAATATTGAGGATGTGGTCAATCACAAGTGTTTAAGAGAAGAAACCAAGGGAAGCTGCACTTATGGTCATATGGGATAAAAATGTTGATAAGGCTCAAGCTATTATCAAGCTCAAACTTGATGACAGCTACATTCATCATATTGATGATTGTGAAACCTCTCAAGCAACATGGGATCGATTAGAAACCCTATTTGGAGCTCATTCAAAATCCTCCAAATATGGCTTACTGATTGAATTTTTTAGGCTTGACATGAAAAATAATACCTCACTTGCAACTCATTTGAATTATATGGAAAGCTTGTTGACACAACTTGCAAGGATCAACTTGAAGATGGATGAAGACATTTGCATTGGAGTGCTTCTCAAGAGTCTTCCACCCAAGTTTGATAATGTGTCTACCACATTAATCAACATGTCAAAGCCGAAGCTTGTGGGTATCAAAGCCTCTCTCATGGAAGAGGAAAAGAAGATCAAGAGTAAGGGAGAAACAAGCATTCCAAGAGGAGACCAACAACTCCTCTATGTGAAAGGGAAGAAGAGCATATTCTGTGATTTTTGTAAGAAAACTCGGCATATTGAGAAGTTTTGCCATGCTAAGAAAAGGTCTCAAAGAGCATATCTTGCTATAGTCAAAGAAGAAGAAGACGCCCAAGAACAAAAGGATAGGACGACTCACCAGTCCCTCTTTTGTAGCTCATTTTCTAATAGACTTTTTTAAGTTTAAAATGTGGACTTGCCTACTGTTCCCACCATAAGCTCCTATACTCCTCATGTAACCTCTGCACATTGTAGCCTCTACACACTTAGTGAGGCCTTGTGATAGCCTTTAGCTTTGTATGGTTGGTTCTTTCCATGTTTACACTTAGCAAGGTTCTACTCATGACAACCTCTATATACTCAGTGTCTTTCTTGGTTGTGAATGAGGAGGCGTGTTGAGAAATGTGTAATCACATCCACCATAGCCTCTTTGTAAGGAACAAACAAGGCAAAGAGACACATTGCAAATAAAGCAGTAGACTAGGTCATGTATGCATGGTTTATTAAAACCATAGTTGGTGAATACCACAGTCACTTTCCACCTTTCCTCACCTACCAATACCACCTATTGTAAGCCTATAAAAGGCACTCATCCCCACACTCATTCTATTAGTCATTCTCATCAATTGCACTTGCATTATGCTTGGATAATATCGGTTGTTCTTCTTTGTCAATGCTTATGCCTCATTATGATTGTCTATTTGCTCATCAGTGATCCACCTTAGCATGCATCCTCAATATTTTAATAGGTGGTCCAACCAAGTATGGTCACATTTTGTTTTGAAGGCTCCTCTTTCGATCCTAAAGAGAATGTCTTTCCTTGGCTTAGTTGTCCAAATTGTTACTTTTGAGCGCTCATCATCTCCTAAGTTTCTTTTGTTAGCCCTCTTCTCATCCATGATAAATGCCCAATTGTACATTAGGTTCAAGTTGTGCACTTTGGTCCATCGCCACTTTGGCTTGTCCATGAGATCCTTGAGAGTTTTGAGATTGGTAGTTGGGTTACTTGCTATCTCTCTTGTCAAGTATTCAAGGATCCTCTAGAGTTTGAGTTTGTTAGACAGAATGTGGAAAGGGACAAGTATTGGTTGTCTGCTAGAGCTCTTGGCTATCATGAAAAGTGGTATTGATGGTGGCAAGGTTTTATCCTTTGGTAGAGATGATATGTTGTGGCTTTATGGGACTCATTGGTGGTTGTCCTTGTAGCCTACTTATAATCCTCTTCATGATCTGAGTACAGTAGGTCGATGGTGGCTAACACATGCATCCAATCCCATTCACCCTCGAGGAAAGAGATATGCTTTGTTAGTGGCATGTACGAATTCCTAACCTATGAGTTTCCTTTCAAGATAGCAAAGATGGCATCTAGGTTGACTGGCATGGTCTTCAAGGTATCCATCTTGACTCTTGTAGCCTCCCATCTGTTGCTCAAGAATATGAGACCATTGCCCAATCTTCTACCACTCATGCATTTTGCATCCAGGGTCACCCTAGTAGGATGTCGTAGTCCACTCCCTTCATGACTATGAAGTTAATTGAGAATTGGATTCTCGCTATCTTCAAGGGACAATCTTTTGGTTCCCCAAATGGCCTAACTCTCATTGCGTTGGCTAGCATGACATTAAACATTGTGGTCTCCATTGGTGGGTTTTCCCAAGCCTACAAGACTACATGGTTGAGTACACTGACTGCTACTCATGTGTCCACGATTCCCTTTTCTGTGGCATCCCCTAATGTTATGATAGGTAGGATTGTGTGCATTTTCATACCTTCCCAAAAAGCATTCATGTGTAAGGACTTAGGCAGCACTGAGTTTAAGGTCAAGCCAGGCATGTGCATGGCTGCGTGCCATGGTTAAGCAGGTTGATCATTTCAAGCTCATTTGATCTTTCTACCCACTACTTCAACACTTGCCATAAGGTTGGAATTTACTTGAGCAGTTCTCCCAAGGCAGAGTCACAAGGGCCAATATCAACATCATGAGCAAGTTGCCAATTGACTACTTTTCATTAGGCTTTACGATCTTTTGCCACTGATCTTGACCAGTTTGCCTACATATGGCATCTAGGCTTTGTCTATGTAGTGCTATGTGGGGTGTGGATACGTCTCTTGATTTTAACTCAGAAGGTGAGACTGGTGTGTTCATGCTAGAGATCTCATCAATCTTGTCTTCAATAATGGGCTTTGTATCCATTAGGTGCGCTTGGGCTTCACTTACCCACTCCTTGACCTTATCAACCACTTCTAATTAGTGCCTCAAATCAAGATATTCTCCAACCTTGGCACTTCCTTTTTTACTGTCTTAGGAGTAGATGTCTCTGCTTTTGCATCTATGACTTGCTTCCCCTTTGGTAACCTTATGGCTCTATCTATCTTAAGTGTAATCTTTGTCTCAACCGTCTTTCTCCTTTTTCTATGGCTTTTCTTCCCTATTGAGGTTGTGTCAAGGTTGCTAGGTTCGGGTAATGAAATACTGGCTTGCTTTGTCTATGATTAGGTCATGACATTCAATAGAATTGGCATGGCTTTTCCATCAAGTGTCTCAACTTTGAACAGTTCCAATGGTATGGATGGCACCATAGCCAAACAAGTAAAAGGTTTCAGCCTAGGTCACTTGGCGTATAAGTGTGTGATTCCACACTCAAGGCATGTCAAGTCAGCCTTGTCTCGATTGCTTGCTCCCTTTCAGGGCATTGAGATGAGATGTGCTGCCTTGGGTGACCTCAAGCCCAACATGTGATGTATTCTTGCTTTTGTCCTCCTAGACCTCCACCTCTTCCCCTACCCAATGCCATCACCATCACTGGTTTGAAATCCATCAAGATGGGATTACCATCCTTGTTGTACAAGACATAAGGGTTCACGTATGCTTTGTCCTCGTTTGGCTCCTCTACGTAATGTAACATAGTGTTGCTCGATGGATAGGTCATGATGGGTCTAGTTGGTTTAGGTGGTATAGATATCCTTGCAGGGTTGATATCCATTCTAGGGATAGCTAGCTTTGGATCATTGGGTGTTGGGAGTGCTAGTGGAGCTCCTCTTCTGAAAGGTAGCGGTCTATTCCCTAGGTAGTAAGGTTGATTGTATGGCTATGATTATGGCAATCGTCTCAATAGTCGGAAATACATTATATCATGGACAAACCTACCACAATTGGCACATGGTCTAGATCTACAATCCAAGCACTCGACCAAAAGGTGGTTCCCTCCACAATGCACACATTGCACATGAGATTGTGCAGGCCTTCTCATCATCTCTTGAAGCCTAGCCAACTTTAGCTTCATGTTTGCCAACTCCTAGCTTTGGTCAATACTATTTCCCTTGTCTTGGGTACTCTAGCTAGATCTTTCACTAATGGTCCTAGCTCTTTTTGAGGTTCTAGAAGTAGTGATGTCTCTGTTTTTAGGACTTGAGCTTCTCTCCTTGAGTAGGTCATCCACCTGTATGGGTTCTTCGAAGACCCTAGCTAGCATGTCCCTTTGTAGGTTTGAGTTTCTCACCAAAGCCTTGTAAAGCTCTTCACTTTCAGATTCCACTTATGAACATGGTGGAGACCGCTCGTTCGCTAGGTTGCTATGCGGGCTAGGATTCTCTTAAAGAGACCAGCTCTTAGAACTCAGGGTGATTCCTAGTCTTGCTAGCAACAAAGTTGCTAGGGTTGCTCTGCTCTCTACTTTGAGCAACTGTGTTGTCCAAGAGTCACTTCGTGAGTAATTCACTCAACATAAGATATTGGCCTCTAGTGCTCTTTCCCTCTCAATGTTTGATCATGTCCTAATTCAATTGGATGTTACACATTTCTATGTCTTGCTGCAGCTTTTGAGCTCATTACTCTTGATTGTAGGCAAATATACCGTGCAGTGCTTTCCTTGCCAACTTTCACTCTTCCTTGAGGTCGGCTATGATGTCCTCGACTGGTCTATTGTGATATTTCATTTTAGTTTGTAGGTCATATAATGTTAGCATTTGCTAGATGTCGACTGCGCATTCTCCCAAGTCAAGCTTGTCATTTTCAAGGTTGGTGTTAGCTCTTGACATGTTGTCGATTTCTTGAGCAACTAAGGTGTCAATTAGATTGATCAAGTCAAATAGAGTTGTGTCACTAATCATGCTTGTCGATGTTGCTCCCCCTAAGTGGCTTGATGAATCAAGTCTCCCAATATTCAGTGATTGGTGTCCTTGGACACTATTCAATGTCTAGTGCTCTTCTGCTACTAGCGGGTTCATTCCACTTATCTTATCTTGTGTGAATCCCTTGTTATTCAAGACAATCCTCAATGTTACATGCACTCAGATGCGAGTGGGGTGCTCCTCAAAGTGCACTATGTGAAATTAGGCTTTCAGCTTTTCTAGTGCACGTCAAATGTTTAATTGACGTAGTATGTGAATTCAATAAAAACAATACAGTGCAACACACACTTTTCTTGATTCTTTCATGCAAGTGTGGCAACCACTCTAGCTGGTTTGTTCTAGACTCTATGCCATTCTAGACATGTGGTCTAAGGGGTACCAAGTTTGGTTAGTTAGTCTAGGTCTCTATCGAGGCATGCGACTGAGGGTCAATGACCGTAGTTTCTTTCTGGACTATTAGGTTGCAATTTGTGAGTGTCATCTAGCTTGGGCTTAGGCTCTACTTGCCACTCAGGGGTGGTTCCAATTTGCTAGAATCTAGATTTTGCATAGTTTGTCTGAGTGAGAGTGTCCAAGTGTTTGACCTAGACCTGTCCAAGTCCAAGCGGCTCGAGTGAATGGGCGCTCAGATGTTTGCACATTTGAGTGGACTATTTTCAGAGTTTGAATTTTGGCAGTTCAAGACAAAGTGTCTTGTTCAAGTCTGATCCTATGACTTGGACATGTATGGTTCACTCGAGCGGACTGAGGACTCAGATTGTCCGACTCAGACGATTGTGATTTGAAGGTAGAAGTAGCACTAGACTAGCTGATAGGGATAACTAGTGACTCTTATCTAACCAATACTAATGAATGGTGTAGCCATAGAAGATCCACATTAGAAATGAAGGCATGAATTAGTAGTTTGATTCCACCAGATATAGCAAGATTACATGGATAGTAGATCATGGGAAAACATAATCAATAATGTCATCAATAGCACTTGTTGGGGCAACTAGCAGCAACATTGAGGGGGAGCATCATTAGTAGTGTCATTAGCACTCACATCATAGGGTAGCATCATCAGTAGTAGCAATGTGGAGTAGCTTCATCAGTAGTAGTAGCTTCATCATCAGCTCGTTAGAAGGAAATGACCAAATCATATCCAACAAGAGAGCCTAGTGGTGATCATCAAGAAGAGAATAAACAAAAGTAGATCTAGGTAGCAGTCTTTAGTAGATGTCACCTTAATAACAACTAGTTTTTAATCTACAATTTTTTGACTCATGGATAATCTATGAATGGTTATGTGAGTTCTTAGACAAAATATGAGCCCAAAAGCTGGCAACCTATACTATTTTTGTTGCCTCTAGCAACTTGTTGCAACTAACTTCATACTCAAGACAATTATGCCAAGAATGTGAATTCTAGCTAGCAAAAAGCTAATAAGAGGACTAACCATACTAGAGAAAGTTAATAAAAGGGACTAACCATACTAGAAAAAGCTAATAAAAAAGGGACTAATCGTTTCCTATCTTTCTTGGCAAAATGATTTCCATTCACAAGAATGTGTGGACAATAGGAGCATGAGTCAGATCTGGCAATGATAGCATCAAGGAGTGCTCCTCATTCTGAGCACTATAGAAATAATAGTGAGCAACAGAGAAGAGGGCTAAAGGAGAAGAAGGCAATAGCTTCTACAGGAGCTCAAGGATCCATATCTATCATTACTCTAGATATGATGCTAAATTTGAAAAGAGAATGAGAGGGAAAGCACAAAAGTACAATGATAAAATTGAAGTACAAAGAAAATGACATGTTTATTCATGAAAGATGGATGCCCTTTTATAGGCATACAACAAGATGGATTAGGATTTTGTAAAAAAATAAAGTTTGGTGGTCACAGGGTGCATTCACAAGTGCTAGGTGGGTGTAGGGAGACTCTCCTTTTATTGATGGCTACAAATTATAGCATAAAATAAATTAGGTTAGGTCATGTGTGCCTCTCTTGTGAAATCTCCAAAGTATATAATCCATTTGTGATTTTAACACAAGTGTGGCATTAGTCCACCTTGGCGAGGATGTTGGCACAATAAACGATCCTTGTTTGATGCTAGCATTTCTAGATATGTCTCTTATGCACTATTAAAATGTGCTATCAAAGTTGCACTAGGCATGCTACACTTGGTATTAGAGAAAAATTATGGAAACTTTGTATGTGTTTGCCTAATGACTTGATTTATAGACTCAAAAGAGGAGATACTATAAATAACATATGACTTGTTCTAAATAATATGAACTCAAGTACAAAGCATCTTATACAATCATGAATACTACACTTTAAGAAAAGAAATTCCTCTTGAAGTAAATTAAGCTATTGGAATTCATGGAAAAAGGATCTAATGTTGAAGTCTAGATCAAAATCTTAGAAGATTACTTTGATGCCATGGGAAGAAATACAGCTAACTAGGCCATGATTACAAAGCTATGGCTTGTTGGTGAGGCATACTTGTTTTGGAAACAATAGTGTTGAGATAACACTATCATTGAAGCTTTTGTAAGCTAGGAAGAAACTAGGAGGGTAATGAAGATACTTAGCACCTTTCTATCATTCAAAATCTCCTCAATTTAAGATAATTAAGTCTAATACTAGGAGCACGCTATAGCCAGTTTGTAACAACTATAAAATATGCTTCCAAGATGGATATCCCCCAACAAATTGTAAGATTTTGATAAGGATTGAATAAACCCTTAGATATTGATTTAGAGCCGCTAAGACCAGTTGACTTATAAGACACTCTTGTATGAGCCAAATCTATGATCAAGCCAAATGGAGGCTAGCTTCTTGAAGACAGCTATATCTCAAACAACACTAAAGAAGTCTATGATGTCTCAAAAAACTAAGAAAGGAGGTGCCACAAGTGTGAATTGATATGATACATCTGAAGGAGATATCCCAATTGTTGATGCTTTCATTGTTGTCCTCTCTGTCTAACTTCATGAGATTGCATAACAAGTGGATCCTGGGCCATAACATTAGCTCATGTAGGCTACCTAACTGGAACTTGTTGTATTGTAACATGAGGCTCCTCTTGAAAGATGACCCTGTGTACCTCAACCACCTACTTTGGTCTCGTATACATTGTGTCCTCATGGAAGATAACATCATGGCTATGAATAAATTTTTGAGCTTGTAGATCCCAAAGGTGATAGCCCATCTCACCTACATCACCATATCTAAGAAAGATGCATTTGACATACTTTGGATCTAGCTTATTGTATTTGTCTTTGGGAATATGGCAGCAAGTCTCACATTTAAAGACTTGCAAGTGTGAATATGAGGCGGGTTTACTAGATCATAGCTCCTCTTAAACTCTACCACCAAGACTATTGCATGGGGTTCTATTAATTAGATGAACTACAATAGTAACTACCTCGGTCTAAAAGTATTGTGGTAAGCCTACCTAGCTAAGTATACTACATACTCTTTCCTAAAAACTTCTATTCATTCACTCTACAACACCATTTTGGGGTGGAGTGTACAGGGTGATTAAGTGACACTTAATACCCCTCTCATCACAAAACTGCTCAAATACCTTAGAGACATATTCATCCCCATTGTCAAATCATAGGCATTTTAGTCTATGCCCAAACTAGTTCTCAACCATAGCAAAGAAACAGTGAAATGTGGGTAATACATCTGATTTTTACTTAACAAGATCGGCCCAAATCTTATGTAAATAATCATCAATAAATGTGATAAAATACTTGGCAGCACCTAATAGTTGATAGTGCATGGGACTACAAATATTTGAATGAACAAGAGACAATTGCTTACCCACATGCGTAGAACCAAATAATTTATGCGAGTTATGAGTTTTCTTGGCATATAAATAATGATCACAAGACTTAAAACATGAGTATTCAAAAGACGAAAAATACAGTAGGAGAGTGAGTAGTTTCATTCCTTTTAGATACATATGCCCAAGATAGCAATCCCAAAAAGATACACGAGGAAGATAGATCATGGCCAAGACATGATTAACAAATCTAGATACACACAAGGGATACATGCTACCCATCTTGGCACCTCTAGCAAAAATGAGGTTGACATGTGTAATCTTTCATGTAGAATCACCAAAAGACACATGATACTTTTCACCATCTAATTTCTAACTAAAATAAGGCTTTTAATCAAATCCAAGACATGACATACATCATGAAGTACAAATGTAGTACTAGTACCAAACTATAGTATTACACCACCTATGCTAATAATGTCACATACATGATCATCACCTAGTTTGATCAAGAACTAGTGACAATGAAAGGTGACATGGAAAGAAGATTGCAAATCAAGAAACCAACATTGAGATTAAGCTGATTGAACATCAAGCAACTAAGTAGCATCAAGTGAAGAAGTAGCAAGTATGTAATCATTCTAACATGTACTCCAAGACATTTATCTCTTCTATCTTAACATTGGACTTATGAACAATGGTGTGATAATTAGAGGACTTAGCATTATCATGAGCTTTCCCTTTACTTTTTTTGCACCTATCATTATGCATCTTATGACACTGTGGCCTTATGGCCACAATAATGTTAAGTAAGAGAGGATTTTGGACCATGAGACTTACTATGTGATTGCCCACAAGACATAGATACCCTTGTTAGGTTGTAAGTCTCTATTGTAGTTATTATTCCCTTTCCCATCATATGTGTGCCTTTAATTGTAAGTGCATGAAAAGTACTAGCTACATCAATATTCTTCCTAATCACTTATTTTTAAGAAATTCACTCTATATATTAAAGCATTTAAAGCCATCTTTAGGAGGATTAGCACTCATAGTAGTACGAAATGTATTCCAAGTCTTAGATATTGTGACATGCAAGAACATAGACTTTATGTTATCCTCAAATTGAATGCCCTACGAGATAAGCTAGCTAAAAATACTAATTCAAATGAGTAGACGTAGGAGTTCTCTCCTCCTTCATGCAAAGGTCCACAAGCTTATTTGACCAATACAACTATGAGGCAGGGATGTATCTATTATAAAGATCTCATATCTTTTTCCATAAATTGTAAGCACCATCTTTAGTCAAAATAATATTGAAGTATACCTACTTAGAAAAAGACAATATAATGTTAGACTTGCATACATTAGCAACCTTATCCCAATCATCTCCATTCTAATTTTCTTATTTTATTCCCTTGGCTTTTAATGGCTTGACTTATTTCTTTTGCACCAATACCTACCAAATTTGAGTCTTTTAATATTGGGAGTTATTGCCATCCAACTTCTTAATGTTAAAGGTAGCACTAACATTGGAAGCATTTGAAACACTTGCCATGATGTTTGCAAACCAAAGAGAAGCGGGCTATTTTAGTAATTGTAAATAAGTCCCAAAACTTAGCCAGAAGCATACAATAAGGAGAAGACTAAGCCTAATACATTGATGTCCACAAGTAGGGAGGATTACAATGAGTAATACAAGTGTTTGCTCTTAAAGGGCTGCTCAAAATTGAATTTTCAGTATGATTGGTGACAAAACTATAGTCAATCAATGTAGAAACATAGGCAAATGAGAAAAAGTCAAATCTTCCACGACTAGGAATATCTGAGTAACAATCAAGATATATTTTGTGACTAGCAGTGCAAAATAAAGCATAAACCACTAGATACCAAATACTGTGAGACACCCAAAGATGTCAGAGACATAGATGCAAGCATGAACATAAGTGACCTATGAATACAAGATCTCCAGAAAGTAGTGGAGATCCACCAATCTACGACTAACTCATTGCATATGAATAGTGAAGCTTCAAGTACATAACCGAGAATGTATCCAAGTTGATAAACTCAGCTGATAGGAGGAACTTCCAAGTGCATGAATAAAAAATAAATCAGTCCCCACAATCATCAATATCTATATAAACAATATAGACCATAATCAATAGATCACATGTGCATGAGCAAGTAAGAATGTGCTACTGATCTACAAGTAAAAAATATGAAAGTGCTCCCATAGAAGCAAATTCGAAATGTCCATAAACCAAGCAAATCTTAATATATAAACCTCATAACATTTGGGTGCCCAATGATATGAAGCAAGACATACATGAGCTCAAATCCAAGATGTAGAGCTCAACATAAGCATGTATGGGCATAAGAATCAATGGCAAGCATCAGTACATACATCTACCATCCACAAAGCATGTGTAGAAATACATAAACCTTAATTATGAATGATTATTGTCCAAACTTTGTTATAATAGTAAATCATGTAATAACTAAGCCAATCAAGCTCTAATCAACCCAAAAACCTTTCCTAAGCATCAATGCATCATTCGGGCACAACTAAGGGCCCCATAAGCATTAATAGAGCATAAACTAAACAAATGCTTGTTGTTGAAATAGTGAACAGATCTGTCTTGAGCTATAGGTCAATGACTAACTTGAAACCTTGTAAATGGAGATGGAGTTGAAAAAGTTGAGAAGAACCTCCAAATGCTAGGAAATATATGGGAGGAGTGCCAGGAGTAGGAGACTAATGCTATGAGTGTAGGGACATCCCTTAAAATTGAGAGATTTTATGCTAAAAATGGTATTGCAAAATTATTTTTTAACTATCCATATGAGATAGGATTTTATCTTTTGATTATGGTAATCAATACATTGTAAAATATTTTATGGTAATTAATAAACTGTATGAGATTTTATGCTAAAAATGGTATTGCAAACTTAGTTGTCAACAATTTATGTGAGACTAGTTTTTGGCAACAACTGTATTACCTTTAACTTATTTGACGTATTAATGCTTACTTTTTTATCTTGGTTGAACTATATCTCTTGTTCACATCATCATCATCATTACCATCTATGTGTGTGTGTGTGTGTGTGTGTGTGTGTGTGGGTTACTAGTATCTTTGTGAAGGCTAAAGTTAAAGAAGGTCAAAGCAAAGTCAAAGCATAAGTGCTAGATTTGTTTGATGGTGGATTATTATTTTACTCAGCTTCATTATATTATTTGGGATACTTGTCTATTATTTTTTTACTTCATGGACATCTGATTATTATGGGTGTATTATTTTTGTGAGAGCTAGGCTTGCTCTTGTGCACATTGTATTTATCTCCATAGATAAAGGATTGAATTTGTGGTGCCATGTGATTTGGACCAATTACTTCTGCAGGGCGGAAGGGATATTTCTGTTGGACAGAAGGGATACATAATTTCTCCTGTATGGGTGGGAGACAAAGATGAACTTGAAGATAAGTTAAGAAACTTGTTTGTCAAAAGGACTGCTTGTTTTGTTTTCATGTCTGTGCTACAAATTACGTGAACGAACCCTATTTCCTAAAAGGCTTAATTAATGAAGCCAATTTTAAATGTCGCACATAAATGTGGTAGGACCTAATTAGAAAACTAAAGCTGTCAAGGGAAGCGGGTGGATGGAATCCCCGACGGGTCATCCTACGGCAGGGTGGTCCCAGAGAATGGGAGGCTTCTCACAAGGATTTATCACCGGTTGACTTTATGTATTGTTAAGTTAGAACCCAATTCATGTCGTTTTAGGGGACCGTAATGGGATTATGCCCTACGAGTAGAGAGGTTGAGTGGTGCATCCCTCTCATTTCCCATTCTCTTTGAACCAAGTGCAGTTTGGATCTGCTTCGGATTGGGAATCTTTGAGTAAAGTAGGATGTCCAAAACCCGATGCTAGGATGATGTCAGGAGTCTTTGTCTACTAGAAACCCAAATTTCAAGTCGATCCTAGTGGGTTAAACTGTGGACGTTTCGTGGTGAGGCAGGCTCGGGAAACCCCAGGCGACAAATCCCAAAACATTCCATGGGAGTGCCGGGTGGCGACGCCTAGAATTGTTTCTCGATGGACCGCTAAAACGTGCTTGGATAGTTGATAGGCAGGCACGTTACATGCATGCAATCCCTAGCTTCTTCTTTATGGATTCAATAGCCTCCCCTTCCTCCATTTGAGTGACATCTAGCAGTGTGTTCAAGAAGGCACATTGTTGGGCATCAAAACTCACTTGGGTGGCCTCTACTCTACTTTCAGCTAGAACTTTGTCCTTTTACACCTGAGCCAAACGATGCACCAAAGCTTTGACTTTTCTCTCATTATGGTTCACCCAGTCCTCAACTCTCTTCTCCATTTCCTCAAGGCTTTCTCCTTGCCTTTGAGCCAACATCATCAACTTTTGCTCTTGATCTTTGATCTCTCTTTTCAGTTTGTGTTGCTCCTTCTGCTCTGAGGTTGCCTCTTGCTTCAATTTCTCGATCTCCTCTCGGTATCTACATGCCCTTTCTTCCCTCACCACCTCTCCTCTAACTCTTCTATGGTGTTATGGGCCTTTTCCATGTCCCCTTGTAGGTCTTCATAGAGCCATATGAGCTCATCATTATGGCATTGCATGCTCATAAGGGCTTGAGTCTCTTCATCTAGCCTTGCTTGCCACTCGGTTTCTGCTTTGTACTTGGCTCGTAGCTACTTCTTCCGCTCACTTATCTCCCTATGTCATGTGGCTATGATGGGACCTGGAATGGGCCAGCACTGGCTATGGCACTAGCCGGACCTCATGCTCATAATAGACAAACACACCCTCACGGCCTCGTGGACCAAGAGCGTCAATCTGCTGCTAAAGGACGAATTGCCCTAAAGCCTAATCCATGCATTTATAGTTTTATAGTTTTGTAGTCCAACGTTTCCCTTTCTATGAACTCCACACAGGGACAACCCTTACACATTGGCAATAAATACCACGATAATCACATACATGGGAGGCAACCTCTCGGTAGAAACACTATGGCTCCACTGCAGCTCTCCTACATCGCAGGGATTAGCCCCTTGATGCGCTATTCAACATATAAAACAAACGAACAAACTCCACTCTTTCATTTCCAAACATTATCCAGGAGATATACCATGTTTCCTTTCCAAATAATCCCCCAAGAAACGAACGCCTATCCTACGGCTTAGGATGCCTTACCACACTCAACGTGGGTCATTGTCATTGAAAACATGTGCTATGCATCCATGTTTTTTTATTTCGATACCATGATCGTCATGCACATGCAAAGTGAATGATCTTTAAAGTGCTCAAACATAATTTTCAAATCAGAAATGTGCTTTGTGCACAATCAGGCTTTTAATGCATTATTCTCTAACGTATTGCAGCGATGAAAGGATAGCATCGAGACCACTCCCGTGCTACTTTCCTCTTAATTAAAATAACACGGACTCTATGACATGGTATGCATAAAAAAAATCAGCAACAATCAGCACACAAATCACACCATTCAAACCCCCAACCCCCTACGTTTAGGTATTGCTTGCGTTGCATAGGTGTAGAGGTTCATTTTATTATTTTTTGATGTATAGAAAGCGATAAATCATCAACTTTAACAAAGAGATAGGAAAAATTGAGGCCAAACCTCATGCTTTACCACTACCACACATCCACAAACAATTCTCATATTTTTCCTTATTTTTCCAAGTCGTATTTTTATTTTTCCACTTATTTTCCCCATTTTCTAAATTTACTTATTAATAAAATAGGCCATTTTCTGGTTTTTCTTATCCCACTCACTTCAGCATGTTAAGAATCAATTTATTTTTCATATTTCCCCCTTGGGAACACTTTTCCCCCACCCGAAATGGAAAAACTAGCATTTTACCACTTAAAACCCGCTTTTCAGGCTTATGGGAATTAAATACAGCATGTAAATCATTGCAAACTCAGAACTTTTTGATATACAACAATTATTCATAATGCAAAGAGCACTCACACAAATTTTCATCCAATAAGAACATAATTATCATCATAAACTATCAAAAATCCTTCATTTTCCTTCATAAAAATGGTCATACCGTGTTTTCTCGTAACCCGAGATGCCTTGAATGCACACATAACCAGTAGACGGAGCCTCCATTGCTCTCAATCCAATGCTACACTTCATTCTTCAGCATCTTCATCAATCTTCATCATCGCTTTCTTCATTCTTCCACCCGGATTCCTTCTTCAAGATGGCACATATGAACAACCCATAGTAGGGAAGAAAGAGAGGGAGGAGAGAGAAAGACTAGATCTGGTTCTCTTCATTCAGTCCATCATTCCATGAGCGAAGACGAGTAATAAGATCAGAAAAGGGAGAGAAGTCAAGCCCCATGATCAGTTGTATAGGGTGTTCACAGCCTGCCATCACCCCCATGAGGAGAGAGGGTGCAAATTTTGGGCGCAGTTTCTTCATGCCCTACCTCCATCTCTCTCCAGGTTTTTGCTTTATTCTTAGTTAAAATTATTAGGGGGGGTCTAAGCCTCCAAAGGGCACCACCCCTTTTGGTCACAAACTTGTCCACCTCTTCGAATCTTGACCGATTCATGGCCATTTCCCTGTCCTGGCTCCGATTTGAGCTCTGAAAAATCCTGGGCATCTAGCTTGACATCCTGCACTGATTGGAAACTCCTGACATCCCGCACTATAGTCGAAAAAATTATCAAAAATCCACAAGTTTCACTTGGGCACCTTTTAAAAGTCGTCTTTCACTTGGTGCTTAAAATCGTCCTAGCTGCAATCGCCGCCTTCGATGTCGAATATTTTTCCCCTGAATTCCGGATTTTTAATATTGGGAGGTGAACAATTACAAGATATTTTGTGTTACATTTTGTGCAAGGAATTTCATGGGATGGGTGGAGAGATACACTAATGTTTCTAATTTGGAGATATGTCGCCAAGTGGTGGTGGAGCATGTACCCCCTTATAGGTCTTACAATGTTGGAAGATCCTAGGCTAAGGTCTATTGCTTGGACTTTCCTTATGTGTTTATGTTTTCCTCAATGTATACAACACATTAATAGTTTGATATACCTTGTGCTTTTGTAGGCTGTAATAGGCGCGACAAAATATAGGTGCCATGCCTAAGGTATGCGCCCATCAAAATACAAGTGATAACTCGAATACTCGCTATTCTCCAATGCTTTCCTTCGCCACTGCTGCTATCTCTACACATCAACTGAAGCATTCACAATCGTTAGTAAAATAATACAATTAAACCGACAAAAGTGAATACCTAGCAGTCTTCAACTACATAAATAAATCATCTGGTTAGAAATCAATCCTAACCTTAATTTATTACGAGTGCGCACTCTAAACTCACAAACGTTTATTAATTTAATATGCATTTTGCGGAATCACCCACTATGGAATCACCCATGTACACACTAAATTAATGAAACGCCCGAAAAGGATAGGCATCCCCATCAACTTCTCGCACAAAGAATCCACTTTGTGTATGAGCCCCGGTCATAAAAGTTTACGGAATCCACCGTAAAACCTCACGGAATCCACCGTGGCACGGAATCCACTGTGAAACCTCACGGAATCCACCGTGAAATATGCCTCCTGGCATCAATCAGCCCTGGGTCTGACTTGTCCCCAGGAACCTACCACGACTGCGCTAGGCGATGATCAACTCCTTATAAATTTTCATTTCTTTCTTTTCTATCTTTTTATAGGGGTAGAACCCCTTTTTACACACCTTTGTATATATTTATTTTCTTTAAGATATTTAGGGTTTCTTCCTCTCTATCATCATCATTTTTCCTTCGACAGGCTTCTCTAACTGCCTCACAACTAACAAGAACTCCTAGAACGGCTACCTAGCAGGCTAGCAGAATAGGGTCACTAGAACTGCCTTCTAAAACAAGTCTTTTGGTGCCTGGCAATGTCTTTACAGGAGGCAACAACTACTCAGACCTCCCTCAGACATACCTAACCTAAACCTGGGACTTCACGCCTTGGACGCCGGTCCCCAACAAGAAAGAAAAATCCCCTACAAGTACACAGACACATATAGCATAAGAAACACGTTACTTGTAAAGGAAAGATATCACTTGGATAGGGCCACGAGAAGTCTCCACGTGACATAGGCTCCTTCCAAGCTCTTCTTTAAACCTGTCTAACACATGACTAAACCAAGAAACCATTAACCGCACCTGTACTAAATAGACAACTGGCCCTCTTGGCCTAACGAAATAAATCGCTTCACTACAAAAAACTGATCGGCCCTCTTGGCCTAATGAAATAAAACATTTGAAACCTCGCAAAACTGGCCCTCTTGGCCTAACGAAATCAAACAGAATAGCACCTATACATCCCTCCCCGAAATAGTACAGATATACAATAATATGCTCCTTTCCAAGGAGAAAAAATAGGCTCGCAGCCCTAAACTAAATGCATAAGATTATGACCCATCCCTCCTGCATATATAGCAAGAGACGTACGCATAACATGTTGTCTAATCAACCTATGGGTCCATGATAACAACGGTAGGTTGGTCTCGGCTACGCTTTGCATCACCCATATCAACCATCGCCTGCCATATATTGCATGCTCCGATAACATTCCCCACAAGCGACCGGGTCCTATCTCATTATTGATAGCAATATCCAAACTAGGACCATAGTTGAAGAAAAGATCTTCTTCATAAGCAAGATTTGCCAGTGAATCCGCAAACTGATTCCAGTAATGTGGAATCAGCTGAAAAGACACTCTCTCAAACTCCTCAAGTAGGGTCACCACAATTCGATGATACATACAAAGGATGGGATTCCGCACTGTGTATGTCCCATCTAGCTAATTCAAAATCAACAGGGAATCCCCTTTTACTAACAAGTGCCAAATACCACCTTGTTTGGCAATATGCAGTCCCATAATCAAGTCTTTATACTCCACAATATTGTTAGTGAATCCTACCCCGAGATAAGCAACTAAATTCATCGTAACTCTACATCGGGGATCTTGAATTACTACTCCAATACTCCCTTTTTTATTAGGGCCCTTGGACGCTCCATCAAAATATAATGTGTACGTCCACAATGGGTTTACACAGCCTGCCATCACAAACTCCTCTATTCGTAACTATGATAGCCAAAATTTAACATGTTTAGAGGATGAACTGATGGCTCCATCCCACCTTCTTCATTGAACTCAACAGGGATACTTATCAACAGTCGTAAGCAGTGATGGCAGAAGACTTTGATCTCCCATACAAAGGTTCCGTCTTCTTGCTCAATCACCTTGTATCCTTTTCTCCACCAGATAAGTTTTCCTTGATAGTATCTCTGCTCCAGATATGGGTGCTCCGAATAAGGAATTAACCGCCCCATCAACTAGCTTTAAGCTCTTCTTTTTCAGGTCCCAAATCAGCCCCAGCATGGACCTACAAGGCATTTTTCCGTGTTAGCATACTCAGAAATAATAAGGTTTAATCTTATTAATATTAACCTTATTCTTAAATTCTACTCCCTAAACAATCTTGTAGGGGCCATCCCATCTAGGTTCCAACTTCCCTAGAAACAGCTCCCTACGCGCATCATTGTATAGAACTAATTGCCCTTTTTTAAATGTATACTTCTTTGCTTTAAGGTCGTGCAACTACTTCATCCGACGTTTAGCTACCTCCTGGTGTAATAAGCTCTGCAATTTCAGTTCATCCAGGTGGGCTATGGTCGTGAAACGTTCAAAGAGTGAATCCTCATCTCCCAAAGAGTGGTTAATTGCAAACCATATGGTTGGCAACTCGATTTCGAGGGGCAATACACACTTTTACCAATAAACTAATTTAAATGGAGTATGGCTGATAGCTCACTTGAACGTTGTACTGCATGCCCATACTGCCACATACAACTTCCTGTCCCAGTCTCGTTTCTTCTCAGAGACTATTTTAGACAAGATACCCACAAGCTGCTTATTACTACTTTCAACTTGCCCATTTGCTTGTGGATTATAGGGGGTTTTTTTATTGTGCTTGATTTGCCAAGCTTCAGTCAAGCTTTTGATCACTTTTTTGAAAAAGTGGGTTCCACAATCCGACACTAGTTCCTTCGGTGGACCAAAACGACAGATAATCTGCTCTAAGAGAAAACTTGTAGTCTCTTTTGCATTGTCCTGCCTCGTCGCCCGCGCTTCTGACCATTTTGTAAAATAATCAGTTGCTACTATAATGTACCTCTATTGGGTAGTAGACGATGGGGTGATAGGACCCACAAAATCAATGCCCCACTTCGCAAATGGAAGGATAGCCATGATAAGCATAAGTGGGTGTTTCCTATTCTCTCTGTTGTCATGTCTTTGACAGGTATCACATCTCTTAACGTACTCAAAGAAATCTTGGAAGATGGACGGCCACCAATATCCTGCTCTTAAAGCTTTCTACGCCGTCAACCATCCCATGAAGTGCCCTCCACATGCAGAGTCATGGCACTCTTCCAAGATGAAAGGAACCTCGTCAGGCATCACACATCGGCGATAGATATTATCAACACCCTATCGATATAGTGTTCCTACGATCAAGGAAAACTTCAAAGTATGTTGTTTGATTTTCCTCTTTTCTGATTTTGACAAACCAACTCCAGTCTCTCCCGTTGATAGATAATGCGTAATAGCTGCATACCGAGATGGGATAGAAGCTGTATCAATTTTAAACATTTCTTCAATATCACTTCCTTCAACCAAAGTTTCTTTTGGCTCCCCGAAATCCACAAGGCATTCCACAATCCCCTGCAACCTTGGTGGCTTACTCTTAATCTCATAATCGAACTCCTGCAAAGTGATTAACCACTTTGCCAAACAATCAGGCGGTTGTAGCTTGTTCATAAGCAATCTAAGCCCTTTCGCCTTTGTATAGAAACTACATTCTCATAGAGGATGTAGTGCCTGAATTTTTTAGTCCCAAAGACCATCGCAAGGCACAACTTCTCCATGTAGGTATAGTTAATTTTTTATATGCCCAACTTTTGACTCTAGCAAAAGCTATCGGATGATACCACTTTTCCTCCCAGATTTGGGCTAAACAACAGCTGATACTATGCATGGTGGCTTCTGAAAATATGTAAAATACTTCGTCTCTTTTAGGTGATTTTAAAACTGGTGCTTTTACTAGCTCCTGTTTCACATCCTCGAAAGCTATGTCCTTTCTGTCAAAGCATTGTCCTTTCTGTCAAAGCATTTATAAACCTTCGATAGTACCCTATCGATGTTGACAGAAAGCTATGTACCTCTTTCAGAGTGCGTGGTGGACTCATAGCGACTACAACCTTGATCTTTTCAGGGTCAGTTGCGATTCCTACTGAACTGACCACATGGCCTAGCAATAGCCCATAAGGCACTCCAAAGACACGCTTCCGTGGATTAAGAGCGATACAAAATTGTCTGCAGTGCTCAAAGCACTTTCTTAAGATAATCAACATCCTTTCCCTTACAGTGGCTACCCCCAGGTCATCAATAAATACTTTCAACTCATATGGGGAGATGTCACCAAAGGTCTTGTCTGCTGTTCGTTGCCATGATCCAGGTGCATTGCATAATCCAAAGGCCATCACATGGTACGCAAAAGTACCAAAGACAGTAATGAAATTTATTTTCAACTTGTCCTCTTTTGCAATTGCCATCTGGTTGTATCCTCAAAGCAATCCATAAACAAATATATTTCCCTACCCGCTAATTGATCCAAAATCTGGTCAATAAATGGCAGCGGGTAGTAATCCTTAACCGTCTGCTTATTCAGCTCTCTAAAATCTAGACGTAGTCGGATCTGGTTGTTTTTCTTCTTCCTAATAACAACTAGCGAACACCATTCTATGTGCTGTACATGGAAAATTAAACCAGTTTTCCGTAACTTCTGTAACTCCTCAAATAGTCCGTCCCTCAATTCAAAAGGCATACGCCTTACTTTCTGACACATAGGACGTCTGTCTTCTTTTACAGGAATAGTATGAACAGCCAGGTTGGGAGGAATGCCTCTCAGCTCGTCATAACTCCAAGCAAAGATGTTGCGAAATTCTTGAATCAAGGACACATAGTCCTCCCTTTCTACTGAACTGAGCATGGAACCTAATTTAATTGGCCGCGAATCATTTGGCGTGCCAAGGTCTAACTCAATCACATCTGCGTCTCTTATCCTATCTTGCGGCTCTATCGGCTCATTTAGAGTTATCTGATAAATATTCTCTGTAGTGGACCTCTCTTTAGATTCATCACTAGATGATGTCTCACTACCAAATGGATCATCTGATATCTCTAATTCAGTAGAGGATAAAGGAGCTCTCTCACTCTGAGGAGACTCAGGGTAAGCATCGACTATTACTCAATTATCACCTCTACCTAGAACCACTTGATCGGCGGGTATATCGACTTGACAGTCTGTTTGTAAGATCCAAGGCCTACCTAGAAAGACTCGATAGTTAGGACGTCCTGCAAATCTTATCACCCTAAAGTCCATGAAGCATTCTACACTTGCAACTGTAACATGAACTTTAGTAATGCAACCTTCTGGTTGCCTTAGACTATCATCAGCCATTCTAAGAAGGGCGGAGCTTTCTTTTTGGATGCCTAGACCCAACCTCTCCATCAACTCTGAACTCATGATATTGACGGAGGACCCAGTGTCTATGATAGCATACTCCACTAATATTCCATCCACGTATGCTGAAACCCTAGGGAAATTCTTTTCAGCATGATCCAACCAATCTTCCCCTACTCGTGCTATGCCCAAAGGTTCTACAATATACCCAATATGCAGGATCTTCTTGAATTCCTTGCGTACTCCTAGAGATAATTTAATCAAATGTAAGAGGTTTACATCTATTTTAATTTTGCACAGAGAACTTGCTAAATCAAAATCATGATAGGTAGCCAAAGCTCTCTTTTCTCGCCACATCATCCTCTCTTTTGTCTCAGGACCGGCTTTGGTGCTTCTTTTTTAGCTCTTGCATTCTTTCTTGGCACTTCCTCATCCTTCTTAGGATCGACTTTTTTGTCAACAGGCCTTAGAGGTCCACCTTCCACGCCAGGATTCAGGACTTGCGTCCCCTTATCCCCTTGCTTAGGGTTTCCCTCGACCGGTTTTGCATTATCTTTATCAACCTCTTTAGCCTTTTGGCCTCTTGTTATGGCTCGTAGGTTAGAGGTTTCAGCGGTATTAACGCGTACAGCCTTAATAAGGCTAACTCCATTGCCTTGTGGCAACTCTTCTATAGTGGTCTTTCCCCTTTGCAATATTTGTCTTGGTCCATCATTTTGCTGGAGGTTATTACCTTACACTCTATGATTAACTGGACTTGGCTGTTTACTCCCTTGTTGGAGGGAACTAATCTTACTCCAACAGGTAGTGGCTAAATGGCCCGACTTCCCACAAATATCACATTTAACATTTGGATAGTTTCTACAGAAATGTTGTCCACCACACCACTTACAGCTGAATCTTGAGGGTCCACCCTCTTCAAGGCGTCGACTCCCTATCAGATTCTGCTGCTTCTTCAAGAAATTGATGTCAACAGCTATTTGCTGATATTGTTCAGAAATCATGTCGGTGTAATGCTTCATCATATCCTTAACTTTGCCAAGGACATTAGAGGCACTCGACTCATAGCCTTGATCATCTATCCATCGTTCCATTGGCCTAACAATTTTATTGGGCATTGGTTGTTGACTCACAGGAACAATATTAGGGTTCGAAACTTGGCCTCCAACATTTGGTGGAGCCAACTGACTTGCCATAGGCATAGTCACACTAGGAGGAGCTGGCAGCAAAGGTACATTTTGAACCATGCTTCCTCTCCCATTAGGGTTATTCATAGGCATCCCTTGACTTCCATTCGTCAATGGTAAATTTCCTCCAAGTACTAAACCCGCATTAAAGATTTATTCGAGAGGAGTAGGCCGTCTGTAATCGTGCTTCTACTCCTTCTGCCCGTGTAATAGCGGTGTCTTTATCAGCCAAAGCCACACTGCTCAATTGTATTTGAATATTGAAATCCAATCCATGCAAGAAGTATTACAATTGGGCAGCTGGCAGAATAGGAATGTACGTTTGTAACTTACGAAACACTTCCTTAAGCTTCTTGGCATAGGCTTTCACATTCTCATGGGGGTCTTGGCGTGTTACATTCAGAACACACAACCAGTATTGGCCACCTCTTTTAGGGGCATACTCTTCTCGAAAAGCTGCATAAAATTGATCGATTATGGTTATGGTTCTAGTCTCTATGCTATGATACCATATCGTAGCCCTTCCTTTTAACGTCATGTTAAAGAACCACAATCTTCTTCGGCTAATCCATTAAAAATGGGCAAAGAAACTCCTAAAGCTGGCAAATCCGGCGTCCTTGCAGGAATTGCAATGGGTTGTGCCATGACGACAATCGGATTGACACTAGGAGTTTGGACTGATGGAATCACACCCCCACTTGAAGTGGGTTGACTTGGTGGAAGAGAGGAAGAACTTGCACTTCTTCCTGCACCTAAAGGACTATGTGCACTAGTTGGGTTACTAAGATCACTGCCTTTTATGCGTATCGGGCTACTCCTTTGAGGAGAATAGCGACTTACGATCTCTAATTGCCGTCTAGCCCTCTTAGCACATTCTGCTTTTTGTATTTCGGCTTGATGGTCCTTATCAGAGGACATAAACCAACTTGTTGGTCCCTAAAAACCCTAGATTTGAGAACCACCACTTTTTGGTAGCTCCTGGCAGACGCACCACTGATGGAACCTGAAATGGGCCGGCACTGACTATGGCACTAGCCGGACCTTATGCACACCTGTGTGCTAGACCCTAGCCTTTCTTCTCTCTGTGGGCTCCAGTTCCCCAATTCATTTGCTCAGCTTTGTTGCTCGATGGACCGATGTGTGGCTTCAGCCAGGTCCTCTTCCTCCTTCCTTCTTAGTTCTTCCTCTTCCTCATCCGCCTTTCTTCTCCTTTCCTCCTCCTCTTTTCTCTGCTCTTCCTTCTTTTTCTCTTTTGCTTCTTTTTCCTTTCTTTTCTTCTCCTCTGCTTCCTGTTTCGACGTCTTCTTTGCTTTCTGTAATTCTTCTTTTTCCTTCTCTTCCTCATGTCTCTTCTTCCTTTCTCTCTCCTTGTCCTCTTTTAGGGACTTTGCCCTTTCCAAGTCTTCTCTCTCCTTCGTTCTACCTTCATCATCCTTCTTCTTTCTCTACGTTGTCTTCTTCTTGGGCTTCTTGGTTGTCTTTTTGCTTGTCTGTCCTTCCCCTTCTTCCTTTGTCTCAGTTCTATCGGTGGACCTATACTTGTCCTGGTGAGGAGGCAACCTCTCTGGCGTTTCTACTTCTCCTTCTTCTACATCCTGTGCTTCCTTCACTGCCTCCTGGATGAGCGCAGTCAAGACACCTCCATACCCGATGAAGGAGGCTTTGGAGGAGGCTTTCTTTCTTTCTGTAGCTTTAGGGGCTAGAGATTCTCCTCCTGCTGGCATACTTCCTAGGGCCAATGCTTTGGCTGCCTGGTCGATCGTTTTCCGCACGTACCCATTCCAGTATACTTCGTCTAGGGTATGGGCTGCTACATTCTCCAGCGTAGGTATGCTAATTCAATGCATCAATGAATTGTAGCGTTGGCTGAAGAAGAGCACATGTATCAGCTTGGCTTGCATCCTGGCTTGTGCGTCAGGGATATCCTGGATGCTTATGCTATCATTTGTGAGCACATCTTCCTTCTTCATTTTAAGCATGGCATAAACATCCCTTTTCTGTTTCCTCTTTGTCTTTGGCACCAACCCCAAAGCCTTCTCCACCAAGGCTGGGTCTAAGCGGACCTGTACCTGCTTTGCATCTTCTCCTCTGCCCACCGTCACAGTACCACATTCTTGATCTGGGTTGTACATTCAGAGGAACTCCACGCACGTCAGGTGGTCCAGCTCTTGTGAGAACTTTTCAAGATACTTCGTGAGGTTGCATTGTTCAACCACCCTCCTGGCTGCTTCCTCCTTGGCCACCACAACTTCTATGTTGTGGATGGTTCGAAATTTGAGCTGGTTGAAGGTGTGGTTCTCTAGGTGGATGCGGCATTTCTCTCTCTCCTTGTCTGCCATGAACGAGAGTCAATGGGTGCGGTCTTGCTGCGACATTTTATGCTCCTACCATAAATCGTAACTTTCATTAGTGCTTCCCACATATTAATTCCTTGATTGCTGGAAAAGAAAAACTCTATGCTTTTTGAATGAGTTCATTAAGAAGCAATGTAGATTTTCCTTTTTAGACTTGGACTTTTTGCCCCTTACTTCAAAGTTTTCATGCCCATTTTCCTACCCCATCCATTTTTTCATAATATATGTTTATGTTTTTCACTGATTTTGCTTTGATTTACCCCCTTTGATTCATTTCTCATCTGATACATTTTACCTTACTCCCTCCCCTTCCATCTTGAGAAGAATCCTTCCTAGAATTGAGGGTCAAAAGGTTAAGGGCTTTCGGCATGTTGATGTAGGAGTTACTTGCGAAGGAGCCAAGTGTAGAAATTTGGATTGTATTTCAATTGAGCTGCGCGGTCCAAATCCAAGGGTCGAATTCCCATGTACGTGATGTATGTGAGAACATCTGTGAGGAAGTCACCTGAGTTGACACGGCTAGCAATGTGTAACTCTTCCTCGGTCAACAAGCAATCGAGGTAGGGGTGTCCTTTGAGGTGTTCTGCCATGGGTCAGCCACGCAGAGTGGTTAACACTCTATACGAGGTGGACGTGACGTAAGTGGGATCATACTCTGCTGTTTTGATGGCACGGCGTTGCTCAGCGTTGGTCATTATGCGACATCCTTCAACTTCCCATTGCAACCTAAGAGCGTACCACTGCCTCAAGAAGGGTAATCCAGTATCAGCGAGTTGTGATAACTCCACGATTTCTTGGTCAGTGATAGCAGAAGTGGTTTGTGGATCGTGTGACATGATAAGTCATTGTTTGATGGCTTGCTCCTTGGAGATTTCGCTGTTAAGCAACTCAGCACAGCAGAGCGAGAAGCTTTTGTGAACGCGAATTCAAAGGTTTCCCAAGAGCAATGCATGTTTTGCACTTCAGTTGCAAAGGGTTCTTCTAATAGACCTAAGTCCAAGCGGCCGTAGCTTAGCGCCAGTGACACAAAAGTGTCATCTAGTCTTTTAATACAATCCACCACGTCATCCTCGGTGTCCTCACCGAGGTCAGCAACTAGCGCTAAAAAGGATTTCCATTCATAGGAGGGCGTAAGGCCGACCGGTGGTTGAGGTTTGACAGAACAAGAGCTTTTGACAACGAAGATGGGCTGTTGGGAGGGTTCGTGAGTTTGTGGTTGGGCCGCTTGGATGTTGAGTGGATTAGGAGCAGCCACAACAGACGGGTTGCTGCATTCAGGTTGGAGTTGGGGAGGCTGATTGACTTCGGCGGGTGATGACTCTTGTGATGGAGCCTACGGTTTGGGCCGATAGGCTTGTGGGACTCTCTTGGGCCTAGGCGTGGATGAGGCGGATGGTTGTGGTTCAGGAGAGCACTGCGGCTTGTGGTTTTGAGGGTTTATGGAATGCAGTTTGATCAAGCTTGAGGGTAGTGTATGAATGGTGCCCTTGGCCGTGTGGGCCTTAGGGATCCATAGCCAGGTAGTTCCCTCGTAGTAGCCTTGCACACGTAATAGGGCTTTAGGGACCCACCTTTGCTTGATCATGCGACACTTTCTGTGACTCCGTCTTGGCCTCCTAGATTTAGAGTTTTTGGTCTTATGAGGATAGGAGCGTCGACTCCTAGGCGGCGGTTGCGGCAGCTTGGGCTTCCATTGAAATCTAGGCTATTGAGCCTGATGTTTTGCTACTGTGGACTGTGATTCCTAAATTCTGGGAGGTGGCAGCCGTGCACTACCCCCCTCCGTAGATTTGGTCATGGAGAATTCTATCGGTGGCTTTGCGGACGGTGATGACGTCATGCAGCCCTTGTTGAAAGCTATGACAATGCGAACGTTGCCTATTGCAAGGTGGATGCACTGCGACTCATAATCAACATTGCAGTGAGTCTGCTTCTTGAAAGTGCGTCCTAGCAGAGCGACTCCGTGCCTGCGTTTGAAGCATTTGGCAACACGTAAACAATCATTGCGATAGTCTCAAACTTGATAGAAACGACTACTTTGCACTTGCCGAGGAGTGCATAGGAATGGGCCCCATATGGGCTTAATTTAGCATTCGTGGGCTGAAGTGGTGGTCTGCCAAGTTTGGTCCAATGATCTTGAGTTAGGACATTGAAGTCTGCTCCCTCATCGATCAAAGCGTTGAAAGTGCAAGTTTGTTTTGCTGTGATCGTTATATGGAGGTATGCAGGCTCTACGACTTCCTCGTCCTCGTCATCAATCTCAGTGATTGTGGCCACTCGTACTTTGACAGGTGGTTCTAACATTGGGGGCTCGTGCAAAGGATGGGTGGGAGGGTAGTACTTCTTGACACGACTGCCATTCCCTCACCGTCTAAGGTTTCAAGTTCGACATTGCCTGTGCGGCGGATCGCATGGACTTTGAAGGGTCCAAGGCCTCAAAATTTCATTTTCTGTTTATGCCCCTTAACAGAGTAGAGGAGCACTAATTCGCCATGTTCAAAGTCGCGCTGCTTGACATGCTTGTCAAACCAACTCTTGCGACGGGCCTTCTCACATATAAGTGCATGGGTGGCTAGAAGACGGGTCTCTGATAGGCGTTCAAGCTCGACCAAGCGTTGCGTCCATGCCTCTTTCCTTTCCCATCGTTCTTGCAGGGCTATTCTCAGGCCAGGAACAAAGAATTATAAGGGTAGGATCGCTTCTGTTCCATAGGTCAGCCTGAACGGGATTTGACCGACAACCGTTTTATAAGCTGTACGGTAAGCCCACAAAGCCGCCATAATTTTATTGTCCTAGTCGCTACGTGAGGCTGAGACTACTTTGGTCAGGACATTGACGAGAATCTTATTCGTGGATTTTGCCTGACCGTTTGCTTGAGGGTAGTATGGTGATGATTTACGATGGATAATGAGAAAGGTGGATAGGAGATGTGCTATCACTTCGTTGATGAAGTGCGTGCCTTGGTCACTAACTAGTTCGATGGGGCAGCCGAATCACGAGATTACTTGCTCCCATAAGAACTTGGCAGTCGTCCTAGCGTCGTTTTTACGTGTGGCTCTTACCTCTGCCCATTTCGTGAGGTAATCCGTGGCCACAATGATGTACTTGGCTTGTGAGTACTGCGCCACAGGATTGATGGGTCCTATGAAGTCGATTCCCCATTTTTTGAAGGGTTGTCGAGAAATAATTGGGGTCAACTCCATCTAATCCTTGCGAATCGGGACTTTTGTCCGTTGGCACTCGTCACAATGCTTGAGAATTGCGTGGCATCGCGGAAAAGCGTGGGCCACCATAGTTGAGACTGCAGCACCTTCCGTGCTATCGTGTCTTTGCTAAAATGTCCTCCCGCAATGCCGCTGTGTACCTCTGAGAGCACATCGTGCATCTCATGCTCATATACACATCTACGTAGCAATCCGTCTTACCCAAGCCTATAAAGTTGGCATGCAATCAGCTGATAGGGCTGGATCTTAAGGATTAAGCACCTAAGTTAGGCTTTTTCTATTGGTCGCTCAGGTAGTCCGTGCTCAAGCACTTGGACTATGTCATCTGCCCAATATGGCATTAGATCAGGCTTAAATAAATCTCTCTCGCTGGATAGGTGGAATAGATGGGTGTCGGGTAATTCATCAACGATGCCTTGTCCAGCGGCTTCTCTCGTGGGAATGGGTGACATATGGTCAGCCATGTAGTGCTGTTTTCCTTTCCGCACAACCACGGAGAAATCGAATTCCAAGAGCAGAAGGAGCCATCGAGCTATGCGTCCTGCAGCACAAGGTTTGTTTACTAGATAGAGCAGGGCTTGATGGTCCATGAAAAAGATGAAGGGTGTGGCCAATAGATAATTCCAGAATTTCTTCACGGTGAACACCATGGCTAATCCCTCTCTTTCTGTTCTCGAGTAGTTCATTTCCATCTCAGTGACTTGTCTGCTAGCAAAGCTCACTGGATAATCTAAGTTGTGCTCACCAGGTTGGCACAACACTCCCCCACGGAAAACTTAGAAGCATCGATGTGCACATGGAAGGTAATGTTTCAATCTGGGGCTCGTAGAATTGGTGCCGTGGTTAGAGCCTTTTTGAACTCTTCGTACACTCGTTGGCATGCCTCGGTCCACTCGAAGACGAGCAGCTTGTACAATGGTCTGGCAACCAATCAACGCATAGTTCAGTACAAACCGCTGAGTACAAACCGCCAATAGTACCCCGTATGGCCTAAGAAGCATTGAACTCCCTTGTAATTAATTGGGGGTGGAAGGTCAACAATAACCCTGACTTTCGAGAAGTCAGTAGCAATGCCGTTCTTCGACACTACGTGCCCTAAGATGCATCTGTGCTTTACCCAAAACTGGCACTTAAAGGGGTTCAAGGAGAGACGATATAAGCGACACCGTTCAAAGAGTGCGCGGAGTTTGTCTAAGTGTTCGATCCAGGTCGAATGGACACACACGTCCTCAACAAAGATTTCTAACTCCTTACAAAGCATGTCCTTAAAGATGGTGCACATGAGGCATTGGAAAGTGGCAGGGGCGTTAGTCAACTCAAAGGGCATGACTATGTAAGCAAAGATGCCCCACTCAGTGGCAAAGGCGGTCTTGTGCCTATCCGCAGGATGCACTTGCACCTGGTTGTACCCTGAGAATCCGTCCAGAAAACTGTAGGCTTCCTTACTTGCCACCCTCTCAAGCATGTGCTCGGTGTACGGCAATGGATAGTTATCCCTCTTCGTGGCAGCGTTCACCTTCTTGTAATTGACACACACTCGGATTTTTCCATTCTTTTTCATCATGATGACTATGGGTGATAGCCAGTCTGTGTGCTCAATTTCGTAAATGAATCCCGCTCTCATTAGCTTGTCAATTTCCTCTTTGACAGCATGAGAGTGTTTTGGATTCATAGGGTATGGTCGTTGTTTGACCGGCGTTGCGTCTGGTGTCATGGGTATGTTGTGAGTCACGACACTCGGATCTACCCCCTTAAGCTCTTCCAAGGACTAGGCGAATACGTCTCTGTACTCTCGCAAGAGAGCGACAAAACTAATTTCTTCTTCCTCAGTCAAGTCGTCGGCAATGAAGACTGGTCGGGGTGTTTCCCCTTCATGGGCCAGATTCACCTCCTTGACCTTGGCTGGCTCGATTGGTTCGTTGGTTTGTCCTTGAAGTTTGGCACCTAATAGAACTACTACCCTATCCCCTTTTTTGAATTTCGTGAAGCGCTTAGGAAGGTCCTGCGGTTTTCGTTGTGCTTTCGTTCGCGTATCCCTGGGTTGTTTTACCTGTTCCTGCCTTAACCGTCTGCACCTCAGGTGGACGGGTAGGTCCCCCTTCGTGCGTCTAGTCATGGGTGGCCTAGGGATTTCTAGATCACTGTCCAAACTAACCTCCGACTCAGAGTCAAACTCCCCGTCCTCGCTAGAAGAGGTAATCTCCCTTGGTGGATGCAGTTCAGATGGTGATTTTGTCCTTAGGACCGGTGTCGTCCCTGGCTGGGCTAAGCCTGCTTGTTCAAGGTCTATTGCTCCTACATGTTCCAACCAGGCGCGGTCAAATTCCCTGCGCATGACCCCTCACCCTATCCTAAAGATATTTCTTTTCTGTGACTTGGAGTCTGCTTGTATTTGCTCTATTTCTTGTCCTTCAATGTCGTATTCTACGGTATCTACTTTACCCTCAGTTCCATCACTGAAGGATTGGCAGTCTTCGTATTCATTGTTAGAATCCCCTTCATCAGACTGCTCGTCCTCTCCTGGGGCTTGGCACACCTGTTGTCATTGGTCAGGGAGTAGGGCCCAGTTATACATGAGGTTTAAGTCATGCACTCTGGTCCATTGCCACTTGGATTCACCTAAGAGATCCTATAGTGGTTTGAAGTTTGTAGCTGAATTGCCAGCTAGCTTGTCTGTCAAGTATTCCAGTATCTCCTGGAGTTCCCTTTTGTTAGTTGGGACTTGGAAGTTGACAGGCTTAGGCTTTCCTCGAAGGGTTCCTGCCATCATGCAGACTGGTACGAAGAGTGTGTTGCTAGGCTTGCCGATCGTTTTCATTGTTTGCTCGTATGCCTCATGGTCTGAGAATGGCAGGTCGATTGCAGCAAGAACGTGCATCAAATCCCACTCACCTTGAGTATAGCAGAGATGGCGTCTAGGTCAACCGGTGAGGTCTTCCAAGTATCCATCTCTATCCTTACGGCATCCGTTCTGTTGCCAAGGAAGATCAAGCCGTTACCCCAATGTTCGATGACTCTAGCATGGTGCATCCAGGGTCAGCCTAATAGGATATCGTAGTCCACTCCCTTCATGACTATAAAGTCAACAGAGAACTGGACGCTTGCAATCTTTACTGGCCAATTCTTAAGTACCCCGAATGGCTTTACTCTCATATCGTTTGCTAGTGTGACATTAAACCTAGCAATTTCGACAGGCGGGTTTCCCCAAGTCTGAAGCACTGTGTGGCTAAGCACACTAACCCCAGCTCCCATGTCTACGATTCCCTTTCTTGTCGTGTCGCCTAGGGCTAGGATCGGTAAGACTGCGTGCATCTCAGAACCTTCCCAGAAGGCATTGACGTGCAAGGATTCACGCACAGACTGCAGCGTCAAAATTGGTATTTATGTTTTTGCGTCATGGTCTTGAGGGTCTTCCATGACCTGCTCTCGTGACCCTTCAACCCACTGCTTAAGATCTTGCCATAGGGTAGGATGTTGCCTAAGCAGATCTCCTAGGCTAAGTGTTACAGGGGTAGTCACTAGTGTGGTCAGGAGATCGTTGGATACTCGTCTCTCCCTTAACTTGGATTGTCCTGGCCAATGGCTGTGACTGATCTGCGGCTTTGTAGCCTCAAGGCTTGGTCTCAGCGGCACTGCTTATGGCGCAGTTGCTTCTGCCAACTTAGGTTGAGGCGGTGATATTAGCGTGCTTACACTGGAGAAATTATCGATCTTGTCCTCCATGATGGGCTCAGCGTCCTTGAGATGCTCTTGAGCCTCCTTCACTCATTCCTTCACCTTTTCTATGGCCTCTAACTGTCGCTTCGGATGCGGGTATTCCCCTATACCTTAGCACTTCCCTTTTCTTTCGTCTTAGGGGCTGAAGTCTCTGCCTCTGCGTTTGAAACCTTCTTTCTAGCAGACAGAGTCGTAGCACTCTTAGTTTTTACTGCAACTTTAGCTTCCGATCTCTTCTTTTTCCACCTGCGGCTTTTCTTCCCTATCGAGGCTGCGTCAAGATTGCTAGATCCTGCAAAGAGATGCCTGCCTGCTTCGTTTGGGCTCGGGTCATGACCCGCAATGTGATAGGTGTGGCCTCCTCATCAAGGTTCTCGACATCAAATAGCCCCAATGGGACAGATGGTACATTGGTTGAGCTAGAAGATGGCTTTCACTTTGGGCAGTCTATGAAGAGATGGGTGATTCCGCACTCTGCGCACCTTTGGTCACCCTTGTCTTTGTTTTGTTGCTCTCTTTCAGGGCAGCGTGATGAGATATGACCGAGGTGACCACAAGCCCAACATATGACTGGATCCTGCATCTGCCCTCCTAGGCCTCTACCTCGTCCTCTTCCTAACGCCATCACCGGCACATGTCGATAGTTCATGAGGACAGCGTTGCCCTCGTCGTCATGCGAGACGTAAGGGTATATGTAAGCTTCTTCCTCACTTGGCTCTTCCACGTAGTGGATTGGAGCATCGCTCGGTGGATGGGTCACGTAAGGACCAGGCGGTCTAGGGATGCCCGTAGGATTTATTTTCATCCTAGGAATAGTTGGCTTCATATCATTAGGTGCGGGAAGGGCCAATGGGGCTCCCCTTCCAAAGAATGGCTGCGGCCTGTTCGCTAGGTAAGGCTGGCCGTAGGGTTGTGAGTACGGAAGTCTTCTTGGTAATCTACAATGCGCAACGTCATGGCCAAACCTACCGCAGTTAGCACAAGGTCTTGACCTAGGGTCTTGACACTTGGTCGGCAAGTGGTTCCCGCCACAGTACACGCATTGGACCTGCGGGCGCGTTGGTCGTCTCAATATGTCTTGCAACTTGGCTAATTCCATCTTGACATCAGCCAAGCCCTGGTCTGTCTCGGTGGCCTTCCCCTTATCTTGGGATGATGGGATCGATCGCTCACTAGAGGCTAACGCTCTCTCTGAACCTCGCGAGTTGGTCTCCTCTATGTTCGAGCTCCTGGAGCTCCGCTCTTTCAGCTGATCATCAACTCTGATGGCTTCCTCAAACACTCTAGCTACCGCATCTTGCTGCAAGCTTGAATTGCCTGCCAAAGCCTTATACAACTCCTCGTCTCGAATTCCACTGATGAATATAGTCGAAACTACTCTTTCAGTCGATTGCTCACCCAGAGGGATTCTCTTGAAGAGACTCCTCACATGGATTACATAGTCGTAGATGTCCTCCTTCTCTTTCTGCTTGACGTTCATCAAGCGTACTAGTAGGCTATTGGAGTATCCGGGCTTGGTGAATCTCTTGATCAAGAGATCCTTGAGGCCATTGAAGTTCGCTCGCTCTACAGCATCTAGGCTCGTATACCACGTCCTACCCTTGCCGCCTAGGCAAAGCCCAAACGCTTGCGAGTGTTGAGTTAGGTCGTTGAGGCCGTTGGCTTCGCAGACTTGCTCAAACTGCTCAACAAAGCTATATGGGTCGTCATGGGGTTGGTACTTGTCGAGTTGCTTGGCAACGATTGGTATTTTGGACCGACTCTTTGAGCCTTGGTTCGCCCCTAGTCCTACGAGCAGCGATGTCGCTAGTGCTGCGGCACTTTGTTCTGCAGCTGTGTTATCTAGCAGTCACTTTATGAGAAGCTCGCTCAATGTCAAGTCCCCCTCTAGGGCTCTCTCTTGATCTGTTCGGTTTCTTCCTACTAAGTTCAACACTCGCTGCACCTCGCGCAACTCCGTACTTTGCCTTTGGCTTCTAGCCTGCTGATCCCTATTGTATTCGACTATGCCTTGCAATGCTTTGCGGGCTAGTTTTCTCTCCTCTTCTAGATCTGCGATGATAGCGTCTGCTGTCCTATCACAGTGCTCGTACTGGGCGTGTGCATCGTAACTGCTTACCAGCTGTTGAATAGCATCTAGGAAGACGTTCAAATCGAGTTCCTCATTAGACCAGTGGTTTGAGATTTCTTCTGCCATTGTCGAGTTGTCTTGCTCCACCAAGCTGCCGATCAAGTTCAGTAGACTCGTTAAATCCACGTCGTCGGTGCCCCTTGCTTGGTCCTAATCTGCGCTTTGATGGTTTGTCTATGTCTTGGGTCCTCTCCTATTGGTGGGTTTCTTGAGTGGTTTATCTGAGTGAGTTCCTTTAGTTGTTGAATACAAACCTCAATTTATGATCACTCAGTGCATGTGTCGTTTCTCGTGCACTTGTGCTCAATCAGGCTTTCAACTTTCTTAAGTGTACTTCAAGTGCGGACATTCAATGTGAGTGCAGCAAGCAATTCCTCAGTGTCTTACGGACTCTCGCTTGTTTTGGGCCTGATAGGCTTGTAGATCAATTTTCTGGCCGTTTTGTCAGGGTTTAGGGTTTTTCTCGTATGTCGCCTTGTTCGTTTTCGATCAATCAGGTTTCACAGCTCAGCAGTTTGCGTCTAACTCCTTGGGTCTCACAATTGCCCACTTCTAGTTGTTAAGTGGCTGCACGCTACGACTTTTTCCTATTACGTGTGCCAGAATCAAGTTCTGAGAGCCCGAAGGGTTTCGACAGTTTGCGATGCTGTGTATTTGCCGGGTCAGGTCAAATTTTTGAAAATTTTGATAAAAAGTTGCACTCGGACTGACTGGTCCGAATTGCAGGGTCCGTGTAGGTCACTCGGATGGGCCCAGGCCTAGGGCCGAGGGCCAAAATTCAGGGTTTGACTCAGACAGTTTTGATTCGGACGGTCGAATGGTGAATTCGAACAAGGTGATTTGGACGGGCCGAATGGCACTTGGGCCGAGGGCCGAATGTGGAAAGTGGCCGAGGGCCGAATTTGAGACTCGGACGGGTCGTTTGGATGGGCCGAGGCCGAATGTGCCACGTGGCTGAAAGTTTGACTCTGACATGCCGAATGGGTGGGCTCAGATGGTTTTGATTCGAACGGTCTGAGGGCCCGGTCCGAGGGCCGACTAGCTGAATGCGGCGCACGCAAACAGTGTGAACACAAATTTGATCGATTCTCAAGATTCAAGCAAGCACAATGGCCATGAACTTCCAGATCCTATCTAGGGGAGTAGAGGGAGAGATTCATATACGTGAGCGGGCCAGTAAGCACGTCGGTGATGCAATCGAATCGATGAGGGTTGGAGCTCTCTATCTCTCTCTCTCTCTCTCTCTCACTGAAATGGCACAAATGAGCTCTCCCTTGGCCTCCTGGCTCTTATACCCCTTCCCAAGTGTGGTGTTGATGCCCCCAATCACTCACTTGCCGATCTTAGGCATCACTAGTGAGCGTTTTGCCAATTTTTGCACCATTTTTGCCCTGTTTTGCCCTGTTTTGCCCTGTTTTGCCCTGTTTTGAAACAGTAAACCCTACCCTTCTTCGGTTCAATTTCCTAATTCCAACCTACGCTAAATGCAACAAAAATCGAAGGCAAAAAACTGAAATAGATTCTCCATGTTTTCCACTCATCAAACAACCAAAATATCCCAAAATACTTACTTGTTTTGAAGATCAAAAACACCCAACTTCCTACCTATCTCAAGCTCCGTTTCAGGGATGAATCCCCTACTTCGATGCTCGATATGAGGCGCGCAAGTGCTCAAGCTTGAATCTGTTGGTCCCGGAAACGGAACCAAAATGTAGTGGGAGCTCACGCTCAACCGCCAAGAACCACGGACTGCTTATTTCTTCAAGCGTTTCAAGTGAGCTCAAATGGCTATCTCTCACCTAGCCGACGCGCCGTCGATCCTACGTGTGTAGTGAGCTTACCTTGATGCCGATGTGAGTAGCCTCCTCCCTCGCACACCTGGGTAGCTCCATGATTCTTGATGCTAGCTCAAGCATCCTCAAGCCTCCTCCATCTCCATCCTCCATAGCCGCATGCGCGGGAAAAGAGAAGAGAAGAGAAGAGAAGAAGAGTAGATGAGATGGTGAAGAGCTTCACCCTCTTGATCCCTCACTCCCACACACTCTCACACTCCCTCTCTCAAGAGCACACACAAGCAAGAAGAAGAGAAGAAGAGAAGAAGAAGAGAGCTCTTGTTAGCCACACACCAAAGAATGAGCTTCCATTCACGTTTTGAACTTTATATTCAAACACTAAAATCCCATGGGCACACATCCCCTTTTTACATGACCGGCCATTGTGGCAAGGTCTTTTTTCCATTTCCCTCTTCTAGCCTTACGCCTCTAGCCTATGCCCGTCTAATATTTTACAATTGGCACAGGAGGGAGCCTGGCGCTCTTTTACAAGAGTTTTCCAAGTTTTTTGAGGTGCCTTTCATTTAAAATTGTGCCTTTGGTCTCGGCTTAGCTTTTAGAGGTCGCTTGTGTGTCTTTGCTCTTCTTCCATGCTTTTTCCGCTTTTTCCTTTATTTTTTGCCATTTTCTGCCATTTCGACTTGGGGTTAACACTACCAAGCCCTCGCGAGGCGACACTTAATCCTTTTCTAACGCTCTCTTTTATTTTCGCTCCAACCTTCTCTTATTTTCTTTATTTTATGGCAAGATGTCACCCCAAGGAAGACAAGGCATCGACCCCAGGTCTTACTTGTCCCCAAGAACCTACCAAGTCTTTACAAGGTGATAAACAACAGCTCAAGGATTTTTCTTTCTTTCCTTTTCTATTTTTATAGGGGTTAGAACCCCTTTTTACACAGCTCCGTATATTCATATATTGTCTTTCAAATCTTTAGGGTTTTGTCTCTTTCCATCATTATTTTAGTAGGCTTCTCTAACTGCCTCACAACTAGCACGAACTCCTAGAACGACCGCCTAGTAGATCAACAAAACAGGGTCACTAAAACTCCCATCTAAAACAGGTCTTTCAATGCCTGACAATTCCTTGCAGGAGGCAATGACTACTCAGACCTCCCCCAAATATATAAAACTTAAACTTGGGACTTCATGTCTCAAGTGCCGGTCCCCAACAAGAAAGAAAACCCTCATATGCACATATATCATTAATTGCTTAAGAGAAAAACTCGAAAAGGGGACGAAACCACTTGGAATGGCCACAAGAAGCTCCTTTGCAGCAACGCCTCCCTCCAACCACTTCATCAACCTGTATGGCGCAATCACTTAAACAACAAAGCATTAAACGTACCTGCACCAAACAGAGATAGGGCCCTCTTGGCCTAAAGAAATAGCACTTTTTACTGCAAACTAATGGGCCCTCTTGGCCTAAAGAGATAGATTATTAAAACCTAAAAACAAAGGGCCCTCTTAGCCTAAAGAAATCAAACATTAACTACTTAAAGCTACTGGCCCTCTTGGCCTAACGGAATCAAACAAAACAGCTCATAGAGATCCCTCCTTGGTAAAATGTGCGCTCCATTCCAAGGGGGGAAAATAGGGCTCTCAACCCTAAACTAAATGCATCAAATTATGGCACATACCTCCTGCATATATAGCAAGAGGTGTACGCATAACATGTCATTTGATCAACCTATGGGTCCAAGATAATAACGGTAGATGGGTCTCGACTACTCTTTGCATTACCCATATCAACCATTGCCTGCCATATAACGCGTGGTCTGATAACATTCCCCACAAGTGACCAGGTCCTGTCTCATTATCAATAACGATGTCCAGACTAGGACAACAGTTGAAAAAGAGGTCCTCTTCATAAGCAAAATTAGCTAAGGAATCTACAAACTAATTCCAATAACGTGGAATCAGTTGAAGAGATATGCTCTCAAATTCATCAAGTAGGGTTATAGCAGTTCTATGATACATACAAAGGAGAGGATTTCGGACTGTATATGTCCCATTGAGTTGATTTAAGATATTTAGAGGATGAACTGACGGCTCCATCGCACCTTCTTCATTAAACTCAACAAGGATGCTTGTTAAGATTTGTAAGTAGTGATGGCAAAAAACTTTAATTTCCCACACAAAGGTACCGTCTTCTTGCTCAATCACTTTATATCCCTTGCTCCATCAAATACGCCTCCCCTGATGATATCTTTGATGGAGATATGGGTGCTCCAAATAAGGGATTAACCGCTCCATCAACCAATTTAAGCTCTCTGCAGGTCTCCAATTAGCCCCAGCATGGACTTGCAATGCATTTAGCGCGTTAGCATATTTAAAAATAATAAGGTTTAAACTTATTAAGATTAACCTTATTCTTAAATTCCACCCCTTGTAGATCAGTTAATAGAACTGTGGACTTATTTTACCTATCCGCACTATCTTGTAAGGGACATCCCATCAAGGTTCCAACTTTCTTGGAAACAGCTCCCTACGTGCATTGTAATATAGAACTAACTACCATTTTTTTAAAGTATATTTCTTCACTTTCAAATCATGCAACTATTTCATCCAACGTTTAGCTACCTCTTGGTGCAACAAACTCTGCAATTTGAGCTTGTCTAAGTGGGTTATAGTTGTAAACCGCTCAAATAGGGCATCTTCATCACCCAGAGAATGATTGATTGCGAATCTAATGGTCGGCAACTCAATTTATAAGGGAAATACACACTCCTCCCCGTAAATTAATTTGAATGGGGTGTGGCCGATGGCTCGTTTAAACATCATATTATACGCCCAAACCGCCACATATAATTTTGTATCCCAATCCCGCTTCTTTTCGAAGACTATCTTGGATAGGATACCCACAAGCTGCTTATTGGTACTTTCGACTTGTCCATTTTCTTGCAGATTATATGGGGCCATCTTGTTATGCTTGATTTTCCAAGCTTCAGTTAGACATTTAATCACTTTATTTAAAAATGGGTTCCACGGTCTGATACTATTTCTTTTGCCGGACCAAAACGGCAAAATGATTTGCTCAAGTAGAAAACTTGTAGTCTCTTTTGCATTGTCCTGCCTCGTCACCCGTGCTTCTGAACACTTTATAAAGTAATCACTTGCTACTATAATATACCTCTTCTAAGTACTAGACGATGGGGTGATAGGACCCACAAAGTCAATGCCCCACTTCTCAAATGGAAGGATAGCCATGATAGGCGTAAGTGGGCGTTTACTATTCTCTCTAATGTCATGCCTTTGATAGGTATCACATCTCTTAACATACTCAAAGGAATCTTGGACGGCCACCAATATCCAGCTCTTAAAGCTTTCTATGCCATCAACCACCCAACAAAGTGTCCTCCACAAGAGAAGTCATGGCACTCTTCCAAAATAAAGGGAACCTCATCAGGCATCACACATCGGCGATAGATATCATCAACAACCTACCGATATAATGTGCCTATGATCAAGGAAAATTTCAATGCCTGTTGTTTAATTTTCCTCTTCTCCGATTTTGATAAAGTAGCTCCAGTCTCTCCCGTAGAAAGATAGTGTGCTATAGCAGCATACCAGGAGGGAATAGATGCCGTATCAATCTTGAATAAAGTTTCCATGTCACTTCCTTCAGCCAAGACCTCTTTTGGCTCTCCAAAATCCACAAGACACTCTACAATGCCCTGAAGCTTTGATGACTTGCTCTTAATCTCATAATCAAATTCCTGCAAAGTGATTAACCACTTTGCTAAATGGCCAGGCAACTGTAACTTATTCAACAACAAAAGCCCTTCCGTCTTCGTATAAAAAACCACCCTCTCATAAAGAATGTAGTGCCTGAACTTATTGGTTGCAAATACCATCACAAGGACAACTTCTCCATATAGGTGTAGTTAATTTTTGATATGCTAGCAAAAGCTATCGGATGATACCACTTTTCCTCCCAAATTTTAGCTAAACAGCAATTGATACTATGCATGGTTGCTGCTACTGAAAATATATAGAATATTTCGCCCCTTTTTTGTGCTTTTAAAATAGGTGCTTTGGCAAGCTCCTGCTTCACATCGTCAAAAGATACTTTGCAAGCATCACTCCATGTATACTGATAGTTAAATGAGAATAGGTTCGTCAGAGGCAACATTCTTTCTGCCAAGGCATTGATAAACCTCTAATAATATCCTACAGATGACAGAAAGCTATACACTTCCTTTGGAGTACGTGGCGGACTCATGGTGACTATGACCTTGATCTTTTTAGGATCAGTCACAATCCCTATGGAACTAACCACATGGCCTAACAAGAGCCCATAAGGGACTCTGAAGATGCACTTCCATGGGTTAAGAGTTATGAAAAATTGTCTGCAATGCTTGAAACACTTACGCAAAATGATCAACTGTCTATCCCTTATGATGTTGCCCCCAGATCATCAATGAATACTTTCAGCTTCTCTGTGGAGATGTCACCAAAGGCCTTGTTGGCTGTTCTTTGCCACAAACCAGGTGCATTACACAACCCAAATGCCATCACATGGTACGCAAATGTATCGACGATGTTTCCCTACCTGCTAGTTGATCCAAAATTTGGTCAATAAATGGCAACGGGTAGTAATCTTTAACAGTCTAGTTATTCAGCTCTCTAAAATCTACACAAATATGAATTTGATTATTCTTCTTCTTCCTGATCACTACTAGTGAACACCATTCAGTATGCTGAACAAGGAAGATCAAGCATACTTTCCGCAACTTTTGTAGTTCATCGTACAACCCGTCTCTTAATTCAAAAGGCATACGCCTTACTTTCTGACGTACATGGCGGTTACCTTCCTTTACAGGAATAGTATGCACAACTAGATTGGGAGGAATACCCCGAAGTTCAAGCAAAGATATCACGGAACTCTCAAATTAAGGACACATAATCCTCTCTTTCTTCCGAACTGAGCATGGATCCTAATTTAATTGGCCGCGAATCATTTAGCATACCAAGGTCCAGCTCAATAACGTCCGTGTCTCTTATTCGATCATGAGGCTCTATTGGCTCATTCAAGGTTATCTGATAAATATCTTCTGTAGTGGACCCTTCCTTAGATCCATCACTCGATGACGTCTCACTACCAGATGGATCATCTACTGTTTCTAGTTCAATGGAGGATAGTGGAGCTCTCTCACTCTGAGGAGACTCAGGGTAAGCATCCACTATTACACGATGGGCATCTCGACCTAGAATCACTCGATCAATAGGTATATCGACTTGATAGTCTGTCCATAGAATCCATGGCCTGCCTAGCAAAACTCGATAGCTAAGACATCCTGCAAACCTTATCACCCTAAAGTCCAAATAGCATTCCATGCTCACAACTGTAACGTGGACCTTAGTAATGCAACCTTCTGGTTGTCTTAGACTATCATCAGCCATCGTAAGAAGTGTGGAGCCATCTTTTTGGATCTCTAGACCTAACCTCTCCATCAAGTCTGAACTTATGATATTGATGGAGGATCCAGTGTCCACAATAGCGTGCTCCACTAATATTCCATCCACATATACTGGAATCCTAGGGCAATGCTTTTTAGCATGATCGAACAATTCTTCCCCCACTCTAGCTATGCCAAAAGGTTCTACTATACACCCTATATGTAGGATTTTCTTGAATTTCTTGCGTACTCTTAGAGAAAGTTTAATCAATTGTAGGAGATTCACGTCTGGCTTGACTTCGCAAAGGGAACTTGCTAGATTAAAATCGTGATAATTAGCCAAAGTTCTCTTCTCGCACCAAACCATTCTCTCCTTTGGTCTTTCCATCGACTTTGGTGCCTCTTTTTTAGCCTTTACCTTCTTTCTTGGCAATCCTTTATCCTCCTCGGGATCGACTTTACTATCAACAGGTCGTAACAGTCCTCCTTCCATATTAGGATTTAGGACTCACTTTTCCCTAGCATCTTGCTTAGGGATTCCCTTGACAGGTTTTACAATTCCTTTGTCGCACTCTTTAATCTTTTGACCTCTTGTTACGGCTCGTAGATTAGAAGTTTCAGCATCATTGGCACATACAGCCTCAATAAGGGTGACTCCACTGCCATGAGATAACTCCTCTACAATAGCCTTTCCTCTTTGCAGTATTTGCCTTGGTCCATCGTCTTGCTGGAGATTATTCCCTCGTGCACGATGGTTAACTGGACCTGGTTGCTTACTCCCTTGTTGGAGAGAACTAATCTTACTCCAATAGGTAGCAGCTAAGTGGCCAGACTTCTCGCAAATATCACATTTGACATTCAGGCAATTCCTATGGAAATGTTGGCCCCCCACACCACTTATAGCTAAATCTTGAGGGGCCATCCTCTTCAGGGCATCAACTTCCTATCAAATTCTATTGCTTATTAAGAAAATTGACATCCACAGATATTTGTCAATACTGTTCAGAGATCATATCGGTGTAGTGCTTTATCATAGACTCATAGCCGTGATCGTCAGTCTGTCGTCCCATGGGCCTAACCACTTGATTAGGAATCGATCACACTGACCAACTAGGACCACATTAGGATTCGACATTGTTTGGTTTCCACCACTTGATAGGCATAGTCATGCTAGGAGGAGCTGGTAACATAGGCAGATTCGACATAATATTCCCTCTACCACCACTCGTATTTAACATGGGGTCCCCTTGACTCCCATTAGTCAAGGCCAAATTATTACCATTCCAATTTATCCTTGCTGCATAAGCCGCTTGCAAGTGCGACTCTACTCCTTCTACTTGGGTAATGGCAGTGTCAATATCTGCCAAAGCAACACTACTCAGCTGCACCTGGATATTAAAATACAATCCATGTAGGAAATATTGCAACTGTGCAACCACTGGAATGGAAATATAAGCGTTAAGTTTGCGAAGAACTTGCTTTAGTTTCTTCTGGACATTCTCATTTGGCTCTTGGCATGTTACATTCAAAACATGCAACCAATATTTCCCACCCTTCTCAGGGGCAAACTCTCTACGGAAAGCCCTAAAGAATTGGGCTTTGCTAGTTATGGTTCCAGCTTGTAGATCATGATACCACACTGCAGCTCTTCCTTTTAACGTCATGTTGAAGAACATCATTAGGTGTTCTTCGCCTTGGATTCGATAGTTGAACACCTTAATGTGGAGTTCTCCATCTTCTTTTGCTAACCCATGGAAAATGGGCAACGGTGCTCCTAATGCCAGTAAATCTGGTGTACTTGCTGGAATTGCGATAGGTTGTGCCATGGCTACAACCGGATTGACAACAGGAGTTTGTGTAGGCAACACTACACCCCCCACTTGTTGTGGGTTGATTAACTAGAAATAGGGAAGTACCAAGACTTCCACTTGCACTCGAAGAGCTACTCGTAACACCTAGGTTACTAGAACCACTACCAGTTATGTGTAACGGGCTGCTCCTTTGAGGAGGATAGCGACGTACAATCTCCAACAGCCTAGCCCTCTCAGCGTGTTGTGCTTTTTGTATTTCGGCTTGCGGTCCTTGTCAGAGGACATAAACCAACTATTTGGTCCCTAAAAATCCTAGATTCGAGAACCACCACTCGTTAGCGACTCCCGACAGATGCACCACCGATGGGACCTAAAATGGGCCGACACTAGCTATGGCACTAGCCGGACCTCATGCATATGACAGACAACCCCACCACACGGCCTCACGGGCCAGGAACGTCTAAAACTCACTTTGCACTAAATGCTTATGATGATTTTGCGTTTGTATCCAATATGTAGTCCACCGTTCACCTTCCCTTCTCTTCAGAGGGAGATCCCATAACATATAGGTATAATGCCTCGTAATACAAACATAGGGAAGTACCTCTTGGCTAATTGTCGTGGCTCCACTGCAACTCTCCTACACCTCGGGGATTGGTCCCAAGATGCATCGCTAACATATATAACATTCACACAAACTCCACTCTTTCATGATCCAGTGTTCCAAGAGATTTTGATTTGCCTCACAAAACTTTCCCCCACCAACGGAAGCGCCCGTCTAACCCACGACTTAGGTTTCCTGTCCTCTCAGCATTGGTCAAAGTTTATCAATCAATTACAATGCATTCCAAGAGATACATGCTTGATGCAAGGTGTATGACGATTGTGCACAATCATTTTATGATTAAAAAACCAGCCATGTGAGGTGCAGAAAACAACCCTTTTATGAATTTTAACTAGGCGTTACGTGCTATGCTGCTTTAGGGACTAGCACCGGAACTTCCGTGCTACTAGTCGCCTATATTTAATTATGAAATGATCCCTAAATACTATGCACAAAGAGGAAATTTATCATATTTTTTATCTTTTCAGCAATTATATCATCGCACAAACTTCATTCTCCCCTCACCGTTTAGGTGTTGCTGCATTGCATAGGTGTAAATGGTTGTTTTGTGTCATTTTTTGTTGAGAGTTGAAATGACCTATTTTTGGATGATTTTTGTTGTTTTTGAGAGTTGAATGGTTGATTTTATGAGATGATTGATTGGTTTGGAAGTGATTTGAGAGTGTTTGGATAGGTTGGAATGGTTTTATTAAGCTCATGATGTTTATTACTAGAGATGTGAAGTTCTGATGATGTTCTGATATATTCTATTTGGTCCTGATAGCGTCTGTTTTGTTCTGTTTTGTTCTTTTTTGTTATGTTTTCTCTCTGTAAGGAGGGATGGAGTATTTATTGATAGGGTTTGAGATTTTTTGAAAGCTTCTTGAGTGATTTTTGATGGTTTGGAATGGTTTTGGTATGAGTTATGTGGTTCTGATGCTTTTTGTTGACCTTCTGTAACCCTCTGATGAGCTTCTTAGACCTTCTGTATGCTTCTGTACGTGTTTTGATGGATGAGAGTGTAGCTTGGGAAAGTTTTCTAGCCTTGGAAAGAGGTGAATACAAGTGCAAAAGAGCTAAAAGAAGTCAAAGAAGTAGCTGCTGAAGACTCAAGTAAAGACTGGAGTGAAGTGACAGTGGTGAGCTATGAAAGGACACTGTAGTGGCTCTAGTGACTCTTCATATCAGACATACCTCTTGGGAGGGGTATCCACGACCTAAGAAGGATTATTGAGAGTGATTATGAGATATTGTAGTGAGGATATGATGTATTATTGATGGAGAGAGAGAGAGAGAATCAGAGATAGTCAAATCTATCAAAACAGAGTAATTGTATATGAGAGATTGAGAGAGAAGACTATGAAGACATTGAAGATGAATACTATGTGATGTATTTCCATTCAAAGATAGTGTATTCCTTTTCTTTCTTTGTTCTATTGATGGATTTTATGAAGATGTTGAAGAATATGGTTGATTCTATCAAATCCATGGGAGATCTACATGATGCTGCATGAAGATTTGTTGTGCCTGGTGTTCTTTTCTTCATTGTGATCATATAAACCCTAATAAAAAAGCTTGTTGATGTTACAAGATAGATTTTCTTGCAAGGTAATTCCATTTTCCTTGGTGTTCCTCTTGGGGCTCCATGTTTTTGGTGCGCAGCCAGGGAATCTTGCCATCAACAAGCACCAGAAGAGGCTGAAAATGAAGGAAATGGCATTGCCAAGAAGAGAAGAATTCAATGGATGTTTGTAAAGTTCTTTCTTCCACTGAAGAGTTGGAATTTCTCATAATTAAAGCCCCTTTCCACAAGAAGTTCATCCCACAATGGCGAAAACACATCACCATCATGATGCATGCTCTATGTGGTGGACAGTTTCCTCTTCCTGATGAAGCAGCAGAAACTTGCATCTTGGTGGCAAACTGTTTGGGGACAAACTGAAGAGCAGAAACAGAGAGAATGACCATCCATGGAAGATTTGGCATTCATTGAGAAGTTTCCAGACATCATCAAGTGGGAGATTGTGAAGAAGCTTCAGGAGTCTTGGTCTGTGGAGGTTCACAAAGACAAGAAGGCAAAGAGTTGGAATTTGTTCGTAGATGCTCAACAGCAAGATACATGGGATGCTTGGTGCACTGATAATCTTCTGTTTGTTCAATTGGCAACTCACTGGAAGTTGGTAGACAGAGTGTTCTTTACAACATACACTGTTGAAACCATCAGAAGCTGGCATTACTATGATGATGGCACCACCACAATGCTTAGACGTATGCATTTTGACACCTTCAGAACCGAATACCTTCCTCTGTGCAGTGACATGAAAGCAGAATTTAGAGATGTTGAAAAGGAAGAAGTAAAAGAAATGTTGGCAAGAGAGTCCTCCAGATACTGAAGTCTTCTGTTAACCCTCTGTAGAGCACTAACAACATAGTGGAGCCAACCCCCCTGATGAATGACGCAATAAGAGACAAGCGTTAGAACGAGTCCAGAGGTACGTGAGAAGAGAGAAAGAAAAAATCAAAGCTGAGAACGAGCTCGCAGGAGAAGTCGCCTTTGACGCCCTTGCGGAACTCTTTACAGAAGTCCCAATAGCACATCAAGCCCTTCCTCCTCCTACTGGAGGTCCACTTCCAAGCCAGATCCGTCCTGGAAATATTGATGACAGGCCAGCGAATGTAGTTCCATTGCCAGTTTTTCAGGGAGAGTACAATGAAGACCCCGATCTTCATGTAGCAGAGTTTATGGTAGCATGTGTGGCTAACAATGCCAGAACCCTTGAGCATTGGTTAGCAATATTCCCCGCCACTTTCAAGGGCGCGGCGTTTCAGTGGTATGAGAGACAAGCAACAGGAACTTTTGGCACATGGGATGACCTGAAGTTTGCCTTCCTCACTAAATTCAGGCGTGAAGGTTTTGAAGAGCGGATGCGAGAGGAATTTATGAACCTAAGTCAGTCCTCTCGAGAAAGAGTAGAAGCTTATGTCTCACGAATGGAATTGATCCTGAAGAGATGGACTAACCATAATCTAGATGATGGCATTCAGAAGGGGGTGTTTCTCAGAGGATTACAACCAGAAGTCCGTAAGTTTGTGGAGCTGCAAAGACCAGCCACATTGCAAGCTGCAACAGAAGGTGCAAGACTATACGATGAAGTGGAAGCTAGATTGGCGATGAATCCAGGAAGAGGAGTCTTACCTCCTCTGATGCCAGGAATGATGTACCCACCAAATGCAGTCTAAGGGACAGTTCCCTACCCCTACTAACAGATGCCCCTAGTATCACAATACATTGCACCAAATCCACAGTGGCCACAATCAATGCCTCAAATGATGGTTCAACCACAACAACAATGGTCCCAACCAATTTTCCCAATGCCAAATCAGTAGCAACAGTGGAACCCTACCAACTGGAGCCAACAGCCAACAGTTCAAACAGGAGCTCTGAATCAGAATCAGAACAGAGACCCCTCTGTGCCAGCCCAACCTGTTTATGCAATGATTATAGAGACTCCTCAAAACCCTACTGCCAGTAACTCAGGAGAAGAAAGCTTGAAGGATTATTTATCCAACTCAGTTGCAAATATAAAAAAGGAGTTGATGGATGCGATTACAGAGCAGCTACAGATGCTGAAAGTGAATACTGCTAGCATATCCAACGTTGCAAGAGCAGGAAGAGATGTGATGCGGTCAAATACTTGGTGTGGTAAGTATCATCAAGCAGGCCATTTAGTCACTGAATGTACACGAAACCCAACCATTCCTGGAGCCTTCTGTTCCTACTGTTTTCGGAAGAACCATACAGAGGATATTTATTCTCTGAAGGAGATGCATGATAGGAGAAGAAAGGAAGAAGATGCAAGATTCAACTTGTTGGAATCCAAAATGACAACACAGGATATTGGCAAGCCTAGAGAGTTTGGTCCTAATTTTGGTCCAAGGAGGTTTCCCTCACAAAGTTACAGAGGAAGACAATCTGGCTATGGTCAGAGATCAGAAGTGGAGTGTTATAGATGCAGAGAAAAGGGACACATTTCACCAAATTGTCCAAATCCCAGAAGGTTAGTGGATTACAAGCCCTTATGCAGCCGATGCAAAGGAGAAGGCCACACTGCAAAAGACTGTCCAAGCCCAGTCCCAGTGAAAAATAGTGCTACTGATAATCCGGCCAAGGCCCAAGAGCCTACCTCCAATTTAGTGGAATTGGAAGTTGCTGCCATCACGCGTGCAATGAAGAAGGAACCACCTATCCAAAAAGAAAATAATCCTCCTACCAGAACAGTAAAGTTCAATCTTCCACCAGAAGAACAGAATAGAACAGAGCTTGACAGTGCCGTACAGAGCACTACAGTGCCATAGAGAGTCACAGAGAAAATTCTAGAGACAGGACCAGAGGTCTAGGAGATCGAAGAGGAGGAAGTGCCACAAGTGGTAGAAGAAGTCCCCATGATGCCCTTGTTGGAAGAAACAAGGAAAATGAAAATGGGTGTTGCCCCATTCCCTAACCGATTAGAGAAGCCAGTGGATCCTATTAAGGAATACGATCTGGTCAGAGATCTAGATACCTTTAAACCAAACCTCACATTTCGACAATTATTGATGTTGTCTCCCAGTTGCCGAAAAAGGTTCAAAAGTATACTGACAAGAAGACGCGGATTAAGGATTGCTCCCTCAACAGCAACAAAGTCCAACAAAGCTCCAGAGCCTGTAAAAGAAGTAGATGTGGCTAACGCCTTCCTAGATCCGGGTACCCTAGAGACTGGCATGTGGATAGAAGGTTGCTTTATTGCAAATGCACTGATTGATGGTGGTTCATCAGTGAACATTATGACGGATGTGACAATGAAGGATCTAGGCCTACAAGGTGTGCAACCAACCCAATGGCTCATCAGACTGGCAGACCAGAGCAGAATCAAGCCTTTGGGCATTCTCCCATATGTGAAGACTACAGTGGCGGGAAAAGATTATTGGCTAACCTATCTGGTGGTGAAGCCAAACTCTTATGGTACATCCTACCCTCTGTTACTGGGCAGACCATGGATTTTTGAAGCCAGAGCAAGGACGGATTGGTTCAAAGGAACCTTGACCTTGGGTAGAGGACCTAATAAAGTGGTGCTGAAGCTATATGGTGCTCAAAAAGGACATGGATCCACCTCCTTGGAATTATCTTCGGACTCCCCTAATGAGGCTACAGATGGAACATCAGCAGACGAAGATGCTGTCAAATAGATCCTTCCCAAGAAAACAATGGATACTGTAAGCCAACTCCCAAAAGATGCAAAGCCCTTGTCAATGGGTGAATACTTCCTGGCTGAACCAGGAACGATTTTCGAAATCACTTCTGACAGTGGGATAGAAGCATGGATGTACTGCTCTCCCTGTTACGTGGCCAGAGCAGAGCTAGAGACAGAGGCAGAAGATGAAATAGAGAACCTGTTCTTCTCTTATAGAGCTCCTACAGAGACAGAGCCAGAGACAGAGACAGAGCCAGAGCCAGAGCCAGAGACAGAGACAGAAGAGGAAGGAGATGATATGGAAGAAGAAGGTTATGAAAGCGAGATGGAAGAGTCTATCCCACCCGAAGAGGTGATATATGAAGAAGAAGTTCCAGAAGCATCAAAAGCCGACGAGCTCATGCTGTGGGACAGAATGGCGAGGGTACCATTTGGTCTGGTAAATGGATCTTCTCATATGCAAAATCTTTATAAGAAATGGATTAAGAAGACCAAGCAGTCTTTCAGCAGTGGCTCTTGCCGTCCGCAACCATCCTTACCAAAAAAGGATGATGATGATGCACCGTGTCAACAAGCACCAGTCTCACGATTCCAACAAGCATTAGAGGGTCCCTGTTATGTGACGTTCCTGGACGTGTCATCAGAAGATGAGTCTTCAAGCCAAGAGGTAACTAATCTTGAAACCAAACCTGAAACGGCTCTAATCCCATTTCAACATCTCAAGGAGCAACCTAAGTCTCCACCAAAAGAAGAAGTTGGGTCTAATGGGACATCAGAAGAGGACACCACTCCCTTGAAGGAGTCGGATCTATATCCAGAAGCAGTCCGTGGGACCTTCATCCGTGAAGTAGAACGTGAAAGGCAGTTAACTTTTGTGGATGCAGATAGCACTGAATGCCACTTGAAGGTGGATAGCAGCCTAGCGAAAGAGGAGTTGTCAACTTTGTACAACTTGTTGAAAGAGAATTTGGACGTGTTTGCATGGTCCTACAAAGACCTAAAGGGGATTGATCCCACAATATGTCAACATCATATTGACTTGGATCCTGATGCCAAGTTAGTACGGCAACGACAGAGGTGGATGAACCCGAATTATTCCCCATTGGTGAAAGCAGAGCTGCTGAAGCTTTTGGAAGCCGAGTTCATCTATCTAGTGGCAAATAGTGAATGGGTCTCACCCATCGTGGTTGTACCCAAGAAGAATGGCAAGCTTCGAATATGTGTTGACTTCCGAAAGCTCAATTCGAAGACGAAGAAGGATCACTTTCCTATCCCTTTCACAGACCAACTGTTGGACACAGTGGCAGGACATGAGCTTTATTCCCTTCTGGATGGATTCAACAGATATAACCAAGTCCAAATTGCAAAAGAGGACCAGTCCAAAACAACCTTCACCACAGAATGGGGGACCTACGGTTATCGAGTGATGCCATTTGGGCTCTGCAATGCCCCTGCTACTTTCCAGCGAGTCATGATGGCTGCATTCCAAAATCATCTGCACAACTTTATTGAGGTATATTTGGATGACTTCTGTGTCTATAGTTTGATCCGTGAACACTGGGGACATTTGGAACAATGCTTTGACCGATGCCGGGAGTATGGGATTTCCCTCAACCCCAACAAATGCATCTTTGGGGTCTCTTCTGGAGTTCTGTTGGGCCACATCGTCTCTGCACAAGGGATATCAACGGACCCTGCAAAGATCGAAAAGATCGCAGCTCTGACAGCACCCACCAACCTCAAATAGTTGAGGGCATTCCTAGGCCATGTGGGTTACTACAGAAGGTTCATAGCACATTTTGCAACAAAGGAAACCTCCTTGCACAAGATTCTGAGGAAAGATGCAGAGTTTGTTTGGACGGAAGAATGTGACACAGTCTTCAACACTCTGAAGCAGTGTCTAATTGAGGAACCCATTCTGCAACCTCCTGATTGGACGAAGGAGTTCCATGTACACAATGATGCATCAATTGAAGGCTTAGGCGCAGTTCTCTACCAAAAGGGCTCCTCGAAGCTAGATCAACCGATCTATTACGCAAGCCAAAAAGTCATTGATAGGGAACGAAACTATACAGTGACAGAGCTTGAGTGCTTGGCAATGGCGTTTGCCCTAGAGAAGTTCCGCCACTATCTGTTGTCTACCCACTTTAAATTTTATGTGGATCACGAGGCCCTATCCTTCTTGATGAACAAAGCAGATGTGAAAGGACGAATGATGAGATGGCTCCTTCTATTCCAGGAGTTTGACTTTGAGGTAATTACCAAACCTGGTCGTTCCCATGTTCTGGCTGATCATCTGTCGCGTATCCCACAAATTGCAGACGAGGAGCAGGGTGATCCAGACCTCCTTGATGCTTCCCTATTCTTGGTAGAAACTGTAACCCCCTGGTATGCAGACATTGCCAATCTGCTGGCAACCCAACAGTACCCTCATAGTATTTCTAGTCGGGAAAGGAAGAAGCTTATGTCAGAATCAGCCCCCTACACCCTGCTAGGCGGCGCACTGTACAAGAAAGGAAAAGATGAAGTGCTCAGAAGATGTGTTGCAGGAGATGAGATTGGGATTGTTCTGAAGGCTTGCCATGACGAGCCATGTGGGGGCCACTTTGCAGGAGAAGCTACAGCTAGGAAGGCTCTGCTAGTAGGATACTGGTGGCCGACCATCCATAAGGATGCTTATGATTACTGTAAAAGATGTGATGCTTGTCAGAGGATGGGGAAACCCACGAAGACAAGTGCCATGCCACTGCAACCTATCCTTCCCTTGGAGCCTAACATATACATCCTCGTATGTACGGATTATGTCACAAAGTGGTGTGAAGCTAAAGCCCTAAAGTGGGACGATGGTAACAGCGTAGCCCTGTTCATGTACGAGAATATCATCACCCATTTTGGCAGTCCCTTAGAGCTGGTCAGTGTGACAGAGGCACACATTTCATTAATAAAGTCATGGAAGAGTTGACAGAGTTGTATAAGATCCGCCATCGCAAGTCCACTCCTTATTACCCCAGAGCCAACGGCCAAGTCGAAGTCACCAATCGCATCCTCTGCTCGATCCTAACCAGAACAATTGCCACACATCGTCGTGACTGGGATGATCGACTTACAGAGGCCCTCTGGGCGTACAAAACCTCCCATAAAACAACAACAGGACAGACACCCTTCCAGCTGGTGTATGGCACAGAAGCCGTTTTCCCTGTTGAACTAGAATTTCCCTCTTTGAGAGTGGCTATCAAAGAGCGTTTGGGGGACGATGATTCACTGCAACGCCGTCTCCTGCACCTGGAATGTTTGGACGAAACTTGCAGGATGGCTCTACAATGTATGGAAGCCACGCAAGCTCAACGTAAGGCTTACCATGACAGCTTCATCAAGCACAAGGAGTTCAAAGAAGGTGATTTGGTCCTAGCCTATGATTCACGATTTGGCAAGTTTCCTGGCAAGCTTCAACAGCGGTGGATGGGCCCATATAAGGTACTTGCTGTCAACCCTAATGGCTCTGTCCAAGTGCAGACCGTTGATGCCTCTAACGATCCCTTCCTGATCAATGGATATCGCCTGAAGAAGTTATTCCCTCCTTGGGGATCTTGACAATCACGTCACCTAATCCTTTCCCTCATTGGCGTGGCACTATCACTCTTATGATGCTACTTTTGATAGCAGTTCTCCAGCCACTCCTGATGAGGTGGACACAACCCCCTGTCCCCTCAGCCCCACCTTCCAGCCCTGATCTCTTATCCTCTGTTTTCCACCAGCGGCAGTGGCGAGGTGGGTTCTGACAAATGGTATTTCTACCATTCCCTTGCTTAATTCGAAAGAAAAAAAAAAGAAAAAAATATACATATCGATCATGGGAGAAAAGGACTTAGGTCCCTGTCATGCCGACCTATTCTTCGAGAAAAGGTGGAGACACCCTCGGGAATAGGGGAAAACAAGAAAAAAGAGAAGAAAAAAAAACAAGATAAGAAAAACGAAAAAAAAAAACTGTTATGGGAGAAAAGGAAGAAATTCACTGTCATAGCAGGCCTCGCTTCGAGAAAAGGTGTTTAATACCCTTGGGTGGGAAGGTGCCTGTGGAAAAGGTGGCAACACCCAGCAGTCCAAAAAGTGGATTCATTAATTGACATCCCCAGGATCCAGTTCCGAAGCTACCTCCCTTGGTACGTTGTGTCGTGGGTCTTTCTGTAGAGTGTCTAACTGTCCTCTAGCAGACGCCATGGTCCTATGTAACACAATGTTCGATTTGATGGCTGCCTCCCTGGGTATGCCTCTTCAACAACAACTGACGACGCGATCTTCATCGACAAACAATCGAGTGATGCGAGCTTTCATCCTAACCGGATGGGAAAGTGAGTATGGGTTGCCCTCTGTAACTATCAACAGAGTGTGAGACAGAGGGTGGGGCGAGAGACCAGTCTTTTCCCTTTAAATCAAATGAGAGGTGAGAAGTGTGAATGACGTGTTGCATGCACGGGATGGGCCTCTCAATGCACAAAGCATGATCTGTTTCTGTGCATTGCAGCATAAGGCTCCCTGGCCTTCCTTCTCACACCGTATGCCGGCACGGGGCGGGATGCACAGTTGCACCATCAAATGCGCACAAGGCATACAACCTCTGCACAAGTGACCATGAGGATTACATCAATGGGTTTCAGGACATGGTTGCCCTCTGTAACTATCAACAGAGCGTGAGACAGAGGGTGGGCTGAGTGTGACTGGAGTTTCTTCAATCAATTACCGAAAGGTGAGATTGAGGGACGTTACGACACTTGGAGTCAGGTATGTTTCTATGTGTCCACGGGGTGGGTCTCTGTCATCAACACAAGACACGTCACCCTGTTCTGTACACTGCACTGTAAGGCTCCCTTGCCTTCCTCCTTGCACTTATGCCAAACGGGTTGGACGCATTGATGCACCATCAATTGTGCACCCTGGCATACTCCTTCTGCATCATTCCCTTGTCAATTTCTAAACCAGGTATGAGATATGGGTTTCAATCATTATTCCTCGAGTGATATTAGTCATGGGGCGAGTGACAGTTCTTTCCTTCCATTTGAGTGACTGTGAGTTGAGTGTAACATTCCTCATCATCGACAAATTTCCTGCGATTCCTTCAACCAGCTACCTCCCTGGGTGCTACCACGTGGTCCCTGCCATGAAGGACGTGTGCTGTAAAGATATCTTGGTACCTCCTGCAGCCGACAACGATACAGGACGTGCCATCGACAATCAACCTTGATTCTCTACAATATGGGCCAAGTTTTTCTAACCCTACACCTTCTGTTTCTTAGTAATGATCATGTTTTAAGTATGGGGACGTTAGCAGTTGGTCCGTTGTGTGGTATTAGGTCCCTGTTGCTCGGTTAACCCTACCCGTTACGGTTTTAAGTGTGGGGACGCGTCCCTGCGCGTCTATATTGCATACCCCTCTGCATATGCCTCAACCTGCTAATACCTCTATGCCGTGACTTGCTTTTACCCTGATGGGGTCCCTTCCCACCCATCCGTCCACTGTCACCCCTCCCTTGGGGATGTTCCTCCTCCATTTCTCTTTTTTCCTTATTTTGCTGTGTTTTTATGTGAACGCACCCTACGTTCAGCGGACTTCCAATCTGACTTTAGAACCCTGTTCCTCCCTTTGAAATGACCATTTTTCCTTTTTACCTACCCCTATTCCGGTCCACAGTTTTTGAGTTATTAATTTTTGAAGCATTTTGCGCACATTAGTCGGTTTTCCATGTGAATGCGCTTTGCTTGCTTTGGAACCGTGATCTGACATCATAGCCCTGACATCAACTTTCCCCCTAACATTTTTCCTTTTTCCTCCGTGTCATTCCGATGCACGGTTTGTCCAATATTAATTTTTGCGATTCCTCGAGACTTTTTCGTGCGTCTTTTTGATATTTTTCAATGTGAACCTGCCCTGTTTGCATCGGAATTCCAATTTGATTTGACAGCCGTGTCCAACACGCTTTCCTCCACTTTTTCTTTTTTCCTCCACCCTCTTTCGCCTTCTGGATTTATTATTATTAATTTTTAAATGTGTTTTCAGACGTATTTTTGGTGTTTTTTGCATGTGAACTCCTCCTACTTCAGCCGGAACTGCATTTTGATATGACAACCCTGTACCCCCCTTCCTGCGGACATTTTTCCTTTTTACTACATGTCATTCCGGCTAGCGGTTCGTCCAATATTAATTTCTGATTCCAATTTCAGGTCTATTTTTTGGGTTTTTTTCACGTGAACGCGTCTTATCTCAGTCGAAACCATGTTTTGACGTGATAGGATTGTCGAGCATGTCTTTCTGCACATTTTTCCTTTTTCCTGCACTTCGTTCCCATGCACGGATCTTCCGATATTAATTTTCCTTTGCATTTTTGGACCCGTTTTTTACGTTTTTTTGCACGTGAACGCCCTTTTACCCCCCGGAACCCCCACTGCGTTTTTTCCCTGTCTTCCCCCTACCATCCTGCCCACTTTTTTCTTTTACGACATTTCGTTTTGATGACCGGATTGAGAGATGTTAATTTTTCTTCTTTTTTTTTGTTTTCGCGCGACTCGTTCTGCGCGTGAACACGCCCGTTTTCAATCTTACATGTCTCCACGTGCCCCGGTTGCGTCCCCATGCCCCGTACCGCCATCTCGGCGCTATTTCGATCCAGTCACGACAAATTTTTTTCCCCCCCCCCCCCCCCCGCGCACGCGCGCGGGACGGGGGTACGCCTTTCTTTTATGGCCCTCCTGCCCATTCTCTCCCCTGGGCACCCCGGCCATTCCCACCCCTGGGCACCCCTCACGGGCACCCTTTCCCCCCCATCTACACCCTTTTTCCTACCCCTACCCTTCCCCCGTGGGACCCCGCCCATTCCCCTCTAGGCACCCCGCCCATCCCCATGGGCACCCCCCCACACCCTTCCCTATCCCCCCTACCCCCACCCTTCTCTCTCCCCGACCCCTTCCCCCCCCAACCACCTCTCTCCCTCTCCCTTCCCCTGCGTGCTATATCCTTCTCTCCATCTCCACCTCCATCTCCCTGTCCTGCCCGCTCCCTCCTCCTTCTCTCCTTCCCCTCCTCCTTTCCTTACCCTCCTCCTCCTCTTCTGCTCCTCCTCTCCTCCACGGCGCCCTGCCACCCCCTCCTCGTGGGTTTCGCCTTCTGCCGCCCTATGGCCTGGCCGCGTGCCCGCCCCCCTCCTCGTGGGCTTCCCTCACGCCGAGCTTCCTGCACGCCCTGTCGCCGTGGCCTTCTGGCCACCTTCGCCGCCTGCCTCCCGCCACAATGCCTATGCGATCGCCGCCTCTGGTGCCCGCTGTGCCTCCCGCCACGGTGCCTCTGCAATTGCCGCCGAGCGTCGCCGTCTTCGCCCCTGCCCGCGCCCTGTGCCCTGCCGTCGCGCGCCTCTGCAGCCGCCATCCGTGGCCCCTGCTCACCCGCTGTCGGCTCCCACCACGCGCCCGCTGATGGATCCTCCCCTCCACGTGTCCTACCCCCACCCACATTCCCACCTAACCCCCCTGTAAGCCCCCCTTCCCCCCACTGTCACACACAATCCCCACACAAGCCCCCCTTCCCCTCCCACAGGCACACAACACACACCACCCCCTTCAAGCCCCCATTCACCCCACCTCAGCCCCAATCCAACCCCATAACCCACCAAACCCCTCCATAAGCCCCCCGTCCTGCAGACCCGCAGAAATCTGCCCTCCAAGCTCCTGTTCCCCCTCGCAGAAACCCAACCACAGAAATCTCCTCCTAAGCCCCTGTTCCCCCCCGCAGAAACCCACCAGCCGCAAACCCCCCATAAGCCCCCTTGTCACCCGCCGACACATGCAGAAACCTGCAGCCCCCATTCTCTGTCCACTATCACCCGCAAAGGTGTGAGTACGCACACGTGGCTGTTTGTGAGAGTTCGTGTGGTGTGCGTGTGCGGGAGTCTGTTAGCGGCTGTTCACACGCGGGGACGCGCGTTAGCTGGTCCGTGAGGTGGTGTGCAGCCGGCTGTTCACACGCAGCTGACACGCAGTTTATTCCTGGGTATATTCCCAGATTTTTAATTCCAAACCCGAAAACCTTCAAAATACATTGAAAAATTAAACAAAAATCATTTAAAAAAACTTAAAATTCAAAAAAAAATTTACAGAAAAATCTTGAATAATTCCCAATCTTTCTGCAGTAAATTGCCATATTTTTCTGAACTGAAAATTTCAAAAAGAAAAAAGAAAAAATTCAGACAATTTTAAAATTAAAAATTCTTTTCAAAATACCCAAAAATGAAAACAATTCATTAAAAATGGTAAAAAATTCCAAATTAATTGCAAAAAAAATCCTAAAAATTCCATTCACTTTTTTACTTATTTTTGGAATATTTTCTAAGCTGAAAATGATGTGTCATTTTATTCCATGATTATTTTATGGTAAAAATATTTTATTAAATGCTAAATTCATAAAAAATCCTCTTTCATTCAAAACACACACTGAAAATTCTAGAAAAATCCAGATACCTTGGTTCTTTTGGATTGCTGACCTCCATTTGGGATTAAGAAGTGCGCATTCATTGCATTCACATACACCCACTACCAGGTATTTTTCCTTTTATATTTTTATTTTTTTTCCGCTATCCCAAAATCCACGTTTAATTTTTAACATGAACCCTAAACAACCACCATGGCACGCGCGCTCGTGCTAAACACACCATTTTATAATAAAAATCAACCCGTCGTTCACTTAGCACGCGCTAAGTGCGCGTAAGAGGCACTTTAATATTTTTAATTAAAATGAACCAGCCGTCACAAGAGTACGCGCTGGCAAAAAAGCGCTCCACATCATCTTAATTTTTAATAAATGATTTTGCATTTAGAGACCCAGTCTGGGTATCGAAGTCCGGGATTTGGATTAAAAGCACCGCTTCAACTTAATAATTGGTAATTAAAATTTTAAGAAGGAACCGCCGTTTTCTTGTTAAGGTTTATCACTTAATAAAAATTCACCCATTTCTAAATAATTCATAAAATGAACCTTTCATTAAATTAATTCCCCCTCACTACACTTATTTTTCCTTTTTAATGAACTCGTTTCGTGGGATGGGTACGCAAAGTCTTCGGAGTTGTCTCCATGGTCAAACCTGATTATCAAAGTTGTGGTCTTAATATGTGTGGGTTGCTATTATGTTTTGGTTTAGTTTCTTTGTTACGGTTAAGGATACGGTGTGTAGTTTTTTTTCTTTATTGCCTGATACGGTGATTTGGGTGTTTGAATGTTGCATAGCATGAAGCTTTCGGTTGCATATGAGTAGAGGTCATGTCAAATTTTTTTTTCTAGGCTGTGGTTTGCTTGGGGATAGTTGGTCGAGTCACGTTTTACCATCTTGGTTGATATCTTATCCTTGGTTTTTGTCTGTTGCTTAATAGACTGATATGGAATACATTATGAACCTTTAGGTTTTCAGGGAGTTGTAGTCTATAAGCATTAGGCCCTAGGCACTTGAGGATCTTGTAGGGTCCACAATACCTTGGACTTAGCTTCTTGCATTCACCTAAGGATAGGGAACTCTTCTTTGGACGTACACGAATGAAGACCATATCACCTTCAACGAAGGATCTATCTTGAAATTTCAAATCCGTGTATGCCTTCTGTCTGTCCTTGGCGACTTGGATGTCTTGTCTTATTGACTTGATTTGGTCATCCTCCTCCCCCGATTCAGTATGTTCCTTTGGTTGTCCATGATTATTCTTTGTTACTAGATTCAGACGTTGTTGCTAAAGCAGGCTTGTCCAAGTTCATGAGCCTGTCTTTCCCCCTGGTTCCAGATGATCCTTCCCTTTTGATGGACCTAAAAACGGGCCGGCACTGGCTCATGCACTAGCCGGACCTCGTCACTACGCACAAGACAACCCCTCGGCCTTGCGGCCAGGAGCGTCTATCAAAATCTCTGCCTTCCTAAACATTGCGTTTGTAATACGTTGTACTCCAACTGATCCTAGCCCACTACTCCTCAGAGGGAGTCCCTTTTACATAGCCAAAAGGCTCGAATCACATACACATGGGGTTCCTCCTACGGCTGAATGCCATCAACCCTCTGCGACTCTCCTACACCTTGGGGATTGGCCCCTCGATGCGTCGCTCAACATTTAGACATTTCGCACAAACGTCGCTCAAGGTACCCAATAAACGTGTCCAGGAATGTACCATTGTCCTCACTTGTTTTCCCCTTTAGGATCCCACGACTATCCTACGGTTTAGGGTATCTCACTGCCTCTCAACGTAGGTCATGTCCTCATAAACCAATTGCAATGCATGTTCAGGAGCTGATCACTGATACTTTTAAATTCTTTTTCATGCCCCATGCATTTGGTGGATGTCTAGTGCTCAAACATTTAGCAAACAGTATTGTGCACAAGTGCAAAAACATCCTTTTAATGGTTTCCAACTACCGTTCGTGCTTCGTTGCATGGCATTTTACGGCTTTTTCCCTTGTTTTTCATATCAAAAGCGGACAAAACCGAACTAAAACACGGAAGCAAGGCTGATCTGAAGCAAATCTTCATGCCTCAGCCTCACTATACATTCACGGACATTACTCATAATTTTCCCAATTTTCCGAAGCCCAAAATGTAAATTTTCCCTATTTTTTAGGGTTTTTCCACCATTTTCTTGCAATTTTCCCCATTTTCTGATTACGGAAAATTAAGTTCAGTTTATGGGCTATGGCCCTTAGTTCATTTCAACAGAAAAAGAATTTTGGTAGGTGTGGAATAATTTATTGCATTATTTTTAGCCCAAAAAACCCTATTTTCCTTCATTTTTATGATTTTTCGTGTCTCGGTTTTCCATTTTTTGCTATCCCGCACATGTTTTTCTGATTTTTTAATGATGAACAGCCAGACAAAAACTCAAAGCACGACATACTCAAAACTCAATCCATATGAACACATTTTTATTAACCAAATTTGCATCAAAAGGCCATTTTCTTTGTAAAAATAATTATTACCGTGTCTTGCGGGTTTTCCCATTAAATTTGGCACGTCCCACGATTGATTTCCAGCCATGAATTCTGCTTGCAATCAGCAATCTACAATGATTTGGCATTGCCCTTCAATCTCGTCAAGAATCGGCCATCCATTTCCATTCTACTCTTCCACGCACGAACGGGGGTTAAGAGGAGAGAGAGGGAGGAGAGAGAAAGATTGATTTTGTCTCTCTCCAACCAGTCCACCATTTTGCGCGCGAGAGGAGGCGATGCGGAGCGTAGACCGGAGGCAGGAGCCTGGCATCATCACTTCCATGGCTTATGTGCAGCCTGACATCATGATTGTGGGGGGGGGGGGCGCCGTTTTTCTGCGCGCTGATCAACGCGCAGACATGCCGCCCTCCTTTTTTTTTAAATTGGGGGGGTGCCCCCTTTGAAGGGCACCCCTTCAATCCTCAAGTGGCCACCCTTTCATTTCTGGCCCTTTTTCGGGCACCCCGGCCGGTTTCGGGCCATCTTGCGCGTACGGAACCCGATCGCCCTTCTGAAAATTTCTACGAACTCATCTCGACATCCCGCACTGACCGGCAGCTCCACTGACTGGCAGAGGCGCACGGAAAAATTATGAAAATTCTCGGAGTGTCGTACGGCCGCCCGTCAAGCACTTGACGCTTAAAATCGTCCTAGGTCGAGCTGCCGCCTTCGTGGTTAAGCATTTTCCCCCGCCTTTCCACATTTTTCTCCTATTTTTAGGCACGTTCCGGGGCCTAAAATCCATCCTTCACCTTTGTGACGAGTTTCTAACCTCTTACAATAAGAGGTCTGGTCCAGTCCATGGCACAACTGTTCTTTTGACACCGAAGAGTCTAGGCAAGGCTCTTGGTTTGCCATATCGTGGGGAATCTGTCCCTGCTGTGCTGCTGCCAGACAGTTGTTTACCAGTGATGATATTTTGAAGCTGTTGCAGAAGTAGACTCAAGATATTCTTGATCCGAAGAAGGTCATTACCACGTCAGGAGTGGGTGTTTCCATGATTTCCAATCCCTTATGGAAACAGATATGTCAATTCCTTCAGGACAGGTTCATGCCTGCAAAATCCCCATCTCATTATCTTTCCAAGGAGTTGTTTACAGCTTCCCGAATGATTTTGAAAGGCATAACCATTGATTGGAGTACCTACCTCCTCTCCAAGATGGATCACCATTTTATCCGAGCTACTCGAGGAAATGTGACTAATGTTACATTTGGGTCCTTCCTTTATGTCTTCTTGCTACATGCTGCCCTAGCAAAGGAAGTTCCTTTACCTCTAGTTGATCCTCCAAAAGTTCCTCCTCTGCCTCATAATGAAGATGATGAAGTGATAATTGAGGATGATGATTCTCCTCCTCCCCTGGTCATTCAGAGAAAACGCCTCAAGAGGGTGGCTGAGTCAATGCATGTTTCTCCAGTTCCAGTGACAATTCCTGCCCAGTCTTGCAGCAGCTTGCCTGCATTCCTTCAGATGCCAAATCTTTTCAGAGCCCATAGAGATGGGATGCTCGACCTTAATATTTCTTCTGTTCACCGCCTGGTAACAGGAGATGCTATTCAGTTCCTATGCAAGGATATCCAGAGTTCTATTGAACTTTCGATGACTACCTGTATCCAGCAATTATATTCGTCATTTTATGATGAAGTTCAACAGTCTAAGGAGGAATTGAATAAGACCACTACTGAGTTAGCCTCTGCTCAGAAGAAATTCTCTGACCTTTGTATGCAAATGGAGCAGCAGACTAAGCTAGTGGATACTCAGAAAGCTGAAATTTCTAAGTTGAAAGCTGAGTTGGCAGAAGCTAGGTCTCAAGTGGTTGTTGTAACAGAGGAGAGGGATAAGTTACAGAAGGAGAGTCAAGAGATGAAGGAGGAGATAGCTGCCCAAGCAGAGAAGTTGAAATCCACCACAGCTATTTTAGACCAGAGCAATGCTCAAATCCAGCAACTCAAAGATCAGTTGGCTCAGTCTCGGTCTAATACACAGAGTCCTGTGCAGTCAGTTTCTCTTTTATCCCCTGCAGACTTGGCAGCTCTTCAAAGACAGGCTACCTTATGTCCCTTATTCCAGGCCAAGGTGGAAAGATTGCAATCTCGTATGGATTTGCTATGGTCTTCTTTTGAGCAGTATCAAGACTATGTTCCACCAGATCATTCCTTTTTTGTCCATTATCAACAACAGAAGTTGACCTTCTATATCAAGCTTTCCACGATGGATTTACCTATTCCAGAGGATGGATGGAGTGGGGCCTGGTCATCTGATTTACTGATAGAAGTTGTGAGGATGGTTTTTGAAGACTCTGTCACTCCAGATACGATGCTTCTGTCCTACATGTATTTGAGGGGTGATTTACTGATTCCAGATGAGGAAGATCTGGCTTGGTATGTCGGAGATGTGGTATTGCAAGCTTCTTTGTATGTCCGAACATTTGGAGTTGAGGATTGATGAGATGTTCCAGGGGTATTCTTCAAAGGTGGCTGAGTGTCCTGAGTTTTCATGGCACACTATGGTTGATTCTGTCATTTTGAATCACCGACAAGTCAAAGCTTTAGCTCATGCTCAGAACACTAACCAACTGAGGGTGGATCTTTTAGCCTATCTTTCCAATCAACCTCCATTTGATACTTCTTTCTTTGAAGCCTATCATCGTAGATCAGCTTTAGGTCCATCTTTACCATGCCTAACTCATTATCAACAAATGACTCATAGGTATGATGCTTATATTTCCCTTTTTCAATCTAACCCAAAAGTCATTTTACCCCTTCTTTTCCAACCTCAAGGATCTCCCCAAATTCCTATCTTTACCCATTGTTCTTTTATTGAAGATCAAGGTTTTCTACCTCCTGATCCTTGTCCTTCCCCATCCCCTGATATTCTATCAACTTTTCCTCCTTATCTTTTAACACCTTTCTTAACAGAATCTCCTCAATTTTCAGCCAATCCATCTTTAATCCATTCCTCATTTTATAATTTTGCCTATCCATCACTTCATCCTCTTTCATTAGTTCCCCTCCTGTCTCCTAACACTTCTATTCCTAATCCTCCTCAGTTGGTTAGTGGGTATCCAGGATTTGATCAGAAGATTCTTCAAAGAAGAGGCTGGAGTTCAAATGATTCCCTTACTGGACCTCAAATCAATTGGCCATTGATCCCAGGAGAATGGATAAGTGCTAGTCAAGCTTATCAGAATTATCTGCATTTTTCTCAGCAGTATTCTCAGTCTGCAAATCCTGATAGCTTCTGTTTTGTTCTGTTTTGTTCTGTTTTCTCTCTGTAAGGAGGGATGGAGTATTGATTGATAGGGTTTGAGATTGTTTGAAAGCTTATTGAGTGATTTTTGATGGTTTGGAATGGTTTTGGTATGAGTTATGTGGTTTTGATGCTTTCTGTTGACCTTCTGTAACCCTTTGATGAGCTTCTGATGAGCTTCTGTAGACCTTCTGTATGCTTCTGTATGTATTCTGATGGATGAGAGTGTAGCTTGGTAAATTTTTCTAGCCTTGGAAATAGGTGAATACAAGTGCAAAAGAGCTAAAAGAAGTCAAAGAAGTAGCTGCTGAAGACTCAAGTAAAGACTGGAGTGAAGTGACAGTGGTGAGCTATGAAAGGACACTGTAGTGGCTCTGGTGACTCTTCATATCAGACATACCTCTTGGGAGGGGTATCCACGACCTAAGAAGGATTATTGAGAGTGATTATGAGATATTGTAGTGAGGATATGATGTATTATTGATGGAGAGAGAGAGAGAGCCAGAGATAGTCAAATCTATCAAAACAGAGTAATTGTATATGAGAGATTGAGAGAGAAGACTATGAAGACATTGAAGATGAATACTATGTGATGTATTTCCATTCAAAGATGGTGTATTCCTTTGCTTTCTTTGTTCTATTGATGGATTTTATGAAGATGTTGAAGAATATGGTTGATTTTATCAAATCCGTGGGAGATCTACATGATGCTGCATGAAGATTTGTTGTGCCTGGTGTTCTTTTCTTCATTGTGATCATATAAACCCTAATGAAAAAGCTTGTTGATGTTACAAGATAGATTTTCTTGCAAGAGAATTCTCTTTTCCTTGGTGTTCCTCTTGGGGCTCCATTTTTGTATGTAAAAAACAATAAACACGTACTATAACACAAAGGACAAGGCCAAACTAAGGCTTGACCTCATGCTTTAACCTCGCCAAATATTCACGTACATAAATCTTATTTTTCAAATTTTTTAAGCGCAAAAATCCCAATTTTTTCTATTTTTTTCTATTTATTATTCATGAAAATATGTACTTTCTAATTTATTTATGTTGGCTTATTATTTTTACTGAAACTTAACATTTTCTCTGAGTTTATTCCATTTCCACTCCTTTCTCCCAACTCAAAATCGAAAAAAACCACTAATTTCTATTAAAAATGACATTTTACGGGTTTTAAAGAATTAATAACGGCTCTAAATCATTACGGGTTCTATATTTTTGTAGTTTCAGCCCTCAAACATGATGCAAAAAAGGTTCAAACAAAAATTCATCACATTTCATCGCATGTGAACAACATTTGGACCATGAAACAACAAAAACAAGCAAATTTCTTCATAAAATTGGAGCATACTGCGTGTCTTGCATGTTGCGGATTTTTTAATTATTATTATGGGCAACCCACAGACCGACCAGCAACCATTCTTTAGTGCTGAACCTCTTTCCTCAGCCTCCTCTTCATCTTGAAGCAATCCGATCACAGCCGCGGACAAGTATCCTTCAGTCCCTCTTCTTCTTGATTTCTTACACATGAATTGCCTCTATGCAGGAGAGAGAGGAGGAGAGATAAAGACTAGTTTTTTATCTCTTTGCTCAGTGCATCATTCCTCGCATGGTCTGGAGCGATCGGAGGCGCAAAGAATCTTCATCCCACAGCCATGAGTGTTCCTCTCCATTTGCCCAATCAAAAAAATAATGAAAAATAGAGGAAAAATGGGGCGCCGAAAAACTGACACCCCCCCAAATGGTGTTTCATTCTTGAGCTTTTAAGCTCTTCATTAGAGCTTTAAGCTTTAAAACACAAAAAAACCGGTTCATGACTTGGGTTTCACATTGCGCGGAAGTGGATTTTTCAGTTTTGAGGAGGCAAACGACATCAGAATCGAGATCCGTCTTGACGGGTGGTTCCGTGACATCGAAATTTATAAAGTTGGGCCCCATCACACTCTTTCCGGCTTCTAGATCCAGTAGCTGCTTCACAACCCCGAACCTTGCGCGGATTAAATGGGGGATCAAACGACCTTGGAATGGAGATCCGAGACTTGTGTTGATTAAATGGGGGATCAAACAACCTTGGAATGGAGATCCGAGACTTGCGTTGGATTCCTGACGTTATTTTGCATCTAGGAAAACACCAGCTCGGCCATCTGCCCATCATTTGATTTTCCATGAAAATTAGCATTAGCACTTTAGGGACTTGCCGCTTAAAATCGTACTGATTGCCACAGCCGCCTTCTCTACGTATACAACAATATGTTTCAACATATAGGAAATTTCAAAGTAGCCATTGATCAACCTTGAAGTATCTCTCAATGTTTAGCTCCATACATGTAAAGAATGCCTTGTAGAATGCTTCTTTATTGTATCCTACCTAGAGCAACCCTCTCCATGCAAATCCCTTCAAAGTACATGCCTATAACATAGCAACTCCACATTTTCTTTTTCTCCCACATAGTATTCTCCCCCAAAAAGCATACCTAACACTCAAGTAAAGTCCTCTTTTTGTCTAAGTAAAGACGTTATGCATATTTGGTTTGGTTCATGAAGGTTCAAGGCATAGATTCTTTGATTGGCTTAACACTCGACGCACACATAGCTAGTGATCCATATGTATACATGTAAAGCTAATGTAAATGGACCTTTCCATTACTTTCCTCTACTAGACCTGTGGTCACGTGACATCCACCCCCTTTAAACTTGCACATCCTCCAACATATTCCACATCTCTTAATCTTTAGCCAGTTCAAGACCTTACAATGTAAGGACCAAACTATCTCTTTGAAATCTTCAAATGGTGTTATACTGATTATCCATGCCATTATCGTATACAAACACACAATCTCCCTCTTCCATGGCTCTTGGATGGAATCTATGTTTTTTATCAACCTTGCCCTTATATGTTAACCTAGCTTCCTTCAATCTCATCACTGCAAGCTCTATATCATTAGGTCCTCTATCTTACTATCTAATTTGTAGGGAAAGAAGCTCCTCTTTGCTCATTGCTTCTTTTCAACATAATACATTCCATTTAGCTCCAACTTTCTCTATTGGCATTATAAGCTTTTGTCCACATATCAACTTTGCAAGCACATTATTTGTAATAGAACTCCAACTAGTGTGATTGTTAACCGTGGCACAAGAAAAAGTGAAAAAAGTTGAGAAATGCAAGTCGGGACCTAAAAGAGGCGGGCTAGAAGGAAATTGGACACAATGTAAGAAGCAGGAAGGAAAATGGTCGAAAGCACAAGGGCGACCTCAAAAGCTAACGCAAAGGAAAAAGTGCATTTTTAAATACAAGGCGCCTCCAAAACTTTTTGTAAAAGAGCACTAGGATCCCTCTTGTGTAAATTGTAAAAGTAGATGGGCAGTAGAAAGGTGTTGAGAAGTAAGCATGTGAACTCCTTATACTGGAAAGGATAAGGGTAGCTAGGTGTAAATGGACTGGAGGACAAGGGAGACCCTAACCCTAACTTCTCCAAAGTCTATATAAATAGCCTAAAGTACACCCTCACAATTGAGGAGAGTGTACTAATTGTACCTTGAGAAACTTACTAAACAATATATTCTTCTTGTACTTGAGCTCTCTCTCTCCCTCTTGTGCACACTCTTGGGCTTCCAACTCTAATTTGCAACATGCTATCATATCCATCTCTGATCCTTCAGCTTCTCTACATCATTAAGTGCACATGAGCTTTCATCTTCTACCTCTTACCTCTTGACCACCATATCCATAGCCTAACCCACCTCTGATGGAGGATTCGGGGAGAACAAAGGAGGGGATTTTGAGTTCAAGGTTTCTTCTAAGGAAACCCTCCCCAGATCAAAGCGCAATAGCACAGCATGAGAGACCCCAACATCATGGACGCAGAAGGATGACATTGCTAAAAATGCAAGAAATGGCATAATTTTGAGAGCGTGTTGTTCAAGGGCTTCGTGCTTGCTGAAAATGGTGCAATCATGGGGCCATCATAAGGCTTTCATAGCCCCCTTAGTGGGCCATCTCCCTCTAAGAGGGTTTGGAGAAATTCCTCCTCTACTGGCTACTATAAGCAAAACCCTAACTGTGGGTTTTTGGTAGCCATAACCCATAACAGAAAGCTTCAAGCTTTCCCATTTTTCAAATTTTTTGATTTATAATCATTAACAGTGATTGTAATCATTGAAGCACATGCTCTAAAGTGTGTTCTTGATCTATGAGTAGCACCAACACTCGGGGGACATCATAAGCTCACTGACAAGCGTGACTTCAATGTCAATAATAAGTCAACTGACTCATCAAGCTTGACAAGGTAATACCTAAACCTCTCAATCTTGAGATGAGTGCTTCTAAGCACTGAAAAGGCATTTATTGACATCAGTACTACTGACCTATGAATATTGATGTGATTGAAATATCCTTGGACTCTTCATCAAGTTTTGAGGTCATTAATCAACCTTGCTCAACCAAATGCTTGTATACTAAACCGCAAGGAGGGGAAGAGCCAGAAGTCTAGTCAAAATTCACCTCATTGAAACCTAAGAAAACATTAAAACTTTAATGAAGGGTTGCTCGAAGAATAGGACCACCAAAATCTTATCTTGAGATATTACATATGTATGATTTCCAACCTTTTCATCTTTACAATTTTAAAGTTGGTTATCATTTGTAGAGCATGTTCTATACAAATGTGAGGCCTCAAATTCGCAAGTTCAATGGAAAAGATTTCCATCCTTGGCAAGTCCTAGTAAAATATAAAATGATGGAACAAGGCTGCTGGCCCTTCATAAAAGGGACAAAAGTTATTGGCCCATCTAATCCCCTTGATATAGAAGATGATGAAAGAGCTCAGGCCATCATCATGCTTCATTTGGGTGAATCTTTAATTCATCATATTGACCAACTTTCCACTTCCAAGGAGAAGTGGGATGAGCTTGAAAGGCTCTATGGCGCTACTAGGAAGAACTCCAAGATCTTTCTAAAGATTGAGTGTTTTAGCTTGGAGTATAAATAGGGAGAAGATCTAAGCAAGTTTATTTCACATATGAAGGGGCTCATGGCACAGCTGGCGTCTCTTCAAGCACCAATTCATGATGAAGTTGCCATTGCTATCCTTCTAAAGTCTATAAAGGTCTTTCCAACCCTTGTGACTACCCTAACAAATATTCCTAACCCAACCTTGGCAAGTACCATCCAGGATGAAGAGAAAAGGAACAATAATGAAGGGACTTCAATATTTACTTCTCCTGAATAAGTGTTAATCCATACAACTTCTACAAAATGCTCCTTCTGTCATAAAAAAGGGCATATTGTAAGCAATTGCTGGAAGAAGTATCCCAAAAAAATGAAGTGTAATAAATGCAAAAAGACCGGTCATATCACCAGTAATAAGTGTCCTTGTGTTTCAAAAGTACCTAAGGAATTGGAGGCCAACTTTGCCTCCCAATCCACATATGATTGACTCTTTTGAGTCTTGTAACACTTTCTACCTATAACCATCTTTTGTAGCCTGATTTATAAAGGCATCTCATTGTAGATTAAGGGGGGGCATCCTATCATGCTTTATCCAATGCCACCTGGCATTGAGCAGGGGTGTTGAGTGTGGAAAATAAAAGTTTGTAGCAAGAAGAATGTGTACAAGAGGGAGATGAGAGCTCAAAGTACAAGAACAAAATCTTTCTTGCTAAGTTGCTTAGAGTACAACTTGGGTACACTCTCTCACACACTTGATAGTGACCCATAGGTTGTTTATATAGCCTTTGCCAAGCTAGGGTTAGGGTTTCCCCTACCCCTTAAGACCATTCACATCCATCTACCCTTATAGACCCTTGCTTAGGGTGAATTCCCATGCCTATATTCTAACACCTCCCCTCAATGCTAGGGTGGCATTGCATCACAAGACATGTTAAAGTTTCCTCCCTCAATCAAATGGGATGCCTTTATAAATCATGCTACAAGGATATTCATAGGTAGAGGATGTTACAAGACTCAAAAGAGTTGGTCATCTGTGGATTGGGAGGCAAATTTGGCCTCCAATTCCTTAGGTACTTCTGGAGCACTAGGACACTTACTAGTGATATGCATGGTCTTTTTGCATTTATTGCACTTCATTTTGTCAAGATATTTCTTCCAGAAATTGCTTACAATATGCCCTTTTTTGTGACAGAAGGAGCACTTAGTAGAAGCGATATGGAGTAACACTTGCTCATGGGAAGTAAATATTGAAGTCCCTTCATTATGGTTTCTCTTCTCTTCATCCAGGCAGAACTGGATGGTAATTGCCAAGGTTAGGTTCGGGATATTAGTTAGGGTAGTCACAAGGGTTAGAAAAGCCTCCTTTACAGACTTCAGAAGGGTGGCAATGGCATCTTCATCAAGAATGGGTGCTTGAATAGAGGTCAATTGTGCCATAAGCCCCTTCATATGTGAAGTAAACTTGCTTAGATCTTCTCCCTGTTTGTACTCCAAGCTAAAAGACTCAATCTTTAGAAAGATCTTGGAGTTCTTTCCTGTAGCACCATAGAGCCTTTCAAGTTCATCCCACTTCTCCTTAGCAATGGAGAGCTGGTCAATATGATGGATTAAAGATTCATCTAAATAAAGCATGATGATGGCTTGAGCCCTTTTATCATCTTCTACATCAAGGGGATTGGATGGGTCAATAACTTTGGTCCCTTTTATGAAGGCCAGTAGCCTCTTTCCATCATTTTGTATTTTACCAAGACTTGCCAAGGATGGTAGTATTTTCCATTGAACTTGTGAATTTGAGGTCTTACATATGCATAGGCCATGACCATTATAGGAAGGTCTTACCTATTGCCTTAAGCAATGGCAATGTCTAGTCCTTTACAGATGGCCAAGTACAACCGAATAGCAAAACTGATAGCCAACTTTTAAAGTTGTAGAGTTGAAAACGGTTGCAAATCATACATATGTAATATCTCAAGATAGGATTTAGGAAGTCCTGTTCTTCGAACAACTCTTGATTTAAGCTTTACTATTTTCCTAGGTTTCAACAAGGTGAGCTTTGACTGAACTTCAAGCTGGACTTCGGGCTCTTCCTGATAATGTGGCCTATTAGAGGAGTTCTTGGTGGAGCACGGCTTATCAATCAACTCTATGCTCTGGGATGAATCAGAGGAGAGTACGATAGCACTCATATCTCTAATGTACCAGCAACAAACAAATATCGGGATATGGTCTATGTGTTTATAGTTGTACACATAGCCTTACAACCAAGTAAGAAGAGGTTAATGACATAAAGCTCTTGATGGATTTAATTTTCTGATAAAAACACTAAATTGAGTCAATATCCAACTAGCAACATGATTGTAAAATGCAACATTAGTGCTTATAAGCACTCGTCTCAAAGTTTATGCCACTTGATATGTGAAATGTGGATTGTTTTATGAACTAAGGAGGTCCACCGAGGGTATGAGACTTTGAAATAGAGCTTTCAAATCTCCCTGACTTTGGAGAAGATCAATCAGTGATTAGAATCACTGTTAGTGATAGCAGTAGTGTGAAAAAATTGAAATATGAAGAAAGCTTGAGGTTTGGCTATGCTTGTTAGAAAACAGGTATCTAGGGTTTGCCTCTGTGTGGCCAGTAGAAGGAATTTTGTCCAACCCTTTTATGGTTAGGAAGCCCACTTGGGGGGCTACCATTGTCTTGAGAAGTCCGCCATGATTGCGCCTTCTACAGTGCATGCAACAGTACTAATTGATGTCAACCCAGATCTACGCCTCTGTCTCTGCGTTTTTCATAATGCCACCTTCCATGACTCCCAATGTCAGCATTTTTTGTGCCACCCTACTGCACCTTGTATTGGAGAAGAAGTCTTCAGTAGAAGTCAAGAGCTGAAATGCTCTCCTTTGCTCTCTCCAGGTCCTCCAAGGTCAGGGGGTCAAGGTTTGGCTATGGAGGTAAGAAGGAAAAGATGAAGATGATGGAAAATCATGTGCACTTAGTGAAGCTGAGGATAGAGGAAGCTAAAAGGATCAGAGGAGGCTCTGATACCATGTGAAAAATTAGAGTTTGCAATAAGAAGAATGTGCACAAGAGGAAGATGAGAGCTCAAAGTGCAATAACAAAATCTTGCTCACTAAGTTGCTTAGAGTACAACTTGGGTACACTCTCTCACACACTTGATAGTGACCCATAGGCTATTTATATAGACTCTATCAAGCTAGGGTTAGGGTTTTCCCTACCCCTTAAGGCCATTCACATCCATCTGCCCTCATAGACCCTTGCTTAGGGTGAATTCCCATGCCTATATTCTAACATTGAGAAGTAAGCATGTGAACTCTCTTTATACTGGAGAGGATAAGGGTAGCTAGGTGTAAATGGACTGGAGGACAGGGGAGCAAGGGGAAACCCTAACCCTAACTTCTCTGGAGTCTATATAAATTGCCTAAAGTACACCCTCATAGTTGAGGAGAGTGTACTAGTTGTACCTTGAGCAACTTACTAAATAAGATCTTCTTCTTGCACTTGAGCTCTCTCTCTCTCCCTCTTGTGCACACTCTTGGGCTTCCCACTCTAATTTGCAATAGTAGGAAGCTAGAAGATAGGAGGATAATGGGAAAGAGGGCCTAGGCCATGGCCAACCATGTAAAAAAGGGGATATGGGGATGATTGGCCAAAAGGGATTTATGGTTTTGCATATAAAGTCAAAAAGTAAATGAGGAGCTCATTCTTTGGTGTGTGGAAAAGTGGACTCATCTTTTTCTCTTCTCTTCTTACTTGCTTGTGTGTGCTTGAGAGAGTCCGTGTGAGATTGTGAGGGAGTGAGTGTGTGAGGGTAAGGGATCTTGGAAGTGAAGCTCTCTATCATCTCCTCTCTTCTTCTCTTCTCTTGTCTCGCACATGGCTATGGAAGGTGGAGCTTGAAGGTGGAGGCTTGAGGATGCTTGAGCTCTCATCTCAAATCATGGAGCTACCGATGTGCTTGAGGGAGGAGGAAACTTGCTTGGGCATCAAGATAAGCTCACTACACCCTGATAGAATCGAAGGTACATCGGCTAGGTGAGAAATAGCCATAGGTGTTTGCTTGAAATACTTAAACAATAAGCAGACAGTGGGTCTTGGCGGTTGAGCATGAGCATGCCTCCACATTTTGGTTCCATTGCAGAGACACCAAGGGATTCAAGCTTAAGCACTTGCGCACCTCAAATCAAGAAACAAAGTAAGGTTTTCATCCCCAAACTAGAGCTTGAGATAAGTAGGAGGTTTTGGGTTTTTACTCTTTGCAACGAGTATTTTGGTTTTTTGATGATTAGGCAAGTAGGAGGAATCATTTTAGTATTTTCCTTTTTATTTTTGTTACATTTAGAGTAGGATAGGACCAAGAAATCGAAGGAAAAACTTAAGGATTTCTTTTGTGAAAGAGGCCCAAACAGGGCACAAACAGGGAGAAAAATGGAAAAAAAGAGTGCCTAGAGGTGTTCAAATCACACGATGAGTGATCTAGTAGATTGAGGTTGGGTCAGAAACAATAAGGGTTTAAGAACTTGGGAAGCAAAGCGAAGCCTCATTGTCAATTTTTGTAGTAAAGAAAGAGAGAGAGAGCTTGAGAGCTTGTGAGAGACTTGGTGCTTCTAGTAAATCGATCAGCAAGACCACATGAGTTTGTTGCTTAGATCAATTGTGTAGAAACCTTTTTGTGTATCTACACTTGGATTCTTGAGAATCTTGCTTGTGGGTGTGGCAAAATTTCATTGTGGTGCAAAGTGATTTTTGATACCGTTGTTTGTATGCCAACGTAATTAGACACAATCCGCAGGTGTCTAATTCCTAGAATCGGACGCTCGGACATACTACACCTGTCCAATTTCAAGAATTGGATGGCCAACACTCGGACCAACCTAACTAGTCCGATCGAACTCATTAAAATTTGACTCAGGCACATAAGACTTGGACACCCCAGCAATCGAACCACTACCATGCGTCCAATTCTAAGGATCAGACACTCAGACATGTGACCTCATCTGATTTTGAAAATCGAACTCTCAGACCACCTTCTCCAATTTTGGCAATTGGACACACTCAAATCGAACCAACCCATCATATCTAATCGGACATACCTTATCCAATTTCAAGAATCAAACACTCCATAATTGGACCATATCTAAGCTGACACTTGTCAAATCGGACTCTCCAGATTTTGACCAGATTTCGACACATCAAAATTGACAAATTTAGCATGTCCAGGACAACAGAGAGTACAATCCACAACATGAGAATTCATCGAAAGCCTTAGAGGCAAATCTAACCCTAGAAATTGCAGTTGAACAGCCAGCACAGTGTTGACATTCATATCAGCATACTCGGCATAGTTAGAGCCGTAGGCTACCCAGCATATCCCATTTGTCCCTGAGAAAGTTGAACAATGTAGCACATACCCTAGAGACTAGAGGAAGTGGCCAAGAATCAATCCTAGAGCCCCATTAGGTTGAGTACATAGAAGAGGGTGCAAGAGCTATACTTGTCACTTTGTATTTGTACCCACATTGTTTTCCAGCACTTGAAGTGCACTTAAGAAAGTTGAAAATTTGATTTGTATGGTGCACAGAAGAGAGCATGCACACACACACACACACACCGAGTGAGTGTAAGTTGAGGACTACCTATAAATAATAAGGAACTCACTCATACCTAACAATCAGAATGAACCCACTAGTAGAAGAAGACCCTAAAACATAGTCAGGTGATCAAGAAACCCAAGTATAGGACACACGAACATGACACAGGAATCAAACATTGCAAGGACTGACACCATTGGAGAAATGGATATTCCCGACTTGATCAATCTCATGGACAACCTAGTGGAGCACAAGACTGCAAATATAGTAGAGTCAAGCACTAAGGCAAAGAGCTTGACCTAAGTAGTTTTCTGATGGAAATCTAGTAGCTAGTTTCCACACAATTATGATCTATAGACCCGAACAAACCACCACTGTAGGACATCCAAGGATAACATAATGGACCTTGAAGAGGAGAGGAGACTAGCATGGGAAGCTTTGCAGGGCATAGTGGCCTACAATCACGAAGAACAGCAGGCCAAAAACTTGTGACAGAACATAGAAATGCGCAAGATTCAACGAGTGCTAGCCCTAGTAAGTAGAAATAGGACATGACCTAATGCAGAGAGGGAAAGAGAACTAGAAGGTGATCTCACATTGAGCAAGCTTCTTATAAGTGACTGTTAAACAACTTGTCAGTAGAGTAGAGCATCGATCCAATGGTAACCTTGTTGCCTATAGATTTAGGAGTTAACTAGGACTCTAAGAGCCAATCAAGAATCCATGTCATGGCTAAGCAATTAGACAAGTACCAGTCAAACAATGACCAATACAGCTTCATAGAGTCGTTTGACCAAGTCTGTGAGGTGAACGGCCTCACCAATCTTACTTAGTGCTCGCAGACTTTTGATCTATGCTTAGGAGATAAGGATAGGACCTGGTACACGAGTCTGGGTCTTGCTGAGAAAACTGACTTCAATAGCATCAAGTCTGGGTGTTGCTGAGAAAATTAACTTCAATAGCATCAAGAGTCTCTTCACTAAGAGATTCTCTGAGCCTGGGTACTCTGATAACCTTCCAGTATGGTTAATGTGTTGAGATGGCAAGCTCAATACCTGTGGACATTGATGATGGACCGCCTGGCTAGATGGGTCCGAATGTCTACACTTAGCACGTTGGTGGTCATTATGATACTCACATGGCCACTAACTTAGCACTTATTATATTTAGTTTGTTACACCTACCTACAGCTAGCAAAGATATTAGCAAAGATATAGTGCCAATCGATTAGTGTAGTCTGTTATGCATTTCTTAACTTAGTAGGCCATTTTCCTTTATGTTGTATCTTATCTACATTTTGTGTACATTTTATAGTGTGTGGAAGAAGAAGAAGAAAAAAAAAAGAAAACGTTTTGGCCTCCATCTCTCTTCTTGTGTTCTTGAGTGAGCTTCCTCTTGTACATATAGTGTGTGATTGGCGTAACAGCTCAAGCAAGTCTCCCTGCCACACGATTCTTGACATGGTATCAAAGCTGCGCAACTAAGAGAGGCTGGCTGAAGTGAAGGAAAAGAAGCAAGGTTTGAGCGAGCGAGCAACGGGTAAGAAGCTCTCTCATTATTCAACTCTCTCTCTTGGATAGTGCATGTGGAGGCACCAGAAGCAGGGTAGAGTGAAAATCTCATATTGTTGTGAGATTTGGTGTGCGAGCAGAGCACTGTATATTCTGTAGATGAGCCCTTCAAGGCTCTGCTCGCACACCAAATCTCATATTGTTGTGAGATTTGGTGTGCTAGCAGAGCACTGTATATTCTGTAGATGAGCCCTTCAAGGTTTTTCCGCAGTTTTTTTGGGCATCTAAGGTCTTTTCAGGCCCCATTTTAGAGCCACAAGGTTGCGAACAATAGTTTCAAGGTTTCACATGTTACAAATTTTGAATTTGTAAATTTTGAGGTGTTTTCCAAGAAGCAAACATAAGGTTTATCTGCAAACAAGTTGCAGATTACATGTACTATTGAGCAATCTGTGAAAAATGTTGCTTGGTGTATTGTTGTACACTTGTTGTGAAAGGCTTTAGAAGACTAGCTTGCTGTGTTGTATCATTTTTTGTGATAATGGCAAAGAATAGTGGAAATCCCATTATTGAGAAGCTCGACGAAAAACTACCCTTCATGAAAGTTCTGTGTTACAAACTTCCTCATTGTAAAGGGCCTTTATGAGTTTGTTTTAGGTGAAGAAAAGGAGCCAGAGATGGGTATCCCTCTAATTGTAGATGAATTAAAGGCATGAAAGAGTGGAATGAAAAAGACAAAAATGTGATATATTGGCTATCTAAAGTCATTGATAATACTATGCTGGGACATATCAAGAATGCAGAAACTTCACATGTAGCTTGGACAATTTTTGAGAACATGTTTTCAATAAATACAAAGGCAGAAAGATTCAACTCAAGCAAGAGTTGAATACATTGAAGAAAGGAAAAATGTATCTGTCAATGAGTATGTGTTGAAGGTAAGGAGCATTGAAGATGCTTTAGCAGCGATTGATGCAATTCTTGATGATGATGATTTGGTTTCATCCACTTTGAGTGGACTCAATAATGAGAAGGCATGAAAATCATTTGTTACTTCAGTATACGTAAGGAAGCCATTTCTAGATTTTGATGAGTTGGTTTCTCTCATGATTACGAAAGAGATCAATATGTAGGGTGACTCGTCTGAAAGAAATGATGAATAGGTCCAAGCATTTTCCTCAAGTTCAAGAAGGGGACGTGGTATATCCTCTTCAAGAGGAAATGGTATGGAATGTATTGGTGATGATGAGTTGGTCTCTCTCATGATTACGAAAGAGATCAATATGCAGGGTGACTCGTCTGAAAGAAATGGTGAACAGGTCCAAGCATTTTACTCAAGTTCAGGAAGGAGACATGGTAGATCCTCTTCAAGAGGCAATGGTATGAAATGTACTGGTGATAACCAGCAAAATAGGTTCAATCACCAATTTGGTGAAATGCAGGTTTCAGGAGGCCGAGAAAACTTTAGAGGTAGGGGGAGCTCTAGAGGAAGAGGTGGATTGCAAAACAGAGGTTCTGAAAATTCTGCTATTGTTTGCCATTATTGTGGCAAAACATGTCATATTACAGCCCATTGTTATGCTAAGAAGGATTATATTCGTAGTGGTAAATTGCTGCAAGGAAACTATGCATAGTCTTCACGATAGAATGAAGACAAAAATGAGCATCTGTTTGTTATGCAGCACATGATGAATGCAATTACAGGAAAGGGGACACACGATGATGTATGGTATGTGGATTCAGGTGCATCTAATCATATGACCAATCATATTGAATGGTTTGGAGAGATGCAGGACTTACAAAATTCACATTATGTGCAGACGATGGGTGATGATTCATGCCACCCAATTTCACATATTGGAAAGGTTCCCTTGTCCTTGCATAATGGCTAGACAAAGAGTCTGACAAATGTATTACATGTGCCTTCAATCACGAAGAATGTAGTGTATATTGGCCAAATGGTAGAGCAAGGTTTGCAAGTCCGATTCAATGCAAAAGGTTGTTTTGTACAAGACTTTAATGATAAATGCAGGTTGGTCACAAAAGGAAGTAGAGTTGGCTGCATGTTCACTTTAGATTATGGAATTCCTGCAATGGATGATGTTATGTATGCTAAAGGAAAACGAGTGGTTTTGCAGACATTGAAATATGGCATAAACATATTGGTCATGCAAATGTGCAAAGGCTGAAATTAATGCAATCCAGAGGATTGGTTACAGGGTTGCCTTCCTTTAGAGTTGCAAAATTTCATAAAGTCTGTGAAGCATACCAGTTTGGTAAGCAGGCAAGACAACCCTTCTTGTATGATAGAGAAGTGAGCAGAAAAATACTTGATATAGTGCATACAGATGTTTGGGGGCCTACATAGAATATATCTCTTGGTGATAGCAAATACTTTGATATATTTATTGATGACTGTTCAAGGAAGCTATGGGTATATTTCATGAAGGAAAAGAGTGATGTATTTGAGCACTTCAAATATTTCAAGGTAGTTATTGAAACAGAAACATGATTGAATGTGAAGTGCTTGAGATCAGATGGAGGGGGAGAGTACTTCTCTAATGAGTTTAGTGGCTTCTTGAGGACTCATGAGATTAGATGGAGGGGGAGAGTACCTCTCTAATGAGTTTAGTGGCTTCTTGAGGACTCATGAGATAAAGAGGCAATTTACTTGCAAGTATACCCCACAAAAAAATGAGGTTGCAGAAAGAAAAAATAGGCATATTGCAAAAGTTGCATGAGTGTTAATGGCTAAAAAGAATATGACAAAATATTTTTGGTCTGAAGCTATTCATATTGCTATCTATATTATGAATAGAACCCCCATAGCTGCAGTTCATGAGATGACTCCCGAAGAATGCTTTATTGGTAAGAAGCCTGATGTATCACACTTGAAGGTATTTGGCTATGTTGCATATGTTCATGTGCGAGATGAGCTATGGAAGAAGCTTGATCCAAAGGCTCAAAAATGTATTTTTATTGGATACTCTTTAGAGCAGAAAGGGTATTGTTGTTATAACCCTGTCATAGGTGAGTTTAGAGTGAGCATGGATGTTATTTTTTATGAGATGAGTAGTTGTCACCTGTTGGTGATGTATTAGATGATGATAATGATCATGATAGCTATGTGCAAAAAAAAAGCAAGAATCACGGATTCTTAGTGGACCAGAAACATCATCTGGTATACACCTACAGTGAGCCCTTGGTCTAGGAGACTAAGGGATAGCCCCACATCTTTAGGTGGATCTATAAGTGTTGCAGGCAAAGACAAAGGAAAGAAGAAAGTGCTGAATGGTAATGATTCATCTACTAGTCAGATGGAATTTGATGGGGATTCTAGTGGTTCAGAGAGTTTGGATTATGAGCTTGGTATTCCTTCAGTCAAGAACCAGGGGTACAGAGAGCTCATAGTAATGTAAAGGCTCCATTGAGTGATCCAGTGGTACGCAAGTCTAGCAGGGTCAGATACCCTGTTAAAAGATATGGGTTTGAAGGTTATGCAGTTCACCATTATGCTTATATGGTGAAACTAGTTGAGGATGTTGATCCCACTTGTTTTGAGGATGCTATTGGTGATGCTCATTGGGATGCAGCAATGGATGAGGAGATGGCTGCATTAGAAGCCAATAAGATTTGGGATTTGGTACCCTTTTCTAAAGGTAAGAAAGTTATCGGGTGTAAGTGGGTTTACAAAGTCAAGCATAATGCAGATGGTTCGGTTAGCAAGTATAAGGCTAGGTTGGTTGCAAAAGGCTATTCTCAAACATATGGCATAGATTATGAAGAGACATTCAATCTAGTTGCTAGGATGGCAACTGGAGTTGATGTTAAAAATGCCTTCTTGTATGGTGAATTGCAAGAAGAAGTGTATATGGAGCAGCCAGCAAGTTATGAGGATTTAGAGCATCCCACATATGTGTGCAGGTTTTAAAGAAGGTGCTCTATGGGCTGAAGCAAGCACCTAGAGCATGGTCTGACAAGATTGGAGAGTATCTTGTCAATATTGGATTTTGTATTTCTGATACTGATCACTCACTTTATGTGAGAAAGGGAGATGCAGGTTTGGTCATCATAGTCATCTATGTGGATGATTTGATTATTACAAGTGACAATGACAATGGGATTGTTGAAGTTAAGGACTTCTTGAAGAAGAAGTTTGAGATAAAGGATTTGGGTGAGCTAAGATACTTTCTTGGTATTGAGGTGATCAGATGTGATGATGGTATATGGCTATCACAAAGGCAGTATAGCCTAGACATGTTATCCAAGTATGGTATGACAGCATGCAAGTCTTTTTCAGTACCATTGGACCAAAATGTGAAGTTGCGTGCCCACGTTGGGGATGAGATAGAAGACCCTATTATGTTCACGAGGATAGTAGGGAGTTTGATTTACATGACTATCACAAGGCCAGACTTAAGCTATGCTGTTGGCCCTTTATGTAGATGCCTAGAAAGCCTCATTTGGATGCATTTAGATGTATATTAAGATATGTGAAGTCCACTTTACATTATGGACTTTTTTACGAGGCAAGTAAGGATGTACAAGTCTTTGAATACACAGATGCAGATTGGGCTGGTAGCATGTCAAACAGAAGATCTACTAGTGGATTCATGTTTTCCGTTGGTAGTGTAGCAGTTACATGGAGCAGCAAAAAGAAACCTACAATTGCTTTATCCAGTACCGAGGCTAATTATAGAGGTGCTGCTATGGCAGCATGTGAGGTGGTATGGCTACAAAAGTTATTAGGTGATTTGGATGTGCAAGGAGATGGTCCAGGTCCAGTTGTCATTCATTGTGACAACATGAGCAGCATACAGTTAGCTAGGAATCCAGTGTTCCATGCTAGGAAAAAACACATTGAGGTGGTGCACCACCACTTTGTGAGAGAGAAGGTACTTGCAGGAGAGATTGACTTGGTATATGTCAGCACACAGGATCAGATAGCTGACATTTTCACAAAGGCATTGGGTGATGCAGAGAAGCTTTGAAAGTTCTGAAGCTTACTTGGAGTTGCAAAGATAGAGTTGAGCTTGAGGGGGAGTGTTGAGATGGGAAGCTCAACACGTGAGGACATTGATGATGGGCTGCTTGGCTAGATGGATTTGCACATCTACACTTAGCACGTTGGTGGTCATTATAATACTCACATGACCACTGACTTATCACTTATTATATTTAGTTTGTTACACCTACCTACAGCTGGCAAAGATATAGCACCAATCGATTAGTGTAGTCTGTTATGCACTATTTGACTTAGTAGGCCATTTTCCTTTATGTTATATCTTATCGATAATTTTTGTACATTGTATAGTGTGTGGAAGAAGAAGAAATCAGTAAGAAAACGTTTTGGTATCCATCTCTCTTCTTATGTTCTTGAGTGAGCTTCCTCTTGTGCATACAGTGTGTGTTTGGTGCAACAGCTCAAGCAAATCTTCCCACCATGCAATTCTTGACATTAGAGACTATGTCAAGCAAAAAGACAATGAGAACATCAGAGACTATGTCACCCACGTGCGGAGTCTCTTCAAAAGAATCCCAACTAGCGAGTAACCCACCGAAAGAGCAATCTCCACTGTCTTCATCAATGGGATATGATGTGAGGAACTCTACAAGACCTTGGCAGGCAATTCAAGCTTGCAACGAGGTACAATAGCTGGGGTCTTTGATGAGGCGATTAGAGTGGGCAACCAGCTCAAAGAGAGAAGCTCCAAGAGCTCGACCCGAGAGGAGGCTAATGCTAGAAACTATGAGAGAGTTTCAATATCAAGCAAAAAATTAGGCCCAAGTACTCACAGGATAAAGGGAAGGGCATGGACACAAGTTAAGAGCTAATGGAGATGAAGATGGAGCTAGCCAAATTACAAGAAATGATGAGACAACCAACACGTGCCCTCACATCCATTGCATGTCTTATAGTGGAAACCACTAGCCAGCAGGACCCTCGAGGTCCTGACCTTGAACCAATTGTGGTAGGTTCAGCCACAATACCCTGGATTGCAGGCTATCGAGGAGACTCCCATACTTGCAACTATACAGACAGCTTTACCTAGCAAATAGGCCACAAAAATTTTTCAGGACAGGAGCCCCATTAGTTCTCTCAACACCTAGTGACACTAAACCAGCCATTCCTAGATGGAAACAAACCCCACAAGCATACTTAGACCACCTAGACCCTACATAACCCATCCATTGAGTGATGCTCTAGTCCACTATGTGGAGGAGCTCAAGAACAAAGAGTCTTATGTGTACCCCTACAAGAGAGAGAGATAGAGAGAGACAGAGACAGAGAGACAGAGAGACAGAGAGAATCTACAACAACATGAGGGTTTTGGTCATAGTTGTAGCTACTAATCTACTCCCGCCTCCTTCTCCCCCTTGCCATGGCAAAGGAGAGTAGCACCATGAGGGCCTAATCCTTTATGCAAACGGTTGTGCTTTATTTGGCAATACCCCATCAAATCCCATTGGGACAATTTTTTTGACATTGAAGAGCTAACAAAAGATGATAATACTTTAGTTTGAGAGAAACTCTACTTCTAGCCTCCTCCTTCTAGCCATCTTCTACCTTTCTTTCCCCTATCTACGTCTTTCCACCACATAGACAACATGCCTCTCCTAGTAGTCATCATCCTGGCCTATCCACCAATAGCCTATTCTCTGCACCTCCCACTATTACGCTGCCATAGATCCAGAATCAAAACAAGGTCTGGAATTTGAGACATTAAGGAGAGTAAGACCGCCATGGTAAGCAACACCAAAAGAACAGTGGATGAATAGAAGAACAAGAAGCACCATTAATGTTTGCCTTACGTGACTACTACAAGACTCATTAAAGATAGGGAAAGGAGCTCTGAGGAATTTTATTGGAGCATAGGAAGAATAATATGAAAGAGACAAAGACAAAAGTAGGCCATGAATTTGTTGCACCCACCCTATATCTCTAAAAGAAGAACCATAAGAAGAACCATAAGAAGAAGAGAAAGACCAGCATCAACAGTGTGGTTCTTCCCCATGTCTTCATCTTCATTGTCCACAACCTTCTCTTCTCCATTAGCTACATGTCCTCCTCCCTCTCCACACAAGTGAATCCTCCCAAGCCACACTAGAAGCAAATGTAGTTGAATGGACCCAAAACAGGATGATTAGAAGAAGACTGAGAAATCGATGAGATTGCATCCTGTCTCTAATTTTTGTTGAGATGTTGGATCACTATGCTCTCAGAAAAAGAGGAACATAGGAGGCAAATACAAAACCCTTGCCCACGCATGCCGTCATGATGGCTAGGAGAATTGTTCTATCTTATCATTCGACTACTTGCTTTTACTCATCCTTTACGCAATGAAAGAAGAAGAAGAAGCAATGGCAACATAATCCTCCTTCTATAGTTTAGCATTCGCACACTAAAAAGAAGAAGATTGACGTAGAGGAAGCAGAAGAAGGGGAAGAAGGTGCTACCAATAGTAATCTTATAATAGGAGAAAACGAAAGGACTCTAGAGCTCTGAAATGGAAAAAGAAACAGTAAAACAAGGCACAAAAATGTCCATGCATATATCACACTTTCATCTTTTGTAAAGGAGATAAAATTTAAATTGTTGCAAAAGTACTAAAATACACCCTTACACATGAGGGGGGAACCACATCCACATCCATCATTAATAAATAGTATACACAAAATTGTACATGCATGCATTTGTAAAAGGTTAGAAAGAATTGAAATGTAAAGGCTAAAGCCTTATGAATGCAAATGTATTTTAAAAATCAAAGAAATAATAAAAATATGAAGGATTGTGTGTCTTTTGGGGAAAAGGTGGGGTGGAGTGCATGGCTGATTATGTGCCTCTCTCTCTCCTTTCTTCTAAGACTCACACATTCTCCTTTTTGGATGGTCCCAAAAGTTCTCTCTCCTCTGTCTTTTATGCAGAATTTCCTTTTTTCCATTTGCTCCTTTTGTGCATAATGGTTGAAGCTATGGATGAAGATGACAAATTTGTTCATTATTAAGAGAGAGATTTATGGTTTATTTTTAGTTTTGAGATTAATGGCAAATCCATACACATAGATTTTGTGTGTTGTTTCCTTGGTTTTGTGGTTATTTATGTTCATGGGAGGGTTGCTTTTAGTGGCCATTTAGAGTATTAAAGAACTAGCCATTGAAGATCCTAGGGATTAGAGGAGTTTTCAGGTCTCCATCAAAAATGCCTTTCAGCAAATAGAGAGAGAGTGCTCTAGACCAATAGAAGCAGAGCTCTGTAAGGGAAGTTTTATTTTTAAAAATACCAAAAATCATTTTACAAAAAGATATATATATATAATAATATTACGACTTTGTATTATCAATATCTATTTTTAGCCTCTTATATTCGTAATTATGACATTCTTGCATTAATGATATACAGTCCTGTCACTTTTATTTAATGATATGTTTGGATTAATGATAATGACATGTTTAATCTAAATTCTAATTAATAAAGAGCTTGGCACTTTTTTCTCTCTCTTTTCTTTTATCCCTCTCATTTTTTCCCCTCCTTTCTTGTGATAGCTTAGTCCTCTCTCTCTCTCTCTCTCTCTCTCTCTCTCTCTCTCTCTCTCTCTCTCTCTCTCTCTCTCTCTCTCTCTCTCATAAGGATACAAAAATTTGACATTCAAAAACGCGTCCAAGCTCCCAAATCACATCCATATCAGTGTTTAACTCATTCCAAAAAGATGGAAGATGGATTCCTACAATCATTAGCAAAGGCAGTTGGATCATCATGCAATGGGAAAAACGTGGAAAAAAACGAGGATATGAGAGCTCATCCATCTCTGCTTGGAAGGGCAGAATCCAAGATTTCAAGCTTGGAGTAAATAAGAATAGCATAAAAGAGGTTCTAGTGCAACATGTGTTTATGCATAGAGAGCTATATTTGGAACTTGGAAGTTCAAATCTTCCAATGCATAAAGCAAATTGTAAGGATTTGATTCTTAAAGTGTTTCTTTTCTTGAACTTGGTTTAAGGTTTTCTATTTTAGCATTTGTTCATTTGTCTTGTAGATTTCTATCCCTATAATCTTGAGGAATGGCAACCAATCGAGTCTATTGTTGATGTGATTGATGTGATGCATGGCTTGATTGGAGAAGAGATGTACAAAGGTAGAAAGAAAGAGCTTGCAGAGAATGGAATATTCTTCTATGACCATTCTTATATTGTCCCCATGTAGCGTAGCCAATGGGGATCAATATCCCCCCTTCCTTTGCCAGATTTTTCAAGATTTGAGTGGCCTTTGCCAAGTCCACCTACTAGTGAAAGCTATACATGTAAAATATTTTCTAAAATACAAAGAGCATTATAACCTAGTATCTCAAGTAGGCTAAGCAAAGTTACTTTGTTTATGCCTATTAATATATTTATTGACTTCTTTTCTAATGCTGAGATAAGAAAATCAAAGGCTATGCTTTCAATGAAGAGATTAACATATGATTATGTTATACAATTTATTGATGAGGGATGGGACACTAGGGCAGAAGGAAAAATTATTGTAAGATAGATTAAGACTCTATAGCTTGTAAATATATGATTGCCGCTCAAATTTTCATCATTATCTTTTATTATAGTAGGTGGCATTATGTTGGTGGTAGTCCGGTTGCTTTAGACCAAAATCTTGATAATTTTAGCAAAGATCCTATAGTGGATCTTGATGTTTGGTACAATGAGAAAATTATTACAATTCTAAAGGTTAGATCATCATGTATGCTACATCAAGTAACAATGTATTTATAGAATCAAGATATTGAACTACTATACTCATTTGTGTTCCAACTTAATAACAAACGAGTAAGCTTTAATATCACATTATATCCACTTAGGTGTATATCTTATTTCACTCCCTAATTAATAAAAATTTATAACACATTTTTTAATAGATATCAATGAGAAGAGAGAAAAATATACAATGTAAGGATATTGAAGAAAATATCTCTTTAATATTAATATAAAATACATGTACAAATTTTTATCAGCCATCTCCATGACTTATACACAAGGGCTTACAATCTGAGCATGTTGTCTTGTGTATTTTTCATGCATAACATCTTCAACATTTAAAATATTGAAAGCCTTCACATTAGAAAGAGATACTAGCTCAAGGAACTTTGAAAACCTGTATCTCAATCTCTTGAGAATTATCATGTCTTTATCCATAAGTGTAAGCCTATGTGCATGAGCAGCACAGATATAAGAATTTTGGAAAAACTCAATCAAAAAATCTTCTATAGCCTCCTGAATACAGTTGAGAGCTGCCCTAGTCTATCTAAAACTATCAAGACTATGCTTGTCACAAATTCCTTTGATAAGCCTCTAAAAAGACAGCATTGGAATTGCATTATTCAGAGCCTTCATCATTGCACTTCTAATATCCTTTAGGCACCTAATATGTTGTGAGAACCTTCTTCTTGGCTTTGATTTCCTTGTAAGCTTATAAGGCTTGGAGGACTGATGGATCTTTGAAGCAAGACCTCTAGGATCAAATTTTTGCTTCCTTGTGGTGGCCTTAGTTCTAGCCATCTGAAACATCCAAAAAAACAAATAATACAGCCTAATTAGGAAAGATCTCCAAATATCTCATATCATTTTATCTACAATCACTAAGTAGCAAGCAAACACTAATCACATAGTCTAAATCCAATTTCAATAAAACAATACACAAGACGTATGAAACGCAAGGAGGCCTTTTGGACCATAGAACCTAACACCATATCGTGTTTCATACGTCACAAGAGAAACAATGGAGGCCTAAGTTGTATGAAACGCCAGGAGGCCTCGCATGGACAAGAGAACCTAACACCCATCGTGTTTCATACGTTACAAGAGAAACAATGCAGGCCTAAGTCATATGAAACGCGAGGAGGCCTCACGTGGACAAGAGAAACCAACACAATCTCATGTTTAATACATATTCAATCAAAGGGAAACTTGCCCCCCAAGCGACGTATGAAACATGAAATGGCTCTTGTTGATGTGAAGAGCCATGGGTAATTGTGTTTCATACGTTCGGTATTTTTGGGGATGATTTGGTAGAAATTTTCAAGTGATTTAGAGCTAACTCATATTTTATCAAAAAATTTACATTCTTGAGGGTTTGGTGCGTATGTTGGGTGATGAAGCCTTCTTTAGTAGTCTTGCGCTAAAGAATAATTTTGCATTGTGATCAAATTAGTGTTATGTTGGTGTGGTTGAGCATAGAGAGAGCTTTGTCTTTGAAAAAACTCTTTTGCGGTTCAAAAATTAGGTTTATAAGGATGTTGGTTTGCACGTGTGGCTGTTGTAATGCATAGTTAATTTCACACATGCGATTGCAGACCATTTTTGCTTGGGAAGTTGTGCCATGTGTCACTTACTTTTTTGGCATGATAAAGCTTTTATGGCTCCGATTTTTAAGTTCTTGTCATTTTCTTTTTCATTTTAAGTGCACCTCCTCCGAATTAGTGCAATGTACTTTTTGAATAAACATGTGGTGACAGTTGGGATATATATATAAACACTCAGGTTCGGGTTTTGGTTACTATTTCTTTCACGTATCTTGTCTTGTCTTCGACTAGCTATTTATATTGTAAGCATCATAAGCCAAAAACCAAGCATATTCTTACAAAAAAACCATTTATTCTCGGAAGCAAGGCTTGCAAATATCAAGTATCACACTTTTCTTAGTATTTTTCTCTGCAATCTTGAATTTCGAGGCATTGAAGATGTTAGTTGGTTTAAGAGGGGAAAGATACATCAATAGCTTGGAAATTCTGTAAGGGTTTTACTTTGTTTTTCTATTAATATTGGTCTCGTACACATGTTAAACGATGGGGTTTGATGTTCTTAATGCATTTTTTTGTTCAAAATTTTTGGATATATAAAACACGATTTCGTCAAGTTTTTTAATCAAATGACGTGTGAAACGCAATTTTGTGAATTGTGAGGTGGTCTAAATCATTGTTTTTTCATTTCATGAGTCATGAATATTAAATAAAGTTTGATCGATGAGACTTGGAATTTCATGCTTTCTCTACTACATAAAGTGTGAATTCATTTCATTCATCTTGTATTTCTTAATATCTTACATAAGAAACACGTTAAATTTGTCAAAATACAAAAGCAGTGCCTTATAGGTTTTGACTAAATTTTTAAAGCAATCTTTCTTTAGTTTGCTGGATATGAGCAAATGTGGATTTGTATATTATGCCCCTAGTTTTAATTTTTTATTTTCTAGATTTGGTTTTGTGAGTAATTAGGATGATTAAAAGGAAGTTATCTTTAGAGAGAATGGAGGAGGAGGATCTGGAGGATACTTGTGATGAAAAGCTATTTGATTTTCTTCATGCAATTGGAAATTCATCTAGATTTATTTACGTCGGAGATATGATCAATGTTCCCTTTGATTTGCAAGAGCTTTTGAAGAATCTTGAAGATAAATTGAAAGATTTTAGGGAGTTTTATGATAGACATGTGGAAGGCCTAGAGATTGAGGGATTTGTCCATTATAGCAATGTAATGGAAGCTTCGGATGTTGCTAAAACAACTTTGTAAACAAGGTTTAGCCTTATTGATGAAGAATTCAAGAAGTGGAAAGTAGATTTTCCTTTTCATCAGAAACATTATCAATGTCTTCTTGTACAGAATGATATTGTATTTCTTGTATATATTCAATATATGGATAATTGTTCTTCAAATACAGTACAAGAGAAGAAGATAGAGGATATTGCATGCAAAGACAAAGAAGTTGAAGAGAAGGGTGAAATGCTTCAGGAGGATATTGAGAACCAGTTAGTGTAGGTATTTGATGTTGCTTTGTTTAAAAGTGAGAACATTACAAAAGTGGAAGAAAATGAGATAGAATTGAGTGCAGAGATTGAAGCGGATCCTCTTGAATGTGTCCCAACATTTCCTAGTTATCTCATAAACAAAAAGAGATATGTATTGCTAAATGATATTCAAAACCTTTTTTATCTTATTGAAGATTAATGCTTGGAAATCCTTGCTACATGGGGTCAAAATGATAAGAATTGTATAGGTTATGAAGAGGAATTGCTAGCAACTCTTGAAGTTGAGGAAGAGAATTTTAAAGATAGCTCAATAGCCTTGCATTCCTGTATTAATCAGATCGTGAAATATGAAAAATGGGGGATACCTAAGAGAAAGAGTACTTACAAATTCAACAGAGACTTGGTATTAATAACATGGAGTATGAAGAGAAATTGAAGTCTCCATTAGAGGAGAAACCAAAAAGCTTAATAAATCTATATGATAATAGTCTTCTTGAAGAAGATGAAAACCCTAAGGTATGAAAGATAATTCTAAGATATCCATTGTGATTTATATTAGAGTATGTTATGCACTATAGAAATCCATTATAACCATCACCAATGAACCTCAACAATGAAGAGCTATTATAGAAAGGTGGGGTGCTATTTTGCTAGGATCTTTGGGATATAGCCTACCATCTAATCAAAGATCAAGATTCTTCTTTCCTTCAAACCTGAGTATATGTTTTATGAACTCTATAATAGTAATGGGTTTTATTCTCTTCCTTATTGGTTCATACTCACTAGCCAACTCAATATGAAGATGATAGAGAGGTCTTTTACTAGAGCTACAGAGATAATTGGATGACTGATCCATAGCTAAGGATGTGATTAGAAGATTGGATTGAAAAAGTATGTGAATTAGAAACAAGAAGGAAAAAAAAGAAGAAACTAGTAAGGATGGGAAAGAAAGAAGAGAGTGAGAATGGAGGGAAGTAATCAAATGTTGAACAAAATTTAAATTGAATATTAGTTTTCACTTTAATGAGGATGAGCAAGATCTTCATTATGAAAATCTTTGTCACCTTTATGGCGGCCTTGATTTCTAGGTTTGATGTGACCACGAGAATATCACAACAATGACTTATTAATAAATTTTTATATAATTACTTACCAAAAATATAAAAGTTTGTAAAAGTAGAGATGGATACATGGAAGACCACACAAATCAACCTAGATGCCATCTCCACCATCTTGAAGGTGATGCACAATTTAGGAAATCATATAGGCCACTCACCAAGTACATCCCTTGTCCTGAGGATGAGCAAGATTGGATGCGCATGCTTGCCATAATAGATCTACCATTCTCAAATAATGAGAAGTATGAACAAGCTACTAGGACAACTAATAAGCCTAGAAACGCATCCTCAGTATCAATCTACATAATGGCCAAAAGCTCAAATGGATGATCCAACCCCGTCGAACTCCACATCCTAAGTAACAAGTGAGAATCCTAGAGATCCTAGAATATCTAACAGGCAAGCTAGCTAGCAATCTAGCCGCTAACCTTGAACTTCTCTAAGATCTCTTGGACAAACTGAAGTGGCGATGAACCAAAATGCACGACTTAAACTTAACATACAATTGGGCCTTAGTCATCGACAAGAAGAAAAGGCCCTATCAAGACCTAGAAGACAACAAGCAGTCAAAGGAGGATGGTTCTAGTGAAGAATATAAGGATTGTTGTTCCTTCAATGATGGAAGTGAAGGAGAGATGAACACGGTGGAATATGACACTAAGGGAAGGGTGATAGAGCAAATTTAAGCTGACTTCAACCCTTATAAGAAGAATTCCTTTAGAATCAAGAGAGGAGTCACACACATGGATTGCGACTGAGCTTGGCTGGAGCATGTAGGGGCAATTGACTACAAACAAGTAGGCATTGCTCAGCCAAGTGCTTCACCAGTGCTTAGGACAAAGTCACCGTCCAAATTACGACCACCAGGCAAGACTCCCCCTTCTAGCAAAGATGGAGAGATTGATTTTGAGTGAGAGGTAAGTTCAAATAGTGATCCTGAGGTGCCACAACCACATAAGTTGAGATGCACTAAAGGGGACCTACCAGTCCCCACTTGAGGCACCAAAGGTTGAAGGAATAATGATACAAGTAGCCTAAGGATATTCAAGCTAAAGATCAAAGGAAGCCGCAAGACCTACCAAAGGATATGCAGGCTGAAGAGCAAAGGAAGAAAATATAATGCCAAATTTTTTTAATGTCAAACACCATGGCTAACCTAGTAAGTTGACCATCAAGACCTACTGAAATTTCTTTATGGAAAATTTCTTTGTTGACCATCAAGCCTTGTTGTATCTAGTGAACAAACCCTACGCTACAAGACGCATAGTTCGATGGTTACTTCTATTTCTCAAATTCGACTTCTCCATCGTCGTTTGCAAGGGAAAGCAACACTATATAGCTAATCATATGTCTCACATACCCATAGGAGAAACCACTATGGACAAGGCATTAGAGATGAAATGCTTAACGCATATCTATTCACCCTATCTAGCGAAAGAGATTTGTTTAGAGCCGAGTTGACGCCATACTAGGTGAAAAACATAGTCTAAGTGCTAGAGCACGGACTACCTGACCGACCCATTAAAAAGGCCCAACTGAGGCAACTCATTCTCAAAATCCAACCCTATCAATTAATAGCATGCCAACTCTATCAACTTGGGCAAGATGGGTTGCTGCAAAGATGCATGTGTGAGCACGAAATGTGTGACGTACTAGTTGAGGTACACAAGGGAATTGCAAGAGGACACTTCAGTGGAGATACGATAGCCTGTAAGGCGCTGCAGTCTCAACACTGTGGTGGCTTATGCTTTTTCGAGATGTGACACGATTCTTGAAACACTATGACAAGTGTCAACGAAACAAAGTGCTAGTTTGCAAGGACAGAATGGAGCTGAGTCTGATCACAGCACAACAACCATTTAAGAAATGAGGGATCGACTTCATTGAATACAATATTAGTAAGTTTGGGAATCTCCTAATTTCCATTTTTCGAATACTAAAAAGGTGGCACCCGGATAACTTACCCATAAGTTTCTCAAAACCATATGATGAAACCTATCATTGGAAAGTGCTTGAAAAATGGAATCTATTGAGCAATAGAGCACTCGATTTGGAGTTATAGTGTTCAAGTTATGACAGATCCAAATATTTGACCACGTGTCCCAAGCTTATGGAAAATTCCCATTTTCCCCAATATGGTGTAATTGGGACTATTAGTCTTGCGGCTCAATATTTGCAAGCCAAGTACATCATCATTGCCATTGATTATGTCACAAGGTGGACGGAAGCTCGAGCCACCAAGAAGAATGACACATAAACCACTGCTAAGTTCTTATAGGAGTAGTTAATCTCTCGATTTGGTTGCCCCATCAAACTTGTCAGTGATCAAGGTACACACTTCATCAATGAGGTGATTATGCATCTCCTATCCACCTTCCTAATCATCCACCAGAAATCCTCACCCTACTACCCTCAGGAAAACGGCCAAGAAAAATCAATAAATAAGATTCTAGTAAATGTCCTGACCAAGGTAGTCTATGCATCATGCAGTGACTAGGATAACAAACTAATGGCAGTCTTATGGGCCTATCGGACAGCCTATAAAACAACTGTGAGATAGACCCCTTTTATGTTGACCTACGGAATGGAGGAAATCCTACATGTAGAATTCTTCATCTGTAGCTTGAGAATTGCCATTCAATAGAGATGGAAGAAGAAGGAAGCATGGGTGGAACATCTAGTTGAGCTAGAACGCTTATCAAAAACTCGGCTTCTAGCCACACATGCATTGATCTAAAAAAGGCATCGCACAAGAGTTGGTTTGACAAACACGTCAAGCAGTGAGATTTTGAATAGGGAGACTAAGTACTATTGTAATCGATCAAGGAACATAAATAGAAAATGAAGTTTAGGGGGTTAGGACCTTTCAAAGTTTGAACCATAAGCCGAACTGGTAATGTAGAACTCAAAACCCTCAAAGCTGAGGGCATAGGCTTCTTTGATGGCAGCCGCATAAAAAGGTACTACACCCCATGCACCCACTTCACAAACCCCCAATGCTAGAAACCCCTAGCAATGTACCCGTAGCCACCAGTACAGAGATTAAAGTAGAGGATGAGGAAGCAATAGCTTCAGCTTACTTTCGCATAACCATTACAGCCCAATAGACACATGCCATTGATGCATTGATCGATGAGGGCACTAACTTTAATATCCTGACTCATGATCATTGGACTCAAATCGGAAAACCACAATTATAGCCCACTAATGCCAAACTCAACCCATTTGGCAGCAGCCGATCATATGCACTTCTGGGAAAGTGCAAAGTTGCAATCTCTATCAATTCTGAAAGCTTTCCTTTTTTATGTGTTGCCAAACACGAAAGATGCAAGCTTGGAATTGCTACTAGGACAAACCTTTAAGAGGCATGCCCACTATAATGTCAATTATCAATCCCAGTGCATCCACTTGGCCATCCGCAATGCATGAATTGTCACAACTTTTAGCAAGGGCTGCACGACCCCATCACAGTCCACAAATCCACTGGTAGAGAAACCCACCATCAAGCCTAAGGGGGGGTTGTAATTCATCATCACCCGCCAAAACTCAGCACTAGTGAAAATCCGACCACAAAGCTAAAACCATTGAACACCAGCTCAAATGGGTGCCAAAACATCCAAGATTGCCACCTAGGAGTGCCCAACCACGTAATCCCATGGCTAGAAACCTTCCCTCAAAACCTAGGATGCCTCAAAGAAACTACAGGCATCGACGAACGGTCAACAAGCCACGATGGGTACCCAAGAACTTATTTCAAGTGCAAGGCTATTACAAGGGTAATACCTAGATTTGGGTACCCAAAGCCAAGATGGCTAAGGGCACTACTCAAATGCTGCCCTCAAGCTTGACCACACAGAGCATCGTAACGAATCAAGCATCAACGTGACAAAAGCCTTTTTTCGACTGTAAGGCCCATTACCCTTCCAAAATCTAAAACCCATTGAGACTCAACAAGTCCATCAACCCAAACCACAACTCACTACTCAAAAATTGCATCAATCTTGCCCTACTAGTACCCCAACCACCACCTTGCCACGTTTACCATGCTGGCTAAAAGCTACAATCAGCTAGACCTAGATCTTTTGGAAAAGCCTCTAGCAGCAAAATTCCAAATGCCACCTTGCTCATGGGAGGAATCGGAATTCTGTTTGTCAAAGTTGCCCATGCAACTGAGGAACTCATTGTCATTGAGATTTCTATTGAACAAGCATGCAAACAATGCCTTATCACATCTTATGACAAGAGCATAGTCCTGGCCACGAACCAAGAAATTGGGAAGTTGAAGTATCTCATGAACAAAAACTCCTCTTTCTTTAAATGGTATGCCCTTTGACTTCAGTGGGCACTAGAAGGATGCCAAGTCATGACAAATGCTAAACAGAGGTGGGCGATCAAAACTGTGGAGCATGACCTGACGTATGTAGCTCCAACTTCCTATAGGGTGTTAACCACCATTCCTAATTGACCCCTTGAAGACCACATCAGAGGGAACACATACTTAGATCAAATTCTCACTAAGGAGGAGCTACACATTGCCAGTCGAGTCAACTCCAATGACTTCCTTATAGATGTTTTCACCTACATCACTCAAGTAGGCATCTGTCCCTGTGACATGGATTGCTATGCTAATCTAGAATACAATCTGAACTTCTATGATTGGCTCATGCAAAAGTAAAACCCCACAACCAAGCATTGAATGCAAAACCCGGCAACCAAGCGTTGAATTCCCTTGACCTTTCAAACCTTAATCCTAGGAAGGATTCTTCTTCTTTCCGCGGGGGGAGGGGATAAGGTGGAAATAAGAATAAAACTCGAAAGCAAAGGGAAGCAAATCAAAACCAGTTCATGATTAAGAAAAAGGGTCATAAAATTTGGGATGTATAGACTACTTGAGGGTGAAGTTTAATCCTATAATTAAGCATTTCAATTCCACAAGCATGTGATATTTTTTCTATGCAAATAATTGTTTTGAAAAGCACTAATGGTGAACACGACTTCATGACAGGCACCGAGCATGGCAAGCCAAGAGAAAGCCAGCAAGTTGTTATTTTTAGAAGAAGAGTAGGCAAAATATGACCTTGCTGTGGAAACAAGGGCCTTCAACAAGTTCAAGTTCAAGCACGTCTTGAACTTAGAGGATGTTGCCATGGAGGAACAAGCAATGAAGCAAATTTTCAAACAATGCCATTTGCAAAAGTACATGAAGCAATGGCAAAGTCGTTGAATACAAGAAGTGTGTGGAATTTCTAAGGACCTTTGGTAGAAACCGCGGCATTGTGATAGTGCAACAAAGAGAAGAAACCCGCCAAGTCCAAATTGAGTTAACTCAAGAGTTGGTGGAGAAAGCATTAGGCCTACCCAATAAGGTGGAAAGGCGGCGGAAGAGAGATGTGTACACCATGTTAGGAATAGACAAGGTGGTGGACCACACAAACAATGGCATCAGCTTGGCAGACATCCCCGACCCTAAAATCCAGCTCCATGCCAAAATGATGCACACGTTGTTCTCCAGCCATAGGTATAGCTCAATAATGAGTCGAATCAACATGCCTATACTGGAGAGCATTGCAACAGGATGCCTTGACAAAGTGAACCTAAATGGCTTTGTGCGAAAGACCATTGAGTCTTTAGCAAAAGCAATGGCAACTAGAGGGAGACTAGTAAGAGGAGAGTTGTTAACCCCAAGCCGAGAAGCCAGAAGGAAGAATGAAAAAGCAGAAAGAAGATGGAAAAGGATCAAGGGCATGCAGGCGGTCTCCAAAGCTAAGCCGGGGCCAAAAGCATAGTTTTAAATAAAAAGCGCCTCAAAAACTCCAAAAACTCTTGTAAAAGAGCGCCAGGCTCCCTCTTGTGCCACCTGTAAAAGAATAGTCGAATATAGGCCTAGGGCATGAAGCAAAAATAGGGAATTAGAAAAAGAGACATTGCCACAATGGCCAGTCATGTAAAAAAGGATGAGTGCCCATGGGGTTTTAGGGTTTGTATATATAAAGTTCAAAAAGTGAATGGAAGATCATTCTTTGGTGTGTGCCCAACAAGAGCTCTTTTCTTCTTCTCCTCTCCTTGCTTGTGTGTGCTCTTAAGAGAGGGAGTGATTGTGAGTGTGAGGGAGTGAGTGGGTGGGAGTGAGGGATCAAGAGGGTGAAGCTCTTCACCATCTCCTCTTCTCTTCTCTTCTCTTCTCTTCTCTTTCTTTCTCTTGCGCACGCAGCTATGGCGGTTGGAGCTTGGAGACAGAGAAGGATTGAGCATGCTTGAACTAGCATCTAGGATCATGAAGCTACCAGAGTGCACAAGAGAGGAGGCAACTCATATCGGCATCAAGGTAAGCTCACTACACTCGTAGGATCGAGGGTGTGTCGGCTATGTGAGAGGTAGCCATTAGAGCTCACTTGGAATGCTTGAAGCAATAAGCGGTCCATGGAGCTTGGCAGTTGAGAGAAAGCTCCCACATTTTGGTTCCATTGCTGGGACCAATGGATTCAAGCTTGAGCGCTTGTGCCCTCCATATCAAGCATCGAAGTAAGGGATTCTCCCCCAAAATAGAGCTTGAGGTAGGTAGGAAGGTTGGGTGTTTTGATCTTCGAAACAAGTAAGTATTTTGGGTTAGTTTGTATGTTTGATTATTGGAAAATAGGGAGAAATCATTTCAGTTTGTTTCTTTCTATTCTTGTTGCATTTAGTATAGGATAGGATTAGGAAATAGAACCGGGAAAGGGTAGGGTTTACTATTGCAAACAGGGCATAAAACATGCAAAAAATGGCAAAAAGCTAGCTTGGGATGCTTAATGTCGACAAGTGAGTGATTGAGAGTGTCAAAGCCCTGCCCGGGAAGGGGTTTAAGGGCCAGGAGGCCAAGGGAGAGCTCATTTGCAACCATTGCAGTGAGAGAGAGAGAGAGAGAGAGAGAGAGAGCCCTCGCAAAGATTCAATTTGATCACATCATCAGAGAGCCTACCGCTCACCCTAGGTATACCAATCACTTCCCTTGGTGCCTTAGCTAGGATGTGGAAGTTTGTGTTGGGGATGATTGCCTAACTAGAGATATTCGATCGAAATCGTCATTGCGTGGCATTCTTTGTGCCGCTTTTAGCCCGTCCGAATGGCCCTTGTTAGGCCGAGTCCCAAACTTGGCCCTCGGACCCGCCCATTATTCGGACCTCAACCCGAAAACCCTAGTCGACCCTCAGACCCGATACTCGACTCGGCCCGTCCGAGTTACTCCACTCGGCCCTTTGACCAAACCGACACTCGGCCCGAAGTCCACTCAACCCAAGACCCGACTCGGCCCTCGGACCAACATCTAGCTCGGCCCGTCCGAGTTACTCCACTCGGACCTCAGCCTACGAAAAACTTTTTGCACTCAGACAGACGCGATTTGGCCCGTCCAAGTCACTCGTCTGGCCCCTGTAATTCGAACCAGTTGGGCCAAGTGTGTGCCTAACTCAGTCTCAAAGATTTGACTTGACCCAACTGGAGCTCAGCGGCGCAACCTGTCGTAGGCCCTCCTGACATTCAGAGCCTGATTCCGACGCACCAAGTAGACAAAAATTGTAAGGCATGGCTGCTTAACAGTTTGAATGGGCTGTTGCGATGCCTAGAAACCGAGACAAGAGGTAACCCGCTGAGCCATAAAACCTTGATCGAGCCCAAAAAATGGCAAGGCAACGTAGCCGAAAGGCCCTAAATCCCATCTAGACGGCCAAAGAATTGATCTACAAAGCCTATCGGGCCCGAGAGTGCATGAGACGCTTAGAGGCTATTTGCCGCACTCACCTTGAATTTCCACACTTGAAGTGCACTTAAGAAAAACTGAAAGCCTGATTGAGCACACGTGCACCAGAAAGAACACACGCACGGAGTGGAGATAACTTGAGGACTGTATTTAATAAGTCAAGGAACTCACTCAGATAAGCCACTCAAGGAACCCACGAATAGGAGAGAACCCACGGACGGAGACAAACCATCAACATGCAAAGTGGGACCAAGTGAGCGGCGCAAACGAAGGGGATTTGACAAACCCACTCAATCCGATTGATAGCTTGGCGAAGCACAAGAACTCAACTATGGCAAAGGAAATCTCGGACCGCAGGTCTAACGAGGAACTTGACTTGGGCATCTTCCCAGAGGCTATTCAACAATTGGTCAGTAGCTACGATGCGCACGCCCGATATGAGTACCACGTTCGAACAGCAGATGCTATCATCGCAGACTTAGAAGAAGAGAGGAAGCTAGCCCATAATGTGTTACAAGGCATAGCCGCGTACAATAGAGACCAGCAGGCCAGGAGTCAAAGGCAAAGCACAAAGTTGCGTGAGGTAGAGCGAGTGTTGAACTTAGCCGGAACGGATCAGAAGAGAGCCCTAGAAGGAGACTTAATGCTGAGAGAACTTTCTTTTGAAGCGATTGCTAGATAACACCGTAGCAAAGCAAAGTATTATAGCATTAGCGACCTCACTGCTGGCAAGGTTAGGAGCAACCCAAGGCTCTAAGAGCTAGTTTAAAATCTTTATAGTCGCAAAGCAGCTCGACAACTATCAACCCCATGACGACCCATACAGCTTTGTAGAGCAGTTTGAGTAAGTCTGCGAAGCCAATGGCCTCAGCGACCTGACTCAGCGTTCTCAAGCGTTCGGACTCTACTTAGGTGACAAGGGAAGGACCTAGTATACAAGCTTAGATGCTGCAAAGTAGGCAAACTTCAAAAGCCTCAAGAATCTCTTCATTAAGAGATTTGCCGAGCCTGGATACTCCGACAATCTGCTAATACGACTGATGAATGTCAAGCAAAAAGAGAAGGAGGACATTCACCATTACGTAACCCACGTAAGGAGCCTCTTCAGGAGAATACCTATAGGTGAACGACTGACTAAAAGAGTAGTCTCAACTGTGTTCTCATCAACTGAATTCAAAACGAGGAACTATATAAGGCTTTGACAGCCAACTCGAGCTTGCAGCGAGACATGCTAGCTAGGGTTTTTTAGAAAGCTATCAGAGTTGACGATCAACTGAAAGAGAGGAGCTCCAGGAGCTCCAACTCAGAAGAAACCATCTCGCGAGGTTTGGAAAGAGCACCAACCTCTGGTGAGCGACCAGCCCCATTGTCCCAAGATAAGGGGAAGGCCACCGAGACCGAACCACGACTTGGCCAATGTCAAGATGGAGATAGTCAAGCTGCAAGACCTGTGGAGATGACCAATGTAGCCACACATCCAATGTGTGTACTGTGGCAGAAATCATTTGCCAGCAAAGTGTCAAGACCCTCGGTCGAGACCTTGCGCTAACTGTGGTAGGTTCGATCACGACACTATGCACTATAGATTGCCCAGGAGACTTCCGTACTCCCAACCATATGGTCAGCCTTACGTAGCAAATAGACTGCAACCATTTTTCGAAAGGGGAGCCCCATTGGCCCTTCCTGCGCCTAACGACATTAAGCCGACTGTCCCCAGGATGGACATAAACCCTACAGGTATACCTAGGCTGCCTGGTCCCTATGTGACCCATCCACCGAGTGACGCTACAGTCCACTACGTGGAAGAGCCAAATGAGGAAGAGTCTTACTTATACCCTTATGTCTCTCACGACAAATAGGGCAACGTCATCCTTATGGACTATCGATCCGTACCACTGATGGCGTTAGGGAGAGGATGACGTAGAGGCCTAGGAGGGCAAACGCAGGATCCAATCATCTGTTGGACCTGTGGTCACCCAAGCCATGTCTCATCACGTTGCCCTGAGAGGAAGTAGCAGAACCGAGATAAAGCTGACCTAAGGTGTGTTGAGTGTGGAATCACCCATCTCTTTGTCATCGACTGCCCAAAGAAGAAACCTTCTGCAAATTCAACCGAAGTACCATCTGTCCCATTGGGGTTGTTCGGTGTCGAGAACCTTGATGGTGGTCAGGCCACACCCATCCCGTTGCGGGTCATGACCTGTTCCCAGACAAAGCAGGCTAGCATATCACTACTAGGGCCCAGTAACCTCGATGCAGCCTCGAAGGGAAAAAAGAGCCATAGGCAAAGGAAGAGGAGGCCGGAGGCTAAGATCGCACTAAAAGCTGAAAGTGCTACAACTATGCCTATTGGAAAGAAAGTCGAGGACACACAGACAAAAACTTCAGCCCCCAAGACGGCCGAAAAGGGAATTGCCAAGGTAGGGGAGTACCTGCATCCAAAGCGCCAACTCGAGGCCATAGAGAAGGTGAAGGACTGGGTAAAAGAGGCCCAAGTGCACTTAAGAGACGTTGAGCCCATCCTAGAGGACGAGAGCGATGATCTCATCAGCATGAGCACAGCAGACTCACCCCCTCGACCAAAGTTAGGAAAGGAAACCGCACCACAGACAGTAACCCTTAAGGCAAGCCTTGATGCTGCAGGCCCACAAATCAGTCACGGCCATTCACGAGGACAATTCGGCATGGAAGAGGGACGAGCAACTGACAGCCTCCTCACCACGCGGGTGATCATCCCATTGACGTTAAGCCTAGGAGACCTGCTTAAGCAGCACCCCACCCTATGGCAAAACCTGAAGCAGTGGGTCGAGGAATCACGAGAACATGCGTTGGATCTGCAGGATAATATCGAGTCTAACGCTACACTTTGTGCCACAGTCCTTGCACATTAATGCTTTCTGGAAAGGCACCGAGATGCATGTAGTGTTACCAGTCCTAGCCTTAGGAGACACAACAAGAAAGGGGATCGTATACACGGGAGCCGGGGTTAGTGTGCTAAGCCATGCAGTACTGCCGACCTGGGGAAACCCACCTATTGATACCTCTCGGTTTAATGTCACATTAGCAAACGACATGAGGGTGAGGCCATTCGGGGTACTTAAAAATTGGCCAGTGAAAATCGCAGGTGTCCGATTCTCTATTGACTTTATAGTCATGAAGGGGGTGGACTGCGATGTCCTGTTAGGCCAGCCCTAGATGTGCAATGCCAGAGTTATTGAAGATTGGGGTAACGGCTTGATATTCTTAGGCAATAGGATGGAAGTTGTGAGGGTAGATATGGACACTTGGAAAACCTCAACAGTCAACCTCGATGCCATCTCCTCGATGCTCAAGGATGACAGTCAGGTCAAGAAGTCTTATGGGCCCTTAACCAAGTATATCCCATGTCCAAAAGATGAGTGGGATTGGATGCATGTCCTTGTTACAATCGACTTGCCATTCTTGGACCAAGAGGCACATGAGCAAGCCATCAAGATGATGGGCACGACCGACGGCACACCCTCTATACCAGTGTGCATGATGGAAGGAACCCATCTTGGGAGACATAAGCCTATCACCTTCTAAGTGCCAGGAAATAAGAGAGAACTCCAGGAGGCCCTAGAATACTTAACAGACAAGCTGGCTGACAACTCAACAGCAAACCTCACACCACTCCAGGATCTCTTAGGCAAATCTGAGTGGCAATGGACTAGGGTGCATGACTTGAACCTTATGTACAACCAGACCTTAGTCCCGGATCGGCGACAAGAGATGTACCAAGACCTACGAGACGACGAACCGGCTGGCGCAAAGGACTCTGACGATGAGTACGAAGACTACCAACCCTTCACTGATGGAACTGAGGGTGAGGTGGATTCGGTAGAATATGACACGAAGGGACATGAAATAGAACAAATACGGGCGGATTCCAAACCGCAGAAAAGAAGTGCCTACAAGACAGAGCAAGGACTTGCGCACATAAATTGTGACCGTGCCTAGTTAGAGCACATAGCAGCCATAGACCTTGAGCAAGCAAGCCTAGCTCAACCAAGAGCGACACCAGTGCTTAGAGCAAAATCACCATCTAAAATGCAACCACCAAGGGAGACCCCCTCTTTGCGAAGATGGCGAGTTTGACTTTGAGTTAGTGGTGAGCTCGGATAGTAACCCAGAAATACCTAGGCCACCACACAACTGGGAACTCACCTGTCCACCTGAGGCATAGACGATTGAAGCAAGCAAGGGCGAACCAACCCAGGGACACCCGAATAGACGAGCAATGAAAACCACGGGACCTTCCAAAATGATTTGCGAAATTCAAGAAAGGAGATAGGGTAGTGATCTTGATGGGTGCCAAACGGCAAGGGAAAACGAGCGAACCGATCGAGGGACCAGCCAGGGTCAAAGAGGTGAACTTAGGCCGGGAAGGGGAGACACCCCGATGAGTCTTCATTGCCGATGACTTGGCTGAGAAAGAGGAAGCGAGTCTGGTTGCTCTCTTGCACAAGTATGTGGACGTGTTTGCATGGTCCTTGGAAGAGCTTAAAGAGGTAGATCCGAGTGTAGTGACTCATAACATACCCATGACACTAGAGCCAGTGAAGCAGCGACCGTACCCAATGAATCCTAAGCACGCTCATGCTATTAAGGAAGAAATTGATAAGATGATGAAAGCAGGATTCATTTACGAAATTGAGCACATGGACTGCTATCACCCATAGTCATTGTGATGAAGAAAAATGGAAAATTTAGAGTGTGCGTCAATTATAAAAAGGTGAACGCTGCTACTAAAAGGGATAATTATCCATTGCCATACATCGAGCACATGCTTGAAAGAGTGGTAGGCAAGGAGACCTATAGTTTTCTGGACGGCTTCTCAGGATACAACCAGGTGCAAGTGCATCCTGCCAACAGGCATAAGACTGCCTTCGCCATCGAGTGGGGCATCTTTGCATACATAGTCATGCCTTTCAAGTTGACTAATGCCGCTGCCACCTTCCAACGTCTCATGTGCACCATATTTAAATACATGCTTCGCAAGGAGTTAGAAGTCTTTGTCGATGACCTCTGCATTCACTTGACCTGGATGGAACACTTGAACAAACTCCAAGCAGTCTTTGACCGATGTCGCCTATATCGTCTCTCCTTGAACCCCTTGAAATGTCAGTTTTGCGTGAAGCATGGATGCATCCTCGGCCATGTAGTGTCGAAGAACGGCATTGCCACTAATTCTCGAAGGTCAGGGCTATTGTCGACCTTCCACCCCCAACCAACTACAAGGGAGTTCAATGATTCTTAGGCCATATGGGATACTACCGATGGTTTGTGTTGAATTACACATTGATAGCAAGACCTTTATACAAGCTACTGATTGTCTTCGAATGGACTGAAGCATGCCAATGTGCATATGAAGGGTTGAAGAGCGCTCTAACCACATCACCAATTCTACGAGCCGTGGATTGGACCATAACCTTCCACGTGCATATCGATGCTTCTAAAATTGCTGTGGGGGTAGTGTTGTGCCAAGCAGACAAGCACAACCTAGATTATCTAGTGAGATTTGCTAGCAGACAACTCACAGAGACGGAAACGAATTACTCGACCGATAGAAAGAGAGGGCTTGGCCATGGTGTTTGCTGTGAAGAAGTTCTGACATTATCCATTGGCTACACCCTTTACCTTCTTTGTAGACCATCAAGCCTTGCTATACCTAGTGAACAAACCTTGTGCTACAGGACGCATAGCTCGGTGGCTCCTTCTACTTTTGGAGTTTGACTTCTCCATGGTTGTATGGAAGGGAAACCAACACTACATGGCTGATCATATGTCACGCATCCCCATAGGGGAATCCGCTGGAGAAGGCATTACCGACGAATTGCCAGACACCCACCTCTTTAACCTCTCTAGTGGGAGGGATTTATTCAAGACTGATCTAACACCATATGGGCAGATGACATACTTCAACTGCTTGAGCACGGACTGTCTGAACGACCAATAAAGAAGGCAAAACTAAGGCAACTTATTCTCAAAATCCAACCCTACCAGTTGATATCATGCCACCTATAAGAGCTCGTTTGACAAGCATGTCAAGCAACGCGACTTCGAACAAGGTGGCCTAGTGCTCCTATACTCAATCAAGGGGCACAAGCAAAAAATTAAGTTTCGGGGTGTTGGACCTTTCAGGGTCCGTGCGATCAGTCGAACGGGCACCGTCGAGCTCGAGACTCTAGCCGGAGAAGGAATATGCTTCTTCAATGGTAGCCATGTCAAGAAATACTATCCCCCCACGCATCCTTTGCATGAACCACCAATTTTGGAACCACCAATCAACGTCCGAGTAGCCACCATCACCAAAATCGATGATGTGGATGAGAAAATCGTGGAACCTGCATACCTGCATATCATAGTCACTACCAAGCGAACATGCATCTTCAATGCCTTAATTGACGAGGGAGCGGATTTCAATGTCTTGACCCATGATCATTGGACCCAACTTGGAAAACCACCACTACAACCCACTAACACTAGGTTAAATCCATATGGGGGCTGCTCCTATGCACTCCTTGGAAAGTGCAAGGCCGTTGTTTCTATCGAGACTGAAATTGTACCAATGATCTTCTACGTGCTGCCAAACACCAAGGACGCAGGCACGGAGACACTGATATAATGAACATTGCCACGTCGATTATGAGTCGCAGCGCGTTCACCTCACCATAGGCAACATCCGCATTGATACACCTTTCAACAAGGATTGCACGATGGAACGGTCTGCAGGACCACCGATAGAGCTATTAGCATCCGAATCTAAGGAGAAGAATAGTGCCCGGCCACCACCCACCACCTCTCAAGAATGACTACTCGTGGTAACAAAAGCTAAGGCTCAACAGACTAGTTTCCAATGGAGGCCTAAACAACCACAACTGCCGCCTAGGAGTCATCGCACACGACCTCATAAGACCCAAAGCTCTAAACCTAGGACACCAAGGCGCGGTTACAGAAATTAGGGCATGATCCAGCGAAGGTGGGTCTCCAAAGCCCTCCTGCATGCGCAAGGCTACTATGAGGGAAAGACCTGATTATATATCCCTAAAGCCCACATGGCCAAGACCGCCACTCGTATGCTACCCCTAAGCTTGATCACCCCCAGCCCCATCAAACCTCAAAACCATGAGCCACAGTGCTCCCCAGGCCCATATCCATCAAGCCCATCTATGCATATGCCCGAGAGACTCGAACAAGCCCGCCAGCCCAAACGATAGACACCGTCGCATGACCCATCACCCACTAGAGTCCATCCGACTACAATGATCCACTCTGAAGGCAGCAGTCCATTAGAAGTAGCTGCTGCTCCCCCAACCCTAAGCCAGGAAGGCCAACCGCAACCTAAGGCACACCCGCAACCACAACTATCCACTGTCAAAGGCTCTAGTGCTATCAAAACCCAACCACCAGCACGTCTTATACCCTCCTACGAGTGGAAGTCATTTTTGACACTGGCCTCAAATCTAGCCGAAGATACTGGGGATGACGTGGTTGATTGCATTAGATGGCTCGATGCTACCTTCAGAGAGCTAGCTCTAAGCTATGATTGCTTGGACTAAGACTTGTTGCCCGAGCCTTTTGCAATCGAAATTCGCACAATGCCTTGTTCTTGGGAGACGTTTGAACTTGCTTTCGCAAAGGCAACAAACTCCGTTGCTGTATTGCTTGATAGCAAGGTCTCTAAAGAGCAAGCCCTCAAACAGTGCCTCATAACATCATACGATCAACGAACCACTTCTGCCATCACTGACCAAGAAATTGCATAATTATCCCAACTTGCTAGGACTGAATCCCCATTCTTGCTACACTGGTACACTCTTAGGTTGCAATGGGAAGTAGAGGGATGCCGAGTCATGACCAACGCAGAGCAGCGTCGCATAATCAAAATAGCGGAGTACGACCCCACTTATATCACACCAACCTTGTATAGAGTGTTAACCACTCTTTGCAACCGCCCCCTGGAAGAGCACATCAAGGGACATCCATACCTCGATCGCCTACTGACTGAGGAGGAGCTACACATTCCTAGTCGCGGTGCCTTTGGTGACTTCCTAATAGATGTTCTCACTTACATAACATACGTTGGCACTCACCCTTTTGATCTCGATCGCGCAGCTCAGTTAGAGTACAACCCCTATTTTTACACTTGGTTCCTACGTCGGTGACTCCTAAGACCCATTGCCGAAGGTCCTCAACCTCCCACACCTTCAATCCTAGTAAGGATTCTTCTCAAGTTGGGAAGGGAAGGGGAGTAAGGTGAATCAAGAGATCAATTAAAACCAGTGAAAATCAAGCAAAACGCATAAGTGCATAGACAACGAGCGAGGTAGGAGATGTCAAGAGAACTTTAAAATAAAAGGCAAAAAGTTAAAGCTGAAAGGGAAGGCTCCACATTGGATAGGATTTTTGGGCTTCCATTCAATAAACACATAGAGTCTTTCCTTTTTAGTCTATGATTTTTTTTGTGAATTTTTAATTTGGAAGCACTAATGGAAACTGGGGTTTATGACAGGAACGAAAGATGTCACAACAAGACCATGCCCACTGACTTCAATTCACGAAAGAGGAAAGAGTGCAGTACAGCATCACTCTAGAGAGCCATGTTACCTACAACTAGCTAAAGTTCCGAACAATTCACAACATAGAAGGTTTGGTGGCCAAGGAGGAGGCGGCCAGGAGAGTCGTTGAAAAATGCAAATTCACCAAGTACCTGGAAAAATTTGCGCAAGTACCGGACCACACAAAGTGTGTGAAATTTCTTAGGTCTTACGACCCTGACAGTGAGTGCGGCACCATCACAATAGGAAGGGGACAAAACGCCAAACAGGTGTAAGTTTTCTTAACCCCCCCACCTTGGTGGAGACGACATTGGGACTGGAGCCAAAAATAGAAAAGAAGCAGAAGAGAAATATGTACGCCATGATGAAGATGAGAAAGGAAGACGCGCTGATAAATGATGGCATCAGCATCCAGGACATCCCTGATGCGAAAACCAGATTGCAGGAAAAATTGGTACACGTGCTCTTCTCCAACCAGCACTACAACGCATTGATGCCCCAAATCAATGTGCCTGTGCTGGAGAATGTAGCAGCTTATACCCTGCATAAAGTCGACTAGAATGGCTATGTGCGCAAAACTATCGACAGGCAGCTAAAGCACTGGCTTTAGGAAGTACACCCGTAGGAGGAGAGTCCTAGCTTCTAGGGCCACAGAAAGAAAGAAGGCCTCATCCAAGGCCTTGTTCATCGTCTATGGAAGCATTTTAACTACGCTCATCTAGGAGGCAGTGAAAGAGACGCAGGATGCAGAAGAAGGGGAAGGAGAAACTCCCGACATGTCATCCCCTCATCAAGACCAAGAGAGGTCCACCGCGATAGGACTGAGACTAATAAGGAAGGATAGGGGCAAGAAGAGAAATCAAGCAAAAAGAAGGTCAAGGAACCCAAGAAGAAGATAGTGTAGAAGAAAAAGAAACTAGAGGAAGGCCGCAGGAAGGAGAAAGAGGATTTGGAAAAAGCAAAAAGACAATCCCTCAAGGAGGCCGAGGAGAGGGAGAAGAAGAGAAAACATGAAGAGGAAGAAACAACAGAATAAGTCAAGAGGGCTAAAAAGGCATCAAAATAGGAGGCTGAGAAGAGAAAAAGAGAAGAGCAGGAGGAAAAGGAGAAACTAGAGAAAGAGTATAGAAAGGCCGAAAAAGAAAGGCAAAGAAAAGCTGCGGAGGAAGAAGAGGAACTAAGAAGGAAGGAGGAGGAGGACTTAGCCGAAGCCACACGTCGGTCTATTGAGCAACAGTGCAGGGCTGATGATCCAGAAGCCTAGAGCCAGCACCAGCTGAGGGAAGAAGGGCCTAGCTCTAGCACGCAAGTACCAGAAGTCATGCCGCCCGCTCTCCTGGAAGGCAAAGGCAAGGCCCTCCTCCATCCTATCCCCACCCTCATAGCACCCTCCACCGAACCAACTATCCTCATCCCTAGCATCCCTACCAGCATGGAAGTTTTCAACTTTGTGGCCTGGATGCAATATTTTATCAGTAAAGAAATGGCCCAAGGAAAGAGCGCAAAAACCACAGCCACAAGGCAAAAGAGGCCAGTCGCAGATCTTGAGTCGAGACAAGACCAGAAACGTCCGAGGGTGGAGGCCTCGACCACACCAACCCACACAACAATGATGCCACTAGCCAGTTATGACGAGTATGTCGCCGAGCTGCTCTCCCAATTAGAGAGGGCAAAGGAGGATAAGAGAATGACTGTGGTTGAGTTGGTGGGGGAAAAGGAGTCAGTAGCCACCTTCCAGCTTGAGAAAACCCACACAATAGCCATGCAACAATGACAAATCTTTGACCTCAAGCTGGAATTAAAGGCCAAGGAAGACATGGAAGAAAGCTACAAATAGTGGCTCGAGGAGGAAAATCAAGAACTGGTGTAGATGGAGCAGGAATACAAGCTCCTCTTGATGCAACATGGGGAATTGGAGGCGAAAACTGCCAACATCGAGCAAATGATGGAGGAACTAAATGCTAAAGAGGAGGAGAGAAGACAAGAGAGGGAGCATCAGCAAAAGGAGATCGAGATCAACTACACCTGGGAAGGAAAGAGTATGAGAATATGAGCAGAGAACTCAGAGCCCAGGAGCAGAAGCTTGTAACCCTAGCACAGAAGCAGGGGGAGAGCATGGAGGGAATGAACAAAAGGATAGAGGAATGGGCTGCCCAGAACAAGAAATGGGTAAGGGCACTAGCATGGCGCCTCGCTTTGGTGGAAAAAAAAAAGATCCTGGCAGAAAGTAAAGCAAACGCCGCCCAGACAGCCTTCAATGCCCAGCAACAAGCCTTCCTCAACACAATACTGGACACGACCCGGTCAGAGGGAAAGGAGTCGTTGGAGGTGGTGCAAAAGAAACTGAGCATTGCACACAGGGCCTTGCATGCGGGGCTACAAATGCCACCCCAACCTGCGGAGGTTAGGATGAGCTTAGAATAACAACGAAAGTACCTACTATTGGCTGGCCTAACCCCCCAGGAGTTGGATGCACTCGACTTTGAGGAAGGAGTGCAACTAAAAGACCAGCAGGGGGAGGAGGCTGACCTTGAATTCGTCATGAGGAGAACCAGCGAAGAAAGAATCCCACAACCCCCCTCGCCGCATGATCAAGAATAGCAACAATAGATTGATCCGCCCTCGGAAAAACAAACCGCGCTCAGGGAGCGATGCAGGAAATTAGTTGAAGAAACCAAGAGGCAGTTAAGAGGCAAACCAGTTGTGCGACCATCCGCACCCCTCCCACCGTGCCCCGATGACCTCCCTACGGGATTCCATGTGGAGCTGGTGATTTGGGAACATCAAGAAAACGAAAATGACCCTTTCACCTTCAGCTTCCTCATGCCTAACAGCATGCGGAGGGTCCTACCAATTAAGGTAATGGAGGAGGTGATCACGATTGGCAGCCGACTGGGCCAAAAATGACTGGAAGAACGAGAGAAGACCCCCACTCTATGGGACATGGAGGAAGCAGAGTTTTGGCAAGACAAGGTGTTCAAAATACCACATACTGTACAGGTATACAACTGCCAACCTCTTTGGAGGAGGCGAGTGTGCGATATTAGCATGCTCACCTGGATGGCATTTTGCAACACCCTACCTTATGGGAGGAACAACCCCACATTCATGGCATATCCTCATAGGGTAGATGTGGATTTTGTTGCCACCTCCATGCGCGGCATGATTTCCCCATCATCTACAACTCCAATGCCACCTCCTTCGAGCATGCCCTCCTTTTTGACTTAGGAAGCCTAAATGATTCCATGATGCACTTTCTTGCACACCCGACCCCCTTGCCTAAATGATTCCAATTGCCTTAGGCTACTTAAGCTATTATTCAAGCAGGACCCGACCCCCTTGCCTCCCCTCTTTTTTGACCCCAACACCATTGACAGCTGTGCCATGGCGCGCCTAATGATGAGAGCTAGCCTTCTTCCCTCCTTTTGCCTAGCTCTCCTAGAGGATATGAACGACAGCCAGTTTACTAGGTGCAACCATCCCTTCCTCTCCACCACCTCCCTCCACGTCCACATGAACCTCAAAGGGTACATGCAAAGCCATCAATTTTTGAGCAAGTCCATCCGACCCCCTTCTCTATCTCAATCAGACAAGGAAGATTAGGTACAGACTGTCGTTCTACTAGTGTAATACCAAAAAAAAAAGAAGCAACGCGTAAGCGGATCCGTATGCATGGAATAACCAAAACAACTTACTTACACAAGCACTCAGCACCCCATAAAGCACAATCACCCCACCTAGGGGTCCTCAAGTTAGGCGTGCCCAGTGGCTTCGGTTGGCCGGCTTCGCTCCTAACCCCCTAGCCCTTTTTGCTCCCCCACTTCACATTTAGAGCCCATCAAGGGCAGGACATACTTAGGGAGGCCACTCGCATATGGTTAGACCTGTCACCCTAAGCTACTTGCACTGCATCTCTGGCACGAATGGGGCCCCCAAGTGTGGGATATCACCCAGGCTACCCTGTGGTTAAACCCAACTCCCCATTCCACCAGCATGAGCATAATGCACTACACACTACGATAGACACCCCCCCTCCTTAGGTGGAGCACCACCCCTTGTCCTTCCAAGCATCACCAATGTGCCCAACCACCAACTTTGGAGGCCCCCATCAACCACTCGCTATCTGTTACTTCTCCAACCAACCTTACTACCACGCTTCCACGAGCACTCGAGTCTACACGTTGCCCTGCCCTCATATGACTGCTCTGCCACAACTGCCTCTTAAAACACCAACAGTCGACAAGAGTGCCATGGAACTGGCACCCGTCTTGGAGGGGGGTAATGTTAATCCCAAGCCGAGAAGGCGGAAGGACGAATGAAAAAACAGAAAGAAGATGGAAAAGGAGCAAGGACACGCAGGCAGTCTCCAAAGCTAAACCGGGGCAAAAAGGTGTAGTTTTAAATAAAAGGCGCCTCAAAAACTCCAAAAACTCTTGTAAAAGAGCACTAGGCTCCCTCCTATGCCACCTGTAAAAGAATAGTCTAATATAGGCCTAGGGCATGAAGCAAAAAGAGGGAATTAGAAAAAGGGACCTTGCCACAATGGCGAGCCATGTAAAAAAGGATGGGTGCCCATGGGGTTTTAGGGTTTGTATATATAAAGTTCAAAAAGTGAATGGAAGCTCATTCTTTGGTGTGTGCCCAACAAGAGCTCTTCTCTTCTTCTCCTCTCCTTGCTTGTGTGTGCTCTTGAGAGAGGGAGTGATTGTGAGTGCGAGGGAGTGAGTGGGTGGGAGTGAGGGATCAAGGGGGTGAAGTTCTTCACCATCTCCTCTTCTCTTCTCTTCTCTTTCCTTCTCTTGCGCATGTGGCTATGGCAGTTGGAGCTTGTAGACGGAGGAGGCTTGAGCATGCTTGAGCTAGCATCTAGGATCGTGGATCTACCGGAGTGCGCAAGAGAGGAGACAACTCATATCGGCATCAAGGTAAGCTCACTACACTCGTAGGATCAAGGGCACATCGGCTATGTGAGAGGTAGCCATTAGAGCTCGCTTGGAATGCTTGAAGCAATAAGCAGTCCATGGGTCTTGGCGGTTGAGCAAAAGCTCCCACAAGAGTCCCCTGCTACCAAGGAAAAAAGATAAGTGTCATCCTCAAAGGCCTCTACCATCAGATTCAATGGGGTCTTGACAACTATAATAAGGGAAGCATCAAGGGAAGGACAGGGTGAAGAAGAAGGAGAGAGAAACACTAGAAAGGTCACGTCCTCACCATGAGCAACAGCCACACTCCAGTGAAAGGACAGTGAGTGAGGATGTGGAAGGAGAACGAGAAATGCAAAGTAGCCAACGAAAATCCAAAAAACCAAAAAAGAAGGATTTTAAAGAGAATGTCGAGGAGAAAAGCAGGGAAAAAGAAAAAGCAAACTTACAAAAAGTTAAAAGAGAGTCTGAGAAGGAAGAGGAAGAGAGGAAGAAGAAAGAAATGGAGTCGTCGAAGAGATCAAACGAAAAATCAAGAAAATTAGAGGAGTTGAAAAGAAAGGAAGATGAAGAAATGGCTTTGGCAACACGCCTATTTATAGAACAGCTATGCAAGCAGAACGAGTTGGGTGCCATGAGCCTGGCTAGAGATGAAGGCCCAAGCTCAAGCACACAAGTGCCTAAGATCATGTCAATTACAATGAAAGAAGGAAAGGGTAAGGCCTTGATTGATCCTACCCGTACCCTCATAGTGCCCTCCACTCCCACAATCACATCCGCACCAAGATCCATGGCCATAGTGGATGCTACCAACCTCATGGCCTAGTGAGTACAATACTTTGTTAATAAGGAAATGGCCCAAGGAACGGGAGAGGGTATCCCCATAATAGGAGCCAAAAGATCAGTGACAATAGACATCGAGTCTAGGTAGGATCCCAAGAGGTAGAAGAGGGAAACCTCCACAATCTCCATTCCCACGACAAAGCTACCACCAATAGACTATTACGACTATGTCAAGGAGCTACTCTCACAACTTGAGAAGGCAAAGGAAGATAAGAAGATGGTAGTGGTGGCTGAACTAGAGGTAGAAAAGGAGGCCATGGCTATGTCACAATTATAGAAAAATCATAAAGTAGCATGAGAGCAGAGTTTTGAGCCTGGGATGTGCCTAAAATTTGCCAAAAAATCTAGAATTCAGGGGAAAAATATTCGACATCAAAGGCGGCGGTTGCAGCTAGGACGATTTTAAGCACCAAGTGAAAGACGACTTTTAAAAGGCGCCCGAGTGACACTTGTGGATTTTTGATAATTTTTCCGATTGCAGTGTGGGATGTCAGGAGTTGCGAGTCAGTGCGGGATGTCAAGCCGAACACCCAGGATTTTTCAGAGCTCGAATCGGAGCCAAGATAGGGAAATGGCCAAGAATCGGTCAAGATTCGAAGAGGTGGACAAGTTTGTGACCAAAAGGGGTGGTGTCCTTTGGAGGCTTGGACCCCCCCCTAAAAATTTTAACCAAGAATGAAGCAAAAAACGTGGAGAGAGATGGAGGCATGGCGTGAAGAAACTGAGCCTAAAATTTGCGCCCTCTCTCCTCATGGGGGTGATGGCAGGCTGTGAACACCCTATGCAACTAATCATGGGGCTTGACTTCTCTCCCTTTGCTGATCTTATCACTCGTTTTCACTCGTGGAATGATGGACTGAATGAAGAGAACCAGATCTAGTATTTCTCTCTCTTCCCTATGGGTTGTTCATGTATGCCATCTTGAAGAAGGAATCCGGGTGGAAGAATGAAGAAAGTGATGATGAATATTGATGCAGGTGCTGAAGAATGAAGTGCAGCATTGGTTATGCGTGCATTCAAGGCATCTCGAGTTACAAGAAAACACGGTATGACCATTTTTATGAAGAAAAATGAAGGATTTTTGATAGTTTATGATAATAATTATGTTCTTATTGGATGTAAATTTGTGTGAGTACTGTTTGCATTATGAATAATTGTTGTATATTAGAAAATTCTGAGTTTGCAATGATTTTCATGCTGTATTTAATTCCCGTAAGCCCGAAAAGCGGGTTTTAAGTGGTAAAATGCTAGTTTTTCCGTTTCGGGTGGGGGGAAAAGTGTTCCCATGGGGGGAATATGAAAGATAAATTGATTTTTAACATGCTGAAGTGAGTGGGATAAGAAAAACCAAAAAATGTCCTATTTTATTAATAAGTAAATCTAGAAAATGGAAAAAATAAGTGGAAAAATAGAAATACAACTTGGAAAAATAAGGAAAAATATGAGAATTGTTTGTGGATGTGTGGTAGTGGTAAAGCACGAGGTTTGGCCTTAGTTTGCCTTATCTCTTTGTTAAATTTAGTGATTTATCGCTTTCTATACATCAAAAAATCATAAAATGAACCTCTACACCTATGCAACGCAAGCAATACCTAAACGTAGGGGGTTGGGGGTTTGAATGGTGTGATTTGTGTGCTGATTGTTGCTGATTTTTCTAATGCATACCATGTCATAGAGTCCGTGTTATTTTAATTAAGAGGATAGTAGCACGAGAGTGGTCTCGGTGCTATCCTTTCATCGCTGCAATACGTTAGAGAATAATGCATTAAAAGCCTAATTGTGCACAAAGCACGTTTCTGATTTGAAAATTATGTTTGAGCACTTTAAAGATCATTCACTTTGCATGTGCATGACGATCATGGTATCGGAATAAAAAAACATGGATGCATAGCACCTGTTTTCAAAGAAACATGGTATATCTCCTGGATAACGTTTGAAAATGAAAAAGTTGAGTTTGTTTGTTTGTTTTATATGTTGAGCAGCGCATCAAGGGGCTAATCCCTGCGATGTAGGAGAGCTACAGTGGAGCCGTGGTGTTTCTACCGAGAGGTCGCCTCCCATGTATGTGATTATCGTGGTATTTATTGCCAATGTGTAAGGGTTGTCCCTCTGTGGAGTTTATAGAAAGGGAAACGTTGGACTACAAAACTATAAAACTATAAATGCATGGATTAGGCTTTAGGACAATTCGTCCTTTAGCAAAACAGATTGACGCTCCTGGTCCGCCAGGAATTTGAAGAGGAAGCACCACAGGGAGAATGGCAGGGGGAGGAAGCAGAACTTGAGATCGAAATGGACCGATTCAGGGAGGATGTAGTCCCACAACCCCCCTCGCCGCAGTCTCAAGAGCCACCACAAGAGGGCCCATCTGCGGAAAGATAAGCCGCATCTAGGGAAAGACGCAGAAAGCTAGTAGATGAAGCCAGGAAATAGCTGAGAGCCAAACTAGCCATGCTGTCGTCCGCACCCCTCCCACCTTGCCTTGATGATATCCCCGCGGGATTCCATGTAGAACTGGTGCTGTGGAAGATACAAGAACAAGGAAAGGATCCATTCACCTTTAGTTTTCTCCTACCCAACAGTCTATGGAGGGTCTTTTCGCTCAAGGTGATGGATGAGGTGATCGCAATCAGTGGCCGATTGGGGCAAAGATGGCTAGAAGAGCGAGAAAAAACCCCGACCTCTTAGGGCACAGAAGTGGCTGTGGCAGAACAAAGTTTTTGAAGTCCCACACATTGTACAGGGCTACAAAAGCCAACCCCTGTGGAGGAGGCGAGTATGCGACATCAGTATGCTCGCGTGGATGGCGTTTTGTAACACCCTGCCATTCGAGTGGAACAACCCTACCTACATGGCATACCCTCGAAGGGTAGGGGTGGATTTTGATGCCACCCTCCACGAGCGGTACGACTTTCTTATTATTTATAACTCTAATGTAGTATCCTTCGAGCATGCCCTTCTCTTTACCTCCGAAAGCCTAGATGATTCTATGACATGCTCTCTTGTGGATTTTTTCCTCATGCCCTGACCCCACCTTTGTAACAACCTGTAATTATCTTAGGTTACTTAAGCTACTCCTTAAGCAGGACCCGACTCCACAAGAGCGCGACCGACCTCCCCTCTTCTTTGACCCTAACGCTATTGACAGTTGCACCATGGTTCGTCTTATGATGAGGGCTAGTCTCCTCCCCTCTTTTTGCCTAGCCCTCCTAGAAGATATGAATGACAGCCAATTCACTAGGTGCAAACACCCTTTCCTCTCCACCACTTCTCTTCATGTCCGCATGAATTTGAAAGATTACATGCAAAGTCACCAGTTTTTGAGCAAATCCATCCGACCCCCTTCCCCTTCTCATTCAGATGAAGACAATTAGGCTTGACTGTCATTCCACAACTGCAAAAAAAAAAAGAATAACATGAAAGGAAAAGCACACAAGCACTCACTTGCAGAAGCACTTAAACACCCCATAGAGCACTATCACTGCACCTAGGGGTTTTCAAGTTAGACGTGCCCGGTGGCTTCGGTCCGCTCCTAACCCCCCTAGCCCTTTTTGCTTTCCCACTTCATGCTTAGGGCACATCAAGGGCAGGACATACCTAGGGAGCTAACACTTAGACATGTCACCCTAAGCCACTTGCACCGCACCTCCCTTAACACAAATGGGGTCCTCAAGTGTGGGACATTACCCAGGCTTGCCTGTAGTTAGACCCACCTTCCCATTCCACTAGCACGAGCACACTGCAGTAACACAGTAAGGTATGTTGAGATGACAAGCTCAACACATGCGGACATTGATGATGGACCGCCTGGTTAGACGGGTTCACACGTCTACACTTAGCACGTCGGTGGTCATTATGACTCTCACATGGCCACTGACTCATTACTTATTATATTCAGGTTGTTACACCTATTTACAGCTGGCATAGTTATAGCGCCAGTCGACCAGTGTAGTCGGTTATGCATTGTTTGACTTAGTAGGCCACTTTCCTTTTATGTTGTATCTTATGTATACTTTGTGTACATTGTAAAGTGTGTGGAAGAAGAAGAAGAAATCAGCAAGAAAACGTTTTGGCCTCCATCTCTCTTCTTGTCTCTTGAGTGAGCTTCTCCTTGTGCATTCTGTGTGTGTTCGCGCAGCATCTTGAGCAACCCCCTCCACCACGCGATTCTTGACATGGTATCAGAGCCGCGCCATTGAGAGAGGCTGATTTCGAAGGTTGAAGCAAAGGAGAAGAAGCAAGGTTCGAGCAAGCAAGCCACGGGTAAGAAACTCTCCCATCCTTCAACTCTTTCTCTTGGATAGTGCCTGTGGAGGCACCGGAAGCAGGGCAGAGCAAAAATCTCAGATTGCAGTGAGATTTGGTGTGCGCGAAGAGCGCTGTGTATTCTGCAGCCGCAGTTATTTTGGGCATCTGAGGCCGTTTCAGGGCCCATTTTAGAGCTGCAAGGTTGCGGACAGCAGTTTCAGGGTACGCTGTGACTTCGACTGTATTGACCGAACGTGGGTGCGCAGGTTACAGATTTCAGATCTGTAAGTTCAAAGGTGTTTACCAGTGAGTAAACACAAGGTTTATTTGCAAACTGGTTGCAGATTGCATGTATTGTTGAGCAGACAGTGAAAAAGACTGTCTGGTGTATTGCTGTGCACTACAGGTCAAGGGTTGCAGAAGATTTGCTTGCTGTTTGGTATTAATTTTGTGATAATGGCAGAGAACAGTGGAAGCCCCATCATTGAGAAGCTCGACAAGAACAACTACCCTTCATGGAAGTTCCGTGTCACGAACTTCCTTATTGGAAAAGGCCTCTACGAGTTCGTTTCAGGTGAAGAAAAGGAGCCGGAGATGAGTGATCCTCCAACTGCAGAAGAGACAAAGGCACGGAAAGAATGGAATGCAAAGGATAAAAAGGTCATGTATTGGTTGTCTGCAGTAATTGACAATAATATGCTGGGACACATTAGAAATGCAGAGAATTCATATGCAGCTTGGACCATACTTGAAAGTATGTTTTCTGTAAATACAAAGGCACGAAAGATTCAACTCAAGCAAGAGTTGAATACATTAAAGAAAGGGAAGATGTCTATCAATGAGTATGCACTGAAGGTAAGAAGCATTGCAGATGCATTGGCAGCGATTGATGCAATGCCCGATGATGATGATTTGGTGTCGTCTACCTTGGGTGGACTTAACAATGAAAAGGCTTGGAAGTCTTTTGTAACTTCCGTATATGTCAGAAAGCCATTTCCAGATTTCGATGAATTGGTCTCCCTTATGATCACTGAAGAGATCAACATGCAGAGTGAGACATCTGAAAGAAGTGGTGAACAGGTCCAAGCTTTCTACTCCAGTTCTGGAAGGGGACGTGGCAGGTTCTCTTCAAGAGGCCGTGGTACAGGACGTGGTAGTGACAACCAGCAAAACAGATTGAATCAGCAATTTGGCGATATGCAGGTTTCAGGAGGTCGTGGTAACTTTAGAGGCAGGGGAAGCTTTAGAGGAAGAGGTGGATGGCAGAACAGAGGTTCTAACAACTCTGGTATTGTGTGCCACTACTGTGGCAAAACAGGTCATATTGCAGCCCAATGTTATGCTAAGAGAGATGATATCCGCAGTGGTAAGTTGCAGCAAGGAAACTATGCATCGTCTTCACGACAGAATGAAGACAAAAATGAACGTTTGTTCGTTATGCAGCATATGCTGAATGCTGTTACAGGAAAGGGAACACATGAAGATGTTTGGTACGTTGATTCAGGTGCATCCAATCATATGACCAGCCATGCAGAATGGTTTGGAGAGATGCAGGATTTGCAGAATGCAGGTTATGTGCAGACGGGTGATGACTCATGCCACCCAATTTCACACATTGGAAAAGTTCCCTTGTCCTTGCATGATGGTAAGACAAAGAGTCTTTCAGATGTATTGCATGTGCCATCTATTACAAAGAACTTGGTGTCAGTCGGTCAAATGGTAGAGCAAGGGCTGCAAGTCAGAGTTAATGCAAAGGGCTGCTTTGTAGAAGACTTCAATGACAAGTGCAGGTTGGTAGCAAAGGGAAGTAGAGTTGGACGTATGTTCACTCTAGATGCTGGAATTCCTACTATGAATGCGGCTATGTATGCCAAAGGAAAAGGTGTTGTTGCAGACATTGAAATTTGGCACAAACGCATTGGACATGCAAATGTACAAAGGTTGAAATTAATGCAGTCCAAAGGGTTGGTTACAGGTTTGCCTACATTTAAAGTTGCAGAATTTCAGAAGGTATGTGAAGCATGTCAGTTTGGTAAGCAGGCAAGACAACCCTTTTCACATGACAGAGATGTAAGCAGAAATATCCTTGATGTTGTGCATACAGACATTTGGGGGCCTACACAAAATGTATCTCTTGGAGGCAGTTCATACTTTGTCACATTCATTGATGATTGTTCTAGAAAGCTGTGGGTATATTTTATGAAGGAAAAGAGTGAAGCATTTGAGCACTTTAGAACTTTCAAGGCTGCAGTTGAAAGAGAAACAGGCTTGAAAGTAAAGTGCCTGAGGTCAGATGGAGGGGGAGAGTACCTCTCAAATGAGTTCAGTGATTTTCTGAGGTCTCATGGGATAAAGAGACAGTTCACATGCAGGTATACCCCACAGCAAAATGGGGTTGCAGAAAGGAAAAATAGGCATATTGCAGAAGTTGCACGCGCCTTGATGGCTGAAAAGAATATGCCTAAGCATTTTTGGTCTGAGGCTGTTCATACTGCTGTTTATATTATGAACAGAACTCCCACAGCTGCAGTTCATGGTATGACCCCCGAAGAATGTTTTACAGGTAAGAAGCCTGATGTTTCACACTTGAAAGTATCTGGCTGCATTGCGTATGTTCATGTGCCAGATGAGTTGCGGAAGAAACTGGATCCAAAGGCTGAAAACTGTGTCTTTATTGGATACTCTTTAGAGCAGAAAGGGTATCGCTGTTACAACCCTGTCACATGTAAGTTCAGAGTGAGCAGGGATGTCATCTTTGATGAAATGAGCAGTTGGTATGCATCTGGTGGTGATGCATTGGATGTTGATGATGATCATGACACTCATGTGCAGGCTGAAAGGCAAGAATCGCGGACTCTTAGTGGACCAGAGACATCATCTGGTAGTCCTTGGTCTGGGAGACTAAGGAGTACCTCTACATCTTCGAGTGCATCTAGTAGCACTACAGGTAAAGACAAAGGAAAGAATAAAGTGTCAGAAGGCATTGATGCAGTTCTTGATGGAGACTCCAGTGGCTCAGAGAGCTTGGATGATGAGCTTGGCATTCCTTCAGTGAGGACTCCAGGTGTGCAGAGAGCACATGTTAATGCAAAGACTCCATTGAGTGATCCAGTGGTACGCAGGTCTAGCAGGGTGAGATACCCTGTTAAAAGATTTGGTTTTGAGGGTTATGCAGCTCACCATTATGCTTATATGGTGAAACTAGTTGAGGATGTTGAGCCCACATGCTTTGAGGAGGCTGTTGGTCATGCTCATTGGGATGCAGCAATGGATGAGGAGATGGCTGCATTAGAGGCCAATGAGACTTGGGATCTAGTATCATTGCCGAAGGGAAAGAAAGCTATTGGATGTAAGTGGGTTTATAAGATTAAGCACAATGCAGATGGTTCTATTAGCAGGTACAAAGCTAGGCTGGTTGCAAAAGGCTATGCCCAGACATATGGCATAGATTATGATGAAACCTTCAGTCCAGTTGCTAGGATGGCAACTGTCAGATGTGTGATTGCTTTGGCAGCAGCCAAAGGTTGGAGGTTGCAGCAAATGGATGTAAAGAATGCCTTCTTGCATGGTGATTTGCAGGAAGAAGTGTATATGGATCAGCCATCAGGTTATGAAGATTTAGAGCATCCCACATATGTGTGCAGGTTGAAGAAGGCACTCTATGGGCTCAAGCAAGCACCTAGAGCATGGTCTGACAAGATTAGAGAGTATCTTGTCAATATTGGCTTTTATGTTTCTGATGCTGATCACTCACTTTATGTGAGAAAGGGAGATGCAGGTTTGGTTATCATAGTCATCTATGTGGATGACTTGATTATTACAGGTGACAATGATAGTGGAATTGCTGAAGTTAAGGGCTATTTGAAGATGAAGTTTGAGATGAAGGATTTAGGTGAGCTAAGGTACTTCCTTGGCATTGAGGTGATCAGATGTGATGATGGTATATGGCTGTCCCAAAGACAGTATGGTTTGGATATGTTGTCCAAGTATGGTATGACTGCATGCAAACCACTTTCAGTCCCGTTGGAGCAGAATGTAAAGCTGAGTGCTGATGTTGGGGATGAGATAGAAGACCCTACTATGTTCAGGAGGATAGTGGGGAGTTTGATCTACATGACCATTACAAGGCCAGACTTGAGCTACGCTGTTGGTCTTGTGAGTCAGTTTATGCAAGTACCTAGAAAGCCACATTTGGATGCAGTCAGACGCATATTGAGATATGTGAAGTCCACATTACATTATGGACTTTTCTATGAGGCAGGTACAGATGTACAGGTGTTTGGATACACAGATGCAGATTGGGCTGGTAGTATGTCTGATAGAAGATCTACCAGTGGATACATGTTCTCTCTTGGTAGTGCAGCAGTTGCATGGAGCAGCAAAAAGCAATCTACAGTTGCTTTGTCGAGTACAGAGGCTGAGTATAGAGGTGCTGCTGTTGCAGCATGTGAGGTAGTATGGCTGCAAAAGCTATTGGCTGATTTGGATGTGCAGGTGGAAGGTTCAGTTGTCATTTATTGTGACAACATGAGCAGTATACAATTGGCTAGGAACCCTGTGTTCCATGCCAGGACAAAACATATTGAGGTACACTACCACTTCGTGAGAGAGAAGGTACTAGCAGGTGAGATTGACTTGGTGTATATCAGCACACAGGATCAGATAGCTGACATCTTCACGAAGGCATTGGGTACAGAGAAGCTTCAAAAGTTTCGAAGCTTACTTGGAGTTGCAGAGATGCAGTTGAGCTTGAGGGGGAGTGTTGAGATGACAAGCTCAACACATGCGGACATTGATGATGGACCGCCTGGTTAGACGGGTTCACACGTCTACACTTAGCACGTCGGTGGTCATTATGACTCTCACATGGCCACTGACTCATTACTTATTATATTCAGGTTGTTACACCTATTTACAGCTGGCATAGTTATAGCGCCAGTCGACCAGTGTAGTCGGTTATGCATTGTTTGACTTAGTAGGCCACTTTCCTTTTATGTTGTATCTTATGTATACTTTGTGTACATTGTAAAGTGTGTGGAAGAAGAAGAAGAAATCAGCAAGAAAACGTTTTGGCCTCCATCTCTCTTCTTGTCTCTTGAGTGAGCTTCTCCTTGTGCATTCTGTGTGTGTTCGGCGCAGCATCTTGAGCAACCCCCTCCACCACGCGATTCTTGACAAGGTAGACACTTCCCTTAGGAAGAGCACTGCACCTTCTCCTTTCAGGCATCACACAAGTGGCAAACCACCAACTTCGGAGGCCCCCGTCAATCACTCGCTATCCATCTAGCTTCCCCGACAAACATCAGCTTTCACACACACCTGAATCTACATATGGCCCTTCCCTTTACACCATCATTGCCCAAGTGCCTACCACAACACAGAAGTGCCATGGGACTGGCACCCGTCTCGGAGGGGGGTAATGTTAACCCCAAGTCGAAATGGCAAAAAATGGTGAGATGGGTGCCCATGGGATTTTAGGGTTTGTATATAAAATTCAAAAAGTGAATGGAAGCTCATTCTATGGTGTGTGGCTAACAAGAGCTCTCTTCTTCTTCTCTTTTTCTCTTCTTCTTGCTTGTGTGTGCTCTTGAGAGAGGGAGTGTGAGAGTGTGAGAGAGTGAGTGTGTGGGAGTGAGGGATCAAGAGGGTGAAGCTCTTCACCATCTCCTCTACTCTTCTTCTCTTATCTTCTCTTCTCTTCTCTTCTCCCGCGCGCGTGGCTATGGAGGATGGAGCTTGGGGATGGAGGAGGCTTGAGGATGCTTGAGCTAGCATCAAGAATCGTGGAGCTACCAAGGTGTGCAAGGGAGGAGGCTACTCACATCGGCATCAAGGTAAGCTCACTACACACGTAGGATCGACGGCGCGTCGGCTAGGTGAGATTTAGCCATTAGAGCTTGTTTGAAACACTTGAAGCAATAAGCGGTCCGTGGGTCTTGGTGGTTGAGTGTGAGCTCCCACTACAGGTAGGTTTTTGGGTACCGAGACAGGACTTGAGACTGATGCCATGTTCTCCTTGGGTCATTACGCTCAACTCTCTCCTTTTTACACGCCCGAGTATGGAAAAGTAAAAGCCTAACAGAAGAAATGTGCTAAAAGAAAATATTTCTTGATCATGCTATAGGAGTCCTCACCTAGTAGAAGCTCCTGGTTGAGTTGTCCTTAGTTAGGTAGGTAGTTCAGACCACCGCTTAGGATGACCTCTTTGATAGTTATTTTTAGCTTGGCCGTGTTGGAGCAGTTGGTTAGCGACTGGCTTCAGACTTTCTGTCAGATTATGCTAGGCCTACTCCTCATGGATTTCATGCCTTGGTTTTGTCAGGGGGTAGGATATGAGCTGTGATGTGTTGTGTTGGGTAACTTTTGTATCACCTTGATGCTCCATTTTTTTATTTATGTGCAGATCTCTTCGTGGGATTTGACGGGCTGAGTCGCCCTATCCCGTGGTTACCAATGACAGATGATTTTTGATACCGAGAAGTGCTTAAAAATAGCCAAAAATTACGAATTTCAGGGGAAAAATAGACTTCGTCGAAGGCGACAGTGGCAATTAGTATGATTTTAAGCAGCAAGTCCCTAAAGCACTAGTGCTAATTTTAATGGAAAATCAAATGATGGCAGATGGCCGAGCTGGAGTTTTCCTAGATGCAAAATGACGTCAAGAATCCAACGCAAGTAAATGGTAGAAGATGAAAGCTCACGTGCACTTAATGATGTAGGGAAGCTGAAGGATCAGAGATGGCTATGATAGCATGTTGCAAATTAGAGTTAGAAGCCCAAGAGTGTGTACAAGAGGGAGAGAGAGAGCTCAAGTACAAGAAGAAGATATTGTTTAGTAAGTTGCTCAAGGTACAACTAGTGCACTCTCCTCAATTGTGAGGGTGTATTTTAGGCTGTTTATATAGACTCTGGAGAAGTTAGGGTTAGGGTTTCCCCTTGCTCCCTTGTCCTCCAGTCCATTTACACCTAGCTACCCTTATCCTTTCCAGTATAAGGAGAGTTCACATGCTTACTTCTCAACACCTTTCTACTATCCATCTACTTTTACAATTTACACAAGAGGGACCCTAGCGCTCTTTTACAAAAAGTTTTGGAGGCGCCTCGTATTTAAAAATGCACTTTTGCCTTTGTGTTAGCTTTTGAGGTCGCCCTTATGCTTTCAACCGTTTCCCTTCCTGCTTCTTACATTGTGTCCGATTTCCTTCTAGCCCGCCTCTTTTAGGTCCCGACTTGCATTTCTCCACATTTTTCACTTTTTCTTGTGCCACGGTTAACAATCACACTAGTCGTAGTTCTATTACAAATAATGTGCTTGCAAAGTTGATATGTGGACAAAAGCCTATAATGCCAATAGAGAAAGTTGGAGCTAAATGGAATGTATTATGTTGAAAAGAAGCAATGAGCAAAGAGGAGCTTCTTGCCCTACAAATTAGATAGTGAGATAGAAGACCTAATGATATAGAGCTTGCAGTGATGAGATTGAAGGAAGCTAGGTTAAAAGATAAGGGCAAGGTTGATAAAAAGCACAGACTCCATCCAAGAGCCATGGAAGAGGGAGATTGTGTGTTTGTATACGATAGTGGCACGGATAATCAGTATAACACCATTTGAAGATTTCAAAGAGGTAGTTTGGTCCTTACATTGTGAATCATACATATCACAACGCTACTTATTCTCTCTATGAGCTTGATGGGATGTAGTTGAAGAGAATTCTATAACTGGAAAAAAGATAAACTTGTTCAAAAGAACAGATTCTACCAACTATGACGAGGATGAGCATGACATTGAGAATACTCATGACAACATAGAAGAAGCAGAAAAAGAGAACAACAATGAAGATGTAGAAGATGGTCTTGAACTTGCTAAAGATTAAGAGATGTGGGATATGTTGGAGGAAGTGCAAGTTTAAAGGGGGGTGGATGTCACGTGACCACAGGTCTAGTAGAGGAAAGTAATGGAAGGGTCCATTTACATTAGCTTTACATGTATACATATGGATCACTAGCTATGTGTGCATCGAATATCAAGCCAATCAAAGAATCTATGCCTTGAAACTATGCATAACGTCTTTACTTAGACAAAAAGAGGACTTTACTTGAGTGTTAGGTATGCTTTTTGGGGGATAATACTATGTGGGAGAAAAAGAAAATGTGGAGTTGCTATGTTATAGGCATGTACTTTGAAGGGATTTTCATGAGAGGGTTGCTCTAGGTAGGATACAAGAAAGAAGCATTCTACAAGGCATTCTTTACATGTATGGAGCTAAACATTGAGAGATACTTCAAGGTTGATCAATGGATACTTTGAAATTTCCTATATATTGAAACATATTGTTGTATACGTAGAGAAACATGGTAGCACTACTATCGTACTCATTTACCTACAGTTACTGCTCTTGAATTACTTGCTTGGAAGAGATCTATGGACTTTTTGGATACCAATATGTATGTATGCTATTATAATGATTAGAGTAGGGATTTGAGGAGTTCTTATGGATTTGCTCCTAAATAGGGAATTTTAAATGCGTATGAGTTGTTCTACCATAGGGAAGCACTGTTGTTATACATATTCTCCTACAATTTTATGCTCATGAAAGCCTTGTTTTGGGAAGAAGAAGTAGATTGTTTTGTGGTCTTCTTGTATATATGTTGTCCTCAAAGCAAGAATCTGGGAAGTTTTTTTTTTGTTAAACTTGCCCTTATGCATGGATTTTGTATGTATCTGGGCTATATAGAAGAAGGATGCTCTATAGAATGTTCTTAAATCATAAAAGTGTTGTATGCTATCTACTCATAACCATAATGATGCATATGATTTTGGGTTGATATTAACCATGTCCATGATGAAATATGGACCCCATAACTTATGTCTATGCTTGTTATGATTTAGATTTATGAATCATGGATGGTTTTATGAAATATAGATTGGTTTTGAACCGTGTATCTTGAATCGTTGTTTTGTAACTATTAATTTTTCTCTTCTTTGTTACAAGATTGGAATTGTTTCTCCCTAGCTTGAGCACTGCTCACTTGAGCTTTTTTGAGTTTTGACCACACACAGAAAATCCTTGGACAATGTTTGAAATTGAGTCTTCATGATGTTGGAGATTGCTTTGATGTCTTTTTCTATCAACAAGTTATTGGATGCTTACTTTACAGATCCTTTATTATAAGGCATGGCAATTGACTTGCAATCTCATGAGTCATAGTTGAGAAGGTTTATGCATACAGCTCATCACATGTCATCAAGCTTGAGGACTTTAGTATACTTATCTCTTTTTTCTTTTTCACTTTTTAAATTTGAAAGAACTCCATAAAGGGAAGATGACCATGAGAGCTCTTTACACGGGAGGGCACGTTACCTTCATTTTTTAAATTTCAGTTTTGGGAGGAGAGAACTACAAAATTGCGTGCGGTAAAGATAGGTGGCCATTTGAATCAAAGGTGGGATGGTGGTAATTAGCAAAGCTTGTGGCAACCATGTCATGTGCCATACTAACATAGTTGTAAGAGAGGTTGCAAGGCATATAGGAAAAAGGGAGCATTGCATATAGGAGTTGGGTATGTTCTAAGGTTGGAAGTAAAGGGACAATGGCAATTACTCAAGAGGGTTGGGGGGAAGCCAAGAGGAGGTCCTTGAGAAAGATAAGGTTCTAGGCCATCAAGAGCACAATTGTCATACCAATTGTTGAAAATTTTGATCAATAAAGGTGAAGACAACATAGTTTTCAATGTTATAAAGAACCAGAATATTTCAAGGGATGGGTATCTCCAATTGGTCCCATTTGCTATGGTGCCACATGATGGGTGGAAATCAAGTGCAAAACAAATTAGGCAAAGATGTCACTAAGGTAAAATTTCCAATAATGGGATCTTACCAAAAAGTGATGTTGGATTTAGGGTTGTAGGAATGCAAACACACATCTTGGAGAAGAAGAAGCTTGAGATCTCATAGCACAAAGTGTATTGAGAGATAATAATGTAGAAGATTTACAATATTAAGTTTCCCCTAGAGTGAATGGACTTATATACAAAGGCAATGAAAGGCAACCTGCTAGTGAGGGAAAAAGTTCCTTGATGGTCCTAAGTGTATCCACACACATTATTGTCAAAATATAATAACAAATCCCCCCTAAAAGTGATGCGATGAATAAGAGTTGACACTCATGTATAGGGAAGTGCCAAGATTGATGAATTGTTATTAATACATAAAGAGAAGTAAGTCAAAAGGTTTGTGAAAAGCTTTGAAATTCTTGCATGACAAAGCCTTTGTGCAAAGATCTACAAGATTGACGTGTTTTAGCATGTAGTCCAAGCTAATCTTTCCTACGAAGTATCTCTGCTGCCCGAGTTAATATTAATGTAGGCCTCAGTGTGCTTAGTGCAAGCATGAAACGTTAGGTTCCATGCAAACTGCCAATGCACTTTGACTATCAGCATAGATGGTGATGGCAAATGGTTGTCCAACATCCAAATTAGACAAAGACATTTGAGTCAAACACACTAACCATAGCTATGAAAGATACCTTGTAGTCAACTTCACAACTATAAATGGCTACAATGGGTTGCTTCTTGCTCTAGCACAATATGCATGAATCACCAACCATGAATCAAGAACCACTTGTGGATACATAAATCTTGTAGTAGTAAGCCTAGTGAGAATCTAAAAGAGCATATAAATATAGTTAAAATGATCACCCCTTTGGATAAAACAATCCAAGGTGCTAAGTAGCACTCAAATTGCAAAAGATACAGTAATATGTAGAGCCTATTGTTGGCCAACTTCATCATTGGCCCCTAGCCCTTTTTCCCTCTATTTTTATCACAAAAATATAAAAGTATTTAATTCGTTTTTGCTTTTCTAGGTTGTTTAGTAACACAATATCTAAAATCTTCCATAGAATTAGAGAGCTTCATTGAATCATGCATAACTTGATAATGTAAGATGTTGCTTGTTGTAAAAATTGCTCATAACAATGGGTTTTGCAATTGAGACTTGATCAATAATAGATGCCTCGTATTTAGAAGTCATTCCAAATGGAATTTCCTCTTAATACTTGAATATATGTATTGCTAACCATTTTCATCATCGTCGCTTTGGAAAAGGCCACACCCACAAAAGGCATACAAACTAAGAATGACTACAACTGAAAGTAAGAGCAATGTGCGAGCTTTCCTCCATCTTGTGATAGTAGCTTGTATAACCCCTGCCTTGCAAGAGTTGCAATTATAACACAATGTGGATGGTTCATTGCTCCACCTTTTACAATCCTCATTGCTAGCATCTATGCTTGAGCCCATGGACCAATGTGTGGCATCCATGAATGTGAAATTGCATGCTAGTGGCGGCTTGCAACAACCTGACTACATAAGAAAAGAGTACCAACTAACTTTAGGGACTAAAGAAAGTGAAATCATTGCCAAACTATTGCATAGCAATTGTTCATGAATGTTTAGGTAAAATGTGGGAAAGACATATGCATTCGACTATTTAAATGGTCTACACAAAAACTTGCATAATACCTATTTACTAATACAATCCAAGGAACCATATGTACAAAATGGAAAAAATGAAAGTAAAATTATGATCTTGTTCTCAATGTTTGCATTCCAAATGTTTGGTTCCATTTAATTAAGACTTAAGAGCGATGCTTGCATGGTGAGCTCCCTACAATGTATTAATATGTGCTCCATCATAGTCAAAATAGGAGAGCACATTTCATCCCGAATATGTACTCATTTTCCATCAACATTTTACACAATATTTTGTCCCAAACTCCTTCAATAAGAAAAGGTAAGGGCCCTAAACATGACACTCAAATTTGATATAATTTTTGTAGGATGATATCATAACACTTCATGATGATAAGGAAGTCGATGTCCGTTCGTATGGTTGGACTTATTGTGGGGTGTGCATTCCCCCTATACTTGGTCTTGGCACACAAGTGGCCTTGGTGCTTGAATATATTGCGAAGTATGCATTGGTGTCCTCCCATACTTGGAGTCGGTGCACAAACCACCAAGTTTAATGTATCTATGAGAGGGAGAGAGATAGAGAGGAGGAGGAAGATTTTTACATGGGAGGAACAATCCCAAGTTTAATGTGCCTGCGAGAGAGACGGGGTGTGGGGGTGCTTAAGGCGGTAACTATGAAGGTTGCGCCAGAGATAATCCACTAATCAAAACATTTGCACAAGAAACCGAGACAACGTGGGCTGTTTGTGGATTTACCTGAATGGAGGACAAAAGGCTGTGGTCATAGAGGGTCTGATTGGAGCCCCGGTAAGGCAATCGGGAAGAGCAAAACCCCCATCGCTTGAGGCATTCCGCAGTCCTCGGACTCCAGCGATGGGGGTCGTTCGCGCGGTGCCTCCACCACTTGGAGTAATCCGACAGCAGGAACTCGTTGAAGGCCATGCCCGGCACAGCGTGCCCTCTCACGGGAGACGAGGCTGAGGGCAGCCTGGTCACCTCCAGCGTGAAGATGGTGAAGCAGCACAAGACGAGGAGCACCAGGAAGAGGCCTATCAGGTGAGCCCAATTCAGCTTCCTGTCGTCCAGCCAGGCTCCCAAGATGCCCACAACGGAAACCCCCACCAGCATGCAGCCCATCGCCAGGATGGGGCCTTCCAAGAAGCCCATGCATGAGCCCCCCCCACCAACCCTTGTCAGCCACAATGCCCCCATCACTATCATTGCTACGCCCAGCATCAGCTCCACAAACTTCATCCAATGCCCATACATCGACGGATTGAACCGCATCGTATCCGCGCCATTGCCACCGCCGCCGCCGCCGCCTGTGTTGCGGACACCAACAGCGCCGCTTGCGCCACCCCCTCCTTGGACCGCCGCCTCCTCATCTGCCATTGACACCCCTCTCACCCCCGCATTGGTCACCATACATTAAACCCTCATGATCATTATGAATTTGCAAACTGCCATTACTAAACTCATATTGCATTGCCAAATACATGCTCCAGGTCCTGCTTTCAACATATCTTGCAGCCTCTTGCGTATCCTCAGAAGAGCTTGCTTGTTCCACTAATGCAGTTGTGATTCATACGCATCTTGTAAAGGCTCATTCGCTCGCTTAACTTATGTACTCAAAGCTTGTTAGTTCCGGATGTGAAGATTGGTAGATGGAAGGTGCAAGGAATGGATCACACATGCCAAGTGCAGAAAGCTTCGCTCTAAAGATTGGTACAAGAGAAGAGTGCTTTTAAGGAAAAACAACGACGAGTTAGTTCACCAAGACGTTAATATGCAACACACTCAAACCAAAGGGGCTTTTGTTGCAATCTTTAATAATGCGTGGGTGTTAAGTAATTCAGACGGAAAAAAGGGATCTTGAATTAGTGACCCCAACTGTAGGAGACTCCAACTCACTCACACACAACCAAACAATATTATTATTATTTTCTCTCTCTCTCTCTGTGTCTCTCTCGGCCCACAAATTTTCAGACGTTCAACAAGGTCATGGCGTCTTTGTGGACACACAACGAAGGAAAAACGCAGAATTAGGATTGCGAGTGCAAGCAGGCCAGAGATAGGCGTGGAAGGATAGAAGCAGGCTGCTCGAGTTTTTCTTTGGGGCCGAGAGAGAGAGAGAGAGAGAGAGAGAGAGAGAGAGGAAGAAGAAGAAGCAACCCCAAATGGTTAGCCTAGCCTTGTGTTTATGCAACCGTTGTAGCACACTAAACCTTGTGTTTATGCAACCTTTGTAGGAGTGAGTGATTCCCTCTCTACGAGAGAGAGAGAGAGAGAGAGAGAGAGAGAGAGAGAGAGAAGGGAAGGGGGGGGGGCGCGGGGTAGCTTTTGGCATATGTTTTTTAAATATTAACCCTCACATTTAGGCTGAGGACACACTCATGTAAATTAACTCGTTTGTTTTGCCACAAGAAGTTGCAATATTTGCCTTTGCAAAACTTTAGGGTAAAAGGACCAATAAAGTGACACCTCCCCAAAGGAAAATGCACCCCATCCCAATTGAGTGACAATATTACAAAGATGATGTAGCTTTTTAAGTTACTTAACATTATAATATAGGTTTTTTAAAATTACAAATGACCTTAATGTGAGTCAAAAAATTGAGCCATGTAAAAGTTTTAATTTTTTATTTTATAAAACCTTCAAGCAATACATCCTTGAGTGTTAGTCTATTGGCCCCTCCCTATCACTCTTTTATGAACCCTTCATTTATAACTAGGGCAACTTGATAAAAATATTGGAATACCCTAATTTTTTTAAATGAGCTCCATATGGTATAAATAGTTCAACCATTGAAAAGAATTTAAAGAACTCACTTGGAAAAAAAAGTTATTGTGTGGAGGATTTTTAGATAACACTCTATTGGTCCCTTTATCCCAGTCCTTGGAATGATAGCCATGACATTACCAACTGGCACAAAAAGAGATGCACAAAATTAAATTGCTAAGAGGCAAATAGGATAATTGAACTAGATGGGGTAGGAAGAGTGTCCTCATTTTTTAGGTAGTCCCTCCCTAAGGCCCCTTATAGACACATTAGGTGGGGAGCTACTTGAATAGAAAGTTGAAAAAAAAAAACACACACACACACACACACACACACACACACACTTCGTTTTTATTGTTTATGTCTAATTTAATCGTACCAGTAAATTGTTATATTTCAAGTGGAAAGCCAGGGTGGATATGAATCACATTGTGACCCCATTATGGTCTAAAGTGGCATAGTTAAAGCAATCATGTTTGTCAGCGGTGCCACTTGGGCATTGGACATGCACACACCTTGGTACTCATAAATGGCAGCACACACAAGGTATGCCTTATGAGCAACAAAACACACAGCTAGATTTCAAGAATGAATTGTGCAACCAGGAGGTTGATATGGTGGTGGTAGACAAAGGTCTTCGTATTGATTAGGCCAAGCATAATGCATTATGCAAAGTGAAGGCTCATGAATGGGCTAGGGTGCATAAGGCCTTGGTTGCCCTTTCACTAGATTGACTTCATCATCGTTATGCTATGCTCCCGGCTACTAGTGTTTATATGTATTTTCTTGGGTGCCCTCCAATGGAGGAGGGATTCTATTGATGGTTTCACAACACATATTAGGGTAAGACAACTCTTGTGCAATACAAATTTGTTGGGAAGGGTTTCTATTTGGTCATTTTGGGTTCCAAAGCAGAGAGGGACTAGGTGCTTGCTTCTTTAGTGGGATATAGAGGAAATTTGGTTATGTGCTAACATGGTCCTCATCTTTTTATCTAGAAGTACTCTAGCACGAATGCCCAGTGTGGATTGAGTTCACTGACTTACCACCTTAGTTGGTGGAGGAGACATCAATCATTGTGGCAAAATTGGGTAAGGTGCTATACTCAAGGGTCCTGTTGAAAATGATAAGGCAAAACTAGAAGAAAAAAGTAATGGATCAACCTAATGTTGTTGATAAACTGGGCAAGGACACAAAGGTGGATGAAGCCAATGTTGATAGGAAAATTCTTGATGATAATGAGGAGAACTCGGCTCCTTCAACATCTAAGGTTAGCTCTTTGCAACAAAAGGAAAAAGCTACCAATAAAGAAAATATTGATCCAAAAGGACTGGAGACTAGATGTTCCAAAAGGAAGAATCGCAAGCCCTCAATTTAGAAGCTTGCCCGTCAACCTCTCATTGATAGCAATCATTATGCTCCTCTTGATGGTTATGAAGTGCTAGATGAACTATCTTCAATGCAGTGAAAGGATGACTATGTCTCCTATGTTGAAAGTGGCCTCTTGGAATGTATGTTGATTCTCCTCTGATTTACACAAATAGATTACCTATGGGATGATAAGGGGATACAAGCCCCATGTGTCATTGTGTTGGCCTTGTAGGAAATCAAGCTGGCTGACCAAGATTGTAATGTGCTTCATGTTACTGGCTATCAAACTTTCTTTGATGCTACCACAGGGGGCAATGGGGGTACACTTCTGCTAGTTAAAGAGGAGTTGAATCCTCTTTTCCTGTTCCTCTTTGGAGAGGGGAGGTGTGTAGGAGTGCAAGTTAAATTACTCAATGAATCTTTCTTGATATGCTTTGTCTATGCAGCTAATGCTTCAACTAGTAAGACAACACAATGGGAATTTTTAAAGTAGCAGCTTCATGGAAAGAATGCAGTGGTAGCTAGTGACTAGAATATGACAGTGAGAGTTAGTGATCAGTCACATGGTAAATGATGCCAGGAGGCATATTCCACGGTGGATTCCGTGAGGTTTTACGGTGGATTCCGTAAACTTAGATGACCGGGGCTCATACACAAAGAGGATTCTTTGTGCGAGAAGTTGATGGGGACGCCTGTCCTTTTCGGGCGTTTCATTAATTTAGTGTGTACATGGGTGATTCCATAGCGGGTGATTCCGCAAAATGCATATTAAATTAATAAACGTTTATGAGTTTAGAGTGCGCACTCGTAATAAATTAAGGTTAGGATTTATTTCTAACCAGTTGATTTATTTATGTAGCTGAAGACTGCTAGGTATTCACTTTTGTCGGTTTAATTGTGTTATTTTACTAACGATTGTGAATGCTTCAGTTGATGTGTAGAGATAGCAGCAGGGCGGAGGAAAGCATTGGAGTCTAGCGGGTTTTCGACTCTTGGACTAGATTTTGATAGGCGCCACGCCTATATTTTGTTATGTCTATTGAGACATCGATTATTTATTATTATTTTGTATGCGCTTATGCGCCTGGATATGTTATTTCTATTTGGACATTGAGATTGGGCGTGCCAGACTCTATGGGCACCGTCCATTAGCTTTATTTTCCTATTTTTGGTAGAAAGCAAACTCAAAAGCTAAAAGCTTGTCATATTTTTGTAATTGGGCTATTTTTGAGCATGAAGATTGAAAATATACATTAAATACATGCTTTGTGAAGCGCTCACACAAGGCATGGGGGAGATTGAACCCAATTTGTATCTTGCCTCTTGTCGTGCATGCTTTTACATGGTTTTTTGTGCAAAAAGGTAGAGTACTTTGTTCTTGGGGACCTTCCGGGATTCACCACGTGAGCTATCTGCGTCCGATCTGCGCACCAGTGGTATCAGAGCGGAGCAGAGATCAAGAGCTTCCAATTGCTACCAATCTCGGGCGAAGGCGGAGCTCCAGGAACAAACGGCCTCTACAGTCAACCTCGTCGCGAACCGTCGATACAGGCAGACTTCTGGCGATCAAGAACCCCTGTTTCCACTGTCAGATCGCGAAGGACAGGCTCTGCAGGCGGAGGACCACGCATCCAACTCCTTCATCAAGTCGTGGATAATCAGAGTATTTTCTTTTCTTCAAGCTTAAAAGCCTAACTTTATTAACCAACAAAGCTTGGAGAAGAAGCTTAATAAGCTTCAAATTTCAAATCGTGGTAACTGAGGACGTCCGAAAAATCCACGTCGTCATCAAAGACATACTCTTGTCCTCCACGAATTGCACCGTTTTCTGACGGCTCTTCATCCCCACAAAGTCTAAGCTATTAAGCTTATTAAGCTTAAGCTTAATTTCTTAAGCTAAGTCACACAATTCTCTGCAAGTTACACTGGGCAGACAAGTTCAGTAACTCCGGGTCTCGCATTCCTGAAGTCAAGTTCTGTAAGTCGACGGTAATCAAGTTCTGCAAGTTCTGCAAGTCGGCCTAAGTCCAGCAAGTCAACAACTCTGCAAGTCTGATAAGTCTGCAACTCTGCAAGTCAGACTAAATCAGAACTGACTAGTGCTTAAAACTCATAGAAGACTTGTTCGTATGCAAAAACTCTGAACTGGAAAGTTGTTCGCAGCAAGCTGTTCTACCTATCTACAAGTTCGTTGAAGTACTTTCAGCAAACGGAGACAGAAATATTGCAGAATTTCTGAAAATTGAAGAAGAAAATACCCAAAAATACATAGCCTTGTAACCCCAAATTTGAGCTACGCTCATCCCGCTAACTGATTTTGAGTGAGAAAGGTTTGTTGAGTTTTACAGGATGACTACCCCACATATGGATGATCCTATGGCTGAAGAAGATCTACCGGAGCCTACCATGGAGCAAAAGCTGGATCTTATCATGCTGCAATTGGAAGAAGAGCGAAGAGCTAGGCAAGCCTTGCAAGCGCAATTGACAAAGCTACAAGGAGCGTCCACTGATAAAGAAGAACCTCAAGCTGAAGATTTGATTCGCCGTACCATCGACGCCACTCTTGAAGCACAAACCATTCGCAAGGAATCCAAGATAAGTAAACGAAGTTTCAAGTTTCACACTTTCAATGGCATAAGAGAAGGAAAGACTGTTTTATCATTCATTAGCCAGTTTGATGACTATTTCCATGAGGAAACTTATCCCGAGAAAGATAAAATCAAGTGTGTTACTAATCATCTGATAGACAGAGCATCACTTTGGTGGACTGTAGTCCGCAAGAGCATAGAATGTCCTGCTACATGGGAAGATTTCAAGAAGAAGTTCATGCAAAATTTTCTACCACCGCAATTTCATGAGAAGGCTATCAAGCAATGGGATTTACTTCAACAGCGCGATCGTGAGCCTATTCCACAGTATACAGAGCGTTTTTGGAATGCACTCCTACAGCTACGCATGCTTGAAGACGTACCAGAGACGACACATAAGCGGAAGTATATGTCTGGACTTCTTGGATATTACTACGCTGAAGTGAACATGTTCAAGCCTGCTACCCTTGAAGACGCCATCTCCTTAGCTCACGACACCGAAGATAAGTTACGCGGAAGAGATCGACGACCACAGCAATTCCAAGCAAACGGTAATTATGGATCTAAACAATTCAATTCCAATTTCAAAAGATTTAATCCAGGTCGTTTCTCATCACCATCTTTCCGCAAGAATTGGCCTAAACCACCTGCATTACCATCCACTGTCAATCCAAATCCTAAGCCTATTCCACAAGCAAATCCAAATATACCCAGACTCCCAGCCATTGCAAATAATGTGACCAAAGCCAAGCCAATCGTATGCTACAAGTGTCACCAGCCAGGGCATCTCGCAGCAAATTGTTATTCAAAGAAGCCATCAGCACATATCAACTACCTTGGAGCTATGGACGAAGACGAGCATGAGGATATGCCGGATTTCACTGAGAAAGAGGATGATATTACTACTACTTCCGACACTTTACCAGGTATGCCTACTTCACATTCATTGTTGACTATGAAATGTATGGTGCATGGAAAAGAAAGAACTATATTGCATGATGACGGTAGTACCCATGACTTTATTTCAGCAAAATTGGTAAAGGAATTGAAATTGCATACTGTACCTACGCATTATCGCATAAAAGCTGCATTTTTAGGCACTAGGTACAATGGCACACAAGAAGTTCAAGATTTAGAAATTCAAATTGGTCCATATATTGAAAGAAGAAATTTCTTAGTTGTCCCATTACAGTCAAGCGACATTATTCTAGGAATGCCATGGAGACACCAACATAATCCCAATATAGATTATTCCACACACACAATGAATATAAATTTTCAAGGAAAATCTATTACATTATTTGGTATGCATGCATCTCATATGTTTCCACTGCTTTCGCATACTCAAGCAAAACGTGCACTACGCAAGAATACTAAATCATATCTCATTTGGGTGAATGAATTGCACGCAAAGGAAAATCATATGCATCCTAGGCATAAGGAATTTCTCGCATATTTTAAGGACTGTTTTGCAAAAGACCTACCACCAGGTTTACCTCCATCACGTCCAGAAGACCATAAGATTGATCTAATACCTGGCACACAACCACCTTGCAAAGCCCCATATAGGCACAATCAAATAGAGCAAAAAGAAATCCAGACTCAAGTTGAAGAATTACTAAATAGAGGGCTAATTCGACCTAGCAGTTCCCCATTCGGTGCACCTGTGCTCTTAGTCAAGAAAAAGAATAATACTTATCGGATGTGTATTGACTACCGAGCATTAAACAAGATCACTGTAAAGAATAGGTATCCTATACCTAGAGTCGATGACCTTATGGACAAACTGCAAGGATCTTCTATATTTAGTAAAATTGACCTTAAATCTGGATATCATCAGGTGAGGCTAGATAGATCCGACATATTTAAGACTGCATTCAGGACACAGTTTGGCCATTACGAATTCTTAGTCATGCCATTCGGATTAACTAATGCACCTGCTACTTTCAGTAGAATGATGAACCGTATTTTTCTAAAATATCAATATTGTGTTATTGTTTTCTTTGATGATATTTTAGTGTTCAGTCAAAGTGAAAAAGAGCATTATGAGCATTTATCATTAGTTTTTCAATTACTGAAAGAAAATCAATTGTTTGCAAATCCTGACAAGAGTGAATTCTTTAAGACAGAAATAGAATATCTAGGTCATATTGTATCAAAAGAAGGAATAAAAGTTGATCCTAAGAAAATTGATGCAATATTGCATTGGCCTGTTCCTAAAAATGTACATGAATTACGTTCATTCCTTGGTCTTGCTAGTTTCTATAGGAAGTTTGTACGTAATTTTTCATTACTTGCTTTACCATTGACCAAACTTCTTAAGAAAGGCATTGTTTATCAATGGACTGAAAACCAGCAGAAATCCTTTGACTTACTCAAACGTGCATTAACCAATGCCCCTATTCTACAATTTCCTGACTTTAACAGACCATTCTTTTTAGTTGTGACCGATGCTAGCGGATCAGGAATAGGAGCCGTGCTAATGCAAGACAACCATCCAATAGCATATTCTAGTTCTAAGCTGAAACCCTCTGAGCTTAAATATTCCACTTATGACAAGGAACTCTTAGCAGTTGTCCAAGCATTAAAACAATGGAAGCATTATTTAATGGGTTCAGAATTCATGATAAAGACCGATCAGCAAAGCATTAGACATCTACTCAGCCAACCCCAAATTTCTGACCGTCATATCAAATGGGCTTCATTCATTCAAAGTTTCCATCCTATCATTCAATACCAACCTGGAAAAGAAAATGTAGTTGCTGATGCATTGAGTAGAAGACCTGCAATTCATAACATTTCTATCATATCTTTTGATTCTTTGATTGCCATGAAAGACACATATCACCAGGATATTACTTTTCATTCTGATTGGCAAAAATTAGTTCAAAATAATTTAATTCCTGTTGATTCATTGTCATATAATGATGGACGGTGCCCATAGAGTCTGGCACGCCCAATCTCAATGTCCAAATAGAAATAACATATCCAGGCACATAAGCGCATACAAAATAATAATAAATAATCGATGTCTCAATAGACATAACAAAATATAGGCGTGGCGCCTATCAAAATCTAGTCCAAGAGTCGAAAACCCGCTAGACTCCAATGCTTTCCTCCGCCCTGCTGCTATCTCTACACATCAACTGAAGCATTCACAATCGTTAGTAAAATAACACAATTAAACCGACAAAAGTGAATACCTAGCAGTCTTCAGCTACATAAATAAATCAACTGGTTAGAAATAAATCCTAACCTTAATTTATTACGAGTGCGCACTCTAAACTCATAAACGTTTATTAATTTAATATGCATTTTGCGGAATCACCCGCTATGGAATCACCCATGTACACACTAAATTAATGAAACGCCCGAAAAGGACAGGCGTCCCCATCAACTTCTCGCACAAAGAACTCTATGGGCACCGTCCATTAGCTTTATTTTCCTATTTTTGGTAGAAAGCAAACTCAAAAGCTAAAAGCTTGTCATATTTTTGTAATTGGGCTATTTTTGAGCATGAAGATTGGAAATATACATTAAATACATGCTTTGTGAAGCACTCACACAAGGCATGGGGGAGATTGAACCCAATTTGTCTCTTGCCTCTTGTCGTGCATGCTTTTACATGGTATTTTGTGCAAAAAGGTAGAGTACTTTGTTCTTGGGGACCTTCCGGGATTCACCACGTGAGCTATCTGCGTCCGATTTGCGCACCAGTAAAGGCATGTTGATAGGTGCTAAGAGAGAGGCCTGGTTTTCCTTGGTGACTTCTTATGAATTAGAAGACATGGCATTGTTTTCTGATAAAAAAGAGAAGCTAAATTATATATGGGAAAATGAACATATTGGTCCCACATGGAGAGGGGCAAGACTGGATAGGATTTATGCTACACATGGTGCAGGGTGGATAGGGGGAGGAATCAAATATCGATTGTTGGAAGAAATCATAGCCTAAGACCATATTCCAATCTTGGCTAGCTTTAGGATATATTGGGAAAACTTCTAATGGCACACCACCTTTTTGGCTGAATGTAACATTTTTGGATGATGACCTCTTTCTTGCCAAATTGCAGAATGCATGGTTACAAAGTAATAATGGTTGTTGCTCTCCGGTTGATAGATGGCTCAGAGGGCTTGGAGCTATTATTGAAGTATCTAAAGATTACAAAAGGCATAAGGCCTTATTGAGGAGACAAGCTTTAACTGGTGCTTGTAATGCAAGATTAGTATTGAGTGAAGCATTGACTAAGAACCCGCATGATGAAGTGATGCATGCATGTCTTAAAGACAACCTTTCTTAGACTATAGGAAGAAGAGGTGGTTAAAGCTGCCAGGACTCAACTGAAAGGGTTTTGGGAGGTCCTAGGAGATTAACCTAATGAATTCTACTTTGCATAATTGAAGGCCAAGTAGAAGAAGGAAGCCGTTATTGTGGTTGAGAATCAAAATGGTGAAATGGTCTCTGACCAGGTTTCTTTGGCTAAAGTATTCTAAGAACATTTAGAAGCCAATTACACGAGATGCTAAGGTCACATGCATCCAAAGCTCAATTCTAGAGTTATCAAGTTGATACCAAAGTCTCAAGATAGATCTAAGGTTTCCAACAGGAGGCCCTTTAACCTCCTAAAATTCACATATAAAGACCTAGCTAAACCTTTAGCTATGAGGGTTAAGCACCTATTTGCTAGGATTATACATGAGAGGCAATATGGTTTTGTTTTTGGAAGGAAAATCTATGATTCTATGTTGAGCCTAATATTTTCTATGGATTGTGCATTGAGCATGTGAATTGATTTTGTTTTAATCAATATGGATTGGGACAAAGCCTATAATAGAGTGACATGGTCATTTTTGCTAAGTGTCCTGGAAACCGTGAGGTTTGGACCAATCTTCTGCAGTATGGTGGCCACATTGTTTAAGAAGACTTTAGTAGCTATTAACATTAATGGAGTGACATTAAGAGATCTATTGGGCAGGGATGCCCTCTAGCCCCTTTTTTCTTTTCACTAATCACACGGACCTACTTCTCTAAAAAGTGGATAGAGCAATACAAAAAGGTACTATCAAAGGCCTCCCCCTTCCCGATGGCTCTCAAGGTATAGTTCAATTTTTTGTAGATGAGAATGCTTCAATTGTGGAAGCTAATCATCAATTAGTGTCTCATCACCTTGGAATCTATGAGGAATTCTCTGCACTTTTTGCCTCTAGAATCAACCAATCTAAGATAGAGCTATTGCTACTATCCTCGAAAGACCTTGATTAATGGGTTATTTAGCTTGCCTAGGTTATCAAGCTGGGTGGTGAGATGGTTCGTTATCTAGGTGAACCAATTGCAATTCGGGTGCCACTATCCCAATGGTTTAATTGGTTTTTTGACAAGTTATAGGTCAAAGTGAAGGGTTGGATGGATTCAACATTTTCTTTCAATGGCAGGCTGACTATTCTTCTATCTATGACTATCTACATTGGATCATTGTTGCCTTTCAACCAAGCAGCTTGGATGAAGGTGGAGAAGTTTCTAAGAGACTTTTTGTGGCCTAGAAATGGCAGGAGTTGCAACATTAGATCAGCAAGGACATACTCATAAAGGATATGTCTAGAGGAGGAGGACTAGAAAGCTTACTTAGGAAGTCACTGAACTTAAGCCTATCATTTCTTAAGAGAATGTAGGAGACACGGAGCCTTGGATCATCATTACCACAAGTACTGGATTTTGACATCTAAGTTCAAAAGAGCACCATGGTTTCAATTATCTTGGCAAGATGCTCTCTCTTGTCCTCAGCTAAAGATATCCATCCGTCAATTGGATGTGGCACAAGCTTTAGTGGCAAATTGGTAGAAAGTCCTACTGAATGCTGAATGGTTATCTAGGGGACCAAGATAAGGTGACACTTCCTTGAGTAGAAGTGTTTGGTTATCCCCCTACGCTTATGATCATGCCTTTTCACCAATGCATTGGAAGCCAAAGCTTGCAAATACTATTCATGAAAAAGGCATCAGGATATGGGATGTCCTTTGGAACATGAACAACAACTCATGGATCTTAGCTCAAGAAGCTCATGACAAGTTTCTTCTTTCAAATAAGAAAAATGATTTTCTAGTTGCAGTCTGCAACATAGGAGATTGGATTGGCCTTCATTAGTTGTCAAGCTATGAATCTTATTTAAAGGATATTGTTTCCTTGATAGATAAGCAGTTGTGCCACTATAGATCCTCTAGAGAGCTCTGTTTTCTGTCTCTTGCTATCCACTTGGATCTACAAGGTAAATGGAAAAAGGGATCCCCCTTGATTAGAATGGATACATGGAAGAGGCACATTGGTAAAGTATGGAGAGTGACACCATCTTACACATTCAATGTTATGAGATGGTAGTGGTTGATGCATAAAAAGCTCCCATTATGAGCTAGATTGGCTAGGAGATTCCAAATCTCCCCTCTCTATCCACTTTGTGGAAGATCTAATGAGATAGAGAAATATCTCTTTTGGGATTGTATGCATGCCTCTCCTATCTAGAAACATGTCAAAAGGTGGCTCAACAAAACAAACTTGGTTGGTAGTTTCAAGATGTCAATGGCCTTTTTTGTAGACCAAGCTTCATTGGATGAGAGCAAGTGGAAGTTGGTTCATAGCTACTAAAACTATTAAGTTCATCTAGGTTCATAGAAATAACTACTTGTTTGGGTCTAATGGGAGGAAAAAGCCTGATAGTTTCATTCATGTTCTAAAGTCTTGAGTTTTTGTCTATTCTAGATGTCTTGAAAGGCAAGCACTAGATCTTTAAGATGTTTCATAAGAAGTTGAGAGATATGGCCTAGTGCCACATGACATCTTATTGATTCTCTATGTAGTTACCTACCTTTATTGAGTTGAATATAATATGCTATTGTCAGAACCTAAAATGGGCCCGACACTAGCTCTAAGGCTCTAGCTGGGGGCCTCTACGCTCAACCAAAACACCCCACGGCTACCTTGCAGCGGGGCCAACTAGGAGCATCCGGAGGCTACACACTGATCTAACTAGATAAGCATTTGTATGGCTCATAGTCCGATAGATAATCCTTCCCAAACTCCTCATAGGGAGCCCCTACACATATTGGTGTTATACACCACGTAAAATAAACATAGGGAGCACCTCTCAGCTAACTATCATAGGTCCTATATGGCTCTCCTACACCTCAAGGATTGGCCTCGAGATGCGTTCCGTGAACATATAAAGAACCTACGATACATAGTCCTCTCTTGTAATTGATCATTCTAGGAGATAAAAGATAATCCTCACCGAGCACTCCCTAAAGGAAACAAATAACTAGCCCTACGGACTGGGATATCTCACCCTCAGCGTAGGCCAATGTTTATGAAGACAATTGCCATGCATCCAGGATGATACCATGTGCTAAATGCAATGCAACTGTGAATGATTCATAGTTCTCAACCATTTTTATTCATTTAGAGAAGCATTGTGATAGTGCAAAACCATTTCTTTTCATGCTTTCATTCTAAGCGTAATTGTTGCATTGCATAGGGTTAGCACCGTGAGCATGCTTGTGCTATTGAACCCTTTAACTCTTAAAACACACATATCCTATATGCAAAATACATCAGAAAAAAATAGATTCAGCATATATTCAACACTTGTTACCCCCTCTTCCTACCGTTTAAGGTTATGCATTCGATGGTAGGTTTAGAGATCATTTTGATGTATTTTTCTTCATAAAGAGTAATAAATACTCACTTTAATATAAATATAGGGCAAAACTGAGGCTAAACCTCATGCTTTAGCCCTACCATACATCCACAAACACATATATTATTTTTTCCTACTTTTAAAGTGTGAAAAACCTAATTTTCTTAATTTTCTCTATTTTTTCTTATTTAGTTATCAATAAATACTAATATTTCTTGATTTTACGATATGACTTGATTATACTTGTTGAGAATTATTTTTATCCCTCATTTAATCCCATGCCAACACCATTGACACATCAAAACCCCCAAAATCCACGATTTACCTTAAAACTACAATTTACAAGTTTTGCATGTTTATAGAAAATTTAATAGATGATTGATTCCTACTGATTTTCTTGATGTTTCTAATAAAATAGATAATTGACAATCAAGAACAAATTTTTTTAATTATTTACAATCAAGTATTTCATAAAACGATAAAATTAATCACTTATAAAATCATGCTTTAGCTCATATATATCTTATATTTGGAAGGTTGCTAATGCTCATCAGTAGCCATTAACACTCCTTCAAACATCGATCTAGGCTCCACCATGTCTTAGCATCATCTTCCAATCAAAATCTCTCCAATCATCCCATCTCCTTCTCTCATAGATTAAGACATAGAAACATGCATCAAGAAGAGAGAGAGAGGGAGGAGAAAGAAAGAAAGAATCCTAGAATTTCCATTCGGGTAGCCATTTCATGCATGAAAATAGGTGATTAAGAGCAAAAATTTTTAGCAATTTGATGGCATTGATTTGATTTGGTACTTGTTCTCAACTGCCAATCTCTCTTTCCATCAAATCAACGTCGTGCGGGGGGGGGGGGGGGGGGTGTTGTTTGTTTTTTTCATCATTTTGAAAACGCGCCCCCCTCTCAATTTATAATTTCTTTTAAATGGCCTCTTTTGCATCCCCCCCCCCCCCCCCCCCCCCCCCCCCCCAAAAGACTCAAGGCTATGCCCATTAAAATTTTGCACTAGTTGACCCCTAAAGTGCCTAGCTTTCCGTAGCTCTTCTATGTTCGACAATCGATTTGAGGTCCGAAAAATCTTGCACGTTCATCTCGAGGACTTGAATGACTAAGATATCGTCTTACTTTGATCTATCCCATCGTCCCACTTAAAATCGTCATATCAATGTCTTCCACTTTCGTCGGCCAATACATTCTACTTTAAGTTTGCATCATTCCGCTCCTTTTTGGCATGTCCTGGGTGTTTAAATTCTGCTCTTGTTGGTAACCATGGGATAGGGCGAATCAACCTGTCAAATCCCATGAATTGATTTGCATAAAGAACAGCCATAAAAAGCATCCAGCTACCACAAAACGGAATACACAATAAAGCACAAACACAGCTCTTACCCTACCCCTTGACAAGATCAAGGCATGAAACTCACAAGGGATAGGCCTAGCATAATCTGACAAAAATTCAGAGGAGTCACTAACTAACTGCTCCTACACAGGCTAGCTAAAAAGAACCACCAAAGAAGTCATCCTAAGTGGTGGCTTGAACTTCCTACCCAACTTAGGACAATTGGACTAGAAACTCCTACTAGGTGAGGACTCCTATAGCCTGGTTAGCATATATTTTTATTTTATGAGATTTTTCCTTCAAGTTTCCATACTTGAGCATGTAAAAAAGAGAGAGCTGAGAGTAGTGACCTAAGGAGAATAGGGCATTGGCCTTAGGTTTGGCTGATTCGGTACCTAAGAGCCTACCAAGCCCTTGCAAGGTGGCATTTAAAACTTTGTTTGTTCCACTCACTTTTATTTTTTCTCCAATGTTCCTTAGTATTTTTTGTCCAGCTATATGCCACCCTTATGAAGACAAGACATTGACCCTGGGTCTGACTTTTCCCCTCCCGAGGAACATACCAGGCCTTCACAAGGCAATGATCAACTGTTTTTAAGATTTTTTCTTCTTTTCCTTTTCTATTTGAGGGGTTAGAACCCCTTTTTTCACATGTTTGTATTTTTATATTTCAAGTATTATCAAAATGTTATATTCTTTTTACTTTGGTAGACTTCTCTAACTTTATCACTACTAACAAAAACTCCACAAATAGTTGCCTAACAGGCTAGCAAAATAGGGTCATTAGGACTACATTCTAAAACAATTATTAGAGTGCTCAACAATGTCTTCACAAGAGGCAGACAATTGCTCAGACCTTCCTTAGACACACTTAACCTACCTTGGGACTACATGCCTTGATTGCTAGTCCCCAACAAAAGAAAAAATCCCCACAAGTACATAAACACATATAGCACATAGAGAAAGTACTTGTAAAGGAAAAATATCACTTGTACTTGGCCACGAGAAGCTTCTACACAACAAGAGGCTCCCCCAGGTTCCACTGAATTTGTATAGCACAACACTAAAACAAAAGCATTAACCGCACCTGCACTAGACAGACACATGAACCTCTTGACCTGACGAAATATCACTTCACTGTAGAATAATTGGCCCTCTTGGACTAACAAAATAATTCATAAAACAACCATTCAACAACATACTACTGAAACAAACCCTTGGTCTTGATATAACTTTACTGAAGCATAAAACCGACCAAGGTTGAGGGCTCCTCCGGCCGTACACTAAGTACATAAGGTTATTGGCTAATCCCCTTGCATAAATAGCAAGGTGTCTTTGATGAATATAATGATAAACAATCCTATGTATCCATGATAGAATAGGAAGGTGATCAACTGCCACCTGACTCATATTCTAGACTAACTAGTGGTGGCAAAAATAGGACGTGTTAGTAAGAAATCCCCAAAGTATCCTTGATCTGATATTAGGAGACAATTGTAAGAGTGCCCCATGACTAGAATAAAAAACGATATCCTCAACAAAAGCATAATTGGCCAAGGAATTTGCAAAACAATTCCGCTATCGAGGAATAGGTTGATAAGTCATCACTACCCCAAAAATATGCATCATATCCAAACTTGCAGGGTGGTACATTCATAGAATATGATCTCTCACACTGTAGGTCCCATTCAATTAATTAATCACTATCTACAAGTCACCTTTTACCAATAACTAAAAGCTACCACCACGTGGGCTACATTTGGTCCCATGATTAAGGCCGTGTATTCTGCCATGTTATTCCTAAAAGTAGTACCAAGATATGCTCCTATTTTCATAACAACTCTACGTTAAGGACCTTTAATGACCACACCAACACTTGCATGTTTAGCGGGCCCTCTAGAAACTTCGTCAAAATACAAAGTGTGAACCTAGTCTTCATTGATAGGCCATGTCATACTAATCAGCTCACTTGTACTTATGATAATCAAAATCGAGCTGAGAGAGGATATATAATGGGTACAATCTCTCCTTCCATGTTGAACTCAATAGGAACACTCGTAAGAATCCTTTGACAATGGTGGAAGTAGGCCTTAATATCCCATGTGAAAGATCCATCTTGCCACTCAATAACTTGATAACCTTTACTCCACCAGATCACTCGAACTTGGTGGCATTGCCGCCCTAAATATAGATGGTTGTTAACCCTAAAACGAACAACGATAGAAAATATGGAAAATCTGAAGTAGAAGGCAAGGCCAAGGTAAAAGTGAAATGGAAGGTGAAGGCGCTGTCGAAGGGTTTTCGAAAGCAAAGTCACAACCACAGAGGTTCTTGAGAAATTCCAAGATGAAAGATCAAGCGAATATGATGCCAGGGTTTAAGTGTATTACAATTTTTGGTTCAAGTACAAGTAACAAGACGGATTAACCAAAAACCTTGCAAGAAAACCACTTTATGTTATAAATTAGAATACGCAAGTCATAGAACTGTCATCATATAAGGAAGAAGTGTTGTTGTAGAACAACAATACACAAACTTATATTCTAAGGCAAATCAGAGTGCCATATCAATATGCATCAGCATCATGGACTTCTACTGATCCAAACAACTCAGCACTTCTGAAGAGTAAGATTGCTGATGATCATGATCGCTGAGCTTATCCTTCACAGCAGTAAGTCCACTACTCGTCAAGCTCTCTAAGGATGTCAGAAATATTCCAAGAAACTCCACTTCATCGTACTATTGCATCAAAAGCCACTCGGCAAGATTGACGTAGAAGAGGGGGCGTTTAGGCATTGGAGACCACGAACCCGATCCGTTGGCATTCTCAATCTCCTTGACTAATGCCGTGCCACCGTAATTGCTTTCATGAAGACGTCAAGAGTGTTGACGAGGGCTTGATCATAGTGGTTGCTTTCGTATTATGGTTGTTCTCCCTTGTCGCTCAAAGGAGAGGCGATGTGCAACTTTTCCACCATTCTGTCCAGAATAGGATGGTTGAAGCAGCAATTTGCGCCGTATTTACAAGAACCACAACGTAGGTAATATGCACAATCCGGCTGCTCTGGCCTCTGCGGATAGGAAACAGTCGTGGAAGACTCCATTGCAGGAGAGGTCTGCAAAAGCTTCATTTTCTTAAGAGCTCAAGCTGCAATTCTCACGTCTGAGACGGAATCGGGAAGAAGCAGATGCATGAAAGCCCATCAATGCATCAAGGCGTCTCTCTCTCTCTCTCTCTCATTCATTGATTCATCCTCATGCCTCCTCTACAGAGTGAAGAGAACGCAGAGAGTGAAGAGAACGCTGAGGAGTGTGTATTGCTTTCTCGTCCGTCTTGTCATCTCATGCCCTCCTCTCCTTATTGATTGCCTCCCCCCTTTTCCTGATTCTCCACGCCCGACTAGTTGTAACATAGGTCATGAGGATCATGCTCCCTTTTTTGGAAGCGATGATGCTGTTTTTGCGACGACATACAAAAAGCTGGAGTTGGAATTAGCTAATTCTGGCCATTCTTGGACCAGTTTGACACAGCAGCTATATTCAGCTCTCGCCTCTGCAGACCAAGCTATTTGTGCAGTGAATGTGAACCTTAGATTTCTTTCTGAGAAAGTAGCTAGTCTGAAGCTGACATTACAGCGAGGTAATGATGTGATGAACGAGGTCCGAAAAGCTGCTCTACACTTAGGACGGAAGGGTGCCTCCTTTCCGAGATTCCCTGCGCGTCGACTCCCCTTTTTCTCCTCAAAATTCTACATTGTATTATCTTCCTTCTCTCCCTCCAAAAACACCTTTCAAAAATTAAAGCTTCTCTTTTTCCCCCTTCAAAAGCACGACTCCTCTCATGAGCTTGAATATGCCTCCACTAAATCTGAAACACTAGAACCCCCAAAAACATGTCCCAACAACTCACAAGGTCAAATGTCCATTCCCAGTTCCAATCTGTAAATTTGTGTGATTCCTTGGCTCATCACTATTCTCCCCTGTAATTTCCTCCAAAGATCTTCCCTTTGTTTCAGGGACAAGAAAAGTGAAAAAGAAACCCAGCTCATTGTAGTATTTGCTATTCACAGCAATAAGATTGATTGTGTACAGATTTGAGAAAATGCACTCCTCTTACATCCCTGAAAGCAACCCTTCCATACGCTGAAAATAAATGTAATCACAAAAACTAAATATGTACAAAGTACCAAATCCCATGCACAACTTTTGGGTGGTTTACACACCTCAAATGCGCAGCAATACGACAGCGCGCCAAGAAAAATATGGAAACACAAGAAGTGCAGAAAAGTCCTAAATAAAGAAAAAAGGCGCACAAGAAAAAGCGCAAGTCAATACTTTTGTAAAAGAGTGCAAGCGCATCATGATTTAATTTAATGAGCACCGGGCTCTCACACGTTTAATTTGTAAAGGTTGATGGGTGGTAGGAAGGAAGCTAGGAAGATAGGAGGACAATGGGAAAAACGGCCTAGGCCACGACCCGCCATGTAAAAAAGGGGATAAGGAAATGACCGCCCAAAAGGGATTTAGGGTTTTGTATATAAAGTTGAAAAGTGAATGAGAAGCTCATTCTTGTGTGTGGCCAAAAGTGGCTCTCTTCTTCTTCTTCTTGTTCGTGCTTGCTTGAGCTTGTGCTTGAGAGAGGGAGTGTGAGAGTGTGAGGGAGTGAGTGTGTGAGGGTGAGGGACCGTGGAGGAGAAACTCTCCATCTTCTACTCTCTTATTCTCTTCTATTCTCTTCTCTTGTCTTGCTTATGGCAATGGAGCTTCGAGCATGGAGCTTGAGGATGGAGCTTGCTTGAAACTTGCACTTGGATCTTGGAGCTATCGGAGTGCATGGGAGAGGAGGTAACTCGATCGCCATGGAGGTGAGCTCATTACACCCATAGATATGGATGGCGCATTGTCTATGTGAGAGGTAGCCATTAGTGCTCGACTTGGAATGCTTGAAACAATAAGCGGTTCGTGGGTCTTGCTGGTTGAGCAAAAGCTCCCACATTTTGGTTCCGTTTCTGGGACCAACGGATTCAATTCTTGAGCGCTTGCGCGCTTCGAATCGAGCTTCAAAGTAGGGTTTTCCGCAAACCGGTGCTTGAGGTAGATAGGTAGGAAGCGAGGGAGTTTGAAGATGTATTCGATCTCCTTAGCAAGTAGGTTTTTGGTTTTTGGACATGGAAAAGCATGATGGAGTAGTGTAGGTATTTCCCTTATGATTTTTTCTTGCATTTAAGAAGGATGGGAGCAAAATATTGGAGCAAATAGTAGGGTTTTCTGTTGCTGTATAATAGGATGAAACAGGAAAAGAAGGGAAAAACATGAAAGTTTGGGTTAAATGTTGGTGAAGGGAGCAAAACTAAGGTGAGTGCAGGCCTGCGCACGGTGATAGGGGGCCAAGAGTGGCAAGAAAGGCCACATTTTGCATTGTAGGTTTTAGGAGAGCAGGAGAGAGGGAGAGAGCTTTATCGCATGGACTTGCTTCGATCTGGTCATCTAGGAGTTATTTGCCTAGCCCAAGTAATTTCACACCTTCCCCTACGTGAGTAGCTTGGATCTAGAGGTGTTTAGTAGGTAAGAAGTCCTCGATCGCTCGGCGCAAAGAATTCTTTGAAGTCCAACAAAAATCACGTTGCGCTTGGCCCGTCCGAGTGACGACCACCACCCGGCCATTCGACCCTCGGACCACCTGGCCATTTGGCCGTTTAGTATTCGGCCCTCAACCAACTACACTTGGACGACTTTCACTCGGCCCACCTGACTCGCCCTCGGCCCACTTGACTTAGCCCACCAAACTTGGCCCTCGGCCCACTCGGCCCTCGGACAACCAAACTCGGACAGCTGAATTTGACATTCGGACCTAGTTACATTCGGCCCTTGGCCCTCGGACCAAGTCGAATCGGGCATTCGGTCCCTACAATTCGGACCTATTGGGCCGAATTTGGATTTTTTCAAATCTTAACATGTAGACCCTGAAACTGACCAAGAGACCATATAGAGCCGGAAGCACATCATAGACATATCACTAGACTGAAATCTAGAGCAAGTAGTTCAAAACTTGGCTATGAACGGTCCTTCAAATATTGCATGGTGTTTACCGTAACGGCCCTACGGGCCGGGGGGGATTTCCCCCCTGGACCCCCGCAGAGGGGGCTCTACCCCTTCCGCACCTTCCCCAAGTAGGTTGGAGAGAAAACGTGCATCGTGACATGTCCTCCAAGTTAGATCCTAGTGTAGTAATGGCTCTACACGAGCATGGATTCTCACTTGCAAAAGAGCAACCAAAAGCTCATACCTGAACAAAGACAAATAGAGACCCTAGAACCTCAATGGGCCAATCTAGCCAACAAGGGCAAAAAGGCCACACTGCAAAAACACGTACGTGTTGCATTCGGACTGCATCTAGTCAAAACAGAAAGCAACAACATCAAGCTGCAATGGTGAGGATGATAGATATGACAATCCTAACGATAGATGCACCTTGAATAGCAATGCACAGACGATCCAAGACATCAGTGGAGAATCCATATTTGGTCGTGTAGTTGGGGACTCAAGGGCATTTTTCAGAAGGCTTAAATTTTTTAGCCAAGACCTAGAAGATGAAGACATAGTGCCACTTTCTTATCTTAGGGTCAAACTCACTGCGAAAAGAGAGCACACTATCGATGCTTTGATTGATGAAGGAGCATATTTTAATATCTTGACCTATGAAGCATGGACCCTACTAGGCCAACCAGAGCTGGCACCGACTAATGCAACTCTTAGCCCTTATGGAGGACACCCACAAGCACTCATAGGGAAGTGCAAAATCCTTGCGATAATTGAAACTGAAAGCTTGCCTATCCTATTTCATGTTCCTCCAAATAGTGCTAATTGCGGGAAGGAAACCCTTCTAGCAAAACCCTTCAAAAGGGCGACCAAGTGTGAGGCTGATTACGTAGCACAGAGGATACACTTGACGCTACCGAGTGTGAGGATATTCACAACCTTTAGCAAGGGTGACCTCATCGAATCTTGAGGGAAAGGCAAGGAAGGTGTTGACATAATAGGCAAGCCTAGTAATAAGAGCAAGGACCCGTGGAAAGAGTTGATACAAGCACAGGTTGAACAATGAGAACCAGTGAGTGAGGCTATGCTTGAAACAAGGAGGTTAAGAGCTAATGCCAAGGATAGGCTTTGGACTTACAAATATCGTAGAAGACCACAAAAGAAGCCCAAGCCTTATAGATGAAGGCAATGATGGAGAGCCAGCACAATACCGAGATGGATATCCAAAGCGTTGCTACGTGCTCAAGGGTCTTACGTAGGTAACCGATGGATTTGAATACCAAAACTCCCTGCTAAACCTCCTCTATCAGCTGAAGGCCAGATCATATTAAGAGCAAAGAAGCGTAGGAGGAAATCTAAACAAAAAACCAAGTCTCGAGTCAAAGACATTGGAGTGACCGAGCCCCTCACGGTCAGAATCAAGAAACCAACCGGGACTATTTGAAAGGTAGATCCTCAGCCTAGCATGCTTGACGGGCAGATATTAGATGTAATCGTTGAGGATAAGAAAAAGCCACTAGTGCCTAAGAAGGAGCCTTTGATTTTCCAAGAGGATAACATGCATCATAGGCACAACATTGCTCATGGCAAAGTTAAATGCTCAACAAAGCAAATGGCAAAATCATCTAGCAACCACCACAAGCAAATCTTCCAACCAGTGTTAAAGCCACTTAGGAGTCCCAAATCTCCTACACCCTCTTTCCCTAAATGAGCACATGAAGCACAACAACAGTCATCAAGTGTAGTTGCTCAATCCCAATCTCTATCTCCAGCTAAGCTTTCAAACATCCGAGAGGTGGAACATGACACCACCCATAGCTCTCAACCCAAGGATATGCCTATGCAACCCACCGTGACTGGATCAACTAAGGCTTGATCTGCACAAGTGAATGCTCAAAGGGCAACAAAAGACACAACCACTTTTGATCTGCCTAAGGACTTGACACTGCAATCTACTAACAGTAGCCGGTCCACTAAACTAGCTACTACTACTTCCAATCAAGGATCACAGTAGTCACAGCCTTTGGCCGTGACAACATCCCTTGCTGAATACGTCCTTAGCAATTCACCCATGGAAGAGGCGTCACAACAAACATCCTTGATACCTCCAGCACTTCCAAAGTACCTAAAGTGTAGGCTTGGGGAGAAATCTCTCAAAGAGGTGGCCAAGGAGAGGACACATTTGACCAATCAACCTAGCAAGGTTGTTGAGCAGGTTGTAGCCAAGTCCCATAAGAGCACACTAGAGAAAGAGAGTGCTAAGGCCCAACCAAGTACACTGTCTATCCCTTATGGTGGTTGCTTCCAAATCATCGATGAAAAAATTTAACTCCTTTGGGGAGATGTCACCAAAAGTCTTATTAGTTGTTTGTTACCAAGAACCAGGCACATTGCATAACCCAAAGGCCATCACATAATATGCAAATGTATCGAAGACAATGATAAACATTGTTTTCAGCTTGTCTTTATTTGAAATAGCCATTTGGTTGTATATCTAGCAAAGCAATCCATAAATGAATAGATTTTCCTACTCACTAGTTGATCTAATATCTGATCAATGAATGGTAATGGATAGTAATCCTTAACCATTTGCTTATTAAGCTCTCTAAAATCTATGCAAAGCCAAAATTGATTATTATTGTTCTTCTTGATAACGACTACTAAACATCACTCTATGTGTTGGATTGGAAATATTAGACCAACTTTTCGTAATTTTATCAATTCCTTGAATAGCCCATCCCTTAGTTCGAAAGGCATACACCTTACTTTTTGATGCACAAGGTGGCTACCTTCCTTTAGGGAAATGGTATGAATTGTTAGACTGGGAGAAATACCTCTCAGCTCGTTATAACTCCAAGCAAAGATGTCATAGAATTCTTGAATCAAGGACATATAGTCCTCCCTTTCTTCCAAACAAAGAATGGATCCTAATTTATTTGGCCGTGATGCCAGGAGGCATATTCCACGGTGGATTCCGTGAGGTTTTACGGTGGATTCCGTAAACTTAGATGACCGGGGCTCATACACAAAGAGGATTCTTTGTGCGAGAAGTTGATGGGGACGCCTGTCCTTTTCGGGCGTTTCATTAATTTAGTATGTACATGGGTGATTCCATAGCGGGTGATTCCGCAAAATGCATATTAAATTAATAAACGTTTATGAGTTTAGAGTGCGCACTCGTAATAAATTAAGGTTAGGATTTATTTCTAACCAGTTGATTTATTTATGTAGCTGAAGACTGCTAGGTATTCACTTTTGTCGGTTTAATTGTGTTATTTTACTAACGATTGTGAATGCTTCAGTTGATGTGTAGAGATAGCAGCAGTGGCGGAGGAAAGCATTGGAGTCTAGCGGGTATTCGACATTTGGACTATATTTTGATAGGCGTCACGCCTATATTTTGTTAGGTCTATTGAGACATTGATTATCGATTATTATTTTGTATGCGCTTATGCGCCCGGATATGTTATTTCTATTTGGACATTGAGATTGGGCGTGCCAGACACTATGGGCACCGTCCATTAGCTTTATTTTTCCTATTTTTGTAGAAAGCAAACTCAAAAGCTAAAAAGCTTGTCATATTTTTGTAATTGGGCTATTATTGAGCATGAAGATTGGAAATATACATTAAATACATGCTTTGTGAAGCGCTCACACAAGGCATGGGGGAGATTGAACCCAATTTGTCTCTTGCCTCTTGTCGTGCATGCTTTTACATGGGTTTTTGTGCAAAAAGGTAGAGTACTTTGTTCTTGGGGACCTTCCGGGATTCACCACGTGAGCTATCTGCGACCGATCTGTGCACCAGTGGTATCAGAGCGGAGCAGAGATCAAGAGCTTCCAATCGCTACCAATCTCGGGCGAAGGCAGAGCTCCAGGAACAAACGGGCTCTACAGTCAATCTCATCGCGAACTGTCGATACAGGCAGACTTCTGGCGATCAAGAACCCCTGTTTCCACTGTCAGATCGCGAAGGACCAGGCTCTGCAGGCGGAGGACCACGCAATCATCTCCTTCATCAAGTCGTGAAGAAACAGTGAGGAAATTTATAATTTATCTTTTTCAAAGCTTAATTACTAAGCTTATAAGCTTAACAAGAAGCTTAATAGCTTCACGACTATTCGACGTGGTCTCTGAGGATGTCTGAAATTCGCGCGACGTCATCAAACACATACTCTTGTCCTCCACGATCTGCGCCGATTACTGACGACTCTTCCCCCTTAATAAGCTTTAGTCACTAAGCTTATTAAGCTTAAGCTTAATTTCTTAAGCTAAGTCACACAATTCTCTGCAAGTTACACTAGGCAGACAAGTTCAGTAACTCCGGGTCTCGCACTTCTGAAGTCAAGTTCCGCAAGTCGACTCTAATCAAGTTCTGCAAGTTCTGCAAGTCGGCCTAAGTCCAGCAAGTCAACAACTCTGCAAGTCTGCTAAGTCTGCAACTCTGCAAGTCAGACTAAATCAGAACTGACTAGTGCTTAAAACTCATAGAAGACTTGTTCGTATGCAAAAACTCTAAACTGGAAAGTTGTTCGCAGCAAGCTGTTCTACCTATCTACAAGTTCGTTGAAGTACTTTCAGCAAACGGAGACAGAAATATTGCAGAATTTCTGAAAATTGAAGAAGAAAATACCCAAAAATACATAGCCTTGTAACCCCAAATTTGAGCTACGCTCATCCCGCTAACTGATTTTGAGTGAGAAAGGTTTGTTGAGTTTTACAGGATGACTACCCCACATATGGATGATCCTATGACCGAAGAAGACTTACCTGAGCCTACCATGGAACAAAAGCTGGATCTAATCATGCTACAATTGGAAGAAGAGCGAAGAGCTAGGCAAGCCTTGCAAGCGCAATTGACAAAGCTACAAGGAGCGTCCACTGATAAAGAAGAACCACAAGCTAAAGATTTGATTCGCCGTACCATCGACGCCACTCTTGAAGCACAAACCATTCGCAAGGAATCCAAGATAAGTAAACGAAGTTTCAAGTTTCGCACTTTCAATGGCATAAGAGAAGGAAAGACTGTTTTATCATTCATTAGCCAATTTGATGACTATTTCCATGAGGAAACTTATCCCGAAAAAGATAAAATCAAGTGTGTTACTAATCATCTGATAGATAGAGCATCACTTTGGTGGACTGTAGTCCGCAAGAGCATAGAATGTCCTGCTACATGGGAAGATTTCAAGAAGAAGTTCATGCAAAATTTCCTTCCACCGCAATTTCATGAGAAGGCTATCAAGCAATGGGATTTACTTCAACAGCGCGATCGTGAGCCTATTCCACAGTATACAGAGCGAGTCAAAGTGAAAAAAAGCATTATGAGCATTTATCATTAGTTTTTCAATTACTGAAAGAAAATCAATTGTTTGCAAATCCTGACAAGAGTGAATTCTTTAAGACAGAAATAGAATATTTAGGTCATATTGTATCAAAAGAAGGAATAAAAGTTGATCCTAAGAAAATTGACGCAATATTGCATTGGCCTGTTCCTAAAAATGTACATGAATTACGTTCATTCCTTGGTCTTGCTAGTTTCTATAGGAAGTTTGTACGTAATTTCTCATTACTTGCTTTACCATTAACCAAACTTCTTAAGAAAGGCATTGTTTATCAATGGACTGAAAATCAGTAGAAATCCTTTGATTTACTCAAATGTGCATTAACCAATGCCCCTGTTCTACAATTGCCTGACTTTAATAGACCATTCTTTCTAGTTGTGACCGATGCTAGCGGATCAGGAATAGGAGCCGTACTAATGCAAGACAACCATCCAATAGCATATTCTAGTTCTAAGCTGAAACCCTCTGAGCTCAAATATTCTACTTATGACAAGGAACTCTTAGCAGTTGTACAATCATTAAAACAATGGAAGCATTATTTAATGGGTTCAGAATTCATGATAAAGACTGACCAGCAAAGCATTAGACATTTACTTAGCCAACCCCAAATTTCTGACCGTCATATCAAATGGGCTTCATTTATTCAAAGTTTCCATCCTATCATTCAATACCAACCTGGAAAAGAAAATGTAGTTGCTGATGCATTGAGTAGAAGACCTGCAATTCATAACATTTCTATCATATCTTTTGATTCTTTGATTGCTATGAAAGACACATATCACCAGGATATTACTTTTCATTCTGATTGGCAAAAATTAGTTCACAATAATTTCATTCCTGTTGATTCATTGTCATATAATGATGGATTTATGTTCTTTGAAAAGAGACTGTGTGTGACTATTCCATTCCGATCTTTTGTTTTGAATGAAATTCATTGTCCCCCATATCAAGGTCATAGAGGTATCATTTCTACATTACGCATGTTAACTGAAGATTTTTATTGGCCGCATATGGATGCAGATGTATCTAATTTCGTTTCTGAATGTTTGATTTGTCAAAGAATAAAGAGACATCATGGTAAACAGTATGGATTATTAATGCCTTTATCTATTCCATCCAAACCTTGGGAACATATATCTATGGATTTCATTACTGGTTTACCAAATACTAAATCTAATCATGACATGATATGGACAATTGTAGATAGATTTAGTAAGCAAGCATATTTCATTGCATGTAAGAAAACTTTAACAGCATCACAAGCAGCACAGTTATTTTTGAAAACTATTTTTACTAACCATGGATTGCCGAAAGTCATTATTTCAGATAGAGATTCTAGATTTTGTAATAATTTTTGGATTACACTGTTTGCAAATCTAGGCACAAAGATTGATTTCTCATCTGCATTTCATCCAGAAACAAATGGACAAACAGAAGCCACAAATAGCACTATTTTAGATCTTTTACGTGCATACACTATCTCTAAACCTCAGACATGGGATACTCATTTGCATTTATTACAGTTTGCTTACAATAATACACCGCACACATCTACAAATTTATGGATATAGATTATCTACCCCTGTTGCATCTTTGTCTAATAGAATACAAAGTGCTGATGATATTGTTGTTATGCATAATACTATTTTTGATGAGGTTAAGGATATGATTGCTAAAGCCCAACAATCATATACCAAACAAGCCAACAAGAAAAGACAAGCCATGAATTTCAAAGTTGATGATTATGTTTGGCTTAGAATAGAAAAGCGTAGACTGCAAACTGTAGATAGACATCCAGTTGTCAAATTAGTTCCTAGATTCTACGGACCATTTAGAATCATTCATAAGATTAATGACAATGCATTCAAGTTAGAATTGCCATCTCATTGGAAAATTCATAATACATTTCATATTAGTTTATTGAGACCATTTAGAGGCCAATTACCTATCCACCCTGTCTATGAAAACCCACCTTTACTAGAAGAAGAGACTGAAGTACTTGAACCAGAAGCTATCATAGACACTGACTACATGACCATTAGAACTGGCCGAAGGTATTCTCGATATCTAGTGAAATTTAAGAACCATCCTGTAGAGGAAGCACAATGGATGCACGCTAGAGACTTAAATGCTTTCCCCACTCTGTTAGCTCCACATTGAGCTAATAGCAATTGAGGTCAATTGCTATCCCACCCCGGGGGTATGATGCCAGGAGGCATATTCTACGGTGGATTCCGTGAGGTTTTACGGTGGATTCCGTAAACTTAGATGACCGGGGCTCATACACAAAGAGGATTCTTTGTGCGAGAAGTTGATGGGGACGCCTGTCCTTTTCGGGCGTTTCATTAATTTAGTGTGTACATGGGTGATTCCATAGCGGGTGATTCCGCAAAATGCATATTAAATTAATAAACGTTTATGAGTTTAGAGTGCGCACTCGTAATAAATTAAGGTTAGGATTTATTTCTAACCAGTTGATTTATTTATGTAGCTGAAGACTGCTAGGTATTCACTTTTGTCGGTTTAATTGTGTTATTTTACTAACGATTGTGAATGCTTCAGTTGATGTGTAGAGATAACAGTAGTGGCGGAGGGAAGCATTGGAGTCTAGCGGGTATTCGACATTTGGACTATATTTTGATAGGCGTCACACCTATATTTTGTTAGGTCTATTGAGACATTGATTATCGATTATTATTTTGTATGCGCTTATGCGCCCGGATATGTTATTTCTATTTGGACATTGAGATTGGGCGTGCCAGACACTATGGGCACCGTCCATTAGCTTTATTTTTCCTATTTTTGTAGAAAGCAAACTCAAAAGCTAAAAAGCTTGTCATATTTTTGTAATTGGGCTATTATTGAGCATGAAGATTGGAAATATACATTAAATACATGCTTTGTGAAGCGCTCACACAAGGCATGGGGGAGATTGAACCCAATTTGTCTCTTGCCTCTTGTCGTGCATGCTTTTACATGGGTTTTTGTGCAAAAAGGTAGAGTACTTTGTTCTTGGGGACCTTCCGGGATTCACCACGTGAGCTATCTGCGACCGACCTGTGCACCAGGCCGTCAATCATTCATCATCCCAAGGTCCAACTCAATTACATCCATGTCTCTTATCCTATCCCGAGCCTCTATTTGATAGATATCCTCTGTAGTGGACCCCTCTCTAGATTTGTCACTTGATGATGTCTCACTAGTAGATGGATCCTCTAATATATATAATTCTGACAAGGATAAAGGAACTCTCTCACTTTGAGGAGATTCAGGGTAGGCATGATTATCATATGTCGGGCACCTCTATCAAAGATCAACTTGTTGAGAAATAGACAAATGATGTATGCTCGAGGAAGAGATGTCCTGAATCCCATATGCACAGTGAGGAGAGTGGAACAACCCAACTACTATAATCATTGTACTTGAAAGATGAGTAATGTAACATGATGGTAATTTTGTCCTTCTAGTTGAGAGTCTGAGTCATTATCCAACCACACAAGACTGTGTTAATGAGTTCAAGCTAATCAATCTTGGAACCTAATTCACTTGTGTGACATTCCATCTTCAACTCTATGTCTTCATGAGTTCACTCTATCTCTTCAAGGCACCATAGCCATGCTCTACATCCGTTCTTTTGACATGGCATTAGATCTCAGCTGAGCATGGACCAGCTCAATCTATCTCTTCTCTTTTCTCTCTCAAGCCTTCTCAACTTCAGTTCAACTCAATGCTAGCTGATGACCTCATTTTTCATCTCTATCTTCACTTGACATTTTATGGCAGCCATAGCCAACATCACGCTGCCTGTTTGGAGGCCTTGGATCTAGCTAAAGAAGAGGAGATAGCTCATTCTTTGAATTAAGAAAATATTCTCCTACTCAGGACGCTTTAGGCCAGCATATCAAACCTTGACATTGGCCTCCTCCTTGCTTGACATTGTGCATTTCCCAGGTCGCTGCCCAAAACTACGTCGATTTCAATTCATACGATCGCGACACAATATAGGGATTTTGAAGCCTATCTCATAGGCTATCTCCCCAACAATTCTTGTCCCGAATAATTGCGTATATAATATGCTACAACCCAAAAATCAGTCACCTGTTCCTGCAAACCCTAATTCCACCATAGCCACTTCAACTACAAGCTCATTTCTCATCTCTCTTTCGCTGTTTACAGTACACTGAGGCCACCATCACTTAGATTTACTTCTCCAGCAAGGAAAATATCCAAGAAAAAAATTTGTAAGTTCAAGCATCAAACTTCCACTACATAGTATCTCTTGATACTAGCTAGTGTTGTTTAACACTATTACATGTGTCTCTTGATACATTGAGGAACAACTCCTTTGCTAGCTGAATTGCTACTAATAAAAAATGACAGAGATTGAGATAAATAGCTAAATTCAACAATGAAGGCTTTCATGCCTGGGAAGAGAAAATCGTGTACCACCTTATGTGAAAAGACTTGTGGGACCTATTTGAAGATGATACAGATAGCAAGAAGGAAGATGAAGACGGGTTTGTTGAAGAAGACTAGATCAAGAAAAAGGAGTGGAAAAAGATGAACAACAAGGCTCTAGGCATCATTGCCTGGGGACTAAGTGATGATGTGCTACATCATATCTCTGGCATCAGAGATGCTAAAATTGCTTGGGAGGAACTTGACAAAATGTTTGGTACCCAAGCAAATAATTCAAATGTAAAATTATTCATGCAGTTTTATAAACTGGATATAAAAGATAGTGCTAACATGACCATACACATTAACAAGTTCAAGAGCCTAAAAACCCAGCTTGGACCTCTTAATAAGAATAATATTGATGAAGATGAAGCAATAGCCGTACTACTTGAAAGTGTAAACAAGGATCCATATGAGAATCTTATGTCCACCCTAAGTAATGTTCCAAGTCTCTCACTTAAAGATATTGAGCACTCTCTTCATGATGAAGAGAACAATCAGAAGAACAAGAATGCAAAAGATGGTATTCCATCATCTAGGGAAAATCTCTTATACACCAAATGAGTTGTTGGACCCAAAGGAAGAGGTCAAGGATTCAATACCGACAACAAAAATCGGATGACATGTCATTATTGTGGCAAGATTGGCCATATAGCTAGTGAATGTTTCCGCGAGAAAAGAGCACAACAGATGCATAATGATCACCACCAGAACCAATTCATGAATGAAGAAGAAGAAGAAGATGCTTCTTCTACCATCAATAATTTTGACAGATTGTTCTAAGGAAAATTTTGTATCTTTCATATGTTTTTCCCATATGGAAACTGAAGCATCAGAGCGCATCGAAGTAGATCTAATAGAACAGCTTGATGGTGTCTGAGACAGCTCTTGGTCTACCATATATCTGAATTGAGCCATCTGATTTGGAGACATACATGTGAAGATCTCCTATAGCTCCTCATTGCTCATCCCTCAACTCATCGTGCTACTGATTTAAATATCCACAAAGGTCACCTTCATAGACAAAAATTAATGTTAGCATAATCAATATAAATCAAGCAAAGCACAGCAATATAAATCTTAAAAAATGATCTTACTTAAAATGCATATCTTATGTACCCTTATAAGCGATTCGTCAACGAATTAAGTAGGTGGGTGCTCCAAGTATAGAGTACCCTATGGTCCCATGTCAATCTCCTGACACAACTCCGCATACATTGGAAGGTCGATAGATAGGTCACCACAAAAGAATGAGTCCACCTCATTCTCAAAGAATTCTTGGACTCCAGTATTTCCATCATTGTTACCAAATTCTGGCTCCTCTACATGCTCCAAGGTTTCGGCGGCCTCCACCCCTTGCAATATTGACCTCTCTATTTGCATACTGTCCTCATCTACGCTGGGAACATTGATTTGATCATATACTCTCACACTTCGGGGAGCTGAAGGTATAACATAGCACCATCGAGGTTGTCGGGGGTTTGGATAGAAATTTACATGTTCAAAATCACGTACAAGAGAGATTTAACTTTTGTGACATGTACCATGTCATAATAAAATTTAAAAAAACATGAGTTCATACACCTGTTATGTTTTCCTTAGTGAAATTTCTTTGTAAAAACCCTTTTCAAAGATGTAAAGTTTCAAGCTTTAACTTGACTAGATGCCTATGAGCTAGTCTCTCGGGCCATGTTATCATGTAGGGGGGCAAAAGCCAGCAAGTGTAGAAACTCATCATTTGAGGGGGGTGTTGATAAATAGACAAATGATGTATGCTCTAGGAAGAGATGTCCTAAATCCCATATGCACATTGAGGAGAGTGGAACAACGCAACTACTATAAAGCATTGTACTTTCAAGATGAGTAATGTAACATAATGGTAATTTTGTCCTTTTAGTTGAGAGTCTAAGTCATTGTCCAACCACACAAGACTGTGTTTATGAGTCCAAGCTAATCAATCTTGGAACCTAATTCACTTGTGTGAAATTCCATCTTCAACTCTATGTCTTTATGAGTTCACTCTATCTCTTCAAGAAACTATAGCCATGCTCTAGCTCTGTTCTTCTGACACAACTGACCAGCAGGTATATCAACTTAACAATTTTCTTGTAAGATCCATGGCCTACCTAGCAATACTTGATCGTTAGGCCGCCTTGCAAACTTGATAACCCTAAAGTCCAAAATTCATTTCACATTAGTGACAATCATGTGGACTTTAGTGATACAACCTTCAGGTTGTCCGAAACTGTCACATGAGTCATTTGGAGAATTGTGGAGGCATCTTTTTGGATTTCTAACCCTAGCCTCTCCATCAATTCTGAAGTCATAATGATGGAAGATCTAGTGTCCACAATAGCATGTTTCATTAATATGCTATCAACATATGTTGCTACCCTTGGACAATGCTTTTCAGCATGCTCAAACCAATCATCTCCTACCCGCGCTATACCCAAGGGCTCAATGATATACCCACTATGTAGAATCTTCTTAAACTCTTTACGCACTCTTGGAGACAACTTAATCAACTGTAGGATATTTACATCTGGCTTAACCTTGCAAAGAGAACTTGCTAATTCAAATTCCTGATAGTTAGTAATAGCTCTCTTCTCCTGCCAAACCATTCTCTCCTTTGGTCTTTGAACATGTATTGGTGCCTTTTTCTTGGATTTTGCCTTCTTATTTGGCAATTCCTTATCCTTCTTGGAGTTAACTTTACTATCAACTTCTTTTAAAGGTCTGCCTTCCATGTCAGGAATAAGGACTTACGTCCCCTTATAATATTGCTTAGGACTTCCCTTGACAGGTTTCATATTGTCTTTGTCATTATCTTTACCCTTTTGACCTCTTATAATGACTTGTAGATTAGAAGCTTTAGTGCCATTAATAACATGTACAACTACAATAAGGTTGACTCCACTACCATGGAAGCTCCTCTACAATAGCATTCCCTCTTTGCAATATTTGTTTCGGTCCCTCATCTTGTTGGAGATTATTCCCTTGTTCTTAATGGTTGACTGGATATGGCTGTTTACTTCCTTGTTGGAGAGAGCTAATCTTGCTCCAACAGGTACTAGCTAAGTGGCCGAACGACTTGCCACATATGTCACATTTTACATTTGGACAATTCTTAGGGAAATGTTGGCCGCCACACCACTTATAGTTGAATCTTGAGGGGCCATCCTCTTCAGGGTGTCGACTCCCTATCAATTTCTGCTACTTCTTAAGGAAATTGACATCAACAGCTATTTGCATGTATTTTTCGATGATCATGTCAGTATAGTGCTTTATCATATCCTTAACTTTGCTAAGGACATTCGAGGCACTGACTCATAGTCATGATTGTCTACCTATCATTCCATTGGCCTAACCACTTGATTGGAAATTGGCTGCTGATTCCTTGGAACAACATTAGAATTTGTCATTTGACTTCCAACATTTGGTGAAGCCATCTGATTGACCATGGGCATGGTCACACTGGGAGGAGCTTGCAACATGGTCACATTTTGAATCATACTTCCTCTCCCATTGAAAGTACTCATGGGTGTCCCTTGACCTCTATTTGTCGTCAATGCCAAAGTATTTCCAGCACACCTAGACTCAAGTTCTAGTTTTCCCTAGTGGTATGGACTGCTTGTAATCGTGACTCTACCTCCTCTGCTCATGTAATAGCCTTATCAACATTGGCAAGAGCAACATTGCTCAATTGCACCTACATGTTAAAGTCCATCCGATGCAAAAAGTTACTGTAGCTAAGCAATAGTTGGAATGGGAATATAAGTCTGCAACTTACGAAATACTTCCTTTAGCTTCTTGGCATATTCTCGAACATTCTCATGAGGTTCTTCTTGATGTCTTACATTGAGAACATGTAGCTAATTTTGACCTCCCCTTTCAAGGCCAAAATCTCTTCAAAAGGATGCAAAAAATAGATCAATCATAGTAGTTATGGTTCTAGCCTCTAGGCTGTGATACCATGTAGCTCGTCCTTTCAGAGTCATATTAAAGAACATAATCAAGTGTCCTTCATTTTGGATTCGATAACTAAACATTAACTTTTGGAACTCATTAATGTGGAGTTTTGCATCTTCCTTTGCTAACCCATTAAAAATGGGAAGAGGGAATCCTAAGGTTAGCAAGTTCGGCGTTTCTACTAGGATTGCTATGGGTTGCGCCATGATGATCGGATTTGCTAAGGGTCCCTGAACTATGAGAACTATTACCCCACTCGAAGTGGGCTGACCAACTAGGAGAGGGAAAGTACTAGAACTTCCTCCTCCTCCTAATAATGGACTATTCGTAGAACTAGGGCTGCTAGGACCCTCCCTGTAGGAATATTGAACCACTTCACTGTGGAGAATATCTCCTAATAATCTCGGCCTGCCATCTAGCCCGTTTAACTCTTTCTACTTGTGAAGCTCGGCTTGATGGTCTTTTGGATCTATTTTAGTTCATTTTGGCATACATTAATAAACTCATCCCTATCGACCAAGCTTCAGCCACATCGCCACTTATTAGTGGCTCTTGGAAAACGCATCACTTGTGGGGACCTAAAATGGGCTCGACACTAGCTCTAAGGCTCTAATCGGGCCTTTATGCTCAATAAAACACCCCACAGTCTTGCAACCACAAGAGCGTTTGGAGGCTACACAATGATCTAACTAAATCACCATTTGTATGGCTCGTAGCCAACGGATAATCCTTCCCAAAATCCTCACAAGAGCCCCTACACATATTGGTGTTATACACCATGTAAAATAGACACAGGGAGCACCCCTCAGCTAATATGCTACCCTCTCTATGACTTTCCTACACCTCAAGGATTGGCCCCGAGATGTGCCATGAACATATAAATCATATACTATACATAGTACTCTCTTGTAATCAATTGTTCCAGGAGATAAAAGATAATCCTCACTAAGCACTCCCCAAAGGAAACGAATAACTAGCCCTATGGCTTGGGATACTCACCCTCAGTGTGGGTCAATGTTTATGAAGATAATGCATCCAAGATGATACCATTTGTTGAACGCAATGCAATTGCGAATGATTCATAGCGCTCAACCATTCTTAGTCATTTACAACAACATTATGATAGTACAAAACCATTTCTTTTTATGCTTTCATTCTAAGTGTAATTGTTGTGTTGCATAGGGTCAACACTGAGTGTGCTTGTGCTATTGAACCCTTTAATTCTTAAAACACATGTATCCTATATGCAAAATACATAAGAAAAAAGTAGATTTGGTATGTATTTAGTACTTATTACCCCCTCCTCTCCCTACTCTTTCAGGTTGTGCATTCGGTGGTAGGTTTAGAGATTGTGTTGATGTAATTTTCTTCATAAAGAGTGATAAATACTCACTTTAACATAAAGATAGGGATAAAATCAGTCTAAACCTTATGCTTCAGCCTTGTCATATATCCACAGACACATATATTATTTTTTCTTATTTTTAAAGCATAGAAAACTTAAATTATCTATATTTTCTTATTTATTTATCAATAAATACTAATATTTCCTAATTTTTTGATATGCCTTGATTAGGTTTGCTGGGAATTATTTCATTCCTCATTTTATCCCATGGAACACCAATGACACATCAAAACCCCCAAAATCCATGATTTAACCGCTATTTATGGGTTTTGCATGTTTATAGAAAAATTAATAGACGACTAATTCTTGTTGATTTTCTTAAAATTTTTAATAAAAAATTAACAATCAAGAAAAACCATTTGCAATCAGGATTTATCATAAAATGATGAAAATTTTCACTTACTCATAAAATCGCGCTTTATCTTACACGTACCTCGTATTTGGAAGGTCACTGATGCTCATTAATAACATCTCTCAACATCATCTCCCAATCAAAATCTCTGCAATTAGTCCACCCCCTTCTCTCATAGATTAAGACATAGAAATATTCATCAAGAAAGAGAAAGGGAGGAGAGAGAAATACTAATTTCTCGAATTTACATACGGACAACCATTTCATGTGTGACAATAGGCGGCTGAGAGCGAAAAATTCAGCAATTCCATGGCATTGATTTGATTTGATGATCTCTCCCTCCATCAAATCAATGCCAGGGGGTGTCTTTTTTTTTTGTGTTGTTTGAACCCCCCCCTTCCCGCCCCCCTTCCCCAAAGGCTCAAGGCCATGCCCATTAAAATTTCACACTAGTTGACCCCCAAAGTGCCCGGCTTCCCGTATCTTTTGTGTCTGATGATCGATTCAATATCCAAAAATTCTTGCATGTTCGGCTTGAGGTCTTGAACGACCAATATATTGTCTTACTTCGATCTAGCACTCAAAAAAATTATGAAAAATACACAACCACCACAACGGTTGAAATTTGCATTTCCGTCTTCCACAATCACTTAAAATCATCAAATTCACGTCTTCTGCTTTGTTGGGCTTTAAATTCTACTTGAAATTGGCATCATTCCAGTCCTTTTTGACATGTCTTGGGTGTTTAAATTCTGCTCTGAGCTACAAAAAAAGTGATGCAAATTGATTTTGAGCATGTGTCAGACCTCTTATATAACATTTTAAAAAAAGCTGACAAGTTTCTCAATCCTTAAGCATTAATCACACTAATTGGCAATGTAAGAATTGTCAAAGCTAAAGATTTGAAAAAGCCAAAGAATTGTCCGGTGATTGATTCAAGATCCAAAAAATCTTGCACATTTGGCTTGAGATCTTGAATGGCCAAGACATCATGTTAATTTAATCCAACACTCAAAAAAAATATGAAAAATTCGCAACCACCACAATGGTTGAAATTTGCATTCCCATCTTCCACGGTCACTTAAAATCATCAAATCCATGTCTTTCTCTTTTGTCGGGCTCTAAATTCTACTTTAAATTTGCATTAGTTTGGTCCTTTTCAACATGTCTTGAGTGTTTAAATTCTGCTCTCAGCTACAAAAAAAAGTGGAAAGGTCTCTAGTCCATTGTGTAGAGAGAGCCGTTCAATCCAACCTCATAACCTACATAAGGGCACGCAAATTGATTTTGAGCAACAAAGCCTACAAATTTCTCAATCCTTAAGCACTAATCACACTAATTGGCAATGTAAAAATTGTCAAAGCCAAATATTTGAAAAAACCAAAGTATAAAGGCTTATAAATAGCACCACTTGTTGGCAACTTATTAATGCTTTAAGCCAAATAATAAAGGCTTATAAATAGTCTTGTTTAAGCCATACAATATAAGAAAGCATAATAGTCAAACAATTAATAATGGTCCAAAATATTTGCAAGTGTGGAGACTAGGAGGATGAACCAAAAGCTTAAGCAAATAGTTCCTTGAAAAAATGCCTAAGCAAATAATTTTTTGGAGCCACATGGACCACCCTTTGCCAACAGAGTAACTTTCATTGCGGTTTATTTACCATTTTTATGTAAATCTATGAATTCAAAGATTTTGACAATAAGATAAATATATTCAAACTATACTAGTTGACAGTTAAAAACTCTTTGTCATAAACTCACATGTTGAAACAAATTTCAATCTCAAAATTTGGTCTATTCGCAAAATGAAATTGTATAGCAACATTTTCCAAGAGAGCAAATTGACATTTTATAAATTTAAAGCTAAGAGATAGCTAATCACATTTATAAGAATCTTGAATACTCTAAATTTAAAGCTAAGAGATAGCTAATCACATTTATAAGGTTCTTGAATATTCTAAATGAACCATATTAGCAAAGTAAGAGCCCCACCACACATGTTTATTAACTTAGGAGAGAGAAAGTGATAACTAGTAGATTTGGGGACATGTGCAAGTTGAAGGCCTAATGTGGATCCCAATGAACATCTAATGAAGACCAATGCAACAAAGACAAAGAGGTGTGAACATCGCATGGAATACCTATATCCCATTTTTAGAAGGCCACATGGCATGACTAGTTAGAGTTTACATAGTACTCTCATTTTTTAGGGTACTACCTAAAGTCTCCAAGTTTCCAATGTACTACCAAGTTACAATTTGTGAACTAACATGCATTGATGCACAATCAGATACATACTATGTTGACTTGTGCAAGCCAATTGACTTGGGTGTGTCCTAGCATTGAGGGCTACACCATGCCTAAGCCTTTGGACTTGAGTGTGTGAAATGGGAGTGAAAGCACTAGAGCCACCCCTACTTTGAATAGGCTAGGACCCCACTTATGCCAACAAGGAGAGAGAGGCTATTTGAGGTGACACAGATTAGTATGAAGAAGAGCAACATGTGAGCTAGAGAGAGAAAAAGGTCTTGGGGAGAGAGGACATGAATTCTACCAATCAATGGTTGCAGAGTCTTTAGACTTTAGCAAGTTCATGAAGTAGCAAGTACTCGATGAACTCTCTAAAGTCTTGACTAAAATTTAAGAGTGGTAAAAAAATCAGCCACACAATATTAAACTTGACTATGCAATCTTGTGCAAGTAGAATTTACTTAGGTGTGGCTTAGCTAAAAGCCTACCACATAAGTCTCTCAAAGCAACCCCAAATAGAGTTGTCACTGCTTTTGTGGACAAAAATTTCCAAAGCAAAGTCACAAAAGTTGAAGCATAATTGGGATTGTGCCATAAAAGCAACTTTTGATGCTATCTTGAGGCAATGAGGACTTTCACATACATACACAAAAAATATCATTAGAATACTACTATATATATTCATTCAATCATGAGACTTTGATCAAATACATCACCAATCCAAAAGGAAAAATCAAACCACATATAGAAGAACAAAAAGTCAACTATCTAAGTAGTAGAAGGAAGCTCTAAGCTTAGAACTTCATTTTTGCCCACAAAAAAGTTATAACCTTTAAATCTTTAGAATGTGAAGAATAAAGAGAATATACTAAGTATATATAATAAGTACCTCAAAAAGCTTAAAAAGAAAATTAACTTGATAGATTGCACAATCAAGGAGGTTGAGGTACACGTGATCGATATGTCTTGATATTTTGTAAATTTTCCATGCTCCAATTGACCTTTTGAAGTCCATTTCTTACACATTCCCCCCCTTGGTACAAATCACAATTAAATCTTCTATATGAGCTATATATAATTGGTTTCTATTAGATGTCTCATATAGGTTTGCATTGAGAAACCTCTTTGGCAAATAACAATCCTAGAGAATTGAAGCAATGCAATTTGACTTAGCCTTAAAAAGTTTTGATCCTTATCACATAAAATAAGATTGAAATCGTACAATTCCAAGTGTGTCTATGGGGAAATTTCTTCCAATCAAGGGAACCTTATAGTTTGAAAATTTGAAACTCTCTTGTCAAACTCATGGCATCAAGTACGTCTTCATAGACATGACCACCTAGAGTTTTAGGATACACATAGAACTTAATCACTACATTAAACTCCTCAATTCCATACACCATGAAGGATAGAAATTTTGCAAGTTCTTCAAAATAGATATGCCTTTAAATCTTGATCTCTAAGCACCCAACAACAAAGATCAAGACTCCTTTTGAAATGCAAGAGTAAGATGCAAATTTATCCCTATGTCATATCTTTGGATTCTAACTCCATGAAGTTAGCCACCCTTCATGGAAGATCTTACATATGCCTGAGGATCATTCTTTGGCACATTATAGAACACCTCTTACTATATTTATTCATGCATTTACATTAATTATACTAACCATGAACTCCTAGTCAACAACACCCATAGCTACATTCACAACACTAGATATAGTTGTCACATCAACAAAATCTAATTGACATGTTTAATTCAAATGTGAAACATGTTCCAAGAAGTAAGCAAGGAAATATTACCACTATAACACTAAAAGCATGAAGCTTGCTTGTGGAGAGAAGGATTTTCAACTCATGCAAACTCTAGGACTAACTAAAAAACTCACATGTAGAAGTGAGTACTTTGTGTCGAATCAATCACCTCACTTTGTGAATGTTCTTCACATGAAGGATAGAGCAATGGAACTCTTCTCCTAATTGCTTTAATATCATAATTTGTGTTGGAATCCTTTTATAAATATGCCAATCACATTTAGAAGCATATCTACTTTACAAGCATAATCAATCCCTTTCATTGGATCCTCATCATACAAATCAATTCGATGAGCAACATAATGTGCAATTGTTAGAGAAGAAATTTCCTTCTTTAGTAAGTCAACAAGACTATTTTCTTTCTCTATCATCACTGGATCATCATTTGATCCAAAACTTAGCATGTTTATAATGAATTCCGACAAGAAGGCATTCAATCATTTTGTTGCTTTATCCTACACTTGCAACAATCTAGCAAAAGACACACATGGCTTATGCTTATACAAAAAGATCCAATAAAGGGGAAAATTTCCAAGAGATCCATTCCATTCTTTGCAATAAACATAAAACCCTAAAAAGAGATAAAGACTTCACATCCATGTTACCTTGTTGCCATTTTAAGCCTTTCTCTAATGATTTTGTGCTTGCTCTTGGACATATGCTTTCGACTAATGGGCTCTTTGATAGCACTACATTGTACATTTATGTGACTAGTAGTGTCATATTCATTTTTTCATTTCACCCAAAATGAAACCATTAGGAACAAAAAGTGTCCCAGGATTTGCCTTATGACCTTTTTACTTTCTTTATCATAGTGAACTATTCTTCCCATTTTGGAAAGGCATTCATACAATATTGGGCACCTATTTGTAAATAGTTGGAGCTAGGTTTCTTTAGAAAGCGTGGACTATATTTCCAACACTTCCCCTCAAGCCACACCCTACTTGAGGTCCTACTGCTACCCAAATTTACCAACTTGAGCCCTGATAACCAAGTTAGAAATTGGGTGGGGATGCTCCATCTCCCCTTCCCAAGAGGTTTCCCACCACTCCAATATTATTCATGCTAGTGCACACTTAACTAGAGGATTTCCAAAAATTGGACTATCAATCTAGACCCATAATCTTAAGGTGATGGGGATGACCTTGATTCTATCAAATTATGGAAATCCTCCTCTATTGGCCTTGAAACCTAGTCTCAACCCATCCTCACAACATTAATAACGAGCTAGTTCTCTCTAGCAAGTGTGGGTTGCATTTCGGGTATAAATGACTCAATAAATCCATTTAAGAATTATATGTAGTTTTTTTAAGTAAGTATTGCATGTGCAACAAAAGTGATCCTGCACGTTGAAAGATGTTGACATAGTTGTACAATCATCGATATTAAATAAAATGGAATCACAAAGATATTTTTTTCCAATAAGGATAATCCTATTATCTATTGCAGGAACATGATATAGAATAATGCTCCTATAAGGGTTGGGTTCTAGCTCGAATTCCATATCCAAATGACATGAGACAGAAAGGTATATACATGGAAAGTCATACAATGGAACACATGTACATGGATAAGAATTGTATCACATCGTTATTATGTTTTTATTTTTATGAGAACTAATTTCATTTAACTATATTTTGCATGTGAAAGTAGTAAAATTAATAGCCATTTGTGCATTTGAGTCATCAAGAATGTGGACTAAGTCTAAGAAATTGAAATCATGGTACTTTTTAATACCATCTTCATTGCAAAAGACTTAGTTTCTTTAGATCTACAAATGCCTCAAACATTTCTTGTGGATCAAACTTGTAGTTAGTTCTAAAGGATAAAAATTTATCTAGTAGATAAGAATATTTGAGCCTTGACATTAGTAACTAATTGATTGATAAGGAATTTCCATTGTGGACTTCTTGATATATTTTGATATGAATATGTATTGTGGAGATGAACGACTTGAGCAATACATTCTCCATTTCTTCATTGCTTTCTTGAGACTATTTATTCCTTACATTTTTAGGGTATAGCTTCCAAGAAAATTAAATTAAAAAACCCTTAATAACTCTACATAAGGTAAGTAAAAATAAATAAACTATCACCATATATTGCTAGCAATATATGTGAGCACACTTAGGATCACTGAGGTACTTTTTTCCCTCACTAGGAGGTTTTTCCCCGAGCCTTGTACATATGCCTATTTTTACTCTAGGATATACTTAATCTTGTAAATCTTAAAGGTATACTCTATTGATAATAATCAATATACTTTGTGTTATGTGATGTCAACCTTCTTCTTCTCCAATCTATGTGCATGCATTCTTGCAACCCCAAATCCAACGTAAATTTCACAAGGGGATATGAAGTACATACTTGAAGTGATCTCTTTTAGTACTCTTCTCCATTATTTAACATCAAGGGTATTTATTGCTTCCTAAGATAATTGCATGGAGACTAAGACTTCTAACCTTTGCCTATACTAGATGCACTTCAAAGCTTTAAGATCACCTTCCATATGCCATATAAGATATACTCAATGCCCCACCCTTGTAAGATGCTACCAATGATCCATGTTGCCTCAAAGCTATAAGGTTCCCATTATGAGAAAAAGCCATGTGTGAGCCCAAATTTTGATTGGGTCTCTTGATGACTTATATGTCAAATGAGTGTTGGGAATAAAGTGCCATCGTGCCCACACCCACACTAGGTGTGAATGTACCCTTTAGGATTGTATCATATTCATATACCTATCTGAAAAACCTAAGTGGTACACTATTACTATACCCACATACTATGTTTGTGTTTGCTTCTCTCTCTCTCTCTCTCTCTCTCTCTCTATGCATTGACATTGATAACTCCATTGAAGCTCCGTGGATCTGTGCACTTCAAACTAGTATCAGAGCTTGGCTTTTGGAGTAAGTGCTTGAGCAACTGCCAGTGGGAAAAGTTTGCAGTTAGTCATTTGGACTTTGAGCTTGCATCAGAAACCACCATTGCTCATTGGCTTCCTAGGTACATCAAAGCCCTCGTAGCTTACATTCTCCACTTGAAAAACATTGACAAGTAGTCATTGAATCTTCCCAAAAGTGGAAACTCATCAACAAGAATTACCTCAGCCATAAATCAGGTAGTGTGAACAATCTTGCATTGCACCTATTTATACTGATAGGTTATAAGCCAGTCTTTGCAAACTTGGGGCCACTCTATTCGTCACGATCTTCATGCCTATACTTGAACAAGGTATGTATACCACCTCAGCATTGGATTGAAGATTCCTTTGCATATACGTAGCCTCTTCTAGACAGTGTGATCTTGCAACATTGTGCCTAGTTCTGGACAACATACCTATTGATCTTCAGCTTGGTCTTTGGCTTGTTGTTGATGCTCCAGTAGGCACTCTAACATTTGGGCAAAGGTTGGCAACTTCCATAGGAATTCTTGGTCACATTGGAGCACTCTTTATAATAGTTGTTGTGCTTCAAGCCGTGGCTTTACAATAGGATAGAATTGCTATACATTTTAGGCCAACACTTATGTAGAGCCTCTAATGCTTATGTAACACACTTACGTGATGCTATTTTGATGTCGATCATTGGTGGATAGCTTGGCAGAGGTTTTGATATACTTTGCGGCTTGCATTGACTTGATTTTGCTCAGTTTTCGGCCATTATTTTCTTGCTTATTACTGTGGGTTGAAGTTGCTTATGAAGGGAAAAGTTTTATGCATACTATGACTACACATGTCTGGATGTTATATGGGTATGCCATATGGTGGTATTGATGCTTGGAATTCAAGTTCGCATTTGGATATGCTTTTGATAGAGCTATGAGCTTGGTTTGGAGCTTGAAAACATTGTCTTGGCAATGAAAAATCGTAGGCTGTAGGTACCATATCTGTAGGAGATTTTGGTTTAGTTGTATGCTTTTGGTGAAGCTCTCTATTACTCCTTTGGTACTAACATAATAGCATATGCTTGATAGTGATTGCACATGTTTTGTGCCTCATGTCTAGGTTGAAACAAATTAGAGTTAAGTATATTTTGAGTCTTAAAAAAACAAATAGTACTTACACGATCACTATTCAACACTCAGCCTTAAAACATTTTAGCTCAACAATCCTCCTCGAGAAACTCAATCAGGTAGCTATACTAACTAGTGAGCCGACATCTAGGATAATCTCACAAGACGGCACAATAGAAGTAACTTCATCATAGACAAACTAGTCAAAATTTCATGAACAAATGGTTTATTACTAAGCAATTTTAAGCAAGAAATGAAACAAATCCATAGAGGATATACTCTATTGAGTTTCTAATTAGCCACTTCAAACTGGAAAGTGTGGAGTCATGCATGAGACAGGAACCTCCTTGCTTTAGAACTTAACACTCATAAGTATAGAATTCTTATCATAACAAAATGAAAATACTAAAAAGAGAAAGTGTAGTAGCAAAAAAGTCAAAAACAAAATAAGGTAAGAAATCGCTTGATAATAGTGTGTTGTAGCTTCGTGGTTCCCAAAGCCAATTGAAAAGAAAACTTGCACTGAAAGGTAAACCCAACCATGAATGCATCTTACTACCTAACTAAGTGAAAGTTAACTATGCTAACATGTGAAAAGCCGAAAAACAAAGGAAGCCTTACATTAAAAGTGAATCATTTTCGAAGATTTTGTTTTGGTTTAAAAAAAATGGTAGGTTTTTTTTAAAATTCATGTAAATCAAAACACAAACTAAGCAATCTAAGAAAACAAAAAAGCTAAATAAAAATAAATCCTTTAAAACAAACAACAAATGTAACCCAAAATCATCTAAATAGTCAACATCAAATCCATCAGGCAAATCACAACATACAATACGATCTTGAAGAATCCCTATCACCCTCACACATAAGATATATTAGAAATATCGTTAGGGTGCATCATTAGAAATCTCTTGTATATCATGGAGTGGAGTCAAAGCATCATCATCATAATAGGGCATAGGTGCCTTTGGTAAACAATATAAAGAATGACCCTCAGTTGCGTCCATATACCAATATATAAAATCCCAACAAGGATAGTTAATACTAGTCTACAGGTCATAATATGATGGAGTAAGTTGATAGAAAATAGACTGATATATAGAAAATTCTTGCTGCTCTCTCTACCCACCTTAGGCTGACCAATGCCACGCTTAGGAGAAAAGACACTAGCATAATCATGGCGTTGGTAAGTGTAACTTATAGCGTCCTACATGATAGTGGTACCATAGCATAAAAAATAAGTGCGACACTACCAACAAAGGAATTGAGCGCACACAAATAGATGCCACTAACAATATCTACAACCAAATGATGGATGATGTTGCAAACAAAAGAAAACCACAAAAGATGTAGTATAACATGCCTCACCTTGTGAAGCATACAAAAACCTATTATGTGTCTGAAAACGAGAAATGTTATAAGGTCTTGTATGCATAGGATCAAGACTTGTTCAAAGAGGAGAGAGAGACAAGGAAAACACCATATCCATGAGCCTTCAGGCTCCCAAGCTCATTCCTTCATGTTCCACATACTAAACTGAAAAGCACACACACTACAAGATAAAGTGACCTAGTGTAAATGTAGACTAGACGGACTAACTCTAGTCAGGTCACTAACTGACTACTAACCCGACTTATTTAATGTAGTCACATGTAGACAGCTGTACACTCTAGCTGTCATAGATGTCGGTCATAGATGAAGACACACTGACGGTGAGCTTGATTTCTAACACTCCCCCTCAAGCTCAAAAACAAAACTCAAATCATCTGCATCACTCCAAGTAGCTGTCTAAAGTGAATGAACTTATCTTTACCAAGTGATTTGGTAAAGATGTCTGCTACCTGGTCTTCAGTCTTCACATGCTCCAAGTCAATCTGATCTGCTAAAACCATTTCCCTGATGAAATGGTAGTGAACCTCAATGTGTTCTAATCTTGCATGATAAACAAGATTGCTTGCTATTGTCACAGTACAGCTTGACTTTGCTGTCCAAGTATACTCCCAAGTCATTCAGCAACTTATGTAACCACTTAGCTTCACAGGCCGCTAAGGCCGCACCACGATACTCTGCTTCCGTACTAGATAATGCAACTGTAGGCTGTTTCTTACTCTGCCAACTGATCATGCTACTACCCAATCCAAATGCATAGCCGCTAGTTGACCTCCTGTCATACTTGCAACCAGCCCAGTCAGCATAAGTGTACCCCATCAAGTCAAGGGGTTTCCCATATGCATAAAACAACCCATGATCTGTGGTACTCTTTACATATCTCAGAATTCTTCTGACTGCATCCGAGTGTGGTTTGCGAGGCTTCTGCATGAACTGACTGATCAGCCCCATAGCATAACTCAAGTCAGGTCTAGTGATCGTGAGATAGATCAAGCTGCCTACCATCTGTTTGTACATAGTAACATTCTCAATCTCTGTCCCAACATCAATCTGCAGCTTGACATTCTACTCCAAAGGCGTATCCATAGGCTTGCAATCAGCCATACCATATTTCTGTAAGATGTCATGAGCATACTGCTTCTGTAGTAGCCATATGCCTTGAGGTGTAGAGACAACCTCAATCCCCAAAAAATATTTCAGCTCTCCAAGATCCTTGACCTTAAACTCAGCCTGTAAACATGTCTTTATTTCAGCAATCCCATTTTCATCATCTCCTGTAATGATTAAGTCATCAACATAGACAACTAGGAAAACATAGCCACTATCTGTCTTCTTTACAAATAGACTATGATCAGCATCACCCAATCGGAAACCATGTTGTTGTAAATAACTGATGATGCAAGCATTCCATGCTCTGGGTGCCTGTTTCAGCCCACATAATGCCTTTTTCAGCCGACATACATGTGCTGGAAATTTTGGATGTACATAGCCTTCAGGCTGTTCCATGTAAACCTCTTCCTGTAATTCTCCATTGAGAAATGCATTTTTTACATCCATCAGCCATAGTTTTCAGCCTCTAGCTGCTGCCAAAGCAATCACAGTTCTAACTATAGCCATCTTTGCTACAGGGCTGAAAGTCTCCTCATAATCAAGATCATACTGCTGCGCATACCCTTTTGCAACCAGCCTGGCCTTATATCTTTCCAATGATCCATCTGATTTACATTTTACCTTATACACCCACTTGCATCCAATAGGTGTTTTGCCCTTAGGCAACTGTACCAAATCCCATGTACCATTTTCAGCCAAAGCCGAATATTCCTCATCCATAGCAGCACGCCAATTCTCATCTGCAAACAACTGCCTCATCAAACTTACTTGGTTCTCTAAAACCTGTTACTTTCGTCATATAAGCATAATGACGGGCTGAATATCTAGTGTAAGTATACCTGTCAACAGGTCGTCTGACCCTCTCTGATCTCCTGAGTTGTGGCTCACTGTGAGCTTGCCTCTCATGAGGCGGCACATAACGGCTTTGCCTAGCACCTGGCATCATAAGAGACGGAATCCCCAATTCACTGTCTAAGCTGTCACTGCTAGATGAATCATAATCTGCAGTGAGTGGACCTATTACATCTTCAAAAACCTTTTCTTTTCCCTTATCTGTTCTCCCCCTCACTGACATATCCGTGTCAGTGGATGCAATAGTGCGACTCCGACTGTCCTGTCCAAGGACTCACTGTAGATGATACATCACCTGTCTGACCACTCATGGAAGTACTCTCTGCAGGAGTATTTTCAGCATGACTCATACTGGGTGAGCCATCAGTAGGCACTGCCACAGGATTCCCATACCAGGATGCTAACTCATCAAATAGCACATCTCTGCTTATGAGTGTCTCATGCGTAGAAGGTACATAAGACTTATAAGCTTTCCGTTCCTGTGCATATCCTATAAACACACTTTTCACTGCCTCAGGATCCAATTTCTTCCTCTTCTCATCCGGTATATGCACATATGCAATGCTGCCAAATACCTTCAAGTGTGAAATATCAGGTTTATGGCCATACAGCCATTCATACGGAGTGACATCATGAATCTCTGCTACAGGGGTTCGATTCAGCACATATACAGCAGTCACCACTACTTCAGCCTAATAACCATTTGGCAGACATTTTTCATTCAGCATAGCTCTAGCTGACTCCATCAAAACCCTGTTTTTCCTCTCTGCAACACTGTTTTGCTGCGGTGTATAACTGCATGTGAGCTGTCTTCTGATCCCATGTTTAGCAAGATACCTGTCAAAGTAGTTTGAGACATATTCACCTCCTCCATCTGATCTCAAGCATGATATGTAACAGCCCAATTCATTTTCAGCATGTTTCTTGAAGTCTTTGAATGCATCAAACACATCATCCTTATGCTTCAAGATATAAAGCCAAGTGTACCTGCTGAAATCATCAATAAATGAGACATAATACCGTGCACCGCTAAAAGAAGCATTATGTGAAGGACCCCAGACATCAGAGTTTACCAACTGTAAAGGCCTAGTGCTATTTTTTACATGTCTCATGAAAGGAAACCGTGCCTGCTTCCCAAACTGACATGCAGGGCATACATGACCAAAATCATTATACTTGAATTTAGGTAATCCAAGTACTACTTCTTTCTGCTGCATGGATTTCAGCTTTTGTACATTGACATGCCCAATCCACTTGTGCCAAATCTCTACATCCCGAATGGCACTCTCATCATGTGCAAACATGGCTGCCTTGAGTCCCGAAATGGTCGCATCCAATGTAAACATCATGCCATCCCGTCTGCCTTGGCAATTAACTTGCAGCCATTTCCATACTCCTCAATGAAACACCCATCTTTGTTGAACCTCACTTGCAAATTCTGTTCTGCCATTTGACCCACAGACAACAAATTCTTTGTTATGGTTGGTACATGTAATACATCATGCTGGCCTTTCTTCTTGCCATCAGGCATCATAAGAGGAACAATCCCTTTATGCTTTATGTCATGTTGGGTGTCATCCCCAGTACATACATGACCATGTGTACCTGCAACCATCTCATCAAACTACTCTCCATGCGGGGTCATGTGATTTGACGCTCCAGAGTCAATGTACCATCTGTCATCTCTATCATGTCTCGATGCATTTTTAGATACATGCTGCATGGCAAAGAGTCTATCAACTGGCTCATCATAAGCACCACTGGAAGATGCATAGTGCCCATGCTGTCTACCCTTTGCCTTCATATCTCCCTGCTTCTTGTAACAATCCTTTGCAATATGCCCATACTGGCCACAATAATGGTAGTCCTTGTCCCTGTTGGACTGATCAGACGACTGCCATGAACCAGATCCACCACCTCTACCTCGGGGTGATCTCCCCCTGCCTCTAAACCCACCAGATCCATGCTGGCCTTGTGTATTTGCACCATGCCAATTACTCTGCTGCTGCTGTCCATAAGTATTACGAGTGTCACCACGACCTCGAAATGAACCAAGACCTCTAGATCCTCTGCCACGCTGGCTAGAGTATAACACAGTGTCTCTACTCTGAGATGCACTAGAACCTGTATTCAAACCAAGTTTGACTTCCTCATGCAGCAACAAAGCAACTAGCTCTTCCCAGCTAGGGGGCTCTTCTCTGACAGAAATGGAAGTATCAAAAGCTTTGTACTCTTTTCCTAAGCCATTCAAGGCAACAACAATCATATCATCTTCTGATACACTTGAGCCAATAGTAGCAAGTTGATCAGCTATGGTCTTAATCTCCGTGGTATACATCTGGATGCTCTTGCCGTTCCTAGACATGTTGTTGAACTGCTGTTTCAACTGGATCTTTCTTGCATGTGTCATGGTTCCATAATTTCTCATCAGTATGTCCCAAGCATCCTTCGGAGTCTCACATCCAGTGATTTGAATTACCATAGCATCAGATATACATAAGGAAAACCAATGCAGCACCTTGCATGCTCTTTCATTCCATAGCCTGTAGGCTCTTTTCTATTCATTTGTTGGATTGTGTGCAGGCAACTCAGGAGCAACTTCATCTCCTGTACATAAATCCCAATAACCTCTGCCAACCAGAAAGTTTTTCATTCTGAATTTCCATAATGCAAAGTTCTTATTATCCAACTTCTCTCCAATTATCTGAGTGATATTGTCAGTCCCATGTGCATTAGCCATGATGCAATAGACTGTCTATCAAGTGCCTGACTCCCTGCAGTCCAATAAGTATGACTGACTAAGTTCGGTCCGTAACAGTTTATGACAGTTTTCTGCACTAAATTGCAGAAAAAACCAGGGTATTTCAGCCCACTAACACCCCAAAACAACCCACAAACAAGTGGTCTCAACTATAGATATAACTGTCAATACATAAGCTATGTGTTTGCTTTAGCTTAAGCTTCTGTAATCTCACTACCAGGGTACATACATGCAGCCCGAAAACTGTAAACTATGAGTAACCAGCAGCAATTTCAAGTCCAAAACTGAGTGGTAATCATGTCATACATGTTCCAAAGTCTCCCAGGTAGCTGCTAGTACATTTGGCAGTCAAGACATGAGCATAAAGGCACAGAACAGTGCATAACCAGCACATACAAGTGTCAACAAATTCAGTTGCAGGTTGCAGTCAACCAGAATTCAACATAACAAGCTCCAAACCCCTTCAAAGTGTCTTCAATCCAAATCATACATTTGCTCCAGTATGACAAGGTCAATGCATGACTATGTAGTGACCATAGACTATCTGTCTCTAATGAGCAAAGTCATACATTACTTCTGTAATTTGTACTCAGCCAACAAGACAAGATTGCATTTGCTTCAGCTCCAAAAATTTCAACATTCAGTAGCACTTAATGCTTTTCTCAACCCATAAACATTCTGACATACACATGTCAGTACATACATCTCATAGATGTCACCAAATATCACACTATGCTTCAGTAAGGAACAAATGCTTGCTATCCATATTAAATGACAAATTTCAGCCTGTCTGAAATGCTCCAGATCTGAGTATTTCAATTACAAAAATCAGCTTGCAATGGATCACAACAAGTACATATGATCTCCAGCATATATTTATGCTCCAAGAGTGCTTCTGGGCTTGTCAGAGAGCTTCCAAAGCCCTTCAATGTGTTGCCTATACCATGTATACTGTAGTGCTGCCCTTTTTTCCAGATCTGCCCACTCTGATCTCAGCTCATGTCAGAGCTTAAGGTCAAGCATTTGCCTCTTGCCATCTTAAAACACTTCATACCTGTCATAACCAAGCATTTGATGACCAAATGCACCAGCATTTGATGAAGTGCAGCCCAACAACTGAGAGCAGGAAACAGGCGCAGTTCATGCAGAATTCCAGGCCTTGTTGTCAGCTGGTCCTCCTCATCATGAGGCTCAATGACCACTTACAGATGCTCAAGGATGTCCACCAAGGCTCCCAAAAAGGCCTCAACCACTGTGATAAAGCATGGAGTCCAAGATGAGCAAATGCATACCTTGACAGAGTAATGGCAGCCTGTTCTTGTTTTCAAAAGACTTTGTTCTTCAGCTTCTTCAAGTCTTCTTGACTCCTTCCTGCTCCAGAGAGCTCAACCTGGCAATGCTCTGATACCATGTTCAAAGAGGAGAGAGAGACAGGGAAAACACCATATCCATGAGCCTTCAGGCTCCCAAGCTCATTCCTTCATGTTCCACACACTAACTGAAAAGCACACACACTACAAGATAAAGTGACCTAGTGTAAATGTAGACTAGACGGACTAACTCTAGTCAGGTCACTAACTGACTACTAACCCGACTTACTTAATGTAGTCACATGTAGACAGCTGTACACTCTAGCTGTCATAGATGTTGGTCATAGATGAAGACACATTGACAGTGAGCTTGATTTCTAACAAGACTATCATCATAAAGATGAGGTATGAGTGCATCCATCCACAAAATCTCCATACCTATATCCCATAAATAATATTTTTTCCCAACAAACAAAACAAAACACTAAAATAAGCAAAAAAATATTTTAATAATTTATCTACACCATGCAACTCAAACTTCTCAACTAAGTCACAAAAGGTTTCAAACGAAGATCATTAACTTGAAAAGGTGCATGAACTATTTCTAAGTCTTGAATATCCACTGAACCATTATCATACACTTCTTTAACTTGAAATGGACCTAACCATCGTATATGAAGTTTGTGTGGAAATTTATAGTAACGACTATCATACAATAAAACTTAATCATTCTTGTGAAAATCTTTAAGCTTAAGTGTCTATCATGCCAGGCTTTCCTTTGTTTATAACGGGTTTTGATATGTTGTAAAGCAAACATATGATGCTCATCCAACTTAACTAACTTGCACAAGTGATTATTAAGAGATTTCCACTCACCAAGGTGATTAGATAATGCAGTACGCAAAGTAGGAACTTCCAACTCAATAGGAAATACATCTTCAATCCCATAAACCAAACTAAAAGGTGTATTATTAGTGATCCACATAAAAAGTAAACTTATGATCCACATCATTTGCTTAGCATAGAACCACTCCCAATGTATCGATAGAAGCATCAGCATGGATATGAAACTCTTTAGACCAATCAGGTGAGACCAAAATTGGTCCTTCAACTAATCTACTTTTTAATTTCTCAAATATAGCTTGGCATGCTGAATCCCAATCATAAGGTTGATGTTTCTTAAGTAAGGAAGTTAAAGGTGCAACTACTACTGCAAATGACTCAATAAAATGCCGATAGAAATTTAAATGCCCAAGAAACCCTTGTAATTGTTTCAAATTTTGTGGTGTAGGTAAATCAACAATTTTCTATATTTTTGCCCTATCCATTGCAATACTATCACTTGAAACTATATGGCCTAGTAATATGCCATGTGACACTCCAAGAACACACTACTTTGGATTTAAAGAAACTCATGTACTCTCACAATGGTGGAATACTTCTCCAATCAATGAACCATATTTCCTTCATCACCATGCACACATAAGTCATCTAAGAAAACTTCCATCCATTTGATCAGAAAATCTTGAAAAAATGCCATCATTGCTCTTTGAAAAGTAGCTAGTGCATTACACAAACCAAATGGCATTACCTTATAAAAGCAAAAGTCCCCCATTTTGTAGTGAAAGTAGTTTTGGGCTGATATTCAAGGTTAATTAAAATTTGATTATAACCATTATACCCATCCATGAAAGAATATAATTGGTGTCCTGCCACTCGATCTAATAGTTGACTAGGGAAGGGAAAAGGAAAATGATCTTTACAAGCGTGCTTATTCAATGTGTGGTAATCCACACATATACAAATTTTATTAGAGTTATTTTTAGGAATAATAACTATAGGTGAAACCCAGTCACTATACACAACATGATAGATAAAACCCACATCTATTAATTTAGTAATTTCAACATGCACTTTGTCTGCATAGTTAGGGTTTGTGTGCCATTGACACTGACATATAGGTCTGACACCTGGTTCAATATCAATATAATGTTGGCACAATTCAAGTTTCATGCCTTTCAAATCCACATAGCTCCATGCAAACACATGAGAATATTTCTTAAGAACATTCTGTAATTTCTCAAGGCAACACCTTGCAATTGACTAACCAATAACAAAAACTTATTAGGCACCACTTCAAAACAGGTTGTTTCAATTTTGAAATTGCGCACATAAGCTGTTTGAACCCTGTTAGGTTTGATAACTGGTATCTTAGCAGATTTCTTCATAGGTACATGACCTAGCCAATTACTCACTCCCATAGGTTGCCCATCATTAATGTCAGATGATAAATCTTGAGATGGAGGTTAGAAAGACATTTGATACACACTTAATGACTCTTTTGATTGTGAGAACTTAGAATCTCAACCATATAATGATCTAACACATCTTGCTTCCCTATGGACACTTGCTAGCCCTTTAAATAATATTGTGGACGTGTATGTTTATTCTTACTTTAGTCATGCAAATTCTAACGATAATGTCACAGAATATAATTATGATACTCAAGACATTGTTGATGCTTGCTCCTCACTCCGTCTCTGCCTCTCTCAATCTCAACATGGTATCAGAGCCTCATCCATGAGGCTGTGGGAGAATGGGCATGACCACTTGCAGTGCAGAGGTAATGAAGCTAGAAATGAAGGAGCTGGACACCTGAAGATGAAGCCATAGGCAAATGGAAGATATGTATCAATGTCTGTATACATATGATTGACAAGAGGTCATCAAGGCTTGAAGGAAGGGTTGAAGAGCTTGATTTGAATCATGCTATGGAGTAGATTATGACCAGCATTGGAAGCAACAAATAGTGAAAACATATCTGAAAATCAGCGCCTGTAAAACAACGTGAACAGTCTGAAAATATGCGCCTGTTTTTGATGGTCAAAGTGATGAAGCATTCACCTATATGCTTGGCAATCAATGGTGGCTAAAGTATAGTGAGCACTGATTAGTGCCTGGCATCTTCCATACCAAAAGCAACAGATCTTGAAGTAGATCTATCCAGCAAGTCACGTGCTGATGATTCCTGTTTTTCTTCTGCATCAAATAAAATGAAGAGGTTGAAGTATAAATGAGGTCTTCTGAAATCAGAACTACTAATCTATAGTCATATGACAGTGTGATCAAATTGGCAAGGATTCAGCTCAGATTTAGAGGGGATTCGGCGTAGTTCTAGGCAACTCACGTGGATGCAACAGGCGCAATCAAATTAGCGATATATTTGACCTTCCGTTTTTTCAGCTTATCATTGAAGAAGGGCATTGAAAGCTCAACCTGATAATAACAAATGGGGGTAGTCACTCGAGCTCATTGAAGACGAAAGCTAGCAGTAATAATATGGCAGCTCATGTGGCATATTTCAACTTGCTATCTACTCCAATTGATAGTGGGCTTCCTCCATAGTTTTTGGCCCTAAAGAACAGGACAAGTGGCGCCTCTCTTGCCAGTGTGAATGAGCTCAATAGTGGCACTCTTGTTCAACTACAAAACAAGACCTTCAGTAGTAGCAGCAACAACTCAATACAGCAGTCCCATAGTAGTAAGCAGGAGAGATGGGCAACAACAGGAGCTCATGGAGCATTATGTATGGTGTAGCAAACTGATGTAAAGCAATCTGAATGTGACCAGTAGACCTATGTAATGTAGGCTGAATACACTTGTTGTGTATGGTAACTCATAGGCAACAATGAAGTCTTAATAGACATTGATCATTGAAGAGCTTATACTTGGTTGATGCTTGACAAAGCATATGTGTTATCTCTTATGTTTTTTATCTTGGATTGGGAGTGTCAAATGCTCAGTGTTTGAAGATAATGAATGCTGAAATATGTCCCAAAGTTTTTCAGCACCAAGGCTTTGGAATGATCCACCAAGGCTTTGGAATGATGGATATGACTATCAAGAATGCTTGATAAATGTCTATGCAATACCCATGTACACTTGGGCATGATTAAAAGGGATTAAAAATTTAGTTTTGGAATGCATTTATAGATTTGGAAATTACAGGTTGAAATCTGTAATTTGAATGTATGATAGTTTTATCACTTGAAGGTTGAAACATACTGACATCCATTTGGTACCTGCTTTTCCGAGTACCATGCATACTCAGATTTGTGCCCATATGGTTATGTTTGGACTATTACATGTACTAGCAACTGTCTATGAAGGTTTGGGACATGTATGACATGTATATGACTCAGTTTTGGCTTTGAATAAGCTACTGGTCTCACTGACATTTTACAGTTTTCAGACTGTATGTATTTACCCTGGTAGTGAGGTTGCAGAAGTTTAAGCTGAAGCAACTCCAAAGCATATGTATTGACTGTTACACTTATGAGTTAGACCACTAGTTGTTGTGGACTATTTTGAGCTGTCATTGGGCTGAAATACCCTGTTTTTTTAACTACAATTAATTGCAAAAAATTGTCATAAATAGTTGAGGATTGAACTTGGTCAGTCATACTTGTTGGCTTGCAGGAAGTCAGGTAGTGACTAAATAGTGTCTAGTACAACATGGCTAATGCAGAGAGGACTGACAACATAACCCAGATAGTGGGGGAAAAGCTTGACAATAAAAATTATGCAGTTGGGCTCATTAGTCAATTTATGCAGAAGCCCAGGAAGCCACATTTGGATGTTGTTAGATAGATTATGAGATATGTTAAGTCCGCTGTAGATTATGGGCTGTTCTATATGAGAGATAAACCCTTGAAACTGGATGGATACATAGATGCGGAATGGGCAGGATGCTCATATGATCGCAGATCTACGTGTGGTTATGCTTTTGGCTTTGTAAGTGGCATGATCAGCTGGAGTAGCAAGAAGCAACCAATGGTTGCATTGTCTAGTATTGAGGCAGAGTACAGGGGTGCTGCATTGGTAACATGTGAGATTTCATGGCTGCTCAAGCTTATGGCTGATTTGGATATCCAGGTGGATACTCCAGTGACCTTATTATGTGACAATCTCAGTAGTGTACTCCTGGCAACGAATCTAGTATACCATGCCAGGACAAAACACATAGAGGTACACTACCATTTTATCAGAGAGATGGTTCTTGCAGGGAGAGTAGATCTTATGCATGTGAAGACTGATAAACAGGTTGCAGATATCTTTACCAAGTCTTTGGGTAAAGATAAGTTTAGTAGTTTTAGACAACTACTTGGAGTTCATCAGATGATTTGAGCTTGAGGGGGAGTGTTAGCATATCAAGCTCATACTATCCTCCTGTTAGTATGTATAATATAGGGCTGTCCCAAAATCATTGCATATGAGGAATTATCTTGCACAAAGAAGTGTTGCTCTTCTTATACATCACCAATTGTCACTTTTACATTAGGATATGCAACATAGAGCTCTCTCAAAGAATTATTTGCAGCCCTCATACGCCAACCATGATCAATGTCCATAGGCCATGCACCATTTTCATACAATCCACACTCAATGACATTTATCTCAGACCCATGGTCAAGTAAAGCAACACAAGGAGTTTCATGTTCCCTTGTTTTCACTATCATTTCAGTGGTAGCCTTGGCCCAATGATTCCTTGTGTAATGAGTTCAAGGAATAAATCCTAGAGTCTCTTCCCCACATTGTTGCATATGCCTTACTCCACCATGCATATTGCTACATATTGAGATATTTGCAATCACACCTACTTCAGTCCCTTTGTGAGGAGCAATGAGGGCTCAAGATCAGAATCCCATATGCATAGTAGGAGAAAGTATCACCACTCAAATCCTATAAAGCATTGTACTTGCACTCTTTTTCTAATGCAATGATAGTACTCTTTTCTTTCCAGTAAAGTGTCATGTCACTGTCAATAAACAAGATTGTGTTTATGAGTCCAAGTCTCAATCTTGGAACCTAATTCACTTGTGTAACAATTTTTCCTAGTCAGGGTCAATGTCTTCATGAGTTTCTTTTTTGTCTTTCAACCTCCATAGCTTTCGCATCTGCCATGCTCTAGATCCGTGCTTTTCACATGGTATCAGAGCTCAACTGAGCATGGACCAACTCTTCTTTCACTCCTCTCAGCTCCTTTCCATCTCTCCTCAGCTTAGTTTGAGTACTGGACCCTATCTCCAACTTCATTTGCATTCCTACCTTCAATGAAACTTTCATGGCAGCCATAGCCAGGAGTAGCTTGTCAACTTGAAGCTTTCATATCTCTCTCCACAAGCCAAATCTCTCTAAACTTCCTTTTGGAGAAGTGTTTCTCTACTTCCAGAGCTCCTCTTTGGCACCTCAATCATTGAGATTGGGCAACTATAGCTTTAGTATTGCCTCTTTTCAGAGTCGCTGCCATAACTTTGTCTATGGACAACACCTACCTACCCTTGTTGGAGCAGCCATATCTCATCAACCAAGCCATATCTCATCAAGCTTTCTTCTTGAGAATTGTTCTTCAGGTCAAGGCACAAATTCTTGGTACAAAGATCAAGGATATTGACACACACCATGCTCGGCATTTGCATTTTCCCAAATATGGGCACAGTTTTGACAGTGACCACTTTGAAGGCTTAGATCTCTCAACTCAGGCAAAACGAGTACAAACCCTCTTAGGGGGAATTAGAACCATTAGTGAGGATCCTCCATCTTAAAGGGTTTGAGCAGATTCGACCTATGAAACTCATGGGAGCTCATTTACTTAACCATAGCCACTTACCTTCAAGATCATTTTTCCTTCATTTTCTCTCTCCTGCCACTTACCTTCAAGCTCATTTTTCCTTCATTTTCTCTCTCCTGCCACTTAAATCAAGCCAAGGCCACTCTAATTTGAAGTTTTTAGTAAGTATTCAACCATCAAATCAGCAAGGAGGGGAAGCTATGAAGAGTTTTTGAAGATCATCAAGTCAAACTCAAGCAACAAACATCAAAGTTCAAATTAGTATCTTTTGATACTACACTGCCATTTCTTTGTCTTTTGACACATTAAAAATTAACTCTACTACTGAAAAATTTCAGAGTTTCAAGATTGATTCTAGATGAAAATTATGAAGACTAAGGTTTGAAATATCTTGAAGGATTTTTTGAAAGGTTGAAGATTCAAGGACATAGTGTCCATTGACACTCACCTAGTGCTTCTTGGCACTTATACTCAACTACTCTACTGCTAATATCTAGTGTTGATATGCTATTTCTCCAACCTTCTAACATGGGAAAAGACTCTCCAACTGCTCATTTCAAAGGAGTCGGGTTTCATACCTAGCAGACCCGCATCAAACTGATCCTGATGAAGAAGGGCCTCTGGGCCATTACCACTAGAAAAGAAAAGAAGCCTTGTGATGCGGATCTTGCTATCACTTGGCAAAACAACGATGATAAAGCACATGCCATTATCAAACTGAAGCTAGACGATAGCTATATCTACCATATGGATAACTGTGAGACTTCACAGGATACATGGAAGAGACTTGACACTTTGTTCGGTGCACAGTCTAAATCATCAAAGTATGGTCTCTTGATAGAGTCTTTCAGGCTTGAAATGAAGTCCAACATATCACTTGCCATGCATCTAAATTACATGGAAGGACTTCTAACCCAACTTGCAGGAATCAACATTAAAATGGAAGAAGATGTTTCCATCGGTGTTCTACTTAAGAGTTTGCCTCCTGAATATAATAATATATCAACAAGTCTAATTAATATGCCAAACCCTAAACTTGTTGATATCGAGGCATCACTGTTAGAGGAGGAAAAGAAGCTAAAAACTAAGGAAGAACCTAGCACCTCTAGAGATGAACATGCATTATATATTAGCAACAGTTACAAAGGCAAGAAGGATCATCTATTTTGTGACTTTTGCAAAAGGACCGGACACACCGAGAAGTTCTGCCATGCTAGAAAGAGGTCCCAAAAGGCCTATCTAGTTGCAGTCAAAGAAGAAGAAAAAAATAGAGAAAAGAAAGAAGACCACCAGGACAAGGACAAACCTCATCAATCCTTCTATTCAAACAAACTTTTTTAGCTGTGTATTTCCTAGCCCTAATGCCTTAGACATAAACTTGTAAACTCCTCACTTATCCTTGTACTACAGCCTCTATACACTTTGTGAGGCCCCTACTACAGCCTCTGGATGTCCATCATGTTTGTGGTACCCACACTTAACCTTTTCTGCAATAGCCTCTGGTGTTTTGCCATTTTTATGGTGTGCCCATACTTTGTAGGTGTTGCTTTCACTAAAGCCTCTACACACTTTGTACTTTTGGTTGTGATTGAGGAGGGGTGTTGAGATATGTTCAATCACACCTACTTCAGTATCTTTGTGAGGAGTAGTGAGGGGTCACGACCAGAATCCCATATGCACAGTAGGAGAAAGTACCACCACTCAAATCCTATAAAGCATTGTACTTGCACTCTTTTTCTAATGCAATGATAGTACTCTTTTCTTTCCAGTAAAGTGTCATGTCACTGTCAATACACAAGATTTTGTTTATGAGTCCAAGTCTCAATCTTGAAACCTAATTCACTTGTGTAAAAATTTTTCCTAGTCAGGGTCAATGTCTTCATGAGTTCCTTTTTCCTCTTTCAACCTCCATAGCTTTCACATCTGCCATGCTCTAGATCTGTGCTTTTCACACTACATGACAATGCATTTTCAACCACTTTCTTCTCTTTTCCACATGCTACCCATTGATTAGTAGCATCTTGCATAGATAATCTACTACTTACTTCATGCTCATATTTAGCCTGAATACCCAACAAACCTGTTTCCTCTTCAAATTGCAGCAATGCACTAGTGGTATCACCAAGAAACTGATGCTTCCTATTAATTATGTCAATGATCTCATCATGAAATTCTTGCTTGGCAATGCGAAGCACATCTCCCAAGGTGAATTCCACCTAACTATCTAAGATTCGTTCTTCAAGAACCTTCTTAAGATTTGTGGCTGTCTCAATGTCAGATTGCAACTTATATCTTGGTTGCTTGGCCTTCTTTTTGCCCTCTTGTTTGTTATCATGTTTTTTCTCCTAAATAACCTCTTCCATAACATGCTCCGGGAGGTGGCTGATTTGTAGCTTTAGGCTGATCCACACTTGTTCTTGTCATTATTTTAGATGTCCTTGCATTATCTTCATATCTCTTTTGTTTTTCTTCCACAAGTACATCCGTGTTTTGTACCTTTGCTAAATATGCATACACTAAATATGCATCTACCAGTGATTCCCAACCAGTTATGTCACGAATGTCTTGCCCTCCATGAGATATTTCACTATCAGTAACCTTTCTCTTTTTAGCTGCATGTAAAGCATATGTCCATATTTCAGCCTTTGGACCTTGGCCATGCATTCTATCCAACTGTAGACCAAAAGTAGAAGCATGTGCAATCGCATAAGCATTTCAGACAGCCATGTCTTCCAACAACTTCTCCGTACCTCCCTTTCCAAAATTCAAAGTAAGAGGCAATCTTGTTTCTTGTGCATGGATCTTGCCCTCTTTCCAAACGATGAGCTGTCTTGCCAAGGCCTCCTGATAGGCAGCACAATCCTTTCTCTCATGCTGCAAAAACTATCACACCATACATCTTTTTCTTGGCTTAAGGGTTGCTACCCGTCCCCTTTCCTCTTGTCCTTTTTCATCCAATTTTGCAACCTTCAATTGAATATCCCGCATGCCTTTGACCAATTCATCTAGGACATCTTCCTTAACAGAGGGAAAAATAGCATGTATAGCCATATGGTTAGCCACAAAAGTGGGTGGCTTACTGGATACTTCAAGTGTTTTGCCCGTAACAGTGGGCAAGCTAGAGACATGCAATCTTTCTCTTCTTCTATGCTTTTTCACAAGTGCAGTAATAGCTTCCTTGACATGTCTCCACTGTGTTTTCAAAACTGTCTCTATAGTCTGATCCTATAGCAAATCATCAAGCTTCTCTTGAAGCTCAGGATCTGCTGCTTGTAGAAACAATTCAATTTTCTAACTTGAAAGAGCTTTCTTTTCTACAAGATCCAACTACTCAAATCAACTTTCAAATTATCTTCACAATTCTCCCTTATTGGGTTGTAAAGCCCACTCGTTAAAAGTCTTGTGCATAATCAAACTGGTATCTTCAATGCAAAATTCTTCCCTGAGTGTCTTCTTGAAAGCTACCCAATCAGCATCGTGCATGTATAATTTAGTAATTCATGCTTTCAGTTCATGTATAGTGATCCGAACAAAATACTGGTTCCATGCAAGTTGAGCCACTCCAAATAATTCCATCTTTTGAGCATAGGTATGCACATATGCAGATATATTTCTACCATTGAACAACTTCATCTCACACTCAACTGCTTGCAAAGCATTCATCACAACAGTTTATATTTGAGCAGAAGCCTGCATCACCTCTTGTTATTGTTGTACCTGCATAAGCATGTTCATATTTTGCACTAGTTGTTGCAAAAAATCACTGGAAATTGTGCTCGAAGGTTCTCTCATCTTGTCTTTCCTTTTGACGACCTTTCACATCGGGTTTACCAATGTCGGATGGGTTTTTGTTGAAAGGTCGTATCCACCAGGGATCAGAGATAGAAGGAAGTAGAGGTAGGAGACGGGAGAAAAGAAAAAGAATAGACAAGAGGTAAACACAATAAAGACAAAGCACAATGAATCGAATCAATATGTATTGACAGAACCTCGAACCCCTTGTCTGGCACTAGTCAGAAGCAATCTTCAGGCATTAGATATCCTGGAGCTCCTTCGTAGACCAAAAACATGCATCAAAGTTAACAGATCCCTCTCTGTTGTTCAAAACCCAAATCTGACGGCTCAGTTGGCTTCGAAAGGGGGTAAAACTCCAGGACACTAGGAGACCTTGTCTAGAATCTCCTAGTTCACTCCTTCTTCTTCTTCCAGTTCAAAGTGCAGTTTTCAGCGTGTCAACTGTGATCGTGACGTGCACGATTTTGCCAACCTTTCTTTTTTTATGAAAAATTCCCAAAATTGGCTAAAAAAGTCACTTGCTTTTTGCATGTCATCTTAATCTAGAAGTTTTCCTAGCTTTTTCAAATATTTACAATAAATAATATCCAATATATCTAAAATAGTCTAAAATTATCCAAAAATCTAGTATTTTTGGACCATCCATGCCACTCACACTAGCACTAATGACTTAGATGTCATTGACTCTCTTGATCAATAAGAAAGTCGGATGATGATGCACTCCAAAGTTTTTCATATTGTGCCTACGTAGTGGCATGACATCATGGAATAGAGTCTCCTCCTTCACGATCGACATCTTGTCCTCATGAAGATTGATCTTGTCCCTCAACTTGGTCATTCCCAAGCTCTCAATTTATAGTTTTGCAAGGGGATTAGAAGAGAGGATGATTTCTTTTTGAGTGTTTTTCGATGACATCATTGATGACAAAGGGAGAACACTTTCCTTTAGTGTTTTTGATGATATCATTGATGACATCACTGAGGGAGCTCCATTTTTCTAGCGCGAAGACAAAAATTTACAAATCTATTGGCGAGCACCACGTCATTGGGTCGCAGTTACTCCAAGGCTTACCACTAAGGCTGCCACTAATGTATTCTTTCATAAGGGTTACCTCATCAATCCAAGTGGCATCCTCTTCATGATAATCCTTTCATTGGATGAGATATTCTCTAAGGGTCCTATTCCTAAGGATTGTTTCTTTTACATCCAATATTCTATCAGGTTGAAGTTCAAGTAAACCTTGGCTCGGCATTACAACTTGTTGATCATCAAGAATATGATCATGATTAGGTACATAGGGCTTCAAGAGACTTACATGGAATACATCATCAACTTTAAGGTTTTCACAAAGTTGTAGCTTATAAGCATTAGGTTCAAGAGCCTTCATGACTTTGTAAGGTCCACAATATCTCCGGCTTAGCTTCTTGAATTTTCCAAAGGATAAAGAACTCCTCTTTGGGCATACACAGATAAAAACCTTGTCCCCTTCTTGGAAGATTCACTCTTTTCTCCCTAGGCTAGCATAGGCTTTTTGCCCATCCTTAGAAGCTTGTATAACTTGCTTGATGGTTTTGACTTGTTCATCCATCTCTTCAAGCATCTTCTTAGAAGCTTCAATATTCAAGGTAGGGTCAGAGAACTTTAGCGGAGCTAGGCATTCTTTCCCATATAGAGCTTGAAATGGGGTCATCTAAATGCTCTGATGATAGGATGCATTATAAGAAAATTCAACCAGAGGTAGATATTGTATCCACCATCTAGGTTCTTTGCAACAATATGCCCTAAGAATGTCTTCAATGACCTGATTTACAAGCCTTGTCAGCCCATCAGTCTGAGGGTGATAAGTTGTACTAAAACAAAGCTGCGTACCGAGAGCTTCAAATAATCCCTTTCAAAAATGCAAAGTGAATAGAGAATCATGATCGTTGATAATTCTCTTTGGCACTCCATGAAGTCTAAAGATTTCTTTGACAAATATCCTGGCAATATATGAGGCTTTGTAGCTAGTTTTGACCAAAATAAGGTGGGTAACCTTAGTCAACATGTCCACAATTACCATGATCGAGTTGTATCCTCCTTGAACTGAGGGTAATCCAAGTATAAAATCCATACTAATGAATTTCCATTTCACCTGAGGAATATCAAGTGGTTATAGCTTTCTCGGTAGCTTAACTCATTTGTTGGAAACTCAAGCATTCGGTTATGTATTTAAGTATGTCACTTTTGGGCTTTTCCCAATGATAGCATTTCTTAATTGCATTGAGAGTTTTGGCATAGTGAGGATGTCCTAAAAATGTAAAATCATGAGCTTCCCGTAGTATCTTCTTCTTAAGTTCTTGAGTTGAAGGAATAAATAATCTTTTCCTGAAGTAGACAAGTCCTTCGTCAATAGAGAAGGTAAGATACTTTGTCTTAAGCTTAGAATTTTATTCTTTATTTTGAATTTCCTTCATCATTTGTTGATATTTGGGATCATTGTTTGCCTTCTCCTTGGCTAGCTCGATGATGGGATTGCTAAGCATTGATATCATTGTAGCTAGTGTTTGAGCTCTAAGAGGTTCTTCTGAGATAAGTGCATTGAGAAATGATTTTCAGCCTAGAGTATCTGCAATTACATTCTCTTTGCCCGGTCTATATTTCATCTCAAAATCACACTCTTGCAAGACTTCAATCCATTGACGTTGCCTCATATTTAGATCTGGTTGAGTGAAGATCCCATTTAAGACTTTTATGGTCGGTTACTAGTGAGAAATTCTTCCCGAGTAGATAATGTCTCCATAACTTAAGAGAGTGGATAATTGCAAGTAATTCCAAGTCATGAGTAGCATAATTTCTCTCGTGAGTCTTCAAATTTTTGGATGAATATGCTACTAGATGTCCTTCCTACATGAGTACGCATCCCAAAGCAAGGGAGCTCGCATCGGTCACCACTTCGAATTCTTTGCTAAGATCAAGTAGTTTGAGGATTGGGGCTATGACTAAACATAGCTTGAGCCTATCAAAGCTAGACTGTTCAACTTGGGTCCATTTAATGGCAACCTGCTTCTTGAGTAGGTCGGTGAGGGGGGTAGCAATCAAGGCATATACCATCCTGCTAAACCCAAAAAGCTACAAACTTCACTTATGGTGGTTGGATGTGGCGAGTCTTGTACATCCTTGACCTTGGCCGATCTACTGAAATTCCCTATGCTACAACTATAAACCATAAATACTTGATTTGCTTCTTGAAGAATGCTCACTTCTTCTTCTTAGCATACATCTTGTGAGTCCGCATTGTCTTAAGAATTGTCCGTAAGTGTGATTCGTGACTTCCTTCATCCTTGGAATATGTTAGGATGTTGTCAAAGAATACAAGGACGAAATCATCAAGATAAAGTTTGAATATATGTTGCATTAATTTGTTGAAGGTAGCAGGCGTGTTTGTTAATCCAAATGACATTACGATAAACTCATCATGACCGTACCTTGTGCTAAAATTGGATTTTGGGATATCGTCTTGCCTGGTTCTCATTTGGTAATACCCGAATGTGAGATCAATATTGGAGAAAATTTTCGATCCTTGTAGTTGATCAAGTAGTTTATCCATCCTTGGAATCGGATACTTATTCTTGATTGTTACCTAATTTAGCCCTTGTCCATAATCAATGCAGAGACGGAGAGTCCCATCCTTCTTTTTCTAAAATAACATCAGATCTCCCCAAGGTGAGTTACTAGGGCTAATGTATCCCTGATGTAAGAGTTGTTGCCTTAGTTCTATGGCTTTCGGATTGGACATTCAATATGGTTGCTTTGCAACTAGTGCAACTCCTAGTACTACCTTGATTTTGTGGTAAACTTCTCTTTGTGGTGGAAGTTTAGTTAATCCTTCAGGAAATACATCAGCATATTCCCTAAGCCACAACCATTAACCTTCGGCTTCTTTATCCTGTTCAGTCTTATTTAATTTGATTAGGTATATAGGTGAGCCTTTTCTTAAACCTTTAGCGATTTGAGAAGCTTTCACTAATTGAATCTTTGGTTTTCCTTCTTCTCCTTGTGTGGTCACTTGTTTGTCAAGATTGTGGGAGAGAAGGAAGGAGTCTCACTTGAAGCTTTCTTGCTTGCACAATGGGGGAATACACACAGAGGTGGAGGCTGAAAACAGTTTTCCTCTTCTTAGTTGTGTAAGCCAAAGAGAACTCTAGTACATAGAAATAGAAGAACCCTATATATGGGTCTCAAACCGAACTCAACTAACTAAGGTGGCATACTAACTGAGCCACGAACTAGAGTAGATAAGGATAGCTGTCATCTAGCTATTATTCATGGACGATGTACCAACCGCATCTGCAACAATTGACAAGTCGGTGACATAAATGCACAACGGTCACCCTGGCATATCACGAGTGGAGCTCGATATCTCAACACTCCCCCTCGAGCTCAATCCCAATTCCTGCACACCAAGCAGGTCTCTGAACTTGCGCAGCTTCTCTGTGCCCAATGCCTTCATGAATATGTCAGCTACCTGATCCTCTGTGCTGACATAAACTAGATCAATAAGACCTAGTAAAACCCTCTCCCGCACATAGTGATAATGCACCTCAATGTGCTTTGTTCTAGCATGATAGACTGGGTTATTTGCCAAGTGTATACTACTCATGTTGTCACAATAAATGACAACTGGCCCATCTGTAGGCTGATGCATATCATAAAGTAGCTTATGCAACCAAGCTACCTCACATGCAGCCATTGTTGCACCCCTGTACTCAGCCTCTGTGCTCGACAAGGCAACTGTAGGCTGTTTCTTGCTGCTCCAAGTGACTGCAGCACTCCCAAAAAAGAACACATATCCACTGGTAGATCGTCTATTAGAAATACTACCAGCCCAATCAGCATCAGTGTATCCATGCAACTGTATCTAAACCCCAGTCTCATAAAATAGTCCATACTGCAATGTGGACTTTACATATCTGAGTATGCGTCTAGCCGCATCCAAATGTGGTTTCCTTGGAGCCTGCGTAAACTGACTTACCAATCCAACAGCATAGCTCAAATCTGGCCTGGTAATAGTCATATAAATCAAACTTCCTACTATGCGTCTGTACATAGTAGGGTCTTCCAGAAGCTCACCTGCATCTGCGCTCAGCTTCACATTCTGCTCCAAAAGAACTGAAATAGGCTTACAGCCTGTCATCCCATATTTGGACAGCATGTCCAGTCCATACTGCCTCTGCAAGACCTGTATCCCACTTGGTGATCTAATCACCTCAATGCCCAAGAAATAACGAAGCTCTCCCAAATCCTTCATCTCAAACTTCTGCTTCAATAGCATTTTCACATGAAGGATATCTTCATCACTGTCACCTGTCATAATCAAATCATCAACATAAATGACAAGTAGCATAATACCTTTCTCTGTTTTTCTCACATAAAGTGAGAAATCTGCCTTGGAAATCTGAAAGCCAATAGTGATAAGATACTGTCCTATCTTGTCAGACCATGCTCTAGGTGCTTGCTTCAAGCCATACAATGCTTTCTTCAACCTGCAAACAAACTCAGGATGAACAGCATGCACATAACCTGGTGGCTGCTCCATATAGACCTCTTCTTGCAAATCACCATGAAAGAAGGCATTCTTTACATCCATATGATGTAAAGACCATTCCTTTGATGCAGCCATAGCAATAACTGCTCTTACGATTGCCATCCTTGCAACCGGACTGAATGTTTCTTCATAATCAATGCCATATGTTTGTGCATACCCCTTGACTACTAATCTTGCCTTGTATCTGTTCACATAACCATTTGCGTTGTGCTTCACCTTATAAACCCACTTACAGCCAATTGCATTCTTATCTTTAGGCAAAGGTACCAACTCCCATGTAGCATTTGCTTCCAAGGCATCCATTTCTTCATCCATGGCTTTCTCCCATTTTTCTTTTCCAATGGCTTGCTCAAAAGAAGTGGGTTCTGGTTCCTGTATCACTTTGACCATATAGGCATAGTGAATGGTTGTAAATCCATGGATGAGGAAGTTGAAGGTGAAGGGATGCTTCTCCTGTTCCTATCTCTCCTAGAGTATGAGCTCCGCATGAAAACTGGGAGGTATGTCATTTGGGCATGGCGGGAGGGGTACAAATGGCTAGGCCATAGGGTTAGCCCTTACTCTTTGTCTGGCTTCTTCCACCAATTTCCTCCTCTTCTCCCTCAGGGTGGTTTTCCTCTCCATAGATGCATTTGTTGGCTGCCCTTGCCCTTCAAGATGGGGTGAAGGGGGTTGTGGAACCACTTCTTATTTGAATTCGCCTAGGTCAGTGTGCAGTTCTGTCTCACTCCCTGGGTGCTCTTGCTATTGCATCCCTTCTACGAACCCCATAGCATCAATTTCTTGGGGGTTAAGGCTGGCCAATAGCAGATACCTACGTTGTTCCTCTTCGGGCTTAGCTCCACTGTAATGGGTTGGGAGGGCATGTGTAGCCTTGCTCGCAGGGCTCTGCACGCTATGCTCAGTTTCTTTTTTATTGCCTCCAAGGACTCCCCTTCCTCCTCATGAGTGGCATCCATCAAGGTGTTCAGGAAGATTCATTGTTGAGTGTGGAAGGCCACTTGGGCTGCCTCTGCTCTGTCTTCTGCTAGGATTTTCTCTTTCTCCACTAGAGCCAGGCAAGGTGCCAAGGTCTTCACTCTTTGCTCATTTTGGCCTGCCCACTCTTCAGCCCTCTTTTTCATTTCTTCCATGCCTTCTCCCTATCTTTGCACCAATGCTGTGAGCCTTCGCTGGCTGCCGATCTTCCAACTCTTTGCTCATTCACTCCTTCTCTTCTCTTTCAAGGCTCAGCCCTTCGGTCATTGTTTCCATTTCTCGGTGGTGGTGCTCCTCTTCTTGTTTCCTCCCTTTCTTCCCTATGGTAAGCTCCTCCATACCCTGTTCGATCCACCCTATTTTTGCTGCTAGATCCTCATGTTGCATGATCAGAAGGTTATGTTCTTTTTGCATCTTCTTGAGCTCTTGATTTTCATCTATGAGTTGTTGCCGCCGGCTTTGCTTCTTTTCTTCTTTGATCTTTAGTTCCCTCTTTAGGTCAAGAATTTCCTTTTGTCGCGTAGCCATTTGCTTTGTCTTTTCGAGCTGGAAGGCTGCTACCGCTTCCCTTTCTGCCTCCAACTCAACCACCATGATTCTCCTTTCCTCCCTTGCCCTTTCTAACTGCGAGAGCAATTCATCAACGTATTCGTCACAATTTGCGTGTGGTGTCATAGTGGTGGGGATTGGGGTGGTTGAGGCTTCCATTTTTTGGTGTTTTGGCTCTTGCCTAGATTCAGCATCTATAGTTGGCCTTTTGTGCCCGGTGGCTGTGGCCTCCCCACTCCTTCCTTGTGCTAGTTCCTTATTGATAAAGTATTGCATCCATGCCACAAAACTGTTCACATCGGTGTTGGCTGGGATGCTTGGGGTGGCGGTGGTGGCTTCACTGGCTGGTACCAAGGGGGTTGGAATGGGATGGATGGGGCCCTTACCCTTGCCCTCAATGACCATGGACAACATGGCTTCCCTAGGCGGACTTAAGGTCCCTAGGCCATCAAGTCGGCTCTGTTGTTCTATAGATCGGCGAATTGCTTCGGCCATGTCTTCCTCCTCCTGTCTTCTCAACTCTGCCTCTTCCAAAACTCTTATTTCTCTCTCTTTTTCTATTTTCCTTGCTTCCTTGGCCAACCTTTTAGCTTCTTCCTTCTCATTCTTTTTCCACTTCATCGCCTCTCTTAGGGATTCCTTTTTTGCTCTTTCTAGATCTTCTTCTTCATTTTTCTTGCCCGCCTTCTACTTCTTCTTTTGAGTTGCCTTCCCAGCGAACTCCTTTGTTTTTCTTTATCCGAATTGAGCCTCTCACTCCTCCTTCTCTGTCTCAATTTCTATTTGACTGCTCGATTGCTCCTCCTTTTGATGGATCAGTGACCTATCTGGGGTCTCATCTGCTCCTTTTCTTCCCTGTGGGCCTCTTTCACAGCCTCCTGGATGATGGCTATTAGTATGATTCCATACCCAATGAAGGAGACTTTTGAGGAAGGTTTCTTCCTCTCTGTATTCTTAGATGAAGGGGATTCTCCACCTACCTGTTTGTTGCCCAAGGCTAGTGCTTTGGCCACTTGGTCTATTGTTTTGCGCACGTAGTCATTCTAATCCACCTCGTCCAAGGTGCGAGCTGCCACATTCTCCAGCAGAGGTACACTGATCTAGTGCATGAGGGAATTGTAGCATTGGCTAGAGAAAAGGGCATGCACTAACTTTGCCTATATGCGAGTCTCAGCATCATGGATGCCTTGTAAGCTGATGCCATCATTTGTCAAGACTTCTTCCCTATTCATCTTCAGCAGGGCATATGTAACATATCCACCTGTCCACTTATAGGACACGTCTTAGCAGCCCATCGGGAAGAGAGTCTAGAAAGCATCTCCTGGCACTCCCACGGAATGTCATAGGGTTTGTGATCTAGGTCTTCCCGACTCTACCACGTAGCGGAAGCATTCCGACCATTTCCACATAGGATCGACCTGAATCAGGGTTTCCCTAATGGTCAAGTTTCTCAGAGGCGACTAGCATCGAGCCCCAGACAAACTACTTTACGCAGAAACATCAGGGTCGAAGCGGATTTATACTGCACTTGATTCAAAGAGAATGGAAAATGAGAGGGATCCGAAGCTCGACCTCTCTGCCCATAAGGTATAGTCCCATTCCGTTCCCCTAAAATAGTATAAATCGGGACTCTAGCTTTCTAGATTCTAGGCCATCATTACCTTGCTGTCAATTTCGTTGAGAAAAGTTCCCGGCCAACCGGGACCACCCTTCCATAGGATGGACCCATGGTCACATCCACCGCACTTTCCTCAGGGTGTTTTAGTTATCTAATTACCTACCACATTTAGTTTGACACGCAAAAGTAGCTTCCTTAATTAGCCAATTAATCACTGGTTCCTTCACGTAACTTAAGCATTGTGCAAGGTCCAGAGGCAAGGGATTTACGGCTAGAGCCCCCCCTGGCACCCAAGTGTCCCCCTGCTCCTAGTAGCACCCACGGAGAGACCTCTCGCGGCGGGTTTGGTCCACGTACCCAGTGTGGCTAACAACCCCCTTGGATAGGGTCAGGCAGATAGTCGGGGGTAATTGATGCTGCCTCTCCCTCTAGGATTTCAACCTGAAGCATTAGTTATTTTTCAACATTAGTTCCTTGAGCAAAGAAGTACAAACAGTGCTCCTAAGTGTACAAACACAAGCATTCTAGTGGTCATTTGTACGGCCAACTGCTAAGGTGTGAATCCTTCTCTCCGAACATATCCAGCATTCGATTCGAGATCAATCACGACTTGGAAAGATCCCAAGGTTTTCGTAAGCTGAGTTGCTTGATTACCCTTTTTCCTTGGGTTAGGGTTTATACACTGTTGACCCAAATTGTTTCCACCTTAGGTTTCCTTAAATTAGAGACAATAAATCCTGGGCAACCTCGTTGCCCTAACTTAGTTGGTTAATTGCTTTCCTTGGCCAACTCATTATTACCCTAACTTGGCAATTCAGCCCCAAGGAAGGGTGATGTAGTAGGATGACTACTCATCCTCTTGCAAATTAGACTTGTACTTAGAACTCGCCAAACTTGTTCTAAGGAGTGGTGATACTATTTTGTGATTTAGACACAAAACTATGCGACGTTGCAACTTGTTGCACGAGATAGGTATCACATCTAACTTGTGGGATTAATTCTCCCATCACATGGTATTCCTTGGTCAATAATACTTTGGTCAAGATGTAGGGTTTGGGAGTCCTCTTGACTCAATCCAACCCTAGCCCTACTAGGCCGATAACGTCTTGGCCCTAGGGTTCCTAATTTCCTTGTGGAAATCTAGCATTTGGTCATCTGATCATTAGGGTGAGGACCCTAGATCATTCTTGCATGGGCGTTTAGCTAACCCTAACATTCCGTGAATGTGGGTAGGATCTTTGGGGATCGAAAATATTAGATCGGCAACTCAAGTGCGATACTAGGCAGAATTTTAGCGTAACTTAACCCTGTCTAGCACATTGAGGTGTTTGTCATGCTAACTATTTATGCTTCTATAAATCCCATGTGAGTTATGCCATTAAAAGCGATTTACCTAATCGATCTAATTGTCTTGTGACAAGAGGTGATCTTTACTTAGAGATGCAAATACTTTTCCTAAAAGATGTAAATGATTGCAAGATATAACATTCCATGCAAATATGCGATTCATAGACTTTTTCCTTCTATGCAGCTATAAGATCTACAATGAACGTTACTTTTCCTTGCCTAAACTATAATGATTGACAATTCAGAGCTAACTCGTATAAACCCTACGTTGAAGCAACAAAATCAAAGCCTTAATATTTTTAATGAAGATGCATTCAAATTTTGACAAGAGATCTCCATGCATGAGTGAATACCATGAGACCATTATTGATTTAATCTTTCCTTTTATTACTTAACCCAACCTAAAATGCAACCATCTTCGCATGCAATTTGCAAAGTTCGTAATTCCTTTCCATGCATTGCGACGATTTGGACATCATTCGATGGGCGTCTAAGATTATCCTCTATATGAACCACGACCATGGATTTACTTCGTAACTACATCATGCGACATAAGCTCTATCCCTCTTAGCACGATGCAATCTTCTAAGTTATGCATTATACATTCAAGAAGATTGCAACTACCCTTGTCCACGGGAGTGCGAGCAATTTCAAATATTCGATATGCACTAAACTTTGTAAAATGAATGAATAAATGTATTTATAACTTCCCTACAAAAATTAAACATGCCTAATGCATCCTTTCATGCGGAATTAATTTTTAAGAACCTGGGCATTGAGGTTTGGGGTGTTGTCCACACGTGTACTTGGGGTGGAAGATCTCGCGTGTGCACCTCGTGACTTTTGCTTCGGAGCCATTGATGCAGTAGCTTTTTGGCTTAGCGAACTTCCCCTGGCTTCGTACGCGTTCCGAAGTCTCTTTCTGCCTAGGGTTCTCTTCTTCTATGTAGGAATGGGCCTTACAGTCGCGGTTTTAGAAAAACTCGAGAAGCACGGGTGAATAGGGCTTATGGAGGCCTTTAATGGAAGCTTCCAAAAGAAGCTTCCAAGCTTCTGTTCCAGATGACGTGGAGAGAGAAAATGATTGGGAGAGGATGATGAGGAGGACGACGAAGGAGATGAAGAGGATGATGATTATGATGATGATGGCGATGATGGCATGGGCGCGGCAGCAGCCTCTGCGGTGGCAATATGGCAGCGGCAGTCCTCTGGCGAGCAGCACGGCATAGTCCAATCTCCCTCCTCTCCCTCCCCAAGCTCTAGGGGTGGGTCATATAGGTTGTGAAGGGGGGGGATAGCCACACACGTGGCTATCTGCATGCCTCCTCTCCCCCATGTTCTCCTACTCAAGCTCCTCTCACACTCATACTCCCTCTCCCCGCCATGCATCGGTTGAGGGGGAGGGGGTTATTGATAAAAAAATTTGCACAGTCTCTTTTGAATTTGAACTCCTTGAGCTCCACTCTTTCAGCTAGTTGTCCACTCGAATGGCCTCTTCAAACACCCTAGCTATTGCATCTAGCTGCAAGCTCGAGTTTCCTGCCAAGGCCTTATACAGCTCCTCACTCCATATTCCACTGATAAATACGGCGGACTGTGCTCTTTCAATAGGTCATTCACCCATGGGGATTCTCTTGAAGAGGCTTCTCACGTGGGTGACATAGTCGCAAATGTCCTCTTTCTCTTTCTACTTGACATTCATCAGTCTCACTAGCAAATTGTTAGAGTATCCAAGCTTGGAGAATCTCTTGATAAAGAGGTTTTTGAGGCCGTTAAAGTCCGCTTGTTCTCTGGCATCTAGACGGGCCCAATCCGCATCTGTGTATCCAACCAGTTTCAAGGGCTTATCTCTCATATAGAACAACCCATAATCTACAGTGGACTTAACATATCTCATAATCCGCCTAACAACATCCAAATGTGGCTTCCTGGGCTTCTGCATAAATTGACTTATGAGCTCCTGTACATAGTAGATCAGACTTCCAACCATCTGCCTGTACATAGTCACATCCTGAATTTCAGCTCCAGTGCTAATGTCCAGCTTGACATTCTAATCAAGGGGTATATCCAATGGTTTGCATTCAGCCATGCCATACTTCTTCAACATTTCCATGACATAATGTTTTTGCATCAGCCATAAACCATTTTCAGCCTTGATTACCTCAATAACCAAAAATTACTTCAACTCACCGAGATCTTTCATATCAAATTCAGATTTCATCATCTTCATTACATGCTATATGCCCAAGTCATCATCACCAGTGATTATCAAATCATCAAATATATGACCAGCACTACCAAGCCACTATCGGTCTTCTTTGTAAATAGGTTGTGATCAGCCCTACCAATAGTAAATCTCAAACTCTGCAAGTAGTTACTGATCCTAGCATGCCAAGCTCTCGGAGCCTACTTCAGCCCATACAATGCCTTTTTCAGCTTGCATACATAATGCTGAAAATCAGGGTGAACATACCCTTCTGGTTGAACCATATAGACATCCTCTGTTAAGTCACCGTTAAGAAATGCATTCTTAACATCCATCTGTTGTAATTTCTAGCCTCTAGTAGCAGCCAAGGCAATCACAATGCGTATGGTTGCCATTTTGGCAACATGGCTGAATGTTTCCTCATAATCAAGTCCATACTGTTGGGCATACCCCTTAGCAACCAGCCTGGCTTTGTAGCTTTCCACACTGCCATCCGACTTACATTTGATTTTGGAAACCCATTTCAGCCAGTGGTCTTTTTCCCTTCAGGCAGTGGCACAAGATCCCATGTCTTATTTTTAGCAAAGGCATTCATTTCTTCATCCCTAGCTACACACCAGTTCTCATTTTCCACTGCTTTAGTATATGTACCTAGTTCTTTGATCTCCATCATTTTTTTCATGTAAGAATAATGCTTTGCAATGTAGCCACTATATGCCAACCTTTCAATAGGGTATCTAACCCTCTGTGAGCATCTAAGCTGTGGTGCATTGATCGATTCCCCTCTCTCATGAGGCAGAATGTACCTGCTCTGCCTTGCGCCAGGCATATAGATAGTCGGAATACCAAGTTCACTGTCTAAAGTGTCAGTAGACTCATATCTAGAAGTCATTCTACCAGGTGTCATCATCCCAGATGCATCCTCAGTAACTTTCTCTTTTCCTTTGTCCGGGACATCATATCTCCCCCTCACTGACATACTGGTGTCAGTGGACGGTGAGCTCCTCAATCTCCCTGTCCATGGGGATACTGTCTGACTACTAGGTCCTATCATAGCAGTGCTCTGCTGCATATCAACTGTGGATACATGAGTAGAAGGCATATCTGATGGCACTATTGCCAGTGATACATACCAAGAACCCATCTCATAAAAAATAATATCCCTGCTCACCAAGGTCTCCCTGGTAGAGGGATCATAGAATTTGTATGCCTTCTTCTCCTGCGAATATCCAATGAAAACACACTTATGCGCTTTTGGATCCAGCTTCTTCATTTTTTCATCTAGAATATGCACATAAGCAAGACAGCCAAAGACTTTCATGTGACTTACATCCAGCTTATAGCCATATAGCTTCTCAAACGGTGTCATCTCATGAATACCTGCAGTGGGAGTCCGATTCAAGATATACATGGCTGTCATAACAGCCTCAACCCAATAATAGAGTGGCATCTTCTTCTCATTTATCATGGCACGAGTAGCTTCCATCAAGACCCTGTTCTTCCTTTCAGCTACCCCATTTTGCTGAGGAGTGTAGCTGCAGGTGAGCTACCTACGTATGCCATTTTTAGCCAAAAAGTTGTCAAACTCATTTGACACATACTCCCCATTGCTATCTAATCTCAAGCAAGAGATATAACAGTCAAATTCCTTTTCAACCTGCTTTTTAAACTGCTGAAAAACAGCAAACACCTCATCCTTTGTCTTCAAAATGTAAACCCAAGTATAGCGACTGTAATCATCAATGAATGTCACATAATACTTTGAGCCTCCCATGGATGCATTATGGGCTGGCCCCCAAACATCAGAGTGCACTAACTACAAAGGACGTGTACTTTGCCTTACATGCCTGACAAATGGCAATCTCGATTGCTTACCAAACTAGCAAGCATCACATACATGACCAATATCTGAATATTGGAACTTGGGTAAACCTGTAACAAGCTGTTTTTTCTGCATAATTTGTAGCCTGCGCAAATTTACATGCCCCACTCTCTTGTGCCAAATTTCCAAGTCTCTGATAGTGCCAAAACCATGGGCAAACATAGCTGAATTCAGCTTTGGCAAGGTAGCATCAAGAGTAAACATTCTGCCATTCTTGTGACCACAAACTATCAACTTGCATCCATTATCAAACTCTTCAATAAAGCAACCATGCTTGTTGAATCTAACCTGCAAGTTTTGCTCCGTCATCTGACCAACAGATAGTAGGTTCTTCGTAATCGAAGGAACATGCAATACATCATGCAAATTTTTCTTTTTACCATCATGAACCACAAGAGGCACTTTGCCTTTATGCTCAATGCTATGCTGCGTGTCATCACCTGTACATACATAGCCATTTTTTTGAGCCACCATATCAGTGAACCAATCACCATGAGGAGTCATATGGTTTGATGCCCCTGAATCAATATACCAAACAGCATCATCAGTGCATTTTTCAACAACTTTGTCTTTTACATACTGCATGGAAAACAATCTATCTCCTGACGTATCATCTGCCTGACTAGATGTAGCAAAATGCCCATGTTGTTTGCCTTTGTGATTGCCCTGCTTCTTCCAGCAGTCCTTGGCAATATGCCCATACTTCCCGCAGTAATGACAATCCTTATCCTTGTTCGGATTGTCAGATGAACGCTGCTGTTGCCAGGAGCCTCTACTTCTAGGGCTAGATCTCCCCCTACCTCTAAAGTTTCTACCACTTCTTGCATTTGATACCTGCTGGTTGTTATTGCCATAGGATGCATTTTGTTGGCCTCCTCTGCCAAATCCATAGCCTCTACCATGGTTTCCACGGCCACGTTGATTGGAATAGAAAACTGCATCCTTGTTTTTAGAACTGCTAGATCCTGTAGCCAAACCAAGCTTAACCTCTTCATGGATAAGCAATGCAACCGGCTCATTGAAATCAGGCATTTCAGCCCACATAGACACAGAAGTGTCAAAAGACTTATACTCATGCCCCAAGCCATTCAAGGTCACAGCAACCATGTCTTCATCTTCAACCTGTGAACCAACAGATGCCAACTGATCTGCAATGGTCTTAACCTTCGTGACATAATCCTGTATAGATCTGCTCTTCCTCTCCATGTTGTTGAACTTCTTCTTCAACTGTATCTTCCTGGCACTTGTGGTTATGCCATAATACTTGACCGAAATGTCCCATGCATCCTTAGGAGAGCTGCAGGACTCTATGAGCTCTTTCTGTCCAAGCTCAGTGTAATCATCTCTAATCAGCCCCATAGGTCGATCTGGGAGCTCAGGTTCAGCTTTTGCTCCAGTCACCAACTCCCAATAGCCTTTCCCTATTAAGAAGTTCTCCATGCGGAACTTCCATATGGCATAATTGTTATTGTCAAGCTTTTCCCCCACTATCTGGGTTATATTGTCAGTCCTCTCTGCATTAGCCATGTTGTATCAGACACTATTTAGTCACTGCATGACTTCCTACAAGCCAACAAGTATGAATGACCAAGTTCAATCCTCAACTGTTTATGACATTTTTTTGCAATTAATTGCAGTAAAAAACTAGGGTATTTCAGCCCAATGACAGCTCAAAATAGTCCACAACCAGTGGTCTAACTCATAAGTATAACGGTCAAGACTTATGCTTTGGAGTTGCTTCAGCTTAAACTCCTACAACCTCACTGCCAGGATAAATACATACAGTCTGAAAATTGTAAACTGTTAGTGACCAACAGCTTATTCAAAGCCAAAACTAAGTCATATACATGTCATACATGTCCCAAATCTTCATAGACAGTTGTTAGTACATGTAGCAGTCCAAGCATAACCATACGGGCACAAGACATTGCATAATCAGCAAGTTTAGGTGTCAAACTTCCTGCTCATAGATTGCATTCAACAAATTCTCAGTGAGGTCAAGCCTTTTTAGCTCCAAACCAGCTCAAAAAACGTGCCAAATATCCACTTTAAAGTGTCAAGGTCACTGCATGATCATATGGGCACCCATGAACAAGATGTCTTCAATAGCCAGTTGCATACATTATAATTACAGTTTGTACCCAGTCAAGACACTATAAATGCATTCAATTTTAGCTTCAGATTTCAGTTTTTAATCATGCTCAATGCCCGATTCAATGTTCCAAGCATTCACAGATATATTCCCAATAGCACACAGTTGTTAGAGATCAACAGTGTCATAGCATGCTTCAGTAGAAGATGGTGCTTGCTTCCCGCATTCAATGACAGTTTTCAGCCTATCAATGACTTCCCAAAACTGAGCATTTCAGTCCATAACTTCAGTCCATAACCATATCAGTCAATGCATATGTATTCACAAGTATGTATATGCTCAACAAACCTTTTTGAGCATGCCTGGAAGCCTCAATCTTTTACTTACTATCAAGTACTTGCTGAATATTCAATGTACATAGCAGTTTTGAACAGATTTCAGATCTGAAATCAACTCTCATAGTTCATATCTCATTCCCAGTCAGGCATTAGCATGCCACAGGTCTTTAGCAACCTTTCCAAGGCTTGTTTATAAGCTAGAGATCAGTGTATGACCAAGTACTAGCATGAAGTACAGCAGATGTATTCAGCCTGAAAACAGACGCAGTTCACGCAGCCTATAGATCTGATTCTAGCAGCTATTGTTGATGATAATGATGATGATGAGCACTCAAATGTGCTCCCCAAAGCTCCCATAGAAGCCTCAAACACTAACATGAAGCACAGACTCCATCTGATAAAAAATGCATACCTTGTTGCACAGACAATAACAGTCAATGGCAGTCAACCCTCTTCACTTCAAGAACCTGTGTCTTCACTCCAACTTCTTCACTCCACAGAGCCCAGTCATGGGTACTCTGATACCATGTTGAGATTGAGAGAGGCAGAGATGGAGTGAGAAGGAGCAAGCATGCTCTCATCTTCTTCATTCATTCATTCTATCACAACCACATACAAAGAGTAAGTGTATACAATAGTATTAAGGTCCGTAGGACCATTCACACTGGGTCTAAGACCACCGACTTATTTAATGTCCCACACTTGCTGATACAGCTGGACAAGACTAATGTCGGTCACACATACTAACAAGAGAATAGTATGAGCTTGATATTATAACACAACTAACTTTTAGTGCATGGAAATATTACATCCTCCCCTCCTTAGAGAAATCGAGATGTTCTCATCTCGAGAGAAACTAGGGAAGACAAGCACTAATGGGGCTTATGACTTGTGGGTTAAGACCCACCATGCATCCGCTGCGCTACTCTTAATGTTTCAAGTAGTGCGGTCATATTATTCGAATTAACCATAGATACAAGAGTAGGATTTATTCTCAATTGTGTTACATGTCGATTAAGCTTCTAGGAATTTTAGTCCTCCTAATAAGGTTTAGTAGGCTCTAGATCTTTGTCTTCATTTGATTTGTCTATATATCCATAAACTGCACCTGTGTAGCTTCATTTTCTTGGAGGCTCAATGTCTTCTAGACTTAGATCAGGGTAGTCTGCTTGGATGTGTCCTAGCTCATTACAATGGAAGCATTGATGGTAGGGACATCTCCTATGGATGTGCCCTATCTCTCCGCACGTATGGCATCTCTTATCTTGATCTCCATAGCCATCTTTGCTACAATTGCCCGATTTAAGTTCTTGGACGATTGGATTCACTCGGAGTAATGCATCTTGCAAGTCCGTTGGACACATGGCTTCAAGACAGTGGTTCAAAGGAGTGTTCAGACCATGGCAAAACTTGGATACTTACTGTGCGATATCCATAGGTGGCGCATATTTTAGTAGGATTACAAACTTTGAGTAGTAAGCTTCCACGGTTAATTCTAGCTGCTTGAGCTTGAAGAATTCATTCATCTTCAAGGTTTGGTAGGTTGGCGGAAGGTATCGTCCGCATACAGCATCTTTCAACTGAGACCACGTAACAGGGGCTTCAAAAATACCTTGATCTTTGCACCATTGCTTCCACCATAACTGAGCCTTGCCAACTAACTTCAGTTTTCCAATCATTGCTTGATTCATGGAGGCAGTTCCCGAAGTAGAGAAATAGTCATCCATTGTCTCAATCCATATCTCTGCTTCTACTGCGACGTCTAACCCTTCTCCATCAAACTCGGGTGCCTTAATTTGCTTGAGAAGAAATTTCTTCTCTTGCATATCAGCATTCATGCGTGCAGAAGGTGCCTGACAATCAAGCCATACCACTTAGGTTATTTCTGTTTAGGATATATCTATGAACCAAACATTAATCAATCATGTATCATCATGAATTTTTGCTCTGATACCAACTGTAATGTGTGTGCTTATCCACATCTGGGACACGTCTTAGCAGCCCATCAGGAGGGGAGTCTAGAAAGTGCCACCTGGAACTTGCAAGGAATGCCACAGGGTTTGCGATCTAGGTCTTCTCGAGTCTGTCCCGAAGCAGAAGTATGCGGCCGTTCCCACTTAGGACCGACCTGAAGTCAGGGTTTCTTTCCTATCAGCCAAGTCTCTAGAAAGTAGCTAGCGTCGAGCTCTAGATGAACCACTTTGTGTAGGAACAACAGAGTCGAAGCGGATTTATGCTGCAATTGGTTCATGGAGAATGGGAAACAAGAGGGATGCAAAGCTCAACCTCTCTGCCCAGAAGGCATAGTCCCATTCCGCTCACCTAAAACAACATAAATCGGAATTCTAACTCTATTGACTCTAGGTCTTCACAGTTTCGTTATTATGTCTTTTGAGAAAAGTTCCCAGCTAACCGGGACCACCCTTCCGTAGAACAGACCCAAGTCACGTCCACTGCACTTTCCTCGATAGATTTAGTTGTCTAATTAGGTCCTACCACATTTATGTTCGACATTTAAAATCAGCTTCATTAATTAAGCCTTTTAGGGCACAAAGTTCGTTCACGTAATTTACAACACATACACAAAAACAAAACAAGCAGTCCTTTTATCAAACAAGTTCCTTAACTTATCTTTAAGTTAATCTTTGTCCCCTGTCCATACAGGAAAATTATGTATCCCTTCTGTCCAACAAAAGTACCCGGTCCAAATCTCATGGCACCAAAATTTCCATCCTTTATCTAGAATAGGATCTTCCAACGTCCCAGACATTGGGCTCATGGGGATCTCCAACTCCATTCTCGACAAGCAAGGGGTGTCCAGAGCTCGACTTGACCCACAAGCCGTCTAGGAGTGAGATGCCATTTTCGTGGTTGGTCTTTTCACCACTCAACCATCGGTCTATGAATCGAGCAGTGCCCTCTCGGGATAATCCACGATGTGATCTTAGAGATGATCCACGCATGCAAAATATCCTTCATGAATTAATCCAATTAAAATTCAAGCACAATCAAAGCAATCAGCCCTAATATCATATTCTAGAAAAACATTCCTTTATTCCCATGGCAACTTGTCATTACAGACCCCTGCCATGCATTTGCCATCAACACAAGCCTTGGAATATTTATCCAAATCACAATGCAACAATCCCTTGATTGAAAGAAAAACATTTAGGGTTTTTTTCAATCAACCAACAAAACTAATAGTATTTTTCCCAAACAATACAATAATAGATGCGACAATAATTCCATCGCATATTCTCTCTCCCCCTTGGGGCCAAAGAGTAGAATTTACTTAATATTCCCTCCTTTAGCCTAAGGCATATGCTAAAGGTTCCAATACTATACATGACATAAGTCCTATCATTCCAATGAAAATTAATAGCAAGGGCATTTATGCCTCTTCTCTAAGTGACAATTATCTTTTATTATTTTTATACTATGCAACATTTTTTCTTGGCTTTATCTTCCTTTCTCCTAAGGCAAGGAGTCACATGTCATTGATGTAAAGTTTACATAATCTCTCCTATGTATGTACCATGTATATGCATTTGCGAAATTTAAACAATATTATCCTCGATAAAGATTAATCAAAGACTCATCGATGCTCAATACTTTAGTGTCCTATATGTTGCTTATGCTATGCATGGATTCATCACATAGCAACTAGGTGCAATTTAACTCCCTTTGATACAAGCACTTCACAAACTTCATCTTTGAATATTTGAGATGCGATTTATCATTTTCAATGACCTATTCTAGCACCACAAGGTACGGAGCCTAATGCATCTCTTGCAAGCATCAAAACAAGCATCTATCAATTTGAAAATACATTACTTATGACCGGTACCGCAATTGGATTGACAGTGATGCCTTCGCTTGAAGCTCTGTTGGTTGCTGGTTGTAGGATTGTCATCCACACGTGACATTCTTCACTTGGAGGCCATCATCCGCAAGTAGACTCAAGAGATTAAGAAGGTGGCATAGATTTGAGATGGGAGAGCGAAGAGAAGATAGTTAAATCGAGGATCAAGATAGAGGTAAATTGTGCAGCCTCTCGGGGTAACTCTTCTCTCTCTTCTCTCTCTCTCTCTCTCTCATAATCTCTTGGAGGGATATACTCTCTCTCTCCCTCTCTCTTGCAGCCTTTCGGGTCTCCTTATGCTCCCTTGTGCCTCCCCATGCCTCATATTTATAATGAATTAGAGAGGAGGGGATAAGTCTGAGAACAAGACTGGAGGGGCTCTTAGAAGACTTAGTGATCTGATGCTCATATCATAAATTTGATAGTTGCATTGGCTCCAAAAAGGGGGGTAGAACCCCAAGACACTTGGTTAGAAAGCTATTAGTTCACTCCTTTTTCTTTTCTCTGTTCGAAGTGCTGTCTACTGCATGTAGACTGCGATTGTAGCGCGCACGATTTTGCCAGTCACTTTTCTTTATTTCTCTTTTTAGAAAATCTCCAAAACTAACTAAAACATCACTTGTCTTTTGTTTTAAATGACTTTTAGTTCTATATTTTTAGGATAATATCTAAAATATAATAGTTTTTTTCTCCCCAAGAATCTAATATTTTTGGACCATTCAAACTATACACATTAATACTAGTGACTAATATGGCTCATAAGTCCCATTCACATCGTACTTTTCGTGAAGGGTGGCTACGGTCCTTATCAATCCATGAAAAATGTCAAATTTATGACTCTCGTTTTTTTAAATATATTTTTAATTGAATGAAAATTATTAGCTATTAATGCTAGTCATTTTTTACCTTAGTTAGTCGTTAGTTAGTAATATTACTAACTTATTAATTGACTAACTAACTTTCGAACTAACCAACTAACTTTTATTGTGTGGAAATATTACACCGATTGATTTGGGGATTGAAGCTACATGTCATGCTATGATTTTGGCTTAATTGTAGGGCTGGAAATACTCAATTTATAACAGTAAATGCATGATGAATGCTCTTGGGCTGAAGCTATCTTTCATGCTTTGACATATTCCTATTGATTTCGGATGTATGTCTTGGGTTATGCTATGATGTATTGATCATCGAGGGACAACTTCGAGCTTGTCCTTTGATTCGGATGCTTTTGGAAGCTTGAGCTTATTTCAGCCCGCACTTATTGACATCGGTCTATACTCGACAGTGGTCAATGCTTTGACAGTTATATGCTCTTTGGGTACATGCTTACCTGATGCCTACGGCTTGATGCATTTGTCTTGGCACAGTGTACCATGTACTTGTTGAGCTTTTAGTGCTCTCTGAAGACTTGGCTTGGATTCTCATTTGCTATTCCGGAATCTTGTATTGGATGTCATTTTGGTTGTCAGAGATTTTTTATTGGGATGTATGTCTTGCTCATGGATGCTACTTACAGTTGCTTTGTAGCCGTCATGCTCTTGGGATGCTATTGAGGCATTGTATTGGTTACCTATCTTTGGTACTCTGACTTGGTTTGATTGAGCTATTGAGCTCGTTTATCTGCCTTTTGTGCCAGTGGGAGCATCTTGTATGCTTGACCGACATTGAGCAGGAGGTTTATGCTATTTTGAGCATTTTGCAGATACTTGAGACTTTGAGATCTCCTACACTTAAATGTTGCATGGTTCATGCACTGATATCTTGGAGTTTCTTTTGACCTGAGCTTGGGCTTTGCACTCTTGTGAGCATACACCTACTGGTGTTAGGTCTTGCCAGTGTTATGTATACTTTGCCCTATTGTCCAGGGGATATGCCTACTCACTAACGGATGCTTTGGTGACATGTTTGGGTGTTTGCTCAGGGTCTTGATGACTGTTTGGTGCTGATTTATATCTGTTTATGGTTGGTCATGTCTTGGCTATCATTTATTGACTTGGTGCAATGATTTGGTCAGCAATTGACTCTCACAGTACCCTATTGTCATTTATTACAGCAAGCATTTAACTCTGAACTGACATGGATTTTTCATGTTGAAATATTCTGAAATGATGTACTTTCACTAGTATTTGGTGGGCAACAGCTTTGGTTACACTTTTCTCGCCATTTTCTCTCGATTTTGGTGATTTTTTTTGTCATTTTCTGCAATAAACAACAAGCAATTTTTGAACTTTGTCTGCAGTCTTCCAGCCTGCATTATGGCGAGTTCGTCCATTGATCATGCTATTTTCAATACCACTAATCTTGATGGTATGAATTACTCTCATTGGAAGAGCCAGATTTGGCACATGTTGGTGCAAAAATCGCAGATCAAACCATTGAGGTTGAGCGGGTATTCGCCTGTAACTATGCCAGATGAAGAATGACTTGAGCTTGATGAGTTATGCAAGTCCACTATTGTATTATCTCTCACAAAACAGATTCATTACAATGTATTTAAGGAAGAACAGAGTGCATGGCAGTTGTGGGATAAAATCAAGAATCTCTATGACAAGAAAAGTCCAGCAAGTCAGATGTATTGGCTAAAGCAACTTATGGATCTGCGCATGAAGGAGAATGTGACTATGTCTGCTCACTTGAGCCAGTTCCATGCTATACTCAAGAACTTGACTTCGCAGGACATCACTTTTGCAAAGGATGTCACTCCTCTTTTCTTGCTTTTGGTACTCTTAATGAGTCATGGGATGTATTCCGTACTACATTATGTGCCTCTACTGCTACCTTGAAATTATCTAATGTTGAGAGTGCTCTTTTGCAGGAAGAGGTTAACCGTAAGAATTTGGATGCCTCTCGTGTTGCGCATGCTATGACAGTTAGAGGCAGGAATAATGGATATGGAAAGCATGGCAGTGGTAGTGGCCGTGGACGTGGACGGGATTCTCAAAAATCTCGTGGGAAGTCACGTAGCAAATCCCGTGGCAGGAATGCAGATGTTACTTGTCACCATTGTGGGAAAAAGGGCCTTATTAGGCCACAATGCCATGAACTGCGCAATGAAAGGCACAAAGATAATGGGAAAGACAAAGTGCAGGATAAGTCTTCTGATCGCAGCATAGTGCTGCCTGCAAAGTCCAGTGTTAAAGTTGAAGAGATCAATGTTATGCAAAGCCTGAGGATGTTGATGATGATTATATCCTTGCAGCTTCTTCTAGTGCTTCGCAGATGACAGAGATACACTCTATGTATGCACAGTGTTGGCTCTTGGACTCAGTTGTGTCCTTTCATGTGACACCTTGTCGAGAGTGGTTTAAATTCATACCATACTGTTTTGGGTTCTGTGTGCTTGGGTGATGATAGGTCTCTTGATATTGTGGGCATTGGTGATGTTAGGTTGCAGTTTCCTTCTGGCAGTAGTTTTGTTATGTAGGATGTACGTCATGTACTTGCTTTGGCATGCAGTCTCATGTTAGCTGGACAGCTTGATGACGTAGGTTATCGTGTATCTTTTGGAGACTCTGCATGGAAGATCACTCGTGGGGCAGACTTGTGATTGCGAGAGGTGCCAAAGCTGGCAGCCTCTATCCCTTGATTGTAGCCGCTTCTTCCCTTGATCATGTTTTGTCTGTGGGTTCTATCCCACATGTATCTCTTTAGCATGCCCGTTTGGGCCATATGTCTTTGAAGGGAATGAAAATGCTTTCTGGTTTGCAGTACTTACCGCCCCTTGATTATGCATGTTTTGATTCATGTGAGCATTGTCTTTATGGTAGGTAGACTAGGTCTACGCATAAGAACTCTGGTAGGCCACGCATGAGTGGGCCCTTAGCATTGGTACATTTGGATGTCTGTGGACCCATGCCTTGTCATTCTATGGGTGTTGCAAAGTATTTTGTTACTTTCATAGATGATTTTTCACGGAAAGTTTGGACTTATCCCATTAAGCTGAAATCCGATGTCTTGGCTGTGTTTCAAAGATGGCTTGCATTGGTTGAGAACTAGTCTGGGTATAGGCTAAAATGCCTAAGGACAAATAATGGGGGTGAGTATGTCTCACGTTCTCTTGAGCAGTTATGTGATGAGAGGGGTATTAAGCGTCAGTTGACCGCCCCCTACACCACCCCCAGAATGGTTTGGCTGAATAGATGAATAGGATCATCCATGAGCATGTACACAGTATGCTTAGCCATGCAGGCCTACCACAGAGTTTTTGGGCTAAGGCAGTTAGTACAACTGTGCATGTCATAAACAGATCACCTTCTAGTGGTTTGGACTTCCAAGTTGCAGAGGAGGTATGGATTGGAAAACCTCCCTCTTATGCGCATCTTCATGTCTTTGGATGTGAGGCATTTTTCCATGTGCCCAGGGACAAGAGAAGTAAGCTGGATCCTAAGAGTGTCAAATGCATTTTCCTTGGTTATGGAGATACAAGCGAGATGGGTGATGGGACCTAAAATGGTCCAGCATTGGCTATGGCACTAGCCACACCTCATGCTCATAACAAACAACCACACCCTCACAGCCTCACGGACCAGGAGCGTTAATTTGCTGCTAAAGGACAAACTGCCCTAAAGCCTAATCTATGCGTTTATAGTTTTGTAGTTTTGTAGTCCAACGTTTCCCTTTCTATAAACTCCACAGAGGGAGAACCCATCCACATTGGCCATGCCACGATAATCACATACATGGGAACAACCTCTCAGTAGAAACACCGCGGCCCCATTGCACCTCTCCTACATCGCAGGGATTGGCCCCTTGATGCCCTGCTCAACATATAAAACAACCGAACACACTCCACTCTTTCATTTTGAATCCAGGAGATATACCATGTTTCCTTACCAAATAATCCCACAAGAAACGAACGTCTATCCTAGGGCTTAGGATGCCTTGCCACACTCAACGTGGATCATTGTCATTGAAAACAAGTGCCAGGCATCCGGGTTTTTCCATTCTGATACCATGATCATCATGCACATGCAAAGGTGAATGATTTTTAAAGTGCTCAAATATCATTTTAAAATCAGCAATGTACTTATGTACAATCAGGCTTTATAATGCATCTACTAACCCGTTGCAGCGATGAAAGGATAGCATCGAGACCACTCGTGCTACTATCCTCTTAATTCAAATAACATGAACCATACGACATGAAATGCATCAAAAAATTAGCAACAATCAGCATGCAAATCACACCATTCAAACCTCCCAACCCCCTACGTTTAGGTATTGCTTGCGTTGCATAGGTGTAGAGGTTCACTTTATGATTTTTTGATGTATAGAAAGCGATAAATCACCAACTTTAACAAAGAGATAGGGAAAAATGAGGTCAAACCTCATGCTTTGCTAGTACCATACATCCACAAACAATTCTCATATTTTTTCTTATTTTTCCAAGACGTATTTCTATTTTTTCCTTTATTTTTCCTATTTTCTTGATTTATTTATTAATAAAATAGACTATTTTCTGGTTTTTCTTATCCCACTCACTTCAACATACTAATAATCAATTTACCTTTCATATTTCCCCCATGGGAACATTTTTCCCCCACCCGAAACGGAAAAACTAGCATTTTACCACTTAAAACCCGCTTTTCGGGCTTATGGGAATTAAATAAAGCATGTAAATCATTGTAAACTCAAAATTTTCTATTATACAACAATTATTCATAATGCAAACAGCACTCACACAAATTTTCATCCAATAAGAACATAATTATCATCATAAACTATAAAAAATCCTTCATTTTCCTTCATAAAAATGCTCATATAGTGTTTTTCATAACCCGAGATGCTTTGAGTGCATATATAACCAGTAGACGGAGCCTCCATAGCCCCCAATCAAATGCTACACTTCATTCTTCAGCATCTTCATCAATCTTCATCATCACTTTCTTCATTCTTCCACCCGGATTCCTTCTTCAAGATGGCACACATGAACAGCCCATACGGAAGAGAGAAAGGGAGGAGAGAAAAAGACTAGATCTAGTTCTCTTCATTCAATCCACCATTGCTCGCGTGAAGGACGGCGATAGAATCAACAAGGAAGGAGAAGTTTCCCCCCATTGTCAGTTGGATAGGTTGTTTACAACCTGCAACCATCATCATGATGGAATCAAGCGCAAATTTCGATGCATCTCTGCATCACGTCACCTTCTTCATCCTCATGTTTTTTCCATCTTGGTGCATAAAATTTGGGGGGGGGGGGGGGGGGGGGGTCAAAGGCTCCAAAAGGCACACCCAATTTTGGTCACAAACTTGTTCACGTCTTCGAATCTTGACCATTTTGTGGCCATTTCTCCGTCCTAGTTCCGATTTGAGCTCTGAAAAATCCTAGGCATCCGGCTTGACATCCCGCACTGACCGAAAACTCTAAACATCCTGCACGACAATCAGAAAAATTATCAAAAATCCACAAGTGTCACTCGGGTGTCTTTTAAAAGCCGTCTTTCACTCGATGCTTAAAATCGTCCTAGCTGCAACCGCCGCCTTCGATGTTAAATATTTTTCCCTTAAATTTCAGATTTTTTGACAAATTTTAGGCACATCCCACGCTCAAAAATCCACTCTCAATGGGTTACCATCTCTGGGATCCGCAGGTGCAGAAAGTCATCCGCAGTAATGATTTAGTCTTCCATGAAGACAAGATGCATAGGTAGCCTAAGAGAGTTGTTGAGATCTGCAGGGTCATATTTCAGGAGGAGTCAAGGCTCCCACACAACCAGTTGGACAGCCTACAGCTGCAACAGATGCTCCTGATCAGGGTGTTGGACAGGAAATTGGGCAAGCTGCAGAGCCTGCCGTGAGACAGTTTGCTAGAGACAGACGTCCACCTGACAGATTTCAGCCCTCGATGCATTATATCTTGGTTACAGATGCAGGAGAGGCTTTCACTTATGATGAGGCTATGCGCAAGGGTGACAATCACTCCTAGGAGAGGGCTATGCAGTCTGAGATAGACTCCTTGCATAAGAATGACACTTGGGATTTGGTTTCCTTGCCTAAGGGCAAGAAGGCTTTGCCATGCAAGTGGGTGTACAAGCTGAAAAGTACCCCTGGACACCCCAAGCCGGCATACAAGGCTAGATTGGTAGCAAAGGGTTTTAAGCAGGAGCATGGTGTGGACTTTGATGAGGTCTTTTCTCCTATGGTTTAGATGACCACCCAAAGCTTAGTCTTGGCTTTGGTTGCTCAACTTGACTTGGATTTATACCAGATGGATGTCAAGACGGCTTTCTTATATGGGGACTTGCATGATGAGATTTATATGGAGTAGCCTATGGGCTTTGCAGAACCTGGCAGGGAGCACCTAGTGTGCAAATTGAAGAAAAGTTTTTATGGCTTGAAGTAGGCACCTAGGAGTGGTATCATAAGTTTGATATCTTTATGCAGTCACAGGGCTATATCAGGAGTGCTATGGATTTGTGTCTTTACACAAAGAAAGCCCGTGATGGTTCTTTATTGATTTTGATACTCTATGTGGATGATATGCTGATAATAGGGAAAGCTCATGATGAGCTAGATACTCTTAAGGCTCAGCTCAATTGAGATGAAAGATCTGGGACAGGCCTCTCACATACTTGGTATGTGCATTAGACGTGACAGGCATCAGGGACTCCTCTCACAAAGGGAGTACATTCATAAATTCCTTGAGCACTTCCACATGCAGGACGTAAAGCCTATTGGTTGTCCATCGCCTTCTTATGTGAAGGTATCACAGGTTGATTGTCCGCAAACAGATGAGCAGAGGGGCAAGATGGCCAAGATTCCCTATGCATCTGTAGTGGGCAATCTTATATATGCCATGATAGCCACTCGTCCAGTTATTGCCTTTGCAATTGGTCTTGTGGCATGCTATATGGCTACACCTGGCAAGAAGCATTGGGATGTCGTGAAGGGTATCATGAGGTACCTGAAGGGCACTGTAGATCTGTGCATATGTTGTGGAGCCAGGATACAGGAGTTGTGGGGTACACTGACTCTGATTATGCTAGACATGCAGATAGTAGGAAGTCCACTTCCGATTATGTATTCACCTATGCTGGAGGTGTTGTTTCTTGGATGTCCAGGGTGCAGAAATGCACGACCCTTTCTACTACAGAGGTCGAGTATGTTGCAGGCACACTGAGGCTTGCAAGGAGGCCATTTGGTTGGGTCGTTTGGTTGCTGACCTTGGTATTGATGCTATCCCTACACTACATTCGGATTCTATGAGTGCTATTCAGTTAGCCAAGAATCCCGGTCTTTCGTGCGAAGACGAAACACATTGCATTGAGGATAAGTCTGTTGGTCTTGTCAAGATCTCTACTGACCAGAATCCTGCAAATCTGCTCACGAAAAGCCTCTCTACAGAGTGCTTTGCCTTCCTCAGGAGGTTGATGGGCGTGGGATGAGATGACGTCTTTCCTCATCCTTTTGTACATGTGTACATGTTGTACTATCTTTTTTCCTTTTTTGGTTTCACTCCTCACTAGGGCAGATTCGCCTTTAAGTGGGAGGTTGTTAGGGGTAAAGGCACCTCCGCCTAGCCGCCTGTGTATTACTACACTAACAGTCACCGCCACTACACACTGCAGGTGGTAGGCGCCCGTCACCCTCACTTTATTCTTTATTCTTTTAGTGACGGTTTGAATAAAGGAAGGCCCGGTCACACATTGTGACAGTTGGAGTTCCCATTTCTTGTCTCTCTCTTTCTTGCTCTTGCTCTCCCGCCATAGCTCTCATGTGCAAGCTTCGATCCTTCTCACCTTTCACTCATTGTGCTTCTGATAGCCCTTATGATCTTCCTCATGAGGCGGTCTTGTTTTGCTAGCCCCTCCCAGACACCTCCCATCCTTACTATGTTCTCCTCTTGTCTAATCCAGCAATGGTAATGTGGATGATCCTGCCACATGGTATTTCTACCATACTCTTTATTTTTTAAAAAACAAAAAAAAAAACTATTATGGGAGAAAAGGAAGTGATTCCTTGTCATAACAGGCCTCATTCCAAGAAAAGGTGGCAAACACCCTTGGGCGGGAAGCTGGCTGTGGAAAAGGTGGTAATACCCAGCAGTCTAGAAAATTGATTCATCAGTTGACATCTCCAGGACCCAGTTCCAAAGTCGCCTCCCTTTGTATGCTATGACATGTGTCTCTCTGTAGAGCGTTTGACAGTCTTCAAGCAAACGACATGTTCTATATCTGATACACAGCTCTGATCTATTGGCTATCTCCTTGGGTATGCCTCTTCATCAATAGACAAAGTGATCTTCATCGACAATCCCCTAAGTGATGTGAGTTTCCATCCTAACCGGATGGGGATCTGAGTATCTTTCAACAAAGCGTGAGACAGAGGGTGGGATGAGTGACCAATCATTTCCCTTCAATTCAATTGTGAGGTGTGATGTGTGAATGGAGTGTTGCACACAAGGGTTGGGCCTCTCAATGCACAAAGCACGATCTGTTCCTATGCACTGCACTATAAGGCTCCCTAGCCTTCCTTCTCAAACAGAGGGTGGGATGCAAGGTTGCATCATCAAATGCGCACAAGGCATATAACCTTTGCACAAGTGAATGTGAGAATTACATCCATGGGTTTCAGGAATGGGCTGCCCTCTGTATCTTTCAATAGAGTGTGAGACAGAGGGTGGGCTGAGTGTGACTTGTGTTTCTCCTCAATCAATTCCGAGATGTGAGATTGAGGGACGTTATGACAATTGGAGTTAGGTACGTTTTTTTTTTCCTCTGCACACATGGGACGAGTCTCTGGCACCATCACAAGCCATGCCACCCTATTCTATACACTACACGATAAGGCTCCCTGGCCTTCCTGCTTGCGCCTATGCCAGATGGGTGGAATGCATGAATGCACCATCAATTGTGCACACTGGCATTCTCCCTCCCAATCACTTTACCCTTTTTCAGTTCTACATGGGCCGTGAGTTATGGGATTTCATGCTTATTCATTGAGCGATGTGCGTCATGGGGTGAGCGACTATTCTATCATCCTCCTGAGTGCCCGTGAGTTGAGAGATTTATCCTTCGTCATCAACACTTGAATCAACGGACTTTATTGACAAATCTACCTCCCTGGGTGCTCTTGCACAGTCTCTGCCAGGCTGGACAGTGGTTGACAAGTCCACGATCGTGTCAATCAATCTACCCTAACCAGTAAGGTCTTAAGTATGGGGACGTGTCCCTGTGCATCTAATGTGCATACCCCATGCATATGTCATTACCCAATCATGCGTGTCTACCTCATACTAGTTCTTCCCTGATAGGGTCCCTTCCTCACCCACCCACCCTCGTACCCTCTGTCATCGAGGCCGTTTCCCTTGTGGTTGCTTTTATTTGTGCAATTTTTTCATTTTCTATGTGAACACACCCTACAGTCACCGATCCAACCTTATAGCCCTGTTTGTCCCTTTGAATGATACACTTTTCCTTTTTACATCCCCGTGTTTTGGATTACCGCTTTTGTGTTATTAATTTATGAAGCTTTTCTCACCCAATTGGATGTATTTCCATGTGAACGCGCCCTTATCACTTTGGAACAGTGATATAACATACCAACCCTGTCCTATGATTTCCCTTGGATATTTTTCCTTTTAATCACCTATCATTCTGACGTACGGTTTGTTCGTAATTAATTTTTGTGTGGTTTCGTGTCTTTTTTTGGCGTACTTTTTTTACGTTTTTCCATGTGAACCTGCCCTATTCTCCTCAAAATTAAATTTTGACTAGATAGCCTTGTCCGTCCACCCTTCTTGCACCATTCTCATTTTCCCGCTACCCTGTTTCACCCTCTACATTTTTTGTTATTAATTTTTATTGGTGTTTTGGAGCTTTATTTTCGGGTTTTTTCCATGTGAACGCATCCTAACCCATCCAAACTGAGATTTGATGTGACTGCTCTGAAGATTATATATGTACTTACATTTTTTCTTTTTCTTGCCCTCCATTCTGGTGCACGGATCATTCGCTATCAATTTCTAAATCTCGTTTTGGATACGATTTTTGGTTTTTTTAATGCAAACGGGGTTTCTCTTGCTCGAAACTGTGTTCTCATGTGATAGGATTGTCGGGCATAATTTTTTGCACATTTTTCCTTCTTCCCTCACTTTGTTTTGGCTAATGGATTTTTCAATATTAATTCCTGTATGCATTTTTAAGGTCGATTTTCACCTTTTTCGCATGCGAACCTTTCCTTATTCCCTTGGATATATGTTTTATTGTGCTCTCCCTGTGAATCCCCTTCCCAAGACATTTTTTCTTTTTACTACCCTTCGTTCCAATGCCCGGATCTTTTTATATTAATTTTCGCGTCCCGTTTGGGGGGTCCTTTTTTGGTTTTTTCCAGGTGACCAGATCTTACCTCCATGAGAACGGTGTTTTGACATGATAGGCTTGTCCGGCATGCCGTTTCTCACAACTTTTCTTTTTGCCGTGTTTCAATTCGACAAGCGAATTTTTCGATATTAATTGTTGTATGCGTTTTTGGGCCTGATTTTTACATTTTTCCCATATCAATGCCCTGACTTGATCCTAGACACCCTGTTCTACTTTTCTGCAGTCTCCTCCTCACCTTCCGACACAGTTTTCCTTTTTACTGCATTGCGTTTTGGCTCACGGTTTGCTTGTTATTCAATTTTCCTTGTTTTGTCGTGCCCCCGTGCACCTCACCTCGCAGGTGAATGCGCGTGTGTTTGCCTTTACGTGCCTTGTGCCGCCCCCATGGCATCCATGCCTTCCCCATCGCCATCTTGGCCCCTGTTGCTTCCCACCACTGCAAATGTTTTTACCTCGCCCCACATATAAGCACGGGACAAGGGGGGTTTTTAAATTATTTTTCTCTTTCTTTTTTTTTCTTTTTTTAAACAACAAAAGAAAAATCAAAATACCCCCCTCCCGACGGTTCCTCCCTTCCCTTCTCTTCTCTCTCTCTCTCTTCTTCTTCTCTCTTCCCGACCCCTCTCTCTCTCCCCTCTCCTAATGGTTCAATTCTCACTCATGGTTGATTGCCGAAAGCTAGTTATTAAATTTGTTTTTAAAAAACCATAATAAATCAAAAATTAAAAAAAAAACAAAAAACACAAGCACAAACCACAAAAAAACACATAAATAACAATAAAAATGATAATAACACCCGAATAATAATCCGAATTAACTAAACAAAATATGATCCAACTAACCTCACCTTCATATTTCTTTTTTTAAAGAATAAGGTGTTTCTTTTTTTCAGTAGTGGCTTTTTCTTTTTTGTTGGACTCATTGCATCTTGGGATCCATCCATGCACCCTCAGTCTCTTGCATACACACCCCTACCAGGTATTTATATTTCCTACTTTATTTATTTTTTTTGTCACCCCTTAACCGCGGTTAATGGTTAAAATGAACTTAAATCACCCACTTTTCCATGCGCACTTGCGCCAAACATACATTTTTCTAAACAATTAAAAACGAACCAGCTGTTCACTTAGCACACGCTTCGTGTGCTATAGACACATCTAAGTTAATTAAAAATGAACCCGCAGTCACAAGTGCACGCACTACACAAAAAGTGCTAAACACACACTTAGTTTTTAATTAATGAATCTGCATTTAGAGACTTGAGTCTGGGTATCGAAGTTCGAGATCCGTTAAAAGCATTGTTTCACCCTAATATTTTGTAATTATTATTTTAAGAAGGAACCACCGTTTTCTTATTAAGGTTTACAACCTAATAAAATTTCACCAATTTTTAATAATTTATTAAAACAAACCATTCACTAAAATCATTCCCCTCACTTTATTTTTTTCCCTTTTCAATAAATGCGCTTCGTGGGATGGGCATGTGCAGTATTTTGAGCTGTCATTGCTTACAGAAGTTCTGGTTATGTCGTGAGTGGATTATTGAGGTATTATGGTTTGATTGTATGATATGATTACGGGTACGGTCAGTAGTTTTGTTTCTGCTTGATACGGGGTCTCAGGTGCATGCTTATTGCATAACATGAAGCTTTCGGTCGCATATGTGTAGAGGTCATGCCAAATTTTTTCTAGGATGTCGATTGTTTGGGGTGGTCAGTCATTTAGTCATGTCTATGTGTGCTTATTCTAGTCGATTTCTTTTTTATGGATATTCAGTTGTTTTGCAGGCATTCACTGTGATTGTCTGTGTGTGTGGTGTGTGTGTAATCTATCTGAATGGTGCCTCAAGCTCCTCCTCCAGTCTAGTACGTTCCATTGGTCTCTCACAATTATTCTTTATTCTTGGAGTCTGAACTTATTGGCAAAGCAGGCTTAACAAAGTTCATCGCACTCTCATTACCACTCATCCTAGAGGATATTGGTACTTGTGATTGGTTTCTACCCTCTTACAGTAAGAGGTATGGTCCTATCAGAGGAACTGTTATCCAATTGACACCTAAAAGTTTGGGCAAGGCTCTGTCTTTACCCTATCGGGGAGACTCTTTCCCTACTACTGGACAACTGTTCTCGAATGAGGATATGCATAAATTGTTGCAAAAGCAGACACAGGATGTGTTGGATCCCAAGAAAGTTCTTACCACTTCTAGCATCAGTGTCTCCATGATCTTCAATCCTGTGTGGAAGTAGTTATGTCAGTTCCTTCAGGACAGGTTTGTGCCTGCTAAGACACCCTCTAGTTACCTTTCAAAGGAGTTATTTACAGCTTCTAGAATAGTGCTAAAAGGCATAACGATTGATTGGAGTTCCTACCTTCTATCCAAAATGGATCAACATTTTGTTAGAGCTACTAGGGGTAATGTAACTAATGTTACATTTGGATCCTACCTTTCTGTCTTTTTGGCATATGCTGCCCCTTCGAAGGAAGTTCCTACCTTGATAGTTGATCCACCAAATGCTCCTCCCCTTACTGAACACTGTGATGTTGTCATTGAGGATCTTAATCCTATCCCTCTTGCCGTAGTTCAAAGGAAACACTTAAAATGAGTGGCTGAATCAACCCCAACTCCTACTCCAGTCTCCATTCTTGATCAATCTAGTAGTCACCTACTACCAGTTTTCCTCACAACACCGAATCTTTTCAGAGCACATCGTGAGGGTACTTTGAAGATTTCCATCCCTTCAGTGCGATGCTTGGTAACTGGAGATGCAATTCCCTTCCTATGTCAAGATGTTCAGCGTTCTATTGAGCTCTCAATGACTGCATATATCCAGCAGCTCTATTTCTCTTGTTATAATGAAGTACAATAGACCAAAGAAGAGATAACAAAGGCAAATGTAGAGCTAGCTTGTGCTCATGAACACTTTTTTTATCTTTGTACCCAAATGGAGCAACATACTAAGATCATTAATGCTCAGAAAATGGACATTTCTAGTTTGTACACTCAGTTGGCTGACACTAACACTCAAGTGGTTCATGTAACTAAGGAACGAGATAGATTGTTGAAAGAATCTCATGAGCTTCAGGCTTTGTTAGCCACCCAGATAGAGGAGCTTAAAATAGCAAATACCACCTTAGACCAAAGGCGCAACCAAATTTAGCACCTTAACAAGTAATTGGTCCAGTCATGTTCTTCTATATTAAGCTCTCAATGATGGATCTACCTCTTCCAGAGGATGGTTGGAGTGGAGCCTGGTCTTTTGATTTGCTGACAAAAGTTGTTCGTATGGTCTTTGAAGATTTTGTGACTTTGGATAACATGTTGTTGTCTTGTATGTATCTATGAGGCGATCTGTTAATTCCAAATGATGTAGATCTGGTTTGGTATGTAGGGGATGTGGTCTTATAAGTTGCCTTATATGTTAACCATTTGGAGTTGAGGATAGATGAAATGTTCCAGTGCTATTTTTCTAAAGTGGTTGCTTTCCTTGACACTTTATGGCATTCAATGATTGATTCTGTAGTCTTGAACCAACAACAGAATACAACCTCTACTCATGTGCAGAACACTAACCAACTGAGGGTGGATATTTTAGCTTATCTTTCCAAGAACCATTCATTTGATTCATCCTTCTTTGATGCCTACCATCGACAATCTGTATTAGGTCCCTCTTTTCCTAGCTTATTTTATTATCAACAAATGGCCCATCGCTATGATGCTTATTTTTCCCTTTATCAATCCAACTCAGAAGTCATCTTACCTCTCCTTTTCCAACCTCAGGGTGCTCCTCAAATTCCAATCTTTACCTATTGTTCTTTCATTGAAGATCGAGTCTTTTTCCCTTCTCCACCTTATCCTTCCCCATCTATCCATATACCTTCTACTTTTCTTTCTTATCAAGTAACACCTTTCTTAACTGATTCACCTAAATTTTTAGCTAATCCTTCTTTAGATTATTCCTCATTTTATGATTTTGCCTACCCATCTCTTCATCCTTTTTTACTTATTCCTCTTCCATCTTCTACCACTTCTATTTCTCAACCCTCTCAGTTGGTTAGTGGGTATGAAGGATTTGATCAACTGATTCTCTTACGAGACCATAGATTAATTGGCCATTAATTCCAGGGGACTGGACTACTGCTAGTCAAGCGTACCAAAATTATCTCCATTTTTCCCAACAATATTCACAATCTCTAGATCCTTCGGTGAGATTGACAACCCATTTTTCTTGGTACCTAGCATATATGCATAGGCATTCCCATAACGATCAAAAGGCCATTCCCAAGCTTTGTATGAATGTCAATGTGAACATTTATTCCCAACAACTGGATGTCCTATATGTTCATGCCCTTTGTCTACCTAGCAAATACCTTGTCTTGCTAGAAAGGATATGCTACCTTCAATTCTTTTAGAATCCTCCAAAATCTTTTGTAGATGAATCCTTATCCATGGATCATTTTTGTAATGGATTAAATTTTGTGTAAAGGATCATTTTGGTGCCATTCAGATGGTTGTTTTGTGTAAGTGCTGTATTAAATTTTATGTGATGAGTTCGTGCTGGTTGAATAATGGATTTGTTCGAGATCTCTCTCTTCGTCTATTGGCATTGATGGTCAAGGTGGATGGAAAACCTAAGATGCAACGTTAAGGAAAATCTTATATCCTTTACAAATTTGTCATGACTTTCTATTGTTTATAAGATGTGTTACTCAATAATGGTGCTTTCCTTTAGTTGTATTCTTTCTTAGACACAGGTGATATGTTGGGGTCATGGTTAAGTGGATTATAAAAGATGCTAAAGAAGATCAAATTAAGATCTTTACTGAACTTATAGTCTTCTCTTCCTTAGGTTGCGAGGATGGTTTCTTTCTAAGTGTGGGGATATGTTGAATGCTGAAATGACTAGATTTTTTTGGTTGATTTTTGTTGTTTTTGAGGCATGAATGGTTGACTTTTGATGGATTTTGAGTGATGTTTTGGTTTTTTTGGAAGTGTTTGAAAGTTTTTTGGATGATATTGATTATTTTTTGGAAGCTCATGATGATTCTCAGTAGAAATATGAGGCTCTGTGATGTTCTGATATGTTCTGTTGAGGTTCTGATTGGTTCTGATACCTTTTGTTTAGCTTCTGTTTTGTTTTGATTTTCTTATGTATGAAGCATGGATTGATGATTGATGAATGTTAAAATCTTTTGAAAGCTTATTGAATAGTTTTTGATATTTTGGAATGGTTTTAGTATGAGTTATGAGGTTCTGATGTTCTCTGATGACCTTCTATAACCCTCTGTAGACCTTCTGTAGAGTCTCTGTCTCTGTTATGTCTCTATTCTTGTTTTGTTCCGTAGATCTTCTATAAGTGTTCTATAGAATGAGGGTGTACTTTGGGAAAGTTTTATAACTTTTGGAAAGGATGAATCTAAGTTCAAAAGAGCTAGAACAAATGCAAGAAGCAACTGTTGAAGACTGAAGAAAAGACTGAAGTGAAGTGACAGTAGTGAGCTATGAAGAGACACTGTAGTGGCTATGGTGTCCTTTCATAACTCCCATGCCTCTTGGGAGGTGCATCCATGACCTAGGAAGGTTTATTATGAGTTATTATTGAGTATTGTAGTGAGGAGATGATGTACTATTGATTGATTGAAAGAGAGAGAGTCAAAGATAGTCAGTTCTAACAAAACAATGTATCTATCTATGAGAGATTGAGAGAGAGAACTATGAAGACAATGAAGATGAATACTATGTGATTATTTCCATTCAAAAGTGGTTTCTTTATTTTGTGTTTCTTGTTCTATTGATGGATTTTATGAAAATGTTGAAGATTATGGTTGATTCTATCAAATCCATGGGAGATATCTACTATGATGCTGTGTGAAGATTTGTTCTTTTCCTTGTTGTGGTTCTCAAAAGAATAAAACAAAAGCTTATTGATGTTACAAGATAGATTTTCTTGGAGTAGAAACCCCTTTTCCTTGGTGTCTCTCTTGGGGCTCCAATTGTATGGGCTGAAGTAGGCTCCGAGAGCCTAGCATGCAAGGATTAGTAGTTACTTCTAGAGTTTGGGATTCACTATTGGCAGGTAACAGTCTGTTTACAAAACATGCAGACAAAGGTTTGGTAGTGCTGATTATCTATGTTGATGATTTGATAATCATAGGTGATGATGAGTTGGGAATATAACATGTTATGCAGATGTTGAAATTTGAATTTGATATGAAGGACTTAGGTGAGCTGGAGTACTTCTTGGGTATTGAGGTGATCAAGGCTGAAAATGGTTTATGGTTGATGCAGAAAGACTATGCCATGGAAATGCTAAAGAAATATGGCATGACTAAATGTAAACCACTAGATACACCTCTTGATCAAAATGTCAAGCTGGACATTAGCACTAGAGTTGAAATTGATGATGTGATTATGTACATGCAAATGGTTGGCAGTCTGATCTACTTGACCATCACCAGGCCTGACTTGAATTATGCTGTTGGGCTCATGAGTCAGTTCATGCAAAAGCCCAAAAAGACACATTTGGATGTTTTTAGGCAGATTATGAGATATGTAAAGTCCACTTACTATAGATTATGGGCTATTTTATGTGAAAGATAAGCCCTTGACACTGGTTGGATACATGGATGCAAATTGGGTTATGCCTTTGGATTTGGAAGTGGAATGATTAGATGGAGCAGCAAGAAGCAACCAATGGTTGCATTGTCTAGTACTGAGGCAGAGTACAAGGGTGTTGCATTGGGAGCATATGAGATTGCATGGTTGTTCAAGCTTATGGTGGATGCTCCAGTGACATTTTTATGCAACAATCTCAGTAGTGTACTACTAGCAACAAATCCAATTTATCATGCCATGACTAAACACATTGAGGTACACTACCATTTTATTAGAGAGATGGTTTTTGTAGGAAAAGTAAATCTTATGCATGTGAAGACTGATGAACAGGTTGCAGATATCTTTACCAAGTCTTTGGGTAAATATAAGTTTAGTCGATTTCGACAGCTATTTGGTGTATAGGTTCTATCTTGAGCTTGAGGAGGGGGAGTGTTGAGACTTCAAGCTCTTTTGTATGACCAACAATGTCTTAGCTATGCCTAGTTGTATCAGCATGTGTGGGACATTTAATAAGTCGGGTTAGTCCGTGTGACCTTACTAGAGTTAGTCATGGTTAGTTAAACCTAGTGTATGACTTACACTTGAGTAATGGAATAATAAAAGAAGGAAGAGAGTATGATTGCGCTTGCTCTCTTGGTTTTCCACTATTTATCTCTCTCCCTCTCTCTTAACAGCAGGTAGACAAGTACCAGCCTAATGATGACCCATATAGCTTCATAGAGCAGTTTGAACAAGTCTGTGGGGCCAATGACCTCATCGATCTTACTTTGCACTCACAAGCTTTTGGTCTATGATTAGGAGATAAGGGTAGGACTTGGTACACCAGTCTAGATGGTCCCAAGTGAACTGACTTTAACAACCTCAAGAGTCTCTTCGTTAAGAGATTCTCTAAGCCTCGGTACTCTGACAACCTGCTAGTGTGGCTAATGAATGTCAAGCAGAGGGATAAGGAAGATATCCGAGATTACGTGACCCATGTGAGGAGTCTCTTCAAGAGAATCCCTATTGGTGAGTGACCAACCGAGAGAGTAGTATCCACAATATTCATTAATGGAAAAAGAAGCAAAGAGCTCTACAAGGCCTTGACTGGCAACTTGAGCTTACAGCGACATGCATTGACAAGGGTCTTTGAAGAGGCCATTAGAGTGGACGACCAGCTCAAGGAGAGAAATTCTAGCAGCTCGAATCAAGAAGATACTACCTCTAGGAATCTTAATAGAGCTTCAATGACAAGGGAAAGATCAGGCCCAAGTACTCAGGATAAAGGCAAGGGCATTGACTCAAGCCAAGAGCTAGTGAAGATGAGGACGGAGCTAGCTAGATTACATGAAATAATCAGACGACTGACATGCCCTCATGTCCAATGTTTATATTGTGGTGAAAACCACTTGCTAGCTGAGTGTGAGGATCCTTGGTCCTGACCTTGTGCCCATTGTGGTAGGTTTTGGCCATGATACCATGCATTGCAAACTACCAAGGAGACTCCCATACTTGCAACCATATAATAAACCATACCAAATGAATATGCCATCAAACGTCTTCAAAAAAGGGAGCCCCATTGGCTCTTCTGGTACCCAATGATGCCAAGCTAGCCATTCCTAGGTTGGAGACAAAACCCACGGGCATACTTAGACCACATGGACCCTACGTGACCCATCCACCAAGTGATACTTCAATCCACTACGTGGAAGAGCCAAACGACGAAGAGCCTTATGTACACCCTTATGTCTCATACGAGGAAGAGGAAAATCCAATCCTTATGGACCACCAACCAATACCAGTGATAGCGTTAGGTAGAGGGAGAGGTAGAGGCATAGGAGGGCAAACCCAATAACCAATCACATGCTAGACTTATGGTCACCCAGGACATATCTCTTTGCACTACCCTGAACAAGAGCAAGAAAATCAAGACAAGGCCAATCAGAGATGCACTGAATGCAGATCATGCGCTTCTTTGTTGATTGCCCTAGATGAAAGCCCTCCTCTAACTTGATGAACAAGCCCTCAGCCCCATTAGGGTTGTTCGGTGTCCAGACACTTGATGGGGAGGCCATGCTTATCCCATTGCATGTCATGACCCATGCATAGACAAAGCAGGCTGGCATATCATTGCTAGGGCCTAAAAACTTAGATGCAACCTCAATCAAAAAGAGGAGTCGTAGCAGGAGGAAGAAACTGGATGCAAAGGTCACTCTGAAAACTGAGAGTGCCACAATGCTACATGTGGGAAAGAAAGTGACGGATGCAGAAGTAGAATCGTCAACCCCAAGGATGAATGAGAAAGGAAGTATGAGGGTTAGGGAGTACCCCAACCCAAAGCGCCAACTCGAAGCTATCAAAAAGGTGGAGTGGGTGAAAGAAGCCCATGAATGCCTAAAATACGTTGATCCCATATTGGAGGATGATATTCATGATCTCTCAATCATAAACACATCGATGTCACCTCCATGACCAAAATCAAGAGATACTGTGGCACCACAAACAGTGCCGCATAAACAAAACCTAAATGCTACAGGCCAGCAAATCAGCCAAGGCCATTGGCCACCAAGAAACGCAAATATAAGAGCGCAACAAGCAACTAGCAATGTCCTCACCTCAATAGTAACCACCCCTAAGATCCTAAGCCTAGGAGATCTTCTTAGGTAGTATCAACTACTATGGCAAGAGCTGAAATAGTGGGTTGAAGGACCAATGGGGCAAGGTGCCACTGACTTGAACACACATGATGCAAAAATGCAGATACCGAGTCTAATGTTGCACTTAGTGCCAAAATCCTTACATGTCAATGCTTTCTGGGAGGGCACTAAAATGCATGCTATCTTGTCGATTTTGGCTCTAGGCAACACCACAAGGAAAGGAATCGTAGATATGAGAGCAGTAGTCAGTGTGTTGAGCTATGCGGTGCTCCAAACTTAGGGTAACCTACTAGTCGAGATGGCCAGGTTTAATGTCACTTTGGCTAATGGAATGAAAGTGAAGCCATTCGGCATGTTAAAGAATTGGCTAGTAAAATTTGCAAGAGTTCAATTCTCGATTGATTTTATAGTCATGAAGGGAGTGGACTATGATATCCTACTAGGACAACCCTGGATGCACAATGCGAGAGTCATAGAAGACTGGGGCAATGATTTGATCTTCCTAGGTAATTGAACTGAATCCATAAGAGTAGATATGGACACCTGGAAGACTAGGACGGTTGATATCCTGCTAGGCCAACCCTGGAGGCACAATGCGAGAGTGATAGAAGACTAGGGCAATGGTTTGATATTCCTAGGCAATTGAACTAAAGATGGAAGAGTAGAGATGGAAAACCTAGAAGACTAGGACGGTTGACCTAGATGCCATCTCCTCTATGATGAAGGGTGATGGTGAGAATAGAAAATTTCATGGGCCACTGACTAAGTATATCCCTTGCTCTAAGGACGAGTGAGATTGGATGCATGTCCTTGCTACAATCAACCTTCCATTCTTGGACAACGAGGAATACGAGCAAGCTATTAAAGAAGCTGGCAAGACTCGAGAAGAGCCTTGAGTGGCAATCCACACATGATAGCTAAAAGCACACATAGAGGAACCAACCCGGTATCATTCCAAGTACTGAATAATAGACAAGAGCTCCATGAGATCCTAGAACACATGACCAACAAGTTAGCTAGCAATGTGTCAGCAAACCTGAAACCACTCAAAGATCTCTTAAACGGACCTAAGTGGCAATGGACCAAAGGTTATAAGTAAGGGTCTAAGGACCCTTAGGCAATTTAGGAGGAAAGGGGCTTATGAGGGTTTACACACGTAGAGGGGGAAATGATTCCGGGGCCAATGAGGAAGGGCTAAAGGAAAATTTAAAAAAACACGGGGGTTGGGTTCCAACTATGGTTAAACACCGGGGGGGGGGAGAACAAAGGGTATGAAAGGGGGCTTCCTAAGGGCTTTGGAAGCTTCCCAGGAAGCTTCCAAAGCTTCTGGAGGGTAAATTCGTCACGTGGAAGAAAAGGGGATGTTGATGGCGGCAGCTTGCGATCTAGGCGACAGTTGGCGACGTGTAATTCTAACGGCAGCTCATTCCTTAGGCCACTTCCTCTCACCCTCACGAACTGTCGAGACTGCAGTGGTTTGCTTCCCCTCCTTCAGAATCCTCTCCTTCACCCAATCACGACAGCATCCGTCTTCTTGATCTCCGACCTGCCCCCCTTCAGCCTGCGGCCCCTGATTTAAATAGGGGAGGGGAGGGGGATCCTCCCTCCCCTGCGTGGCATCACGCATGCCTTCCCCCTCACTCCAAGCTCCACCAAGGAGCTTAATCACTCCTTCTATTTCCCTCCCCCTCCAGCTCGTCAGTCGGCTAGGGGGATAAGGGGAAATTTTTAAAAAAAATCATTTATCCAATTTCATTTTTATTTGAGGCAGTTCACACGTGTGTTTTTTTTAGCAAATCGGAATATTACATTCTCTCCCCCTTGGAGGAATCGAGATGTCCTCATCTCGAGATAAACTGGGGATATTGATGGTTGAGAGAGCTTTCATCTATCCAAGTGGCATCCTCTTCGGGATAATCTTTCCACTGGACGAGGCGTTCTCTCAGGGTTCTAGATCTTAACTGTCTCTCCCTAACATCTAAGATCCTATCCGGCCTTAGTTCAAGGACTCCTTGACTAGGCATTACAATTTGTTGGTCATCAAGTACATGATTAGGGTTGGATACATATTTTTTCAAGAGGCTGATATGGAATACATTGTGAACCTTTATGTTCTTTGGGAGTTGCAATCTATAAGCATTGGGTCCTAGGCATTTGAGGATTTTGTACGGCCCACAATACCTTGGACTTAGCTTCTTGCACTCTCCTAGGGATAGAGAACTCTTTTTAGGGCGTACACAAATGAAGACCATGTCTCCTTCTACGAAGACTCTTTCTTGACATTTCAAATCTGCGTATGCCTTTTGTCTATCCTTGGCCGCTTGTATGTCTTGTCTTATTGACTTTATTTGATCATCCATGTCTTCCAACATCTGTCTTGACGCTTCAACTCTTAGGGTTGGATCATAAAAGTTTAGGGGACTTCGACAATCATGACCATACAATGCCTGGAAAGGAGTCATCAGAATGCTTTGCTGGTAAGAAGCATTGTAGGCAAATTCAACTAATGGCAAGTATTGAATCCACCTCTTCGGCTCTCGACAGCAGTATGCCCTAAGCATATCCTCGATGACTTGATTTACTCGCTCTGTTTGGCCATCCGTTTGGGGATGGTAGGCGGTGCTAAAACAGAGTTGAGTCCCAATAGCTTCAAAGATAGCTCTCCAGAAGTGTGATGTGAAGAGAGAATCTCGATCACTAATGATTCTTCTAGGTAACCCATGTAGCTTGAATATCTCCTTGATAAACAATCTTGCAATGTCGGAGGCTTTATAGTTTGTCTGTACTGGAATCAGGTGTGCAACCTTGGTAAGCATGTCAACCACAACCATAATGGAATTGTATCCTCCTTGGACTTGGGGTAAGCCCACAACAAAATCCATACTGATGATTTCCCATTTCATTTGGGGAATGTCAAGCGGTTGCAGTTTCCCTGGCATCATGACATGTTCGGCTTTGATACGTTGGCAAGACAAACACTCAATGACATATTTGAGAATGTCACCTTTAAGCCTCTCCCAATGGTAGCTCTTCCTAACTGCATTAAGAGTCTTAGCATAGCCAGGATGTCCTGCGAAAGGAGAATCATGAGCTTCCCATAATATCTTCTGCTTAAGTGACTGGCTTGCTGGTATACACAGCCTTGTTCTATAGTAGACAAGTCCATTTGTTTGGTAGGCCAAATCATGGCATGCTTCCTCTCTAGCTAGTTCAAGTATAGGGTTGTTTGGCATAGATACTTTTGTAGCCAGAGATCTGGCCGTTGATGGATTCTGCAAGATTAGGGAATTTAGAAATGCCTTGCGACTGAGTGCATCGGCAACTACATTCTCCTTCCCTGGTCGGTACTTGATTTCAAAATCATATTCCTCCAATACTTCAATCCACCGACGTTGCCTCATGTTGAGCTCGTTATGGGTAAAAATCCATTTGAGACTCTTATGATCGGTTACTAGAGTAAACTTGTTACCTAACAGGTAGTGTCTCCAAAGCTTTAGAGCATGGATGACAGCTAGTAATTCCAGATCATGCGTGGCATAATTCTTTTCATGACTCTTCAATTTTCTTGAAGAGTATGCTATTGGATGACCTTCCTACATAAGTAAACACCCCAAGGCAAGAATGCTAGCATCAGTTACTACCTCGAACTCCTTATTGAGGTCAGGAAGTTTTAGAACAGGTGCTGATACCAAACTTTGCTTCAATTTGTCGAAGCTATTTTGTTCGGAAGTTGACCATGTAATGGAAGTCTGCTTCTTTAGTAAGTCTGTAAGAGGTGCTGCAATCAAAGCATAGTTTTTTATGAAGACCCTATACCATCCTGTCAATCCAAGAAAGCTACGTATCTCTTTGACGGATACTGGTATTGGCCATTCAAGCACATCTCTGACCTTGGCTGGGTCTACTGATATTCCTTCTGATGATACTATGAATCCCAGATATTCAATCTGATTCTTGAAGAATGCACACTTCTTCATTTTTGCATACAGCTTATGAGACCTCATTGTCTCAAGGACAATCCGAAGTTGGGGTTCATGATCTTCTTCCTGTTTAGAATAGACTAAAGTGTTATCGAAGAAGACAAGCACAAAATCATCAAGATATGGTCTAAAAATATATTGCATTAATCTATTGAAGGTGGCAGGTGCATTTGTAAGCCCGAATGACATAACCAGGAACTCAAAGTGCCCATATCTTGTATTGAAGGCCGTCTTTGGAATATCTTCTTCCTTGATCCTTATCTGATAGTAACCTGACCTGAGATCAATCTTGGAGAAGATCTTTGCACCTTGAAGACGATCAAGAAGCTCATCTATTCTAGGAATAGGATACTTGTTCTTGACTGTTGATTGATTCAACCCTCGGTAATCAATACATAGTCGAAGTGTCCCATCTTTCTTTTTCTGGAATAGTACTGGAGCTCCCCACGGTGAGTAGCTAGGCCGGATGTAACCCTGATCTAACAGTTGCTTGAGTTGTTCCTTCAACTCAATTGCTTACGGTATGGACATTCTATAAGGTCTCTTTGCAATTGGTGTAGCTCCAGGCACTAGCCTAATCTCATGATTTACTTCTCTTTGAGGCGGAAGTTCAATCAATTCCTCAGGGAATACGCCAGCGTATTCCTTTAGCCAAGAAGGTCCTTCATGAGATTCTTGATTTTGATCTAACTTGTTGAGTTTGATCAGGTAAACGGGTAATCCTTTTCTGACTCCTTTTATGATCCGAGATACTTTGGCTAATTGGATTCTTGGCACTCCTGCCTCACCTTGAGTTGTGACAAATTCCCTTTCAGAGTTTCGAAAGGAAACTTGACCCTTTCCACAATGGATGTGGGCGTCGTTGGGCTTAAGCCAATCCATCCCGAGTAGACACTCATGGATACCTAAATTCATGACTCTGAATTTGACTGAAGTCTTATTTCCTCCCAGAAAGAATTCCACCTTAGCAGTTTGCCTGGTACAAGTTACCTCACGACCGTTTGCCAACTCCACAAGCAGGGTAGGTGCTTCTATTGTGGTTATTCCTAAACTTTTTGCACATGCTGGTGAGATAAAGGAATGTGTACTACCACAATCAATTAAGGTTTTGAAACCTTTACCTTGATAGTCCGACGGTGTCTGAATCGCCGAAAACTGGCGATTCGGCCCTTTCTTGTGTAAAGCGGCATGGACTGTCGCTTTTTCGAATTCAGCTTCCATAGTCGGATCTTCCTCTTCTTCTTCTTCGCATCTTTGCCTATTGGCAATGCAAGCGGTTCTTCCTCTTCCACGGGTAACGGCTCCTTGACCGTGGCCTGCACCTTGGAAAGGCGTTTGACGATGTCCCCCGCTGAGCTTGGGACATTGCCTCTTGAAGTGACCGGGTTCGTTGCAGTGGAAACAATGGAGGTTTCGGCCATTACTTTGAGTAGGAACAAAGTTGTTGACGTTATTTGTCCTTGCTTTCTTCCTTTGTCCCTGATTGTGACCTTGAACTCTCTTCATTTGAGGTCTGAATGCTCCTCTATTCGGGTCACTATAGGACCAAGTTTTGTTACCCCTTGGTCTAACTTGCACCTCCTGAATTATAGGTGCCGCTCGAATGAGTGCATCCTGAAGATCTAATGGACGCATAGATTCGAGACGGGTATTTACGGGTGGATTTAAGCCCGCACAAAAATTGGACACCTGCTGCGTCATGTCCATTTGTGGCGCATACTTTAAAAGTGAGACGAATTTAGAGTAGTATGCATCAAGAGTGAGTCCTAGCTGTTTTAGCTCGTAGAACTCATTCATTTTTTGTGTACGATATGCAGGTGGTAAATATCTTCCCTGCACGGCTTTCTTCAACTTCTCCCAGGTAACGGACCCCTCTGAAATCCCTTGATCCCTGCACCATTGCTTCCACCAAAGTCTGGCTTCGCCGGTGAGCTTTAACTTGGCGAGCATGGCCTGATTGGTAGGGGCAGTACCAGCTGCTTCAAAGTAATCCTCCATAGATTCAATCCAAATTTCAGCATCAGCCTGGACGAATCTGCCTCTCTCGTCAAACTCGAGTGGCTTTATCTGCTTGAGGAGAAACTTTTTCTCTTGGGTCACAGCAGTACTTGATGTAGGAGGCGAATTTGGAACCTGTACCTGGGGTTGTGCCTGGATAAAAGTTTTCTTAACATTATTATATGATAATCGACGTTAGCTTATCTTTTATTTTTAGTTCAGTTATCTCGTAAACAATGTAGCTACTTAACTTTTTAACAACTCTTATGCACAACCAGATATTGATAAAAAGAAGTTTTTATTTGTATTTACATGGGCATAGCCTTATACAACGTTTCGTGTGATGATAATCCAAACATTACATTCAGTTTGGGGAGAACAACGTTGTATTGCATTTGTCTACATGAACTGTGTAATAGTAGGGTTTTGGGTCATGGATCTTTAGGAATCGATAGTTCATTGGAAGTTCAGGATACCCTTTCCGTTGGAATCCATACTTCTCATGGCGGCCCAACACTTTAATCCTGTCGGCTGGGATTACACGGGTTACTTCCTCATATACATATGAGTTCATTTCAACCCTCCAACCTTGAATATGTAAAGTCGAATTTACGTGAGCTTCCACAAAAATGAACAGCTTCACGACTCTCAAGTCTTCCAACCATTTGATCCTCTTTAGGTTGATCTGTAGATAAGCAAACCGGTGGGCGGCTATATAGTAGATTCCTGAAGACCCCGTCCATCTTCGTTCTATGTATAAAGGTGATGGATTATAAATCTGCTCCAGAATGTTCATCATCCCAATTCTTTGTCTATAAAGCGGAGAATGCATTGCAGTCATAAACATGACCTGAAATACCAAAAATTTATTCCACGCTTCATAACTCTGCAAGGCAGCATTGAAGGTAAGGAAATGTTTGGACAACAGCAATTTCTTTACTTCATTTAATTGAGATTTTATAAAAGCAATTTCGTTATTGGTCGGCTCTGATACCAACTATAACGTGTCCACTAATATCATCCAGGACACGTCTTAGCAGTCCATCGGAAAGGATGTCTAGAAAACTCCGCCCGACACTCCCATGGAATGTTACGGGTTTTGCGATCTAGGTTTTCCCGCGTCTACCACGTAGTGGAAGTATCCTGGCCGTTCCCACTTAGGATCGACCGAAATTAGGGTTTTCCTGATTGGTCATTAGCTAACAGCAACTAGCGTTAGATCCGCGCGAACTACTTTATGCAGAAACGCCAGGTCCGAAGCGGATTCACGCTGCACTTGGTTCAAGGAGAATGGGAAACAAGGGGAATGCAAAGCTCAACCTCTCTGCCATCAGGCATAGTCCCATTTCGTTCCCCTAAAACAACGTAAATCGGGTAAGACGTAACTCTAGGTCATCATTCTCGTTATTCGTTTTGATGATGATGATCATCCCGTTGTTCTTCGAGATTTTTTAGAAAAGTTCCCGGCTAATCAGGACCACCCAACCGTAGGATGGACCCATGGCCCATCCTCCGCACTTTCCTCGGTTTGTTTTAGTTATGTAATTATCTAACACATTAATTTGACATATAACAATCAGCTTCTTTAATTAATCCTGTTAAGCACTAGTTCCTTCACGTAATCTTATCACATGACATAGAAAAACAATATCAAGCAAGTTCTTTTCAACATTTCATCATTTTATCTTTGAAATACAAGGAGTTCCACCCGTAGGCTTGTCCATAATCCGCCCGAAGTCTATTCAGTAATCCCCAGGGATCACTATTCCAAGCTTCCGCCTGTAAACTAGTATGCGGGCCTCGAGATCCAATCCCGAGTCACGTTAGCCTCTTGTGCAGGACCTGGAAGGCGAGGGATTTACGGCCAAAGCCCCCCTTGGCACCCAAGTGTCCTCCTACTCCAAGTAGAGCTCAACGGAGAGACCTCTCACGACAGGTTCAGTCCACGTTCCCGGCGCGGTGAACAACCCCCTTGGTTAGGGTTAGGCAGGTAGTCGGGGGTAACTGAAACTGCCTCTTGCTTCAGCCTTTAACCTGACCGTAAAGGTTATAAGTAAGGGTCTAAGGACCCTTAGGCAATTTAGGAGGAAAGGGGCTTATGAGGGTTTACACACCTAGGGGGGGAAATGATTCCGAGGCCAATGAGGAAGGGCTAAAGGAAAATTTAAAAAAACACGGGGGTTGGGTTCCAACTATGGGAAGGGTATATAATACTTTAAACACGGGGGGGGGGGGGGGGGGGGGGGGGGGGAGGGGGGAGAACAAAGGGTATGAAAGGGGGCTTCCTAAGGGATTTGGAAGCTTCCCAAGAAGCTTCCAAAGCTTCTGGAGGGTAAATTCGTCACGTGGAAGAAAAGGGGATGTTGATGGCGGCAGCTTGCGATCCAGGCGACAGTTGGCTACGTGTACTTCTAACGGCAACTCATTCCTCAGGCCACTTCCTCTCACCCTCACGAACTGTCGACTGTAGTGGTTCGCTTCCCCTCCTTCAGAATCCTCTCCTTCACCCAATCACGGCAGCATCCGTCTTCTTGATCTCCGGCCGGCCCCCCTTCAGCCTGCGGCCCCTGATTTAAATAGGGGAGGGGAGGGGGATCCTCCCTCCCCTGCATGGCATCACACATGCCTTCCCCCTCACTCCAAGCTCCACCAAGGAGCTTAATCGCTCCTTCTATGGGGGGATAAGGGGGAATTTTTAAAAAAAATCATTTATCCAATTTCATTTTTATTTGAGGCAGTTCACGCGTGTGTTTCTTTTAGCAAATCGGAATATTACATTAAAGGAGGGAAGAAGGAAGCAGCCTAAGGACATGTAGGTAGAGGAGCAAAGAACACGGCAAGACCTGCCAAGGAGATTCACTAAGTTCAAGAAATGCGATAGGGTAGTGATCTTTGCTGGGGGCCAAACGCCAAGGGCAAATAAGAAAACCCATAGAAGGACCTACCAAGGTCAAGGAGGTCAAATTATCCAGGGAGGGGGAGACACCATGACCTTTCTTTATAGCCGATGACCTGACCAAGGCAGACGAAGCAAGTCTCATTGCTCTCTTGCACAAGTATATAGATCTCTTTTCTTGGTCCCTGGAGGAATTGAAAAAGGGGTAGATCCGAGTGTAGTGACTCATAATATACCCATGACACCTGATGCAATGCCGCCGGTCAAGTAGTGACCATACCCCAAGAATCCAAAGCATGCCCACACTATCAAGGAGGAAATTGATAAGCTAATGAGAGTAGGATTCATCTATGAGATTGAACACACAGACTAGGTTTCACCTATAGTCGTCGTACTAAATAAGAACGGGATGATCAAAGTGTGCATCAACTACAAGAAGGTAAACCCTGCTACAAAGAGAGCGAATTATCCATTTCCATATACTGAGCACATGCTCGAAAGAGTATCTGATAAAGAGGCCTACAACTTCCTAGATGGCTTCTAGGGGTTGTACAACTAGGTGCAAGTGCACCCTAATGATAGGCACAAGACCGCCTTTGCCCATCTTTGCCTACACAGTCATGCCCTTTGGGCTAACTAGCGTGCCAACTATCTTCTAGAGGCTCATGTGTGATATATTCAAGGATATGCTTAGGAAGGAGTTAGAGGTTTTTGTCAACAATCTGTGTGTTCACTCCACTTGAAAGAAGCCTGTAGACAAACTTCGAGCTATCTTTGAACGGTGTCGATTATATTGTCTCTTATTGAGCCCCCAATTCAAGGTGAAGCACGGATGCATCCTAGGGCATGTGGTGTCAAAGAATGGGATTGCCACCAAATTCTTGAAAGTCAAGGTTATCACCGATCTCCCACCACCAACTAATTACAAGGGAGTTTAATGTTGCCTAGTCCATACAGGGTATTATCGATAATTTTTGTTGAACTATGCATTGATTGCTAGTCCTCTATATACAAGCTGTTGATCATATTTGAATGGACCGAGGAATGCCATCATGCGTATGAGCAAGTGAAAAAGGCTCTAACCGTTGCACCAATTCTACGAGCCCCAGATTGGATAATCACTTTTCATGTTCACATTGATGCTTCTAAATTCAATGTAGAAGTGATGTTGTGCCAACCTAGTGAATACAACTTAGACTATCCTATGAGCTTTGCTAGCAGACAACTCACAGATATAGAAATGAATTATTGGACAATGGAAAGAGAGGGGTTAGCCATGGTATTTGATGTAAAGAAGTTTTGGCATTATCTTTTGGCTATGCACTTTACCTTCTTTGTTGACCATCAAGCCCTGCTCTACCTTCTTAATAAACCATGTGCCACAAGACACATAGCTCGATGGTTAATTTTGCTTTTAGAAATCGACTTCTCTATGGTTGTGCGTAAAGGAAAGTAGCATTATATGGCTGACCACATGTCTCGCATCCCCATAGGAGAAGTTGTTGGGCAAGGCATTGCAAATGATTTACTTGATGTGCATCTATTCAATCTATCCAGTCTAAAAGAGATTTATTTAGAGATGATTTGATGCCTTACTGGGGGCAGATGACATAGTCGAAGTGCTTGAGCATGGACTCCCTAAACAACCAATAGAGAAAGCCTGACTTAGGCAACTCATTCTCAAAGTCCAACTTTATCAATTCATAGTAGCATGCCAACTCTATCGGCTAGGGCAAGACAGATTGTTGCATAGATGTGTGTGCAAGCATGAAATGCACGGCGCACTTGTAGAAGCACACGATGGAATAGCAAGAGGGCATTTCACTAGAGACACAATAATCCGCAAGGTGTTGCAATCAACTACTATGGTGGCCTACTCCTTTTTGAGACACAACATGTTTCGTAAAGCATTGTGATGAGTACCAAAGGACCAAGATACTAGTTTGCAAGGACAAAATAGAGTTAAATCTGATCATTGCAAGGCAATCATTCAAGAAATGGAATGATCAGTAGACTCAGACAAGGTTCAATGCTACTCGATGTTGTAAAATATCTATCGATATTGAGTAAGTTGCCACGAGTACTAGATGCATGTGCTACACTTCAATACAATCCGGAGTTCTATAATTGGCTTTTATCCTCGTGAAGTGACATGGATTCGTAAATATGTATATAAATAAACAATGATTTTTGTATGACCGTGTATAGACAATATCAACACACACAAGAAATGATAGTCAAGCGCAGGGAGAAGAGTTGGGTTTGACAGGCTAAGCTCCTCAGGCCCTCCTCTCATCACACATTTAAAATTCGTGCGACCATTCCCACCTCCAAGTGAAGGGCATGCAACCCTCATTACTGCCATAGGAAGCCTTGACCAACAACTCTGATGGTGTAGACAGGGTACCATCCCTTTCTATACACCTTTCCCCCTTTCCGGTCTATCCTTTCGAGGATGAGCCCTGTCCCACTCCATGACAACCAGTCCACACAACTTAGCATAAGCCAATATCTGCTAATGGCTGGAGGCAAAACAAACATCATCATGGGGGCCATCCCTCTACAACAAACATTGCATGCCTCACCTCTCCCCTCCTCATCATATGCGCTTGATAACCCACTGTATAATCCCTTCCATGCAAATAGTTTTATCCTGCCTCGAGGCCTAATCCTTGGCTCGCATTTTGTAGGTCCCCCTACAATGCCCGACATGCAGCACCTAGTGCAGTTGCTTGCAAGGACGCTATCCGCCATCGAAGGGAGCATGTAGGAAAAGCGCCTCCGCCGAAACGCTACGTACCTACCCTTAAAAGGTATGCAAAGAAATGAAGCGACACCGGCCTAGACGTAGGCCAAAAGATCCCCAGGCCAGGGGAATAGAAGCTCAAGGGAGCACACAGGGCATGGCAACACCAGCCGTGCTGATGCAAGCTCCTACCAGACGCTCGAGCACCAGGTGCTCGAAAGAGGAGAGGGTAGCTTGAGACAAGCAAGAATTTGATGCATTGTTTACAAGCATTCTGGAAACAGTTGCAGCTAGGGACTACACCATCCGGGTCCTAGCCGACATTTTTCCCTCCCAGCCTCATAGGAGCCCCTCACCAGCACAGCCTCAATCGCGCGACCACCTAGACTCGCCCCGCCTCGTACAAATAGAGTAGCCCCATGTTGTATAAAAGGCTTATCAAATGCTACCTAGCTATGACTTTCTGTCTTTAAATGGTTAAGTGTTGACATGTTTCCCAATTGTACAAACTTTTCATATCTGTGTTTAATATATTTCATGCCTTTAGCAAAAGAAAAGCTAATCAAGCGCAGGTGATAAGTATCTAAGTCAACACCATGGAATTCAGATAAGTGATGTCTCCTTGAGTTGCACTGGTTTATTATAGTTGTGGCATATACCATGCATGTACTCTCATGAAGTGACAAGTGGATGCAGGATGATGCAGGTCTTTGTGCGAAAGTATTCAATGCCCGATCACCGCAAGACCATCGACCTCACAAAGAGCCGCGACAAAGCCACGCTACCGAAAGCAAAAATCACCCTTGCCGATTGCCCACATTGCATGGCCCAAAGCATATTCATGGGCTACGCTCTCTTTCTGGGTCAAGCTTTATAGTTGGCTCACGGCAGTTGTTACCTCAATTGTACCAACATCGCATGTCACAAAGAGGTTTGCAATATCTCAAGTGTATATCCCCATCTCAACAACTGCTTCTCTAACAATGAGGCTAGGGTACAATCATCACTGTAATATCCATTTCTTGAGCCTTTGAAGCTTGGCATTTTCCAACCCATTGAAAGGCTGATAGCCTCAACATATTGCAATGGTTGTACTCAGGCAAGTCCAAAAAAAAAAAGAGGAGAAAAGAGAAGAGAAAGAAAGAAAGAAAGAAAAAAGCACAAAAAAAGAAACAAAAAAGAAAAGAAAAGAAACAAACGAAAAGATAAGAAGCACCAACGATCACAGCACAGCACCTAGGGGTCCTCAAATTAGGTACATCCAGTGACCTTGGTCGAGTGGCTCCGTCCCTAGTCCCCTAGCCCTTTAACATCACCCACAATTGTTCAGGGCACATCAAGGGCAGGACATACCTAGGGAGCTTGTCTCGCCTATGGTTAGACCTGTCACCTTGACCCACTTGCACAATTCCCTCTTGCACTCTGCCTTAATACCATTGCAATCAATTGTGGTAAGCACCGCACGATTGGCCATGAAAAGTACACCGTCCTCATCAAGAAAGTCCAATAGCTTCCAGCTACCGAAAGTGCGGTGTCCCTGTATTCAATTATGCTACGTCGTGTAGTCACAATGCAATGGATGTCTCATATACCTTCACATGTACTTCTTCTCAACATGGACAACTTTGCTTCATCCACACATTGTTATGAGAAACTAGCCCGCAGTCTTCTAACTACATAATATCTAAGTATGCACGAGCACTCACATAATATCTGCACCGAAGTATATACACAGTTTGGGTCCTCAAGTGTAGGACAATACTCTCAGCTCGACCTGTCTCCCAAACTAATTGCACTATGTCTTGTGCACAATAGAGAAGACTAGCACTACCCCTAGGGAGAGACCACTTATGAGAGGTTTTCAATTGCAGGTATTGAAGACTCCAACAATAGTGTCATTCGCTCTTCATCGACACCCAACTTTGAATTCTTATCCTTTATCGTCCTGTAGGCCTGCCAAGAATCGTCATGTGCCGAATCCCCAACAAAGAACAGCCCTACCACCAAATCCAACAACCCTACCACCAGCCACCTAGGCCACCAACGTGCCCCCAATGACCTTCCTCCACACCACCACCAACACTCCTCCACGGCAACCACCAATGTCCCTGCCACCCACGTCTTCAATGCATGCTAAAGCCTGCTACCTATGACAGTGAGTGCCATGGGACTGGCACTCATCTAGGAGGGGGGTAATGTTAACAGTTAGACAAACAAGGTGAAAAATCTGAAAAAGCTAAAGTAGAAGACAAAGGCCAAGGCAAAAGTGAAACGGAAGACGAAGGCGTGCCGCTAAGAAAAATATAGAAGCACAAGAAATGCAGAAAAGTCCTAGATAAAGGAAAAGGGCGCACAATAAAAAGCGCGAATCAATACTTTTGTAAAAGAGCGCAAGTGCATCATGTTTAATTTAAAGAGCACCGGGCTCTCACCCGTGCAATTTGTAAAGGTAGATGGGTGGTAGGAAGGAAGCTAGGAAGATAAAAGGGCAATGGGAAAAAGGGCCTAGGCCACGGTTAGCCATGTAAAAAAGGGGATAAGGGGATGACCGCCCAAAAGGGATTTAAGGTTTTGTATATAAAGTTGAAAAGTGAATGAGAAGCTCATTCTTGTGTGTGGCCAAAAGTGGCTCTCCTCTTCCTCTTCTTGTTCTTGTTCTTGCTTGCTTGAGCTTGTGCTTGCTTGAGCTTGTGCTTGAGAGAGGGAGTGTGAGAGTGTGAGGGAGTGAGTGTGTGAGGGTGAGGGACCGAGGAGGAGAAGCCCTCCATCTTCTCCTCTCTTCTTCTCTTCTCTTCTCTTCTCTTCTCTTATCTTGTCTTGCTCGTGGAGATGGAGCTTGGAGCATGGAGCTTTAGGATGGAGCTTGCTTGAAGCTTGCACTTGGATCGTGGAGCTACCAGAGTGCACGGGAGAGGAGGTAACTCAATCGGCATGGAGGTAAGCTCACTACACCCGTAGATATGGATGGCGTGTCCGCTATGTGAGAGGTAGCCATTAGTGCTCGGCTTGGAATGCTTGAAACAATAAGCAGTCTATGGGTCTTGGCAGTTGAGCGAAAGCTCTCACAGGAGCAAGTGATCTCATGATTCAACTGCCCCATCAAACTCATTAGTGACCAAGGCAAACACTTCATCAAATGAAGTGATCACTCATCTCCTATCCACCTTTCTAATCATCCATCAGAAATCCTCACCGTACTATCCTTAGGCTAATGGCCAGGCTGAGTCTACAAATAAAATTCTAGTAATCGTCTGAACCAAGGTAGTCTCTGCTTCGTGCAACAACTAGGATAGCAAGCTCATGGCAGATTTATCCAGTATATCTCATCATGCAAGTCCCCATATAAGAAAGTCATCTTGACATCCAATTGATACAAGTCCAAGTCAATGTGTGCAGCCCCAAAGCCAAGACTAAGCATAGGGTGGTCATCTTAACCACAAGAGAGAGGAATTCATCAAAGTTAACACCATCCTCCTTCTTAAAACCCTTTGCTACCAATCTGGCCTTGTATGCCAGCCTGGGGTGTCCAGGGGTACTTTTCAACTTGTACATCCACTTTTGAGGAAAAGCCCTCTTGCCATTAGGCAAGGAAACCAAATCCCATGTATGATTCTTATGCAGCAACGAGTCAATCTCAGGCTGCATAGCCCTTTGCTAGGAGTAATTGTCACCCTACACATAGTCTCATTATAGGTGAGAGGCTCTCTTGAATCTATAACCAAGACATAATGATGGAACCTAGAACGGTCCGGCACTGGCTCGTGCACTAGCTGGACCTCTATCTCACGCGCTCAACAACCCCACGGCCTCGCGGCCAGGAGCGTTGATGACACATACATTGCCTTCCTAAGTATCTTGCGTTTGTATTACGTCGTTTGTAGTCCACTCTTCTCTCACCCACTACTCCTCAGAGGGAGTCCCTTACACATTGCCTAATGGCACGAAGCACAGACATAGGGAGTCCTCCAACGGCTGAATGCCGCCACCCCTCTGCGACTCTCCTACACCTTGGGGATTGGCCCCTCGGTGCGTCGCTCAACATATAAACATTTCGTACAAAATCCACTCAAGGTACCATTTAATCGCATATAGGAATGTACCATTGTCCTTACTTCTCTTTCCCTTAGACCCCACGACTAGCCTATGGCTTAGGGTATCCTGTCTCTCACTCAACGTGGGTCAAGGTCCTAATGAAAGCAATTGCTGTGCATCCAGGATTTCTGATACCTTTAAATATTTCCATGATTTATGCATAGTGTGGATGCTGAGTGCTCAAACAATTATAAAATCAATATTGTGCACATGTGGAAAACATCCTTTCAATGATTTTCAACTACCGTTCTTATGCGGCGTTGCACGAACCTAGCACCGAGGAAACCCTCGTGCTACTAGGCTCTCATTCTATAATTATTCACCGACCTATATGGCATGCAAACAAAAACCAGAAATCTTTTCATCATTTTACTCCGCATTTAGACACATTTTAACCACTCTACCCTCCCATCGATCAAATGTTGCATTGTTGTATAGATTTATAAGGCATTTTGCCATCATTTTATGTGTAAAAAGCGGAAAAAACACACTAGAACAAGAAGATGGGGCTGAACTGAGGAAAATCCTCATGCTTCAGTCCCCACAAACATTCACAAACATTGTTCTTAATTTTCATTAATTTTCTGCACCCAAAATGCATTTTTCCCCTATTTTTTGTGGTTTTTTTCTATTTTCCTTGTATTTTTCCTTATTTTTTGCATTATTTTATTACTGAAAATTCACAATAGGTTATGGACTGTGGCCCTTAGTTCCTTCTTGCAACAAAAATGAAAATTTAGTTGGTGTTCCTATTTATTCTTCCATTTTTATACCCAAAAACATCATTTTCCCTTGATTTTTCATATTTTACGTGTTTTAGTGTATTATTTTGAGACATAAGATGCATGTTTTTCTGATTTTCTGATTATGATCAACAAGTACTCATGGAAGACAGGAACATAAACAATTTTTAGCCCACATGAACAACATTTTATCAATCAAAAGCCATGAAATCTCAAATTTCCTTTGAAAAAATTGAATTACCGCTTATTTGCGTGTTTTGGGTTTCATGTCCATGACTGCAAATCTGAAAATCAGTAGCACTTCATGCTCATGACGATCACAAGTCACCATTTCCAGCCCGTGGAGCAATCCGATCAATGCCGGACAAGCCTCCACCATTCTTTCTTCTTCTTTTCTCTTCCCACATGAACCTGCCTTTAGAAGAGAGAAAGGGAGGAGAGAGAAAGACTAGATTTCTATCTCAGCATTCAGGCCATCAATTGACGGGTGAAGGGCGGTGATAGAGTCAGCAGGCAGAGGGGAAGCAAGGGCAATGATCACTCGGGTAGGTTGTTTGCAGGTTACATCCTCCCTCTCCATCTTCTTGGCGCATTTTTCGGCGCCATCCTGCGTGCTCTCTTCCCACGATTTCTTCATCTTCTTTTCCACCTTTCTTTCATGTGACATTTAAAATTGGGCTCCCAAAGGTCATGCCCACTTTGGCCACTCTAATGTCCACCTCTTCGCATCTTGACCGTTTCCTTGGCCATTTCCCCCGTCCGGACTCGGAATTGAGCTCTGAAAAATCCTGGGCATCCGGCTTGGCATCCCGCATTGGCCAATAGCTTGTTCAACCCGCACGACTGTCTAAAAAATTATGAAAAATCAACAGGTGTCGCTCGGGCACCTTTAAAGCACTTTGGTGCTTAAAATCGTCCTAGATCGAGCCGCCGCCTTTGACGTTTAATATTTTTCCCTTGATATTCATAATTTTAGCTATTTTTAAGCACTTTTCGGCACCAAAATTCCGCTCTCATTGGCGACCACGGGATAGGGCGACTCAACCCGTCGAATCCACGAACATATCTGCACATAAACAACCAAAGAAGCATCAAACTGATACAAAACAAATATATAATAAAACTCAGCACAATGCTCCCCCTACCTTTGGACAGAACCAAGGCATGACATCCACAAAGAGTAGGCCTAGCATCATCTAATAGAAGATCTGAAGTGAGTCACTTATCAACTGCTCCAACACAGCCAAACTAAAAAACCTATCAAAGAGGTTGCCCTAAGTGGTAGTCTGAACTACTTACCAATTAAAGACAACACAACTAGGAGTTCGTACAAGGCGAGGACTCCTATAGCCTGATCAAGGAGTATTTTCTTTCAATACATTTCTTCTTTTAGGGTGTTTATTTTATGAACATACTTGGGCATGTAAAAAGGAGGGAGCTGAGCGTAGTGACCCAAGGAGAATAGGGCATCGGCCTCAGGACCTGTCTTGGCACCCAAGAACCTACCAAGCCCTCGCAAGGCGACACTTAATCCTTTTTTAACGCTCACTTTTATTTTCGCTCCAACCTTCCTTGTTTTGTTATTCATTTTTCCAGCAAGAAGCCACCCCTAGGAAGATAAGATATTGGCCCCGGGTCTGACTTGTCCCCAGGAACCTACCAGGCCTTCGCAAGGCGATGATCAACTGCCTATACATTTTCATTCTTCTCTTTTTTTCCTTTGATAGGGGTTAGAACCCCTTTTTACACACCTTCGTATTTATATTCATCTTTTAGGATGTATAGGGTTTCTTGGCATCATCATTATTATCTTCTGGCAGGCTTCTCTAACTGCCTCACTACTAACAAGAACTCCTAGAACGGCTGCCTAGCAGGCTAGCAGAACAGGGCCACTAGGACTTCCTTCTAAAACAGGTCTTTCGATGCCTGACAATGTCTTTACAGGAGGCAATGACTACTCCGACCTCCCTCAAATATACTTAGCCTAAACCTGGGACTTCATGCCTTGGTTGCCGGTCCCCAACAAAAATATATCCCCTCGACAAGTACAAATACACATATAATAGGAAAGAAAGGTACTCGTAAAGGAGAGGTATCACCTGGATTGGCCACAAGAAGCTTCCATCGCAGCAAAGGCTCCTCCAGGCTCCACCAAATTCCACGAATCACGAAACCTGTCCAGCACAACACTTAAAACAAAAACCCGATTAAACGCACCCGCACTAGACAGGGAAATGGCCCTCTTGGCCTAATGAAATAAAACACTTCACTACAAAACTGAATCGGCCCTCTTTGCCTAATGAAATCAAACAATACTACGCATAACATCCTCCTGGAAACAACTATGATAGACATCAAAACATACCATTCCCAGGGGAACAGAGACTCGTAGCCCTAAACTAGGTGCATTAAATTATGACCCATCCCTCCTGCGTATATCGCAAGAGGTGTTCGCATCACATGTCGTCTAATCAGTCTGTGGGTCCAAGATAATAAAGGCAAATGAGTCTCGCCTACCCTCTGCATCACCCAGATCAACCATCGTCCACCAAAGAGGGCATGTTCAGAAAGCATACCCCACAAACGACCAGGTCCTGTCTCATCGTCAATAGATATATCGGGACAAGGGCCACAATTAAAGAAGAGGTATTCTTCATACGCAAAATTAGCCAATGAATCGGCAAACTGATTCCAATTTCGTGGAATCAGCTGAAAAGACACTCTATCAAATTCATCTAGCAGGGCTATGGCGGTATGATGGTACATGCAAAGGATGGGGTTTCGTACCATGTACGTCCCATTGAATTGATTTAAAACCAACTGAGAGTCCCCTTTCACCAATAACTGGCGGATACCACCCTTCTTTGCAATATTCAAACCCATAATCAGGGCTTTGTATTCTGCCATATTATTGGTAAAATTCACCCCGAGATAAGCAGCTAACTTCATGACAATGCGTCGTCGGGGGTCTCGGATGACAACTCCTACACTTCCTTTTTTGCATGCACCCCTGGACGCCCCATCAAAGTACAAGGTGTACGTCCATAAAGGGTTTACATATCCCGCCATCCGGAACTCTACTCGTAATTATGGTAATCGAAATTCAGCATATTCAACGGGTGGACTGTAGGCTCCATCCCTCCATCATCATTGAATTCAACAGGGATGCTCGTCAAAACTTGTAGGCAGTGATGGCAGAAGACCTTGATCTCCCAAATAAATGTCCCGCCTTCTTGCTCAGTCACCTTATATCCTTTGCTCCACCAAATGAGCTTTCCCTGATGATACCTCTGTTCTAAATATGTGTGTTCTAAATAAGGGATCAGACGACCCATCAACCTCTATCACAATGTCCTTGCAGATATTTGATCGATCTCTCCTAGACCTGCAAGGCAGTCATAGCATTAGTGCAATCAGAAATAATAAGGTTTAATCTTATTAAGATTAACCTTATTTTTAAATTCTATCCCCTCAAGGTTAGCTAACAAGACTGTGGACTTATTCTTTCCTATTCTAACGATCCTATAGGGCCCGTCCCATTTGGGCTCTAGCTTGCCTGGAAATAATTCACGTCGTGCGTCATAGTACAGAACAAGCTGTCCTTTCTTGAAGGTGTATTTCTTGGCTTTGAGGTCGTATAGCTGCTTCATTCGGCGCTTCGCCACTTCTTGGTGCAATAAGCTATGCAACTTAAGCTCATCTAAATGTGCCAGTGTCATCAAGCGCTCAAAAAGTGCGTCTTCACCACTCAAAGAATGATTGATGGCAAACCGAATAGTCGGCAGCTCAATCTCTAAAGGCAAGACACACTCCTCCCCATATACTAACTTGAACGGGGTATGGCCAGTGGCTCATTTGAAGGTCGTATTATAGGCCCACACTGCCACGTATAACTTTTTATCCCAATCCCGTTTCTTTTCCGACATAATTTTGGACAGGATGCCAACAAGCTGCTTGTTGGTGCTCTCAACTTGCCCATTGGCTTGCGGGTTATATGGGGTTGTCTTGTTATGCTTGATTTGCCAAGTCTCTGTCAAGCTTTTGATCACCTTATTCAGGAAATGGGTTCCGCGGTCCGACACTAATTCTTTCGGCGGACCAAAACGGCATATTATCTGCTCTAAAAGGAAACTAACAGTTTCTTTAGCATCATCTTTCCTTGTTGCACGTGCTTCTAACCACTTTGTGAAGTAGCCAGTTGCTACAATGATATACCTCTTTTGCGCAGTCGACGACGGAGTAATAGGATCCACAAAGTTTATTCCCCACTTCTCGAATGGAAGTATCGCCATAATAGGGGTGAGTGGTCATTTCCTATTCTCTCGACTATCATGTCGTTGACAAATATCGCATCTCTTAACATACGCAAACGCATCCTGGAAGATGGCAGGCCACCAATAACCTGCTCTTAAAGCCTTTTGTGCTGTAAGCCGTCCAGCAAAATGGCCGCCGCAAGCAGAATCATGGCACTCTTCCAAAATGAATGGCACCTCGTCAGGCATCACACATCGGCGATAGATGTCATCAACCCCTTGCCGATATAATGTACCTGCGATCAAGGAAAACTTTAACTCTTGCTGCTTAATTTTCCTTCTCTCAGCTTTAGATAATTCGGATCCCGCCTCTGGGGTCGATAAATAATGAGTTATTGCAGCGTACCAGGAGGGAATAGATGCCGTATCTATTTTGAATAACAACTCCATGTCACTACCTTCAGCCACAGATTCTTTCGGCTACAACATGAAGCAAATAAAAATGATGAGAAGATTTTGAGTTGACCATTCATCGAGTTGTATGTTCCCTTGTAAACATTACAAGAGAAAAATTTATGGTCTATAAGTTTAGGTTGACATATCCTCTTTTAGAAGGAAAAATGTGGTGTATCGTTATTCAATAACATGAAGTAATAAAAAATGATGAGAAGGTTTTGAATTGACCATTTGTTGAGTTGTATGTTTCCTTGTGCCATTGACTTGGGAATATTAGATAAAAATGATGTCAAAGCTTGTCTTTTAAATTCCATTTCTCAAAATATTCCCTAAGAAAGCTCATGGAAAAAGCACATTTAAATAGAAACAATCTCAATGCTAGTTGTAATGATGAGTCTTCGTGTAGTGGCTCTAACTTGCATGGATGGCCCCACTCAACTTCCACAATAGTAACCTAACACTTTTTAAGAGCTGCTAGTCACTCCCAACTTGCAATTGATAAAGCTTAACCAACCCTTACTCAGCTATCACAATGACCTATTTGTGTCCTTAATGAGGATCATGGGGATACAAACAATGATGGGGATAATAATTTGCAGATGAACTGATGGATGATGAGAGTTATGAGGACTCAGAATATAAGATTGTTGACTATGACACCATTGATAAGAATACTGAGTCAATCTTTGGTGACCCTAACTAAGCCTTCCTAAGTAGGAATTTTACTCCTAGATATAAGCATATTTAATTTTAATATAAAATCAAATTTGGAATGGTTGGAGCACTTACAAGTCTTAGATCATAAACAAATGGGATATCATGCCAAAAAATTAATATCCCAACCTAAAGTACTTATGGTTGTGAGTAGGAAGAAGACTTTGCCTTCTTTGATACTCATCAATGATGACAAAAGGATTGAGTTCAAAATCAAAAGATGGCATAGATTGTGATCCAAATATTCCTTAGCTGACCAAATCTCAAAAGGCAAAGATCAATCTTCTCATGTATCTAAGAAGAAGGAAGCTTGGGAATAATTTGAAAGATTATGACTTTGAAACCAACAAAACCTACAAGATCTCCCTAGGCACATAAAAAAATTTAAGAAAGGATATCGAGTCATAGTAATGCTTGGTACAAAAAGAGAAGGTGAGTCTAGCTAACCCTTTGAAGGGCATGCCAAGATGAAGGGTGTCCTTACAAAGGCAGGGGAACCCCTTGAACCAGTCTTTAATGTAAAAAGGAAGTGGATGTTGAGAATGGAGAGAAGCTCATTTTCTTAAAGAATATCATGATGTGCTTGCTTGAACTGATCTTAAAGGAATATCTCCTCAAGTATTCACACATACAATACTACAAAACCCTAATATCAATCCATTCAAACAATGACCCACTAAATTCTTGTTATGATCACCATGTTTAGGAAGAACTATGCAAACTTTAAAGGCATGCTTGATTTAGATGATCAAGCATATGGATTGGATATCACCCACTATTGCGATACTCAAGAAAAACATGAAAATTTGAGTTGTGTTAATTAGAAGATAACAAATACCATAACTAAGAGAGATCATTAACCGCCACTATACACATATCACATGATCAAATGAGTGGTAGGTGAGGAGGCCTATAACTTCCTTGATTTTTTTAAAGGATACAACCAAGTGCAAGTATACCCAAATGATAGTCACAAAATAGCCTTATGGGGAGTGCTCATCTACCTAGTCATGCCTTTCAACTTGACCAACACACTCTAGTCGCTTTTCAAAGATTAATGTGTACTATCTTCAAAGATGTCGTGAGAAAATGGCTTGAACTACTTGTAGATGATCTTTGTGTCCCTCAAGCTGAAAGGAGTACCTTGAAATCAACAATCTTTGAATATGTTGAAATGCCAAATGTAGATAAAATATGATATCATTTTCGGCTATGTGGTATCCAAAAATAGCATAGAGATTGACACAATGAAAATTTGACTAATAAGAAATCTCCCAACACTATCGAATAAAAAATGAATCCAATGCTTCTTAGGGTGAAAAGAGAGAAGGAAAGTGCACTAACTAAAAAGGAGTCTAGTGCTTCTTAGGACCTAAGACTCTTATCACAATTTAGGTAGAGCAAAAAAGTGCAAAGTTTATAGTACTTGCAAGGAAGTTAGAGGAAGCATGCCAAGCACAAGAACAACTAAAGGCAACCTTTGTAGGTTTGTAAGCCTATTGAAACCAACGTAATGGTAGTGTCCACAAGAATGAAAGAAAAGACTAGAAGGGCACATGGGGAGATACTAAAGAAGATGAGATTATACCTCCCAAATTTCCTATAAGAGAAAGTTAATACAATGGATAGGCAACAATATGTAAAGAAGATGAGCTTATACCTCCCAAATTTCCTATACTAAAGAAGTCGAGCTTATAGCTCTAAAATTTCTTGTATCGTGAAAGTTAATACAAATGATAGGTAGCAATATGTAAGTTTTCCATATCTCTACAATAATATTAACTGTGCTTTCATCTTGATAGCTTCAAGAGCCAAAATTCCTAATGTAGAAGAATTGACGGTATAACTTGGCATTACTACTACTACCTTGGAAAACCTAGAATTTGTTGGCAAGAAATTCAAGACGATGACCTATAAACCTACAAAAGAAAAATTGAAGGATCACTTGTGCCTTAATTGCTATAGTAATCTTGACTTAAGAGAAGTAGGTTTTTAGTCACCTTCATCTTTAAATCCAAGTGACACTTGCGTAACCATAATGGAAGGTTTAGCTTTAATGGTAGAGCTAGTTGAGCTCATGATGTACACTTTAGATTATTTTGACGCCATGGATTTTAATACATATATAGAAGGAATAAAGGAGGAAATATAAAGCCCAAAAGTATCCCTTGCTACTTGAGAATGTTATAAAAAGTTGATCAAGTTCTTATACGCTTGTTAGCCATGGGATTACAAATTATACTTATCTTTCTTGTACTACCCTTAGTCTTTATCTTAGTCTATTTAGTGCCTTCATGAGAATATACTTTAAAGATAATATGAAATGTGGTTATTGGAGGCTATTGCATGCATGGCATGAAGAGGCACTTTCTTTATCTCATTTGCTAATCATGCCCTATTGTGTGATGGGATTTTGCTAATACAAATTTTTCCTCATAGTTTACACCATATTTTCTACTTCATTTCTATGCTTACTTTATCAATATTGTCTATCTTTTGTTTTGTATTTCCTTACATAGCAAAGTATCCTTGTTATTTTTTATGCATCGACTAGGGGTTGTAATACTTTGATGATCCTATCATTGTCATTGTGAACTATCTGGTTTAAAACTTAGTCAAAAATGACTTTGTTTCATGAAAGAAATCCAAATTTCTTGCAAATCCCTAAAGTGGAATAATGGAGTTATCATTCCTTGTATTTTTTATTTAAAACTCTATTAAAAATAAATTTATTTCATGGAAAAAGTATAAATTTCCTATAAAATCTGAAGCACTAAAACCCTTCATTGCTATATGGGTCTGCACATCTATACTTAGTACATTTGTGGTCATTATGATACTCACATGGCCACTCACTTATCACTTATTATATTTAGTTTGTTACACCTACCTACAGCTGCAAATATATAGGGCCAGATGATTAGTGTAGTCTATTATGCATTGTTTGACTTAGTATGCCACTTTCCTTTATATTGTATCTTATCTATACTTTGTGTACATTGTATAGTGTGTGAAAGAAGAGAAAGAAATCAGCAAGAAAATGTTTTGGCCTCTATCTCTCTTCTTGTGTTCTTGAGTGAGCTTCCTCTTGTGTATACAATGTGTTTTTGGTGGCATAGCAGCTCAAGCAAGTCCCCCCAACACGTGATTCTTGACATGGTATTAGAGTCATGCCATTGAGAGAGGCTGATTTTGAAGGCTAAAAATAAGGACAATAAGCAAGGTTCGAGCAAGCAAGCAACGGGCAAGAAGCTCTCCCATTCTTCTACTCTTTCAATTGAATAGTGCCTATGGAGGCACTGGAAGCAGGTTAGAGTGAGAATCTCAGATTGCTGTGAGATTTGATGTGTGAGAAGAGCACTGTATATTTTGTACATAATCTCTTTAGGGCTTAATTTTTGGGTATCTGAGGCCGTTTCATGCCCTGTTTTAGAGCCACAAGGTTGCAGACAAGAGTTTCAGAGTACACTGTGATTTCGGCTGTATTGACCAAACATGGGTGCACAGGTTACATATTTTGAATATGTAAATTTTAAGGTGTTTGCAAGGAAGTAGACATAAGGTTTATCTACAAACAAGTTGTAGATTACATGTATTATTAAGCAATCAGTAAAAAAGGTTGTTGAGTGTATTGCTATGTACTTGTTGTGAAAGGCTCTAGAAGACTAGCTTGTTGTGTTGTATCCTTTTTTGTGATAATGTTAGAGAACAGTGGAAATCCCATTATTGAGAAGCTTGATAAAAACAACTACTCTTCATGGAAGTTCCATGTGATGAACTTCCTCATTGGAAAGGGCCTTTATGAGTTTGTTTCATGTGAAGAAAATGAGCTAAAGCTGGGTATCCCTCCGCCCGAATGTAGATAAATTAAAGGCATGGAAAGAATGGAATGCAAAAGACAAAAATGTGATGTATTGGCTGTTTGCAGTCATTGATAATACTATGCTAGGACATATCAAGAATGCAGAAACTTCACATGCATCTTGGACAATTTTTGAGAACATGTTTTCAATAAATACAAAGGCACAAAATATTCAACTCAAGCAAGAGTTGAATACCTTAGGGATAATGTATGTCAATGAATATGTTTTTTGAAGGCAAGGAGCATTGCAGATGCTTTAGCAATTATCAATGCAATGCCTAATGATGATGATTTGGTTTCATCCACTTTGAGTGGCCTTAATAATTTGAAGGCATGAAAATCATTAGTTACTTTAGTATACGTACAAAAGCCATTTCTAGATTTTAATGAGCTAGTCTTTCTCATGATTACCGAAGAGATCAATATGCAGGGTGACTTGTCTGAAAAAATGGTGAATAGGTCCAAGCATTTTACTCAAGTTCAGGAAGGGGACATGGTAGATCCTCTTCGAGAGGCCGTGGTATGGGACATGCTGGCGATAACCAACAAAACATGTTTAATCAACAATTTGGTGAAATGCAGGTTTCAAGAGGCCGATGAAACTTTAGAGGTAGGGGGAGCTCTAGAGAAAGAGGTAGATGGCAGAATAGAGATTTTGGAAAATCTGCTATTGTTTGTCATTATTGTGGCAAAATAGGTCATATTGCAATCCATTGTTATGCTAAGAAGGATGACATACGCAGTGGTAAATTGCAGCAAGGAAACTATGCATCATCTTCACGATAGAATGGAGACAAAAATGAGTGTTTGTTTGTTATGCAGCATATGATGAATGCAGTTACAGGAAAGGGGACACATGATGATGTATGGTATGTCGATTGAGGTTCATCTAATCATATGACCACTCATGTTGAATGGTTTGGAGAGATGCAAGACTTACAAAATCTAGGTTATGTGCAGATGGGTGATGATTCATGTCACCCAATTTCACACATTGGAAAGGTTCCCTTGTCCTTGCATGATGGTCGGACAAAGAATCTAATAGATGTATTACATATGCCTTCAATCACAAAGAATCTAGTGTCTGTTGGCCAAATGGTAGAGCAAGGGTTGCAGGTCCAATTTAATGCAAAAGGTTGTTTTGTAGAAGACTTTAATGATAAGTGTAGGTTGGTCGCAAAAGGAAGTAGAGTTGGCCACATGTTCACTTTAGATGCTAGAATTCTTGCAGTGGATGCTGCTATGTATGTTAAAGGAAAAGGAGTGGTTGTAGACATTGAAATATGGCATAAATATATTGGGCATGCAAATTTGCAAAGATTGAAATTAATGCAATCCAAAGGATTGGTTACAGGGTTGCCTTCCTCTTTAGAGTTGTAAAATTTCATAAAGTTTGTGAAGCATGCTAGTTTGGTAAGCAGGCAATACAACCCTTCTTGCATGATAGAGAAGTGAGTAGAAATATACTTGATGTAGTGCATACAAATGTTTGGGGGCCTACACAGAATGTATCTCTTGGTGGCAGCAAATACTTTATCACATTTATTAAGGACTATTCAAGGAAGCTATGGGTATATTTCATGAAGGAAAAGAGTGATGTATTTGAGCACTTCAAACCTTTCAAGGTAACTGTTGAAATAGAAAATGGCTTGAAAGTGAAGTGCTTAAGATCAGATGGAGGGGGAGAGTACCTCTCTAATGAGTTTAGTGGCTTCTTGAGGACTCATGGGATAAAGAGGCAATTTACTTATAGGTATACCCCACATAAAAATGGGGTTGCATAAAGAAAAAATAGGCATATTGCAAAAGTTGCACAGGCATTAATGACTGAAAAGAATATGGCAAAACATTTTTGGTCTGAAGCTGTCCATACTGCTGCCTATATTATGAAAAGAACTCCCAGAATTGTAGTTCATGGGATGACTCCCGAAGAATGCTTTACTGGCAAGAAGACTAATGTATCACACTTGAAGGGATTTGGTTGTGTTGCATATATTCATGTGCCAGATGAGCTACGGAAGAAGCTTGATCCAAAGGCTAAAAAATGTATTTTTATTGGATACTCTTTAGATAAAAAAGGGTATCGTTGTTATAACCCTATCACAGGTGAGTTCAGAGTGAGCAGGGATGTTATCTTTGATGAGATGAGCAGTTGGTATGCACATGCTAGTGATATACTAGATGATGATAATGATCATGATAGCTATGGGCAGAAAGAAAAGCAAGAATCATAGAGTCTTAGTGGACCAGAAATATCATCTGGTACTACACCTATAGTGAGCCCTTGGTCTGGGAGACTAAGGAGCAACCCCACATCTTTAGGTGGATCTATAAGTGTTGCAGGCAAAGACATGTTAGAATATCAAGATCCCATTACTCTTCAGCCACTCTATCTTTATGTGTGTGACTGACATCAGTTGGATACAGTTGTACACGTATGTGACATTCAGTAAGTCGGTGTAGTAAGTAACTTAACCACAGTTAATCTTGGTTAGTCATACCTATGTGTGTAAGTCTCTTTCAATTAATATTATGATGGAAGAATAATGGAAGAATAACAACAATGAGCTGAGGCTCATCTTCTGCTCCACTCAGTCTCTCTCCTTCTCTTCCAATATGGTATCAGAGCTTGAATGCCTGAAGCTTGAAGGCTTGGTAGTGGCCATTTAACATGAAGACATCAGATTTGAAGAAAACGTCATCAAAGAAGACTATGCATGCAGCCCATTTTTTGCAGAAGCTATATCTTGCTACAGAAATGGTTTTTGGAGAAACGATCGATCAAACTTGACCGTTTCAATGTGGTCTACAACTTTTCAGAAGAAAGTTTTTTCAAATTTCTCACAAATTTTGAGATATTCAACATAGATCTTTGCAGACTCGCTGTTTACAACAGTAAACAACAGGTGATTCTAGGGCACTAGTGGTTTTCATCCTAACAATGTATATGTCGTTATTATCATGCATTTTAGCATGATATTGGAGAGTTAAATGCTCATTTTTGGAGCTTATTTGCAGGCTGGAAACAGTGAACTGGTTGCTGTCATGAATTTGGAAACAATATACCTACATGGTTGAAGTATATGTGATGCTTATTTGCTAGTGACAAATGATTGGATCATACCACTTGAGTGGTAGATACTTTTTGGGACATTGTGAGTGCTAAAAGTCCAAATTTTGGACTAATTTGGTGTTGGTTATATCAGGATATTGACTGGTTATTGTCTGTAGGAAGGATACCTATCATCTTTACTTGCCATACATGCAATATGTTCTGACTAGTTGGACATGTATCAACTCTTGCATAGAGTGGCAAATCGAATGAGATGTTTTGAGTATGTTTTGAGGTCTAAATACTCTTGTTTTAATAGAGAAAATACTACTAGTTATAGCAGTGGACTAGCTTTATTTGGTACTGCTACTTGCATACAATACAAACATTAATACTTGTATGGACATAGTTTGTTGCTGGGACGTTTTGCCACTACCATAGAATGTTTTGAACTAATTTGAGCTTGGTTTATGCTAAGTTGACTGTGTTTTTTCATTATTGAAATACAATTTACATCAAGTAGGTTGTTAGGAAAACTATCTTGAATTGTAGGAAATTGTCCTAAATAGCAGGAAGCTGGTCGTCCTGAAATGTAGGAAAATGAGTTAGATACTTACAAGTTGTATACATCACTGAATACCTAAGGTGCAACTATGGCAAATACTCAAGGCACTAACAATATCACTCAAATTGTGGGAGAAAAGATGGACAACAAAAATTTGCTTTATGGAAGTTCCGTATGAAGAAATTTTTGGTTGGCAGAGGTTATTGAGACTTATGTACACTTGATGAGACTGAACCTGAAATACATGAAAGAAATCAGGAAAATTATTAGAAAAGGGCTCATAAGCTATGGACTGAGAGAGCATGCAAGGTGTTACATTGGTTTTCCTTATGTATATCAAATGCTATGGTTATACAGATTACTGGATGTAGTTCTCCAAAGGATGCATGGGACATACCCATGAAGAATTATGGAAATGTAACACATGCAAGAAAGATTCAGCTAAAGAAACAATTCAATAACATGTCTAGGAATGGGAGAATCATTCACGCCTACACTACAGAGATCAAGAATATAGCAGATCAGCTTGCCACCATTGGATCTTCAGTGTCTGAGGATGATATGATTGTAGCGGCATTGAATGGACTTGGCAAAGAGTATAAAGCATTTGATACATCTATTTCTGTGAGAGCTAAATTCCTTGATTGGGATGAGCTAATTGCTTTGTTGCCGCATAAGGAAGTTATGCTTGGGCTGAATACATGTTCTAGTATGTCTCAAAGCAGAGACACTATTCTTTACTCTATCCAGCATGCTAGAGGCACGGCAGAGGCCATGGCTCTTTTCGAGGTTGAGAAGACACTCGAAATGCTTATGGACAACATCAGCAGAATTCCTAGTATGGCACACATACATAGGGCCAGCGTTAGAGGCAGGGGGAGATCACCCCATGGTAGAGGTGGTGGATCTGGTTCATGGCAGTCAAATGATCAATCAAATAGAGATAAGGACTATCATTACTGCGGCAGATATGGACACATTACAAAGGATTGTTACAAGAAGCAGGGAGATGTGAAGGCAAAGGGAAAATATCATGGGCACTATGCATCTTCTAGCGATGCTCATGATGAGCACGTTGACAGATTGTTTGCCATGCAGCATGTGCCTAAGAATGCATCTAGGTAGAATAGAGATGAGAGATGGTACATTGATTCAGGGGCTTCAAATCATATGACACCCCATGGAGAATAGTTTGATGAGATGGTTGCAAGTTTGCATGGACATATTTGTACTGGGGATGACATCAAGCATACTATTTAGCATAAAGGAGTTGTACCTTTTTTTATGCCTAATAGCAAGAAAAGGAGCCTACATGATGTACTACATGTACCTACAATAACCAAGAATATTTTGTCAGTTGGACAGATGGCAGAACAGAATCTATAGGTGAGATTTAATAGAGATGGATGCTTTGTTGAAGAATATGGTAATGGTTGCAAATTGATTGCTAGAGAGTGAAGGGATGGCAGAATGTTTACTCTTGATGTGTCAATTCCAGTATTGAAAGCATCCATGTTTGCACATGATGATGGTGCTATACGGGATGTTGAGATATGGCATAAGCGGATTGGCCATATGAATGTACAAAAGCTAAAATCTATGCAGCAAAAGGAGATTATGCTTGGACAGACTAAGTTCAAGTATCATGACTTTGGACATGTATGTGATGCATGTGGAAAGCAAGCATGGCTTCCATTTATGAGACATGTACGGAATAGCTCGCGACCCTTGCAGTTGGTACATTCAGATGTATGGGGTTTGTCTCATAATGCTTCGTTTGCTGGTGCTTGTTACTATGTATCCTTCATTGATGATTTCAGCACGTATACTTAGCTTTACATACTAAAACAAAAGGATGATGTGTTTGATGCATTCAAGGACTTCAAGAAGCATGTTGAAAATGAGTTGATCTATAAAATTTCATGTCTTAGATCAGATGGAGGTGGAGAATATGTCTCTAATTACTTTGACAAGTACCTTGCTAAACATGGGATCAGGAGACAGTTAACTTGTAGCTATACACCGCTGCAAAATTGTGTAGCAGAAAGGAAAAATAGGGTGTTGATGGAATCAACAAGAGCTATGGTGAATGAGAAGAGTTTTCCAAATGATTATTGGGCTGATGCAGTAGTGACTGTTCTCTATGTGCCGAATAGAACCCCTATAGTAGGGATTCATGATGTAACTCCATATGAGAGGTTGTATGGTCATAAGCCTGACATTTCACCCTTGAAGGTATTTCACAACATTGCATATGTGCATGTTCCTAATGAAAAGAGAAAGAAATCGGACCCTAAAGCTATCAAGAGTGTGTTCTTTGGTTATGCACAAGATCGAAAAGCTTATAAGTGCTATGTACCATCTACACATGAGACATTGATTAGTAGAGATGTTGTTTTTGATGAGCTGGCAGCATGGTATGGTAATCCTATTGTAGTGGCTATTGATGGATCATCCAGCACTAGTAATGTTGAAAATACACCTACATTGAGTACATCTATGAGTGGTCCTATAGGTGATGGGTCACCTACAGTAAGTCCTTGGTCAGGACGCTTGCGAAGTCGTACTCCTACATCCACTGACATGGATATGTCAGTGAGAGAGAGATTGGATAAGGGAAAATAAAAGATACTTGAGGATGCGACAGGTCCACTTACAACAGGCTATGATTCATCTAATAGCAACAGTTTGGATAGTGAGTTGGGCATTCTGTCTATTATGATGCCTGGAGCAAGGCAGATTCGTTATGTACTGCCTCATGAGAGGCAAGCTTAGAGTGAGCCACAGTTACGGAGATCTGAGAGAGTCAGAAAACTAGTTGACAAGTTTACATACAATGGTTATTCATCCTGCCATTATGCATATATGGCTAGTGTGACAAGTTACAAAGAACCTACAAAGTTTGATGATGCAATTACATATTATAACTTGTGTGCTACCATGGATGAGGAGTATGGAGCCCTGACTGAAAATGAGACATGAGAATTGGTTGAGTTGCCTGAAGGAAAAGTCCCCATTGGCTGCAAATGGGTGTACAAGGCTAAGTGCAAGTCAAATGGTTTGTTGGAACGCTATAAGGCCAAGCTGGTTGCAAAAGGGTATGCACAACAATATGGCCTTGACTATGAGGAGACTTTCAGTCTGGTGGCTAAAATCACAACAATAAAAAATGTCATTGCTTTGGTAGCATGCAAAGACTAGAAGTTATGGAAAATGGACGTCAAGAATGCTTTCTTGAATGGTGATTTGGTTGAGGAAGTATATATGGAGCAGCCTAAAGGCTATGTTCACCCGGACTTTTCTACACATGTATGTAAGCTGAAAAAGGATTTATATGGACTGAAATAGACACCTAGAGCATGGAATTCTCAGATCAGTAGTTATTTACAGCAACATGGATTTAGATTGGGTGATGCAGATTACAGTTTGTTCACGAAGAAGACAGATCATGGATATGTGTTTCTAGTGGTTTATGTAGATGATCTTATCATCATTGGAGATGATGAAGAGAGCATTGCTGAAATTAAATCATGTTTACAGGCTGAATTCAGAGTCAAAGACCTTGGTGAACTAAAGTATTTTCTTGGGATTGAGGTAATCTCTACACCTCAAGGTATATGGCTGCTATAGAAGCAATATGATCATGACATGTTATAGAAGTATGGTATGGCTGAATGCAAGCCTATGGAGAAACCTCTTGATCAGAATCTCAAGCTGCATATTGATGTTGAGAATGACATAGAGAATGTGACCATGTATCGATAGATGGAGCAAAGCTTGATATACTTGACTATTACCTGTCCTGACTTATGTTATGCAGTGGGGCTGATTAGTCAGTTCATCTAGAAGCCTCGCACACCACATTTAGATGCAGTTAGGAATCATGAGATATATAAAGGGTACTATAGATTATGGGATGTTTTATGCATATGGAAAATCTCTTGACTTAACAAGGTTTACTAATGTTGATTGGGCTAGTTGTGCCTATGACAGAAGGTCAACCAGTGGTTATGCATTTGGATTGGGCAGCAGTATGATCAGTTGGCAGAGTAAGAAACAGTCTACTATTGCAGTGTCTAGTACAGAAGCTGAGTATAGAGGAGCTGCCTTAGCGACTTGCAAAGCAGTTTGGTTGATGAAATTGTTGAAAGACTTGGGAATACAGGTAGAAAGTAGAGTGAGATTTCATTGTGATAATCTCATCAGTGTTATGTTGGCTAGCAATCTTGTCTAAACATATTGAGGTTCACTACCATTTCATCAGAGAAATGGTTCTTATAAGGCAAATTGACTTGATTCATGTGAAGACTAAAGACTAGGTAGCAGATATATTTACCAAGTCTCTTGGTAAAGAAAAGTTCATATATTTCAGACAGCTACTTGGAGTTTATCAGATGATTTGAGCTTGAGGGGGAGTGTTAGAATATCAAGCTCCTGTTACTCTTCAGTCAGTCTATCTTTATGTGTGTGACCACCGACATTAGCTGGATATAGCTATACACATGTGTGACATTCAATAAGTCGGTGTAGTTAGTGACTTAACCACAATTAGTCTTGGTTAGTCATACCTCTGTGTGTAAGTCTCTTTCAATTAGCATGATGGAAGAAGAATAACAATGAGCTGAGGCTCATCTTCTACTCCACTCTTTCTCTCTCCTTCTCTTCCAACAAGACAAAGGAAATAAGAAAGTGTTGGATGGTAATGATACATCTACAAGTCATTTGGGATTTGATGGAGATTCTAGTGGTTTAGAGAGTTTGGGTGATGAGCTTGGTATTCCTTTAGTCAGGACACCAAGTGTACAGGGAGCTCATAGTAATGTAAAGGCTCCATTGAGTGATCTAGTGGTACGCAGGTCTAGCAGGGTCAGATACCTTGTTAAAAGATTTGGTTTTGAAGGCTATGCAACTCACCATTATTCTTATATGGTGAAACTAGTTGAGGATGTTGAGCCCACTTGTTTTGAGGATGCTGTTGGTCATGTTGACTAGTGGTTTATCATATGCTCCTCTTTTGATGTCAAGTTGAAAGCAATGCTCATTTATCTAAGAATTCAAAAGAGATTGGGCCCATCTTGAGATAAGTGGGGATTTTAAAGGGAACCAAACGTGAAATAGCATAGTAGTGATTTTGTTGGGTTGATGTAAATGTGACTTTATTTAGTGTAGACACCTATATCTTCTCAAGAGAAAGATTTGGTTGATTGTCAAAGTGATCTTCTAGTCCAAGTATGTGACTTGCTATTGGATGCTAAGATTTGAGAAGACTAATATTATGAAGAGGACAACAAATTTTGATTGAATAAGATATTTCAAATCTATACCTCTTTGCCATTGTTTGAACATAGACAAATGATGAGGAGATGGTTGCATTAGAAGCCAATAAGACTTGGGATTTGGTACCCTTGCCTAACTTGGGTAAGAAAGCTATTGGCTGTAAGTGGGTTTAAAAAGTCAAGCATAATGCAGATAGTTCCGTTAGCAAGTATAAGGCTAGGTTGGTTGCAAAAGGCTATGCTCAAACATATGGCATAGATTATGAAGAGACATTCAATCCACTTGCTAGGATGGCAACTGTTAGATGCGTGATTGCCTTGGCAGCAGCCAAAGGTTGGAGTTTGCAGCAAATGGATGTTAAGAATGCCTTCTTGCATGGTGATTTACAAGAAGAAGTATATACGGAGCAACCAGCAAGTTATGAGGATTTAGAGCATTCCACATATGTGTGCAGGTTAAAGAAGGCACTCTATGGGCTGAAGCAAGCACCTAGAGCATGGCATGACAAGATTGGAGAGTATCTTGGAAATGTTGGATTTTGTATTTCCAATGTTGATCACTCACTTTATGTGAGAATGGAAGATGCAGGTTTGGTCAACATAGTCATTTATGTGGATGACTTGATTATTACGAGTGATAGTGTCAATGGGATTGTTGAAGGACTTCTTGAAGAAGAAGTTTGAGATGAAAGATTTGGGTGAGCTAAGATACTTTCTTGGTATTGAGGTGATCAGATGTGATGATGGTATATGGCTATCCCAAAGATAGTATGGCTTGGATATGCTATCCAAGTATGGTATGATAACATGTATTAAGCCTCTTTCAGTACCATTGGAGCAAAATGTGAAGTTGAGTGCTGATGTTGGGGATGACATAGAAGACCCTACTATGTTCAAGAGGATAGTAGGAAGATTTGATTTACATGACTATCACAAGGCCAGACTTGAGCTATGTAGTTGGCCTTATCATTCGGTTTATGTAGATGCCTAGAAAGCCTCATTTGGATATAGTTAGACGTATATTGAGATATGTAAAGTCCACTTTACATTATGGAATTTTTTATAAGGCATGTAAGAATGTATAGGCCTTTGGATACACACAAGCAGATTGGGCTAGTAGCATGTCAGACAAAACATCTACTGGTGGATTCATGTTTTCCCTCGGTAGTGTAGCAATTACATGGAGCAGCAAAAAGCAACCTCTACAGTTTCTTTATTGAGTACAGAGGCTGATTATAGAGGTGTTGCTATGGCAACATGTGAGGTGGTATGGCTACAAAATTTATTAGGTGATTTGGATGTGTAGGGAGATGGTCCAGTTGTCATTCATTGTGATAACATGAGCAACATACAACTAGCTAGGAATCTAGTGTTCCATGCTAGGACAAAACACATTGAGGTGCACTATCACTTTGTGAGAGAGAAGGTACTTGTAGGAGAGATTGACTTGGTATATATCAGCAGACATGATCAAATAGCTAACATTTTCACAAAGGCATTGGGTGCAAAGAAGCTTCGAAAGTTCCAAAGCTTACTTGGAGTTGTAGAGATAGAGTTGAGCTTGAGGGGGAGTGTTGAGATGGCAAGCCCAACACGTGCGGATATTGATGATGGACCGCCTAGCTAGATGGGTCCGCACATCTATATTTAGCATGTTGGTGGTCATTATGATACTCACATGGCCACTCACTTATTATATTTAGTTTATTACACCTACCTACATCTGGCAAAGATATAACGCTAGTATTAGGATAGTTTGTTATGCACTGTTTGACTTAGTAGACCACTTTCCTTTATGTTGTATCTTATCTATACTTTGTGTACATTATATAGTGTGTGGAAGAAGAGGAAGAAATCAGCAAGAAAATGTTTTGGCCTCCATCTCTCTTCTGGTGTTCTTGAGTGAGCTTCCTCTTGTGTATATAGTGTGTGTTTGGTGTAGTAGCTCAAGAAAGTCCCCCTACCACGTGATTCTTGACATTCTATTTGTAGGATGATGTAGTTATGTCTCACCTATATTTTTTGCAAGAACAACATCAATTATTGCAGAGTGAAGAAGAAGAAAAAGCACAAGAGTCCTCATTCCTTGATGAGGATGAATTATCCACAAAGATTTTTCAAAATGGATTGTGTTTACAAGAATATTAGAGAAGAGAAAGCATCACTTTTTTCTTATTCCACATAGAGTCCAAATTGGTGCAATGGAAGGAATGCAATGATGGACTAGTTTGATGAATAGCCTAAAGAACCATGCTTGCTTTGAGGCTTCTGATAGTCTTGTTCAAGAATTCTGAAGGAGAAAGGTTCTCATTTGTCTAGCCCTATTATTAGTGTTTTTTATAGTAGCAATTCTTTGCTTTCCAAAAACTAAGCAATGATATATTAGAATAGCATACTGTTGAGGGTTGAGATTACTTGATTTTTTGGTTGATTTTTGTTATTTTTTGAGGACTGAATGATTGATTTTTTATGGATTTTGTATATTATTTAGCTATTTGGGAAGTATTTGGGAGTTTTTTGGATGATGCTGATTATGTTTTGGAAGCTCATGATGGTTTATAATAGAGATATGATGTTTTAACTTGTTTTGTTGACGTCCTGTTAGTGTCTGATTGGTTATGCTTGAGTCTGTTGACCTTCTATTTTGTTCTATTTTCCTTCTGTACGAGGGGTTAGAATGAAGATCGATGAAGTTTGAGAGTGTTTGAAGCTTTACCCTCTGTTGAGCTTCTATAGAGCTTTTGTTTCTGTTCTGTTCTATTTTGTATGCTTAGTAAGTGTAATAATGGATGAATGTGAAGCATGGGGAAGTTTTCCAACCTTGGGAAGAGATGAATATAAGTTGAAAACAGCTCGAAGAAGTAGTTTTTGAAGACTTAAAGTAAAGATTGAAGTGATATTGACACTATTGAGCTATGAAGGGACACTGAAGTGGCTCTGGTGATCTTTCATATTAGACATACATCTTGGGAGGGGTATCCACAACCAAAGAGGGGTTATGAATGATTATTCTTGATTATTTCATTGACTGTTGAGAGATCACACATGTATGTATGAGAGAGAGATTGAGAGATAGCCAATTCTATGTAAAACAATGTATATATGAGTGAGAGATTGCGAGAGAAAACTATGGAACTTTTGAAGAAGAATACTATGTGATGATTTTCATTCAAACTGGTGTATTATCTTGTGTCTTTGTGACATTTTTATGAATTCTATGAAGAATATCAAGAGCATAATCAATTTTTTAAAGGATAAAGCCGTGGGAGAATTGTTTCTATGAAGCACACAACGTGAAGATTTCTTATTCTTGGTGTGTTTTTCTTGTTGTGATCATATCAAATATGAGAAAGATGTTTGTTGATGATACAAGATAGATTTTCTTGTGGCAGATTCCCCATTTTCTTGATGTTCTTCTTGGGGCTCCACATACCCTCTCTCCCCTTTCCCTCCCCATGAGTATGCAAAGATCCCTCACCCACTTGATTATTATAAAAAAACCTATCTCCACCTCGGTTGATTTGCCTTTTTCCTCCCTCTCTCTCTCTCTCTCTCTCTCTCTCTCTCTCTCTCTCTCTCTCTCTCTCTCTCTCTCTCTCTCTCTCTCTCTCTCTCTCTCTCTCTCTCTCTCTCTCTCTCTCTCTCTCTCTCTCTCTCTCTCTCTCTCTCTCTCTCTCTTTGTGCCTAAATCCATAAAATAGATATTGCCCCTTTCCCTCCCCTAGTTCCCTTAATTTTATAAAAAATAACAAGGTCATTAAATCTATAAAATAGATCTCGCCCCCTTCCCTCCCCTCCTTCCCTTAATTTTATAAAAAATAACAAGGTCATGAGCGAGAGAGAGAGAGAGAGAGAGAGAGAGAGAGAGAGAGAGAGAGAGGAAAAGGAAACTCAAGCTAATAATCATATTTTAGAAAAGAAGAAGACAAAGAGAGCTTCACCGTCTTGCCAACTCGCCTTTGACTCCCATTTTTTAACCTTCTGTTCGGACTTCCACCCTTCTATTTTTTCCTTCACTTTGATGGCACCCTAAAAATATATCAAATTCGTGGAGGCCTTCCCCACCACACTAAAGTAATATCATTTCAATGCCTTTTTATGTTTAACTCATGCAAGAATTATTCGAAATTAGAAGGGTTAAGATTTAGCATAAGAGTTGAGTCTCATGAATCGGAATTATAATAGTCATATTAAATATATATATATTTAAGTTGGCCTAATTATTTAACTTATAGCTTCAATTATCTTTCTAGATCACCAATATTATAATAATATTTATGTGTTAAATTAGTTAAGTGTAACCTTGAAAATTAATTTCTCTAAATGGTAATAACTATAAGATAAATAAATAATCAAATAAAATTTATTAGAAATGCTAGATAATTTAAGAATAGCTAATATGAAATAATTATAATTATTGAAATTTTTACCCTATTTCTTTTCACTATAAATGTTAATATAATAATATCATAGCTAAATATTTACATTTAAATAACCTACCAAATTTTATAAAGATATAATAATTATAGGGGAGATGTGTGTGTGTATGTAAAAAAATCGAGAAGAATGTAACAAATAAATTACACACACACACACAAAATTTATGGTTAGCTAATCCTCTTCAAATAAATCAATCTAAAAAATAGATTAAAAATCAACTTTAAAATAATTAATTGACCCTTCTCAAAATGAAAAGAAGTATTAAAATAATTTTTTTCTTACATTGATTTTTTTTGGTGGCCTAAGTTCAATCTTGATAATGTTTAATTTTTTAGAGTTTCCTCCAAAGTTGGTTAGGATATCCATAAAACTTCAAAAATTTATATATTAGAATATGTGATTTTTTTTCCATTCTCTTTCTCCCCTCCCATTAACCAACATATTTTTTCGTTGGGAAAACATATTTTATCCACAACTCCTAGTGCATAACTAAGACACATCGAATATTGAAAGCCTTTTGAAACTTCATAGCTAGAACAAATGTTTGATTGATCAATGTTCTTTAACACACCACAGTTAAGATATAAATCAAATGATTATTGAGTTTGAAAATTGTGTTCCCTATTAGAAGAAAGTATTATCTATCTTGAAAAGATTGTATGGCATGTTTTAATTTCCTTGATTGTGATTGTGATTTTTTGCAAAATAAAATTTTGATGATAGTCGATGCATACAAAATTGAGAGAAGGATAAGGTCAAAACACCTCCCCTAAGTTTTTTCAGAACTCTCACCTCCTAGAGTCAAAATGAACTACCTAATTGCATGTCCATCAATTAGATAGATGGTCTTCTATATAGGCAAATTCTCTTTATGCCAAGGAGGCCCTAGTTAGGTATGTAATAATCTCATGACTAGACCTAAGATAGGGGTGTAAACCTATGCAAGCCCAACATGGTGTATCATCATAAGGCCCAAGATGTACATGGAAAAGTAGCAACATGATTTTGGATTGGTTGTAGCTCTTCATAGCAAAGATAATGCAAATATTGCAAGTTTACTATTTACAAAAGAATGCATTTGTGTCTGTACCTAAAAAAGACGTATAAACAAACCTTGTGTAAAGAATAATTAAGGAAGCTATTCTTACATGTTTTAACAATGTGAGTACTAGAAGACTTTCTTAGATAACTAAAGGACATCTCATTGTAATATAGGAAAATGGATGGATATGTCAAGAAGTGAACTGGAGAGAGAGAAAGAGGAGAGAGAAGATTGCAAAAGAGAGAGATGGAGTGCAAAAGTGAGAGAAAGAGAGTGACGAGGAGAGAGAAAGATAGAAAATAGTAAGAAGACATTGAAGCTGAGAGCAAGGTAATGAGGAGAAGGACAATAATGTATTAATGTGTTAAAAGATGAGAAAAACTACATATCCCCTCCTTTTATACCTATGTTAGTGTGACATGGTATTAGTATTATTTACACACTAAATCACTATTCTTCCTAGCTTCTTACAATCCATCTTGTCCCAAGGGTTTTTTCCCTAAAAAAGAAAGTTACAAAGATTGGAAAACGTTGGATAGAACATAGTACTATATTTTCAACTTTACAAATGGAAAAATGAATGAAATATAAAAAATATATGGACTAAAATAAAGGAATGAAAGAAGGCCTTAACTATATACATGATCAACATTGCTTCAAAAGTACTTGGAGTATTAAAGTCTTCAATTGATGAACTCTAAATGAAGTAGACAGCTCGTTGTATAAACAAACCCTGTTGAACCAAATCTGCCATAACTTCTGGTAGAAGTATCCAAACCAAGCATGCCACATGTCAAAACATAGCTCTTGAAGAGTAATTTGACCCTATGTAGGTGGCATGATTCTGAAAATTAGACATAATAAAAACTATTATGAAACAGTTTGCTGTCAGCAGGTCCATGTCTGCACCATAATTGGCTCCATAGTCAGAAAGCTTCAACCACCAATGTGTCCCATAAGTGGTAAGAAAACTCATCTAATATAAAATCAGGCCTCCAAGAAGCTCTTTTAGGTGGTAAACCTCTCCATTTGATCAAATATTCAATGATGGAGTGAGATTGAAGCATCTTCTCATGTTGACCTATGACAACCTCTAGGATGTACTAAATAAGACCTTCTTCATCAATAGGTGGTAGCTCATCAAGTGTATCAATAGGATCACCATAGAAAGGCTTGAGCTCACTAACATGGAATACATTATGAATCTTAGTAGAAGAGGGTAGCTCCAATCTATATGCCAAGTCTCCAATGCGCTTCAGGATGATTCAGTAGGGGCCATAAAATCCGTGAGCAAGCTTTAGGATCCATCATTCAAAGTAGAATATCGAGACTTGGGCACCTTCAACAAAACCAATTCTCTTTCTTGGAACTCTAAAGGTCGCCTTCTCATTTGCATACATCTTCATTTGGTCTTCGATTTTCTTAAGATTCATCTTACACTACTGAAGAAGGGTCTGCATTCTTTCCAATTCTTCTTTCCCATGAGGATTGATTCTTTCATTAAAGATGATTGTGGTGGGTAAGGGTACTTTAGAACCATACATGGCTCCTCAAAGGGTGAAACTCCAATACTAGCATGAGTGGAGTTATTGTAGGAAAACTTGGCCAAGTGTAACCAATACTCTGATGAATTCTAGACATCATAATAGAAATGAAAAAAAATAAGTCTCAAATCACTTATTTATCCTTTTTGGTCTATCCATCATTTTGTGGATGATAGGCTATAGAGGGAGCTAATTTAGTGCCCATGGATGTGAATACCACCTGCCAAAATTTACTCAAACTTTGAATATCTATCATGAACAATCACCTATGGTAATCCATGTAATCTAAAAATCTGCTCCATAAACTGATTGGTCACTTGAGAAGCAATAAACTGGGTTTTGGTTGGAATGAAATGGGTTACCTTGGTGAGTTTGTTCACCACCACATATATACTATTCCATCCCTTTTTAATAGTAGGCAAGCTAGTAATGAAATCCATGGTAATGTGCATCCATTTGTATGTAGGAATAGGTAATGGCTGAAGCAAACCACCTAGCTTATGGGTGTTGTCTTTCTTTGCTAAGAAGGCATGCACTTCATGATAAAATCTTTGATATATTTCCACAATCCTTTCCAATAGAAGCTTTTTTTGATCCTATCATAGGTTTTGAAAACTCCAATGTGTCCAAATAAAGGAGAAGAATGCAACTGCTCCATAATTTTCTGTGTAAAAGAAGATGTAGAGGGAATGACAATCTTGCCATTTAACCACATTAGGCCATTTTGAAGCTAATAATGCGAATTATCTTCCATGATACCTTGCTATAATTTTTAAAAAATATGGATGCGCTCTTCATTGAAAAGATAAGCCTTGTGTAATTCTTCAATCCAATCATTATGTAGCTCAGTCATTGCTGAAACTTTACAGGTCCACATATGAGAAAGAGAATTAGCCACTACATTGTCTTTGTCCCTTATATGAGTGATGTCAAAAGCATAATTTTGTAGTGTAGTTACCCACCTACACTACTTAGGAGTAAGATTGGACCGAGTGAGAAAATACTTAAGGACCCTTTAATCACTTTGAACTTTAAGGTGACTGCCATAACAATAATGGTGCCATTTCTTTATTGCATGCAAGATAGCCAACATATCTTGGCCATAAACATTCATAGCCATTTCCTTATCTGTAAGCTTGTGACTTTCAAAGGCAATCACTCCATGCTCCAATAACAAACAACCCCCCCTATGCCTTGGCCATTGGCATCACACTATATAGTAAACTCCTTTGAAAAATTCGGGTATACTAGAATAGGAGCAGAAGTAAGGAGTTCATTTAACTGGTTCAAGCTACTATCTGCAAGAGTATCCCAAAATAAGCTTCCCTCTTCAATCTATCAATCAAAGGAGCTGCAATAGCCACATATTGCCTGATGAAATGGTGATAAAATGAAGATAGACCAAGAAATCCTCCTCAAATCCTCTAAGTGAACTAGTGATAGTACGTGTTGGCCAATCTTTAATACATTGCACCTTCTTGGGGTCGGCTTGGATTTGTCATTGACAATATGTCCCAAGTGTTCCACTTTAGTGTCTACATGAAAAGGCATTTCTTCTCCTTAGCAAAGAGTTTATGATGCCTCAATACATCAAAAATTTTCCTCATGTGTGATAAATGGTCATGAAGGGTCTTACTGTAAATCAAAATGCCATCAAATAAGACTAAGATAAACTAAAATAGAAAAGGCTACAAAATCTTGTTCATTAGACTCTGGAAGGTAGTTGGAGTATTTGTAAGCCCAAATGGCATCACTAGAAAATGGTTGAGCCCTCGATCAATCCTAAAAGTAGTCTTGATTTCATCACCCTCTCGCATACGGATCTCTAACATTAAGTCAATCTTCATAAAGAACCTAGCCCCCTTGAGCTCATCGAGCAAATCATCAATCCTGGGTATTGGGTACGTGTTCTTCACTATGATCTTGTTAAGATCTCTGTAGTCAATACACATCTTGAAAGATCTATCTTTCTTTTTAACTAATAAGACTGGAGAACTAGGTTCAATGAATCCCATTTCAAGAAGCTCCTTGATTTGCTTGGTTACTTCTTCCTTCTCACACTTGGACAATCTATAGGGTGGCTTATTAATTGGATTTAAGTTGGGCTCCAAATCAATGGGGTGATCTAATGCTCTCTTGAGAGGCAATGAAGTAGGCACTTCAAAAAAATCCTTATATTCCTCAAGAAGAGCTTTCAAGGCTGTATGCCTTGCTGAATTTGTGGACTGATCTTCAACCTCTTTATTCAAGTGCAAAACAAATATATGTGTGTGTCTATTGTACTTATTTTTGAGTTGTTGAATGGTGATAATGTGAAAATCTAATTTACTCAGAATTTATTGTAAATAGATGAGTTGTCTATCAAAGATAAATTCCATATATAGTTGTGAGAAATCCATAGTAATCTGGTCCAATGTCATCAACCAATCACAACTAAGTACAATATCTATAAGCCCCATTTATTAGGTTATTAGGTTTAGTTTTGCTTCATAATTTTTAGCCAACTATAAAGAAACTTGTGGGCATATTTGAGTTTGGATTTATTCTTTATCATTGGCCACTTGAACTCTATTGCAAGTTAGTGGGAAGACAATTTAGCTTGTCTATAGTAGACTTATTCACAAAACTGTGTGTACTACCACTATCTATCAGGATGAACATGTCCTTTCCATGAATATTACGCTTCATACGAAGTGTATTAGGGCTCGTAGAATTTGTCCAAACATCCATGGAAATGGAACAACTAGTGGCAGCAAGTGGCTCATCATAAATCCCTCTTGGGTCAAAAGGAACACTCCGACCTAGATCAAAAGGAAAAGAGTCAGTCGGGTCATAAAAATATTATTGCTCAACTTCTTCCTCAAGATCATCATTTTTAGCAATAGGTACAAATGCATTTGCCTCATCAATGTCATCTTCAAAATCCTCAAAGACTAACATACTATGAACATTGGCTTTTGCACATTTGGTGGGATAATCAGCTGTATACTTTTTCCCACATTTGAAGCATAAGACTTTTTCCTTTTTTTCTTTGTAGAGATCCATAGGAATAGACTTTGGATTCATGTTGGCTGAAATAGATTTAGGCTTGTTGTCCCCTTGTTTGAATTCAACTCTAGGACTATTTGCTGTCTTGAAATTGCTTTGAGGTCTTGACACATTGAATGATGGATAAGTCAGTACTCTTAAGCTCCCACTAGGTGCATGATTGCTGCTATAAACATTGCTAACTTGTCCCTATTTTAAAATAGTCATTGGCTCTCCATAACTAGACTAAAATGGGGACCCTCTTTTATATTTCCTTCCATAGCACTCCGCAAGCTCAATGGCTTTGAAAAGAGTGGTAGGGTTTTGCACCATAAAATCAGCTAATAAAGATGGCTCTAAACCATATATGTACTTGTGGAGTTTAGCTTAATCACTAATGCTCTCTACATATATGGTAAGATTGAGGAATTGGTTGGTTTACTCTCATACACTTAGGCCTCTTTGCTCTAGTCCATACCATCTCTATGACAATTTCTTTTTTTCAAGAGGAGAGACAAAGACCTTAGTCATATGTGTCTTGAATGCATCCCAATTCTCTCTGCAAGTATGTTCTCCTTCTTAATGTATCTCCACCAAGTATGTGCAAATACCTCTAAATGTAAGGATGAAAAATGAAGCTTCATATAACCAATTCTAGAATATATCAAACTAAGATTTCAATTTTGAAATCCATTCATCTAGATCAGATGGTGAAGATGATTGTGACCATTGTACTTTGCCAAGATGATCTTATCTTTCAACTCTCTTTCATGGAAGGGTTGCTGCTCCAAAATATATTGGTCATGAGTATTAGGCATGGAACCCAAAAAATAATATGGAACTCTCCCAATAGGTGACTGAGAACTAGTATGAAACCTTCTTGTTGGTAGAGGACCTTTAGGAAGTTGGCTATTCAACCCAAAAGCTTGGGAATTGGCACCATTCAAAATTCCCAAATAGTCATCATGTCTTTATGAAGTCTCACCTACTTTGTATCGGGTATTTGGAATACCCTTTCATTCAATAATATCATGACATTGACTTTTTTAGTTAGGTAGCTAAAGTGGGACTGAGGGTTCACTATTTGAATGAGCTTTCTCCTTAGCTTCTTTGGATCCCATTTACATTAGCATCCATTGGGAGAATTGAGTGATTATTTGAGCATTAGATTCTACTAACTTGTCAATGGAAGCCTTTTTTTGGGTAGTAGAATCCACCAACTTCTCAATGGAAGACTTCATTTGACTAGTATACAATATCATTTGCTCCATTCTTGATAATAGCTCCATATGACGTCGGGCATGCCTGTTCTCATATTAAGACATAGCATTGTTGAGTGTATTGAATTTTTTATGCACTTGAGGCTCTTGAACTCCCTTTTGAGGTATATTATCCAGCATGGAATCTCTGATTTTTTGTGCATACTCATCTTGGGCCTTATTCTTGCCTTTATGCCCTACCATAGTAGTGCAATCCTATAGTACCCCCTGTCGGAAAATTGGCTATAACTTGAGCTAGGAAACTCTACTTCCAAAATTTTTTGATTCAAATTGAAGCCAACAATACCCTCTTTAATATGAGCTATAGCACGTCAGAAAATGTTTAGGATAGAATTTTTTGCAATTCAATCTTTGAGTCTGAACTGTCTAGGCCTACACCTTGTTTCAAGTTGTAAATACCCTATTTCCACATCATGTAAGAGTAAAATGGTGGTCCCAAATGGCTAGAAAACCCTATAGCAGGCTGAATAGGACCTTTGGACACCCTATAGTACCTACATCTAAACTTTAATAATGAAGTTGGTACCTGTAAAGACCTATATATACCTTACAATGTCTTGTAAAGTCCCTATTTTACTCTTGAAGGTACTTGAGTCTTTAAAAACACTTCAATTTGCAATTCTCCATTCACTGTACCTATGTGAGGGATAAAATAGTAAGATAGGATCCCTACACGGGCTCTAAATCACCAGAAAGGTGGGCAAAGCTCCCCCTAGGTGGTCGGTTGATTGCACCCCTTCGGGATCTTTAATAATGAGGGAGGGTCACCTTTCTTTTGTCTCACTATCTCCCCTAGAATACACATTTTTCCTCGATGGGAATATCAACATGGCAGTAGCATACTACTCTAATCAATCAGCATTAGATGCATTACTGAAATATCCATTCAGCCCTTTTCATGAAATGCAATAGGATGAAAATTTTGACAAAATGGATGGGAAGAGGGTCTTACCAATGCAATTCAATGACTCACCAATTGCTTGTACTTACCCTTTACAATATTTCAATCTTGGGTAAAGGAAATCAGCCAATCAAGTCAAGGTTATACATCAAAACTTTGTAAATGATATCCAAGATGGAACAATATTGAAATGAATGTTGAGATTCAATGTAATAGGCTCTAATTAATAGAAAGAGCACTAATCTTTGATCTATTGATCAATTTAGAGAATTAATTGACAATAATCTCTCATCAACAAGTGGAAAAGCTATAGAAAGTGTATTATTGAAAGATTTCAGAGATTAAGCAAGTGGAATACCTTGATTAAGCCTGAAGAAGATGATTGATGTAAGCTTCAAACCAAATAATAGAGAAGTCCTCCATAATCCACCATGAATCCATCACAAAGCTTGAAAGATCCATACGATCAGCCCATATAAGCTCCAATATGGTTGAATCCATGAAGAATCAAAGCTTGGGGCTTACTTGAACACTTGAATGTCAAAGATTCAAGCCTCTTGAAGAAAAGCCCCAAAATAAACCTTCAATATGAGCTTCAAGATCCTCAATAGGTTGAAATCATTGCAATGTCTTCAATCTTGGAGTCCATTTAGCTTCAAAATGATGGTAGAGAAGCTTTGAAGGTTAGAAAGGTCCAAAGATTGAAAATTTTTAAGCTCCTAGGTCTATGGCTATGGCTATCCTGCTGCGTTTTAGGGTTTTCAGCTAATGGAAGGAAGACCATGGCTCCAATCTAGTTGAAACTTTTGTTGGAGGTGTTCCCCATTGAGTGTGCCAAGATTGTTCAACCAACCTGGAAGAGAGTTGTAGAAGCAGAAGTGTGAAGCAATAGCAAGAAAATTATCACATTTTTTTGGTGTAATTTTTGAGCTGATATTGCCTAGTCCAATCTCTGCATCAACTACCTGACATAGGTGCTCTATTTGATGTGAAGTAGATGAAGAATCTTTGCCCCATGGTTTGGCTAGAAGAAATTTTCATTGGAGAACAAGATTGATGGATTTCTTGGCAGCCACCATTGAAGATTCAACCAAAATCTTGGAAGAGAGAAAAAGAGAAGCTCTACTTGAAAAGTAACCATAATTTATTTCCCTTCTCAGCTCGGTTAACTCCCATTTGACCAAGTTACCTCAAAATTGCATGAAATTTTGATGAGACAACCTACTATTTTAACCTTCTACTACCATATATGTCCTTGAAGATATCTAGATATAGTCTTCATTTAACTATAGATATCATGTAAACCACTACTAGTCACTATCTATGTCAAGTACCTATAGAACTTGTATGAATTTGGTTTTTATGGAGAAAAATTGAACTGAAATAGAGAAAAAAAATGGATCAAAGACCTATGCTCTGATACCACTTGTCAAGAAGTAAAATGGAGAGAGAGAAAGAGGAGAGAGAAGATTGTAGAAAAGAGAGATGGAGTGCAGAAGTGAGATAAAGAGAGTGAGGAGGAGAGAGAAAGACATAAAAGAGTAAGAAGCCATTGAAGATGAGAGCAAGGTAGTGAGGAGAAGGACAATAATGTATTAATGTGTCAAAAGATGAGAAAAAATATATGTCCCCTCCTTTTATACCTATGTCAGTGTGACATGCTATTACTATTATTTACACATTAAATCACTATTCTTCCTAGCTTCTTACAGGATAGATTCCCCAATGGATCATCCTACAGCAAGATCGAACCAGTTAGCTAGGTGGCTTCTCATTAATTTAGAAATAGAGCCCTAATAATGACCATCCTAGGATTAGGTCGTAAGCACATTGATCCTCATGGGATAAGGCCAAAATGCTTTGCTTATGAGGTGAACATAGGAAACCCCTAGCCATCTAAATTTGAATGCTCATTGTAACTTGGGTAAGGACAAGTGGGACTATAGTTTTAGACTACTACCAAACATATTGACCTTGGACAAGAAGTCAATACATTTCACTAAGCTAACATAGAGAATGTTTGAATAAATTATATTTTTTCTTATCATGATGTATCACACTTTATGTGACTAAGGTTATATATGGAACTTGAAAAAATAGTTTTAAAATAGGGAGAGATTAATGAATTTGGAATATTGAAGTCTTATATAATACATAAGATAAGTAATGATGTGAGTTTAGTTGTCCAATCCATTGTGATGTTTATTAATATTCTAATTGGGAAGGTATAAGATACCATCACACACTGAGAGGATGGAGGAATCATTTGGTAACAACCTTTATGTTCCTAGAATACCAAACACAATAGAGAAATGAATACTAATAGTGGTATATGATGTGAATGATTTATTAATTAAGCATTATATCCAATCATCACCAGTTCATGAATCCAAAATGTATGCCTCTAGAAAAGCATATCTAGTGCTTCAACCTCATTGTATGGAATTCTTGAATATTTTGCTAGAAAGATGTAATGTTGGCTATGCAAGAACATAACATTGTGTCAATGATTAAAAGTATAAACAAAAAAAGGGCATTACTTATGATTTTTTGTCATCTTGAGTGAGAAGCACTACTATAGATTTGAGAAAATGACAATGTATAGACCCAAGAAAGCCAAGTCTCAAAGGAATGATTAAACCCTTGGCAAAAAACAGATATACAATTGTGGGGTGATGCTACAAGAACCATCCTTATTGATGATATCGTTATAAATGTTGTGGAGTACCAAGTGGTAGCTACATCTTTCCATCCACTTTTGATATTGAGGACACTTATAAAGCATTTACTTCTCTACTTGCTCGTGTTGAATGATGCTTTTGATGTGTGGAGTGCTATCATAAGGGCTTGTATGGATAGATACCTCTATGTGAAGGGCAAACCTAGTACAACCAAGTTAGAGGAGTTGTGAGTGAGTGGGATGATATGAAAAATAGATGGTATGATGAAAATTTTTACACAAAGAAAACATCTCCTACCAAATAACTAAAAAATAGAAGCATGAGTTGAGCTATAATTGATCAACACATTATATAAATTCTTCAAAAATAAGTGCATAGAATTCCTGGATTGAAACTAACACAATTGATTGGGTTAACAAAACAATTGGGTCACAAAAAGAGAACTAGAATGAATGTGGAGGTTACAAAGCAACTTGGAAAGACTACCATACCAATATGGACTAAGAAATTAGTCATATGAGTATATGTGTATATAATAAGTTAGAGTACTTATAATAGATCCATAAGTTTTCAAATTAGTATTAAGTACATCATTTTGTGGTTGTGTTTTCAACTCTGATACTACTAACACATTCCAACACTAATGACAATAATGCTCATCTTACAATGGCATTGTCCAACCTCCAATGGAATTAACTTTAAGCAAATATTCGATATAATTTATGTATACACTAACAATAATGATATACTTTTATTGCTCATATTCTATTGGGTATTATATTATGAATGATGGGCTATGTTCCATATTGTTATTAATGATGGCATAGATGCTCATTATATTGGTTCATTTTGTATTTGTTTTGTGGCTTTTCTAAAATATTAGTGGAGTAAAGTACTCTTACACAACAAGGGTTTATAGAAATTTCTACATCATTCATGTATAGAATTATTAGAATTTTTGGTGCAAGTAGATGGCCCAATGTGTATCCATCATATATATTTTTGGTTGATCTCTCAACTCATATTGTATATGTAGATAATGCATATGACCTATTTATTTATGCATCAAAGAGGGATAATTCGAGATCAACTTTAGCACCTAGCCAAGCTCTACCTCAAAGAGATCTTAAAGTCAAACTTGATATAAGTTTCAATGCATGGCCAAAATCAAGCCAAAATCTTCCTCAAAGAGATCTCAAAAGAAAGGGTTGATATAAGATTGAGCACACAATCAAGCTTTACCTCAAAGAGATCTTAAAGAGAGAGTTGCAACTATCTTGTGGAACTAAGTGTATTGTTATCTACTCTCACCTTTGAATGATTGTTCAAAGTGACCCTTTATCTAATCAATTAGCTTTGTTAAATGGTACTCCTTTTCTCTATCCAGCATTCACACTTGGGTTCTCATGATATATGTTATCCATTTATTACGTGCAAGATGTTCTTTTTAATGCAAAGGCTTTCAAGCATTAACACTCAACTAAAACTTGGCACTCAAAATCCTAGGGTAATTATGGTTGTGCTTCTAGCTCGTGGGAAGTTTTATACTCCCTTCTAGAATTTGTTAAAGTGTTTTATCTTAGGCTACTATGGTTCTATTTTATTGCCAAACATCATCTACCTTTTGCTAGTTGGTTACCTCCCTTGATTGTTGGTGCCTACTAGTCACCAACCAAAAGCTACCTCCACTATCACCACCACTACCCTTTATCATCACCTACCCCTCACATCTCCTTTCATCACCCTCCCACCCTTTTCCGGTTAACAATTCACTTGCCATTTCTAAGTTATGTTGTCAAGGCTTGCTTAAAAAGGATCCACAAATTTGTCACATTTTGACCATGACAAATTATTATACTTTATTGTATCCGTAGGATATCATCTAAGAAGCTAGAAGCATTAGACTAGTTGATACTTCTTTCAAACTATGATGCTATTGAGAAACTATCCAAGAAGCTATCAACCAAAATACAACAAAATCAATGTTTTATACCACACACTTCTATTACCTTCTCAAGATCATAGTGCCTTAGTTTTCGTAATGAGTGAACCAATCAAATACTTTAAGCAACATGATAATCTAGCTCCCATACAATTTCTCAGCTTGTTGCTAAGCTTTTTCTATAGTCAATAAGGTTACTATGGTATGTAAGCATGTTTCTTCTCCTTACATCATGCTTTCACTACTACTAATTTGAATACTTACACCAAGTATATGTTGCACATAGAAGTTAAATTGTTACTTGTTTCAACAAAACCTTGAATGATGGCAATTTAAGCTTGGCATTGGCATGTGACTCATGTTTTGATTCTTTGACGTTCTTGATACATGCAAGACTAATTGCCGCGGTGCCTTTTTTTGATTCCGGGGGCCACCATGGAACATGTTTCTGAAAATGGATCATCGGCCCATTGACATCTATAATCGATGTGAAGTAGCTATCCTTCGTACGAGGATGACACCGCTAACAGGGAGATCAGAGGGTTTATGCAGGTCTTGACCATGTAGACGAGCTAATTGAAGGAATGGAGCGGTTATTTTTTAATATTGCTTTTTCTAGAGAAAGCAACAGATGGATCTTGATGAGGATAGTGCATTCCCTGCACCGTTAGTAAACATGAAACTTTACAAGGTTTCTTGGCCTGATGTGTTCTGATCGTACAATCAACTGATGATGATGATGATGGCGATAATGGCGACGACGCAGAGGTCGATGGGGATGGCGAGAAATCGTCTAGAGAGCGGGCAGGCGGCCGTTGGCTTCTGATGAAAGAAGAAGAAGAAGAAGCTGAAGAAGATGATGTCGACTCATGAAAGGTGGCTCTTCTCTTTCGAGGCGCCGGCGGGCATGTGAGGCTCTGCGGGATCCTGAATTCTTCTCCTGTTGGAGTGTGCACTTCCTCCGTGGCCAGCTCCTCCCGTAGACGATCCTCTGAATATCGACCGTCCTCACCTATGGTCTCTGTGTCGATTGTGACATCCTTGATATTTTGTCGACCTAATACGATCGACCTTTCGATACTCTGAGGATTATCCAGTGTATTGGTGGCCGACGCCTCTGCATTCACATTATATCGATCTATCAGCAATACGTCATGATCAGGCGCAATGGCGTATGAGCCCTTAAGTTGATAACGTTCCTGGAGTACTAGCAGCAGCTCATGCGCCTGTACTGCGGCTGCGGCCATTATAGCTGCTAGAGGAAGATGATATATCACGGACTACAATTAGGGTTGACGGTGATTTCACACAAGGGTCAATGGGAATATGATTCAGACAGACGGCTCTGTTAGTAATTATATTTGGAGGCATGAGGAGTATAAGGAGAAAATGAGAGTGAGAGAAGGTCGACGAGACGACGTCGAAGACAGGGCACAGACCGTTATACGAAGCCGGTTCTTCGTCTTGCAGGCAGAGAGAGAGAGAGAGAGAGAGAGAGAGAGAGAGAGAGAATTTTTCTTGCGCATGCCTCCAACGAGGAAACAGTCAAGAGCCGGCCAGTTGAAACTACACAAAACACCATTTTCGTGCGAGAGAGAGAGAGAGAGAGAGAGAGAGAGAGAGAGAACGCCAAGGTGGGTGACGGACTCTATCGTTAACGCACATCATCAAAATTATAAACAATTGTCCTTCAGAATATGGCCCCTCTCCATACTTTCATATTAGCTTGGCCCCTCCGTTCGCTCGTCTCTCCAGGTGTAGATAATTTGTTTCTTTCCCCACAGCCTATATAACCGCTATACCCCACTCTTACTTTGCAAATATATCGTTCTATTATAATCGTCATTCTTATTCTTGTACATTATCGTCTAACTTAATAAGTCGAGAGTTTCTCCTAGATCTACAAGTGGAAGGCCAGTATCGCAAAAGCCAAGCTAATTAGAACTCAAAAGTGAGCTAACGATGTGAGAAGTGAAAGCTTTATCACTAAATTTACCTAGAAATATGACAATACATAAAGAACTAGCATAATGGGGCCAATAGAGTAATACCCTCTAAAAGTAAAATGGAGGTCACACCAATTGAGTGATGATTTGGCACAAAAGATGTACCATTTTTAGGCGATTGAAGCTATGCCACAACTTCTTTATGTTAAAGATATGTTTAATGCGGCGAAAAGAATTGAGCCATGTGGATCTTTTTACAAGATGTTGTAAAGCCTCGAAACAATGCACTCTTGAGTGAGAGCACCCTATTGGCCCCCATTGTAATTCTTTTATGAACCCATCTTCCATAAGTAGGGCTAATTAATAAGAAAACAAAAGGCCCCAAATTTATTTAGTTGAGCTTAATCAAATGACTCTATTATAAGCATAAAAAATCACTAACATAGATAAATTGTAGTTTACCTAGATAAAAACATCCAATGGGAGCCCATCAAACTCACTCTTTCTCTTTTTTTGTGAAATAAAAGAAACCTCTCTGTGTCTCTGTCTCTATCTTTATGGTGTGTTGTCTTTTTTACCTTTCAACAAAACCACACACACACACATACGAGAGAGAGAGAGAGAGAGAGAGAGAGAGAGAGAGAGAGAAACCATAGAAGAGGACAAAGGCAATAGTCATGATGCACCTGTGTGTGTGTGTGTGTGTGGTCTAGATAAATGTATGCTATTGGCATGCTAGGTGAGGCCAAGGTAGAGCCAAATGAGGCCAGCCATGTCATGGAAGTTGGCAATGGAAGAAGAGCAAGAATAGACCAAGATATGGTGACCTTTGGTTAGCACTTTCAAGGCGGCAAAGAGGTGGAGGAAGATCTCTAAGCATACGCTTGAGATTCCATGCCTAAATGGAGCATGCTAACAACCTCCAAGAGGATGATGATATAGCCAATCACGGTTGCATTACTTCGGTGTGCCTCTTTGAGCAGCTCCCTTCTACACCACCAAGTCTAGCTCTTACTACCTCGCTATACCTAGGGATTCCACCCTACAGAACATGTAAGATACCACATGAATTTGAAAGAAAGGGTATTACATTTAGTATTATCTATATGATTAAATTTACAAAAGGGGTTTCTAAATTACAATTTCAAAAAAATCTATAAGTTTAGTAAAGTAAAAGGGGTAATTTTAAGGCCTTCTAGTATGTAAAGAAAGGGCATTTCTTAATATCCTTTGAACACATGATATATCGATGATTTCTTATAGGTGGACCCCCTGGGCTAGTATATCATTTTAGTGGGAGGAGATGGCTATCTTTCAACATCACTAGGCGATAATGTGGTAGGTAGATTCAACAAAGGTAGGTGGTAAGGCTAGCTATCTAGTGATGCGACTTGAGAGTAACCAAGAAGCAAGGTAGATGTCAAGGGCAACCAATGATATGTAGGATTAGTAATAGTGACTTTAGGGGTAGTGAGTATTGCTACATCAATGATGATGATCACTAGCTTGGAGAGCATTCAACAACCCATGTGAAAGTAGGAATTCCAACTAGTTGCATCTTCTTCTTCACTACCTTCATTTTTGTAGCTAGCACTAGGCATTGAATCATGGTCTATTCGTGCCTACATATGCCCACTTGCCTATGCCATTGAATCTTTGTATGTACCTACCACAAATTGAATCGCAGTTTGTACCTCATTGCCTATGCCCACCCACCTATGTTGCCTAAATGACTTTCTATCACTTATACCATAATATACATGTTTGGAAAATCTTTCTCTTCATGGTCACATAGAACACATTGATCATAGATTACTCTAAACACTACAAGGGACTGGGGCAATAGCGACGCCGATTAGCGACGGCGTTTATCGGCGTCGCAATTGGCGTCGCTATTGACGTCGCAATTGGCGTCGCTATTTGCGTCGCATTTGCGACGCAAATAGCGACGCATATAGCGACGCCAATAGCGACGCCGCAGGGGAAAAAAGCACGGCCGAAACCAGAGCGCCGTTTTCATTTTGTTTTCTTCGCCTTTTGAGAGCGAGAGCGAGGGAGAGAGCGAGGGAGAGAGCCAAGGCTTTGTGAGAGAAGAGGAGGAAGAGACTTGCTTCCGCCGCCGCCGCCACCGCCACCGTCACCGTCGTTGTTCGCGAAGGAGAGGAGGAGCCCTCGTTGCAAAGAGAAGCCGCCCACGCTCGCCATATCTCATTGGTGAGTCTCCCTCTCTCTTTCTTTTACTTGTTGAAGGTTTAAATCGTTCTCTTTTGTTTGTTTAGGAGAGGAAAAGAAAGAGAAGGAGAGGGAGAGGGAGAGAGAGGGAGAGAAAGAGAGGGAGAGGGAGAGAAAGAGAGTGAGAGTGCATTCTCTCTCTCTCTCTCCCTTTTGCTTGTTTAATGTTTAAATTACTTTCTTCTTTGCTTGTTTAGGAGAGGAAACGAGAGAGTAAGAGAGAAAGAGAGGGAGAGGGAGAGGGAGAGGGAAAGAAAGAGAAAGAAAGAGAAAGAGAAATAGAGGGAGAGGGAGAGGGAGGGGGAGGAAATAGGAGAGGGAGAGAAAGAGAAAGAGAAAGAGAAAGAGAAAGAGAGGGAGAAGGAGGGAGAGTGCATTCTCTCTCTCCCTCCCTCTCCCTTTTGCTTGTTTAATGTTTGAATCACTTTATTTTTTGCTTGTTTAGGAGAGGAAATGAGAGAGAAAGAGAGTGAGAGGGAGAGGAAGGGGAAGGAAATGAGAGAGAGATAGAAAGAGAAAGAGAGGGAGAGTGCATTGTATCTCTCCCTCTCCCTTTTGCTTGGAGGATGTTTAAATCACTTTATTTTTTGCTTGTTTAGGAAATGAGAGAGAAAGAGAGATAGAGAGGGAGAGGGAGAGGGAGAAAAAGAGAAAGAGAGGGAGAGGGAGAGGGAGAGGGAGAGGGAGAGGGAGAGGGAGAGGGAGAGGGAGAGGGAGGGGGAGGGGAAGGAAATGAGAGAGGGAGAGAAAGAGGGAGGGGGAGGGGGAGGGAGAGGGAGCGATGGAGCGAGGGAGAGGGAGAGGGAGAAAGAGGGAGAAAGAGGGAGGGAGAGGGAGAGGGAGGAGGAGGGAGGAAATGAGAGAGGTAGAGAAAGAGAACGAGAGGGTGAGGGAGAGGGTGAGAGAAAGAGAGGAAGAGAGGGAGAGGGAGAGGGAAGGGAAGGAAATTTAAGATAATATACGTATCGATAATGGTATGCAATGTGCTTTGCATACGGCCACGTACTTCATCAAAATTAACCCAAAATTATTGTTATAGAAGAAGAAACCCTTAAATTGAGTATAGGATAATTTCTCTCAGGTCTTATGACTATGAGTAGAATTGATTGAAATAAATTTTATTACTATAGCTGTAAAATTTCATAGATGGCGCGCATTAATTTTAAAATGGATTACTTATACTCAAAGCCGAGATATAACAAAAAATTATCTACCGGGACAAACAAATCGTTGAGCATGATACAAGGCCGAGATATAACATCGGAAAATCTCTCGACTACTATATACAATGCAAGGTTTATGGTCAATTTGCAACTTGATGTACATCTCCATAAAGCTATCCATTTAAGCCTCGTTTGCTGTAATGTAGATAAGATGGCAAACGAAGAAGGTCCTATTGTTCAAGACCGCGAATCGTATCTTAATCAGCGTGTCCCATGTCCTTGCTCTCAATGCAAGTTGGCAATTAGACGAAAACGCCGATTGTCTATAGAACACGTACGACGATTTGGCGAGTTTCAATCTGAGATCATTGATCAGGCGATTGCAGATTTTCAGCAAACGGTAATTTCAAGTTAGCATTTTTCATGCATTGTACTCTCAAGCTAACTGAAAACCATACACAATAAGATTGGGTCTTGTTGGCAAATTTTGTATCCAGGGGGGTGATGTCTCGACCCAAGGGGGAGTGCACCCTTTGCGGCCAATTAGAAGAGTTCGTGGACGTGCGATGGATGGATGGCAGGAGCCAATAGACCACTCGCAAGGCCCATCTATATCGTCAATGCTAGAGGAGACAGACAACCTTCCCGACTTGCCTACAATCTTGGAGCCTGAGATGGAGGCAATGATCGATGCATTGATTCCCATGGATGTTGAGACATCTGACCCGCTTAGAGAGGAAGCATCCATACCATTATATGATGGGTGCCGAGTATCTCGGTTGAAGACATTGCTTGCACTCTTAAGTGTGCAAGCAAAATACGGTTGGAGCGATACGAGTGTGACTGAGTTATTCAGGTACCTTGCACACAGACTTCATTGTTTTTTTTTTAAACAGTATTATTGTAAACATGGATGGATTTTTCAAGGTGTTTTATGATTTTTTCAAGTTATTGAAATATCATATATTGCCACCTGCAAACACCATGCCTGAGTCTCGTGATGATGCACGACATGTTTTACGGAAGCTTGGCATGGACTACAATAACATCCATGCATGTATCAACGACTGCATATTGTTTCGAGATGAATACGAGACTATGGAGACATGTCCAAAGTGTGGTGCTCACAGGTATCGACAGGACTTGCAAGGGCAGACCATCCCTCAAAAAGTCCTCAGACACTTTCCGCTCATCCCCCGCATAAACCACATGTTTCGCACGTCTGCCATGGCAAGCTTGACAACGTGGCATGTGCAGAATAGGTCTACGGATGGAGTGCAACGAATATCAGCAGATTCGCGCGCATGGAGCCACATTGACTCTACCTTCCCAAGCTTTGCGCGAGAGCCAAGGAATCTTCGGCTCGGTCTCGCCATGGATGGTGTGAACCCATTCGGTCTGCGCTCGACTTCTTACAGTGTGTGGCCTATAGTGCTTGTCAACTACAACATTCCTCCATGGCTTTCTACGAAGAAAGGACATCTCATCCTTAGCTTGCTCGTCCCGGGCCACTACAAAGTAAAAAATATGGACGTGTATCTTCGTCCATTAGTCGATGAGCTTAAGATTTTGTGGGAGGAGGGGGTCACGGTGCAAGATATGAGCAGGCGCGATGGTCGGCGGTCAGCCAACATTCGAGCCATTCTCATGTGGACGATGCATGACTTTCCGGGATTGGGAGAGTGCTCAGGTGAGCAGACCTTTGTTCACGCCGGTAATATCTATATTTTATTTCATTCAATCAAGTATTCACTAGGTCGTGGATCGCCTTGCAGGTCTCGTTACCTCAGGTTATCATGCATGTCCATTGTGTGGGCCACAGTTAGACTCCCGAAGGTCACGAACCATGAAGAAGATGGTATATCAAGGACACGCCGCTTTCTTGCCGGAGGATCATGAACTCAGGGAAGGTTTTCTTGGACGACCTCCAGCATGTATGAACGCTGCAAGCTGGTACGAGCTGAAAATGGTAAACCCGGAATCACATCCAAATGGAATGCGACGGTTCTCAGTTTTCTACGAGTTGCCATATTGGACCCACTTACAGGTCAACCACTTGTTGGATCCCATGCATATTTTCAAAAATGTGGGCAGCTTGCTATGGGACCACATCATAGGAAAGAGAGACACTATAGGGTCACGAATGGATTTAAAGGAGGTAGGTAAGATGGAGGTGCTTTGGCCGCAGTCGAGTGCTGAAGGGGGAGTGCAGCTTCCTCGCGCTCCCTGAGTTTTGTCTACCAAAGAAGAGTGCATTGTGAAGCAAGTAATCAAGTCTATCCGCACTCCGACGGGTATGATGCGTTCTCTCAGGTCCGCATTTTCTAAAGATGACCAAATGTCTAGGCTAAAATCCCATGATTGGCATAAGATATGTCAGGTTTGTGAACAGAATGGATTTTAATTAGCGTGGACATTTTGAAATTTGAAAAGTGACCATTATTCTTAATGCTTTCTCATTTGTGGCAGTTTGTCCTACCGATCGCGATCGCGGGATGCCTAACTCCAGAAATTCGCGGGGCCATTTACAAGCTGTCGACTTTGGTGCAATGGATCTCACAGAAAGAGATTAAGACGTCCTCTATTGAATCCGCAAGGTGGGGAACAGTTGAGATGGACTGTCTCTTTGAGAAATACCTGCCCACTAGCATGCTCACGATACAAGTTCACCTTCTTGTGCATCTTGTGGACGAAGTGGAGATTGCCGGACCTGTCCATACGCGATGGATGTTCTTCCTGGAGCGCTTCATGAAAACCTTGAAAGGCTTTGTGCGACAACGAGCTCGTCCGGAAGGTAGCATGGCGGAGGGTTGGTTGGTGTCAGAGGCGTTAGTGCATATCTCACAATGGCTACCAACGGTGGAACCAGACAATGAAATGCTATGGACGCTCAAGGACGATGACAGGCTGACTGGAGATGTGGTGGTTGGAAATGGGGTAGAAAAAAGAATGGATGCCTCAATGGAAGAGAAGGTGAATCGCTTTTGTATGTTGCACCATGCCTCCATGGAGACATGGCTCGCCAAGTACCAGATTGCAAGGCAAGATCGAGAGGAAGCGCGAGCTGAATTCCGACGCAGTACGCGTCACCGACCGATTCGATATCCCGAAGGCATGGAGGAGATGCCGCGGTTTATGTCAACACGATGGTTGCATGGAGCCTTGATCGCAGCATCCAGCGAAGGGGCAGAGGTCTCAATGGAGGAGTGGGAGTTCTCGAGGGGATGTAGTCCAAAGGTAATGAGGGGTTTAGAATGTGTCGTATCTGAATTTGTTTGCTACATCTAATTTGAGTGTTTCAATGTGCAGTACAAAATATATAGTGCAGCGTGGTCGCGCGGACGGCATTTTCGGGTGGAGCGTATTGACAAAATGCGCTCCACAATGGACTGTGGTGTCATGGCAAGGTTTGAGCAAGAGAGCCGGCGACGAGCAACGGATCCGAACACGGTTGTGGATGAGATGGAGTATTTTGGGAATTTGCAAAGTATTATTACGGTGGATTACCGTAGCTTCTCCATGATAATATTCGATGTGCAGTGGTTCAAAGTGGTACTTGGAGGAGCTGGCGCAACGGTTCGACGAGGTCCATCTGGATTTCTCGAAATAGATTCCGAAAAAAAATGGATGGATTTGCGCGACACCTTTGTGTTGCCGGCACATTGTGAACAGGTACAACTAGTCGTTTGCTTGCTAATTGTAATACGACATGGTTTATGTCACAATGGTTTGAAGACGGTTTGTAAGTGTTTGTGAACAGGTAATCTTCTATCCAAATCCCCGACAACCTCGATGGTGGTATGTTATACCTTCAACTCCTCGAGGTGTGAGAGTATACGATCAAAGAGATGTTCCAGGCATAGATGAAGAATATATGCAAATAGAGGGATCGAAATTACAAGGGGTGGAGGCCACCGCAAGCTTGGAGCCCGCATCGGCTAACAATGATGGAAATACAGAAGTCGTAGAATTTTTTGAGAACGAGGCAGACTCGTTCTTTTGTGGTGACATGTCTATCGACCTTCCAGTGTATGCAGAGTTGTGTCAGGAGATTAACATGGGACCATAGAATACTTCATTCTTGGAGAATTGTATTACTCAATTCGTTGTTTAGATCTTCCATAAAGGTAGATAAGATATGCATTTTAAGAGGGATTTTTCAAAAATTATTTATATTAATGTGCTTTGTATAGTATAAATTGATTATTCTAACATTATTTTTTATCTGTGCAGGTATCGATATTTTCAGGATGAGTCGAGGGATGAGCGATGAGGAGTTTCAGGAGATGATGGCACGTATGTCTCCAGATCAGCTCGCGAGATTCATAGAGATAGCAGATCAGGAGCTGTCTCGTTCTTCGTCAGGGCGCTCTGCTAGATCAGCTTCAGTGCGATTAGATGCTTCAGCTTCGAGCAGACGATCTCGACGCTCGCGACTTGGGCCAGAGGGAGGGACTGCGACTGCAGGAGGATCAGGGGGGTGCTGCTGTGGAGACACGGACGCGGTGTCTCCGTCTCGTCGTTCAGCTGGAGCTCGGTCACCTCCAGGATTTGTCACACCTGTGGGGACGTCCACTCCAGTTACTCCGGCTTTTGCGCAGCCGTCGGCAGATGTCACGCCTTTTGGTGGCACTCCTTTTGGTGGCACCCCCTCTGGTGGCACTCCTTTTGGTGGCACCCCTTTCAGTGGCACTCCGGGAGAGGGTACCCCCGTCGGTACACCGGATGTTCAGGGGTCTCCTGGATATGCCCAGGAGCGTAGACGGAGATGGGAGAGGGCCCATACGAGGCACACTCCTAGGGATTATGGATACCTAGTGGATGGCAGGTCAGGAGCTATCATCATAAATGATGAGGGGAGGAGGGTGATGGCTCGCATGAGGGAGTTATGCCAATAAGTTTTTCGGCACAACGTCCTGGATCATTGGAGGAACATACCGGAGGGGAGCAAGGAGTACATAGTAGCATCCTTGCACGAGGAGTTCCCGGTGCCAGTCGCAGTGGATAGATTCTCTACGAGCTGGATGATGGATTGCATGCGTGCATACATGTCACATAGACGATCCGACGCACGCAAGGCAATCAAGAGTGGGGCTCCAAAGCCCGAGTGGTTAGATGCAGATGACTGGCGCCGACTGAGGGAGGAGGCTACAAATTCGCCAGGACGTTGGAGTCAGCAGCGGGAGGCGGCGAGGGCACGAATCGAGGCCGGATCGGTACATCATCTTGGGAGTGGCGGCCACAGGACATATTTGGAGGACTTTGTAAGTTTCTCTTTTGTTTTGCTTATTTGTTTTTTTGAGATATTATTTGTACTGACAATCATGTTTCTAATAGTTAGCATTTTGCAGCACTCCATTACAAATCGCGATCCGCAAGGCCTTGAGACTCGATATGCAGAGAGGCACGGTCTCAGATCATTGATCGACCGATTGTACAGACGCGGCGGCCCAGTAAGTCTCTCATCTTTCATGTCCGTAGTTACCATGAGATATTTGAATGCATTATTGTATGGTGGATTGATATGTTGTTTCTTTTTCTGTAGAATCCGTTTGATGCTCCTTTACAGCGGGAAGAGCTTTCGGGGGACGACGATTTGTAGCTCGCCCTTGGATCCTTAGCGCTCATATACCTTTAGTTTTTAGTCGCCCGATCTATGTAGACATTTTCTATGTATTAGTGATATTGTTTTATGATTGTACCAATCGCATTTTATGCGATATCATGTATTTATTTCATCTATCAATTTTATGATTTCAGTATACATTCTTTTTGTTTGCCAACGCTTTGTATGCAGCAGTGCAGAAACTATTTTGTATGGCTCTCATACAGCACACAGTGCTATATGTGGCAGGGCAGCTTGCTGCCCTGCCACAAAAAAAAAAATTTCTCTGTTACCGTCGCTATTTGCGTCACAAATTTACTGCAGGCGTCGCTATTGTCGTCGCTATCAGCGTCGCAAATTGTCCAACCGTCGCTATATGCGTCGCTATTGGCGTCGCTATGTGCGTCGCATTTGCGAGGCATATAGCGACGCCAATAGCGACGCAAATAGCGACGATTCTATGGCGTCGTCAATAACGACACTTTTTGCGACGACGGGGGCAAATTTTGTTGTTTGTATTTTCGTCGCTTTAAACGTCGCTATAAGGTCTATATCTTGTAGTGAAACATTGGGTTGCTCAAGAGGCTTTAACCTATTTCAAATGGTTGAGACTAGATGGTGCATGAATATCTACTAATTACAAAGCTACTCCATCTTGAATGCTCATGGCTACATAAGAGATACGAAAGAGATTGAGTAAGACTATATTTGTGATTGGGAAAACATTGATCAAGGAGCTCATTAAGGTCTTGAAAAGAACTCTACTTGGGATGTAGTCTCCTAGAATGCACTAATTTTTAGCAATGTGTTGAACATGTATTTCACGAACTCTATTTGGGATGTAGTCTCCTAGAATGCATTGATTTTCAACTGTGTTGAACATGTTTCATGAGGAAGCATTGGACTACTTCGAATGATCAAGGCTGGAGAACATGTGCTCAACATGTGGCCAATTGTTGTTACATTTCTTGGCAACTTGAGAGAATATTGTATGCCAACACCTCAATGGAAAACCAAAAATTTGTGGACAAGATTAGTGCATGCCTTTTGATATGCAAAGGCTCCACAATGTCTTCTATCTAGACCTCAAATTGGCGACTCTTGTTTTCAAACCTATATTATCATGTATAAGTTGTTTTTTAGAAAGACTTTTGGTTGTGTGATAAATATGGAGTAGATCATTGATTTGGAAATCTAATTATTTTAACATCTAAGATTATTGTTTTCGTATTTTTGAGAGTCCATTGGTTATGAGATAGATAAGTCAGAGTAGATAATTGATTTAGCCATTTGTGCCATTTACGTCTATTATCATTATTTATGCAATTAATAATGAGAGAGAGAGAGAGAGGGAGATGCACACTTTATGTGATACATATGTAGGGTGAATAAGATATTCAAACCATTGTTCTATGTTAAAGAAAATCGTTATGTTCTCTAGAAATGTATATTCTTAAGAATTGCACATAATTCTCTGTATTTCTTAATTATGTAGTTGAGTGAGAGAGACAAATTTGTATGCATATGAATGTGAGTGCCCTACATGTGATGTAAATGTAGGCCACATCATCAATTTTTGAGGCCACAAACTTGATGATCATAAGATGCACATAATTTTTCTTTTAGTAATCATGATACATGCACATAGATGTAATAGAAACCCCATTGCACTAATTAATCTTATCATGTTAGATATAAGCATGCAAGGTCTTTATTCAAACCTTTATCTTTTGGTGTGAACCATATGCAAATGTGCAAAAGTAAATCTTGTAAGTTAAAATTTTTACATGCATTCAAATTTTACACGAGTAGGGCAAGTGTACACTAATGTGTGTACAATGGCATTTTAGGGATACATTAATGGATTCTAGAATTAATGTGGGGAAAAAAACATGGAAAAAGGAAAGAAAATATCTAAAATCCTGATTTCCTCCTCCATTTTAGTAGTGCACAAAATTCCTCAAATGGCAAAGCTTGGGATCTCACCTACATGTTTGGGGTAGTTACCAATCCATCAAACTTTGGTGGACAAATCCAAAGAAACCTTTGAGCTAGCTCCTCACTAGTCTTTTGTATCCCAATGCCAGCCATATGGTTGTGTAGCTGAATCCTTGTTTAATTTCATGTTTTCTACTAACTCCTTAGTACATTCTAAGTCTCTGATGCCTTGGTTGTGTGCTGAATCAAGGTCAAAACACTGTCAAAATAGTTTGTAACTAAGGCACACAGTACATATGCATTTCTTCATTTTTAATCTTGTAGAATATCTGCATTTGGAGAAATTATAACACTCAAATTTGATAGGTTAGGGGTGGGTTGTAGTTTTGGGTCAGAAAAGCTCATAAGAATCAACGATAGTTGTGATTTTGAAATTCCACAAAGTATAGTTTATACCATCTAACTTGCCTTCACTAAAGGTTGGTGGACGAATCCTCAGTGTTTGAATTCCCGGTATAGCAGCAACACCACCTAATTCGCCATTACCGCTACTTGATGTAGCAAATGATATTTATCCTCTTCACTATTGAAGCCCTTGCCTCTCACGTACTCTTTACCCCTCAAAGCCCCCTAGGCTCTCATACCATGTAGAAATTACGTGCAAAAGCTGATAGAATCTCAGTAAGGAGTAGAGAACAAACATCAAATATGAGAAAAATAGAGTCAGCTTTAATTTCAAATGAATTAATAGAAAGATGGCTTTGTCCACCCGTGCACTTCCATTGTGAAACTTAGATGGAGATCTGGATAGATGATAGGTGAAGAGCTTAAGAGTAGCTAAAATAACTTTGACTAGTGAAAGATAGATTGACAATAGCTTTATAGGAGTCTTCCTTTATAGCCCAGGAAGGTAGTATGGTTGGCATGTCCGACCATATTATGAACCTTCTCTAGTTGGCTAGGGAATATTTCAAAGCATATTCCCTTTACTCTTGTAGACATTAATATAACTTTCTTCTTCTTCTTCTTCTTCTTCTTCTTCTTCTTCTTCTTCTTCTTCTCTCTCTCTCTCTCTCTCTCTCTCTCTCATACAGAAAGAATGTTTCACTAGACATGTAGCAGTTGCCATTTGCAAGAATCCCTCTACATAAAGAGAACCTTCTTGGTTGGTCTATGCCCAGTTGGATGACATAGGGAAATGATCTCTTGAATCTAGTAAGATTAAATTGTGTATTCAATCAACAGACTATGCATTGTAGTCAATTCTTAAGCTACTTTTGGAGGATAAAAACACAAAGAAAGGATTGAAGTCAAACTAGAAAAATGTAAAAGGTGCTATGTCTATGATGTTGAAGTGGTAATGGAGGAGGACAAAGATGCATTATGAGTTATAAATTTATGCAAGGTGAATTGAGTTTTGCAACCCAACCCCACTTTGACTCTAACTCGATAGGGTTCTCCAAAAATGTGATTCCCTTTTATAATTATATGATGTTTGGCACAAAGCACATGCATGCGTGATAGTGGGGATTTATTTTATTACAAGTTAATGTGTTTATAGTGTGTGTACACGTATGTATATGATGGTGAGGGCTCATTTTAATTTTAAAAATTAAGTAGGGTTAGAGTGCAATGTGCTTGTGCAACAACGGGGGTTTCTTTTATAATTAATGGTTGAGTTGGTTTTATCTATAATTTATAGGGTATAGTGTGTTCATTTTGTGGTGCAATGTCCAAATGATTTTATTTACAAGTTAATCATATATGAGGGTGCACGTGGAGAAGGGAAAAGGAAAAGAACTGCTATCCCAACAGAGGATTCATTCGTTGGAGAAACCCATTAAATCTTGTCAACAAAAGAAAACTATTTTAGGCCTTCGAAATCGACAAAGGGCTCTTAAAAATATTGAGAGTCTCAAAGGGGAGGAGGTGGTTATAGTAAAAGAATCCAAGTAGCAAGGTACGTTTTTTTTTTCACTTTAAAAATATTGAATATGGATTTTTTTATAATTAATTATATTGATTTGTGACATTAATTTTCTTAGATCTCTTCTTCAACTGAATGTAAGTGAAAGATATTCTTTAAAAGCATCTCAGTTTTATTATCATCTTCTTCCTTTAGTAGTTTCAAAAGATATTTTGGAGAAGAAGAAATTTAAAAAGGCAAATAAAACAATGCTTGGAGTCATTTATAAAGGATCATTCTTTGGATACTGAGTTAGTGCAGAAGACACTAAATAGTATTGGTATTAGTCGAGATGCTTATATACAAATTGTCTAGCTTTTACAATCAAATATGAAGTAAGGATAGGTATGCAATTGCATACTTCCAAGGCCATATGTGGGTAGAATTATTAGACGACAGAGAGTGCATAACAAAGTGATGGAGATTCTAGGTGAGCCTTTTCATATCAAGGCTAGCTTCAAGGGCAAAAAAGGAAAGTTTTATTCAATAAATTTTATAATATTTTCCTTGACTTGCCTACCCTACAATGTTTAATAATCAGATTCTATGACTTGTCACTAGAAGAGGCACAAGGTCTGGCTAGATTTGTTGTTAAACTTGATGAAAGTGAGATTCTAAAATGTACAAAAATAGAGAGAGTCTCTATTACCTTGATGAATAGAGAACTTTCATCAGATCATCGCAATCACTCAATGTCATTTAGTGTTCAATCTGAACACAATATTTGGTGGCTAGAAGCATTCAAAGTAGATATAGAGGATTTTGATATATTGTATTGGATTTTTCATCAAACACAAATACCTGATATTATTAAGAGACAATAGGCAAGAGAAGAGCTATTTGTTGAAGGATTTGGAAACTATAACATTGAGTGACACATAGCTAGTGACTTAAAGAGACTCAAATGTATGTACAATGTATCAAAGGAAGCCAACTCTAGATCTCCTTGTCTATATTGCATGTCCCCAGCCATAGAGTTAAACTCAAGAAATTGGAATAGAGCTCCCTTTAGGCACAACAAGGACTAGCAGTTTAAGCCAATCCTAGATATTCCTTTAGTGAATGCCCATATTTGTACACTTTATGCACTTTGCAAGATAATTGAAAAGCTTGTTCATCTTTATATAGGGTTTGCATGGAAGTTGAAGCCATTATTAGCTATAATAGATACTATAACAAAGATTGAAAAAGTCTTATTTGCAATTTCTTTGGATGGTGGTAATGTTGTTGTTATTGAACCATATCTTCAAATGTCTAAGGGTAGAAATTGTGTCCCCAAAAAGCCATCTATTGGCGGGGTGAAGGCTAGAAGGTTCCTAGGATTTCATGGGAAACTTGGTAAGATAAACTCTAGGAATTGTAGCTCAACTATTAGATACAATCAATGGAAGTACCTATATAATGTGATTAAGGATCATGCTAATAATGGACAAGATTGGAATATAAAAGCCATGCTTAGGAAACACTAGACAAAGATTCTTTTATTGTGATAAAATTGAATGGAATGATGATTATCTCAAAGACTTTAAAAATCAATTGAACCTTTTTAAAAAGGCAATGATAGAAGCTTGGGGTGATCAACACTTCACTCACTATATGGTAAGAATTTTACATATGTATGTCTCTTCATTATCTAACTCTTTAAGTTTTTTTTAGCACCTTTCTTTATTTATTAACTATGCAGTATATTTTATACAACCATGCTCTATATTTTATCAAGAGATATGGATCTTTATCTATCTGGTCAACCCAAGGTATGGAAAAATCACATTATCAAGTAATAACAAAATACTTTAGACACACAAGACATACAAGTGGAAGATACAAAGCAAACAATTTATTAGAGGTCTTACAATGGTTGTATAAACAAATTTGGCACAAATTCAAGCTCAAAGACGCAACCACATAGTGTAATACATAATCTTTGGCAATGACTATACAAACTATCACCCAAAGAAGAAAAGAGGGATATTTAAACTCTTGTGCAAAGCAAAGATTCTCATAATGGTTAAAAACTAGAAAAATTAATGGGAAAAGATGGGTTTCAAAAAACCCTTGACATCTTTTAATCTGACTCAGCAGAAGAGTCCCTAGTTTTAAGCAACTCACCAGGGTCTCTAGAGGGATCTTTTGTATCATTCCACTCAATAAGATCTCTATATTTCAAGAACTCTTACTTCCTATAGATTGGAAGGAGCTTTAAATTCTTGGCATCTCCTACATGGGAGAGAAAATAAGAGCCACAAACTCCAAAGTATTCTTTCCTAGATCCACTGTATCCAGGCATGAAGGCAAAAACTTGTACAACTTCTTCATTATCTACCAAAATTATCTTATCTGATCCTCTATTGAAAACTTGGGATCAAATCACCTTGGAGATATCTTTGAAAGCCATCATTGGCAGGCTTGGAGAGCTTGATAACCTGGTATGATAAATTGCAATTGTTTGATTATTTAAGCTTCTAATATAATGACCAAGGTCTTGAATTTTGCCAAGCTTCAATTGCCTTGATTCCTTGGCTCTTCCAAGAAAGTTTTTTGGATCTAATATAAACCTTAATGGATATCTTACAATTATCTTTCATACCTTATGGTTTTCATCTTCTTTAAGAAGACTATCATCATAAAGATTTATTGCATCACCACATGTCTTCGTTTTATGTTTCATATGCCATGTTATGCAAGTGTAAACTCACATTTCATACTTCCATTGGAAGTAGATTTTGAAACTGTGGCACTAGATTATACATTAGAGTATGCATGAGTAAACTTGCATTTCATTTCGCATTTCATACTTCCATTGCATAAGCAATGCAAAGATGTGTAGCAACTATGGCATACATCAAGCTAACAACTGTGGATGCATAAGATCCTTGGCTATGCCAACCTTTTGCTTGTTTGACCTTCGGCTATTGACTTGGGGCTATCCTAAATTTGAGTTTTTTTTTTAAGATCTCAGATGGCTAGAACTAAGGCTACAACAAGAAAGTAGGAAGTTGATTCTAATGGCCTTACTTCAAAGATCCATTAGTTCTCCAAGCCTTCTAAACTTCCAAGGAAATCAAAGACAAGGATTAAGTTTTTACAATATGTTAGATGCCTAAAGGAGATTAGAAGTGCAATGAAGGCTATGGATAATGAAATTCCAAAAATGCCCTTTCAAAGGCTTGTCAAATAAATTTGTGACAAGCATAGTTTTGATAGTTTTAGATGGACAAGGACAACTCTCAATTGCATCTTGGAGGTTGCATAAGATTTTTTGATTGAGTTTTTTCAAGATTCCTATATCTATGCTGCTCATGTACATAGGCTTACACTTATGGACAAAGATATGATAATTCTTAGGAGGTTGTGATACATGTTTTCAAAGGTCCTTGAGCTAGTCTCCCCTTACTGATGAGAAGAATTTCAATATTTTAAATGTGCCTCCATATAGAAAATAAAAAGATGATCCAAGATGTAAAGTTGAAGATGTTACCATGAAATAGACACAAGACTACATGAAAAACAGAAAAAGGCCACAAAAGAGCAGGTAGATAGATTGGAGGAAGTATAGAAGGAAGGAGGCAAAAGAAAAGGAAGCAAAGAAGTTACCATCTTTTGAAAAATAGCTATCTACACTTCTTGAAAGGGCTGATCCTGAGGGCTTAAATGTCTATTGCTTTTTACACGATGATATTAATAGAAGGTATGATATTATATTTTTTTACTCTAATTTTGTTCAAATCCTCAAGAATAAAATGAGAGAAGTAAATAACTCCATTGTTCTTGATGGCATAAGGTAAAACATACCCAAATTTATTTTTACTTACTATATTTTTCTAGCAATAGGTTTTTTATGTTTATGCTCACTATCTCCATTCCTTTGCTAGGTATGTAATGCATGAACTCCCCTTTGATATATTAAAAAAATTTGAGGTTCTTGATCTATCTATTTCATACTATATAAGGAGTGAGCTTGATGCAAGTGCATTTGATCCAATTGACTTTGATACTTTGGAGATCCTTCTAATTCCATACAATGAAAAGTAAGAAATTTGATATTCTCTTAGATTTTATGAGATTTTATTTTGCTAAATTATTGAAGTATGATTGTTACCAATTCTCATTGGAGCCTAATTGGAATAGACTATGTGGACAAGTAATGTTTCCTCAACGATTCTTTGAAAGGAAACCATGGAAATGCTAAGTTGTAAGTTATATAATCCAGGATATCCTATTTTGATCTTATTTTTTGCAAGTACTCTAAACATTTTGATCTGTTTTTTGTAAAGTACTCTAAATTTTATTGTCTTTTTGGTGTAGAGATGTAAGATTAATTGAAGTGCTAAAGAAAAAGCCTCCCATGCCTTTTGATTTACTTATAACAATGCAATATAGACAAGTTGTAGTAAGGTCTTGATTAATATGGTTAGAACATAATCAAAAAATTAATTCTATAAACTACCATAAACAAGTTTCATATTTTACTTTATATTGTTGGTTGCATTGTCCTCGTTAGGATGATAGTCACTCTTTGGTTGGAGATTAATTGAAAATGCCAAAAGATTGATTAAATTTATTTATCTCAATGATGATAAACTTTTAAAGGTAATGTGAAATATACTAAACTTTAAGATAGAGGTTCATTTCAAAATAGTCCATTGATGATAATAATATAGTTCATTGTAAAAAATAACAATGAACTAAAAATATTTCTTTCAAATGTATGTCAATTTTTAAGGGATTTCTATAAAAGTGAGCATGTTTGATATATAAGAGAAAAGGGTGTGAAGTACATAATGGTCAATTGTATGAAACCAAGAACAGATAGTAGTGGGGGCTTGGACAATGAAGGAGAGGAGTGCATGTAACTGCAATAGGGGAAGTTATGCCTTGAATACCTAGGGCAACCAAAGCATCAAAGAAATGCAAAAGGACTCCTAGAAAGGATATTCCTTCTCCTAAGAAAATTTATTGAAAAAAAAAAGCTTTGACTCATTACTTGTAAGCCCTTGTGTGTATAAGTCATGGAGATGAAAGACAAAAATTTACCACAAAATTTGTATATGTATTTTATATTGATAGTAAATAGATATTTTCTTCAATATCTTTGCATTGTATATTCTTCTCTCTCCTCATTGATATCTACAAAAAGCATGCTACAAATGTTTGTTAATGAAGAAGTGAAATAAGATATATACGCCTAAGTGGATATAATATGATACCATAAAAACTTACTCGTTTTTTATTAACTTAGAACACAAATGAGCATGGTAGTTCAATATCTTCATTCTATGAATCCATACTCACTTGATGTAGCATACATGATGATCTAACCTTTAGGATTGCAATAATGTCCTCATTGAACCAAACATTAGGATCCACTACAGGATCTTTGCTAAAATTATCAAGATTTTGATCTAAGGCAACCAGACTACCACCAACATAATGCCATCTCCTATAATAAAGGCTAATGATAAAATTTTGAGTAGCAACCATATATTTACAAGCTATAGAGTTTTGATCCATCTTACATATAATTTTTCCTTCTGTCCTAGTGTCCCATCCTTCATCAACAAATTGTATGACATGATCATATGTTAGTCTCTTCATTGAAAGCGTGGCCTTTGATCTTCTTATCTCAGCATTAGAAAAGAAATCAACAAATATATTAATAGGCATTAAAAAAGTAACTCTGCTTAGCCTACTTGAGATATTAGGTTTTAATTCTCTCTATATCTTAGAAAATATTTTACATCTATAGCCCTCACCAGTAGCTAGACTTAGCAAAGGTCACTTAAAACTTGAAAAATCTGGCAAAGGAAGGGAAGATATTGATCCCCATTGGCTGTACTACATGGGGACAATATAAGAATGGTCATAAATAAAATATTTCATTCTCTATAAGCTTTGTCTTCTTTCTACCTTTGTACATTTTTTGTCCAATCAAACCATGCATAACATCAATAACATCAACAATAGACTCGATCAGTTGCCATTTCTCAAGATTAAAGGGATAAACATCTACAAGACAAGCAAATGTTATAATGGAAAACATTAAACCAAGTTTAAGAAAATAGAGACTTTAAGAATCAAATTCTTATAAATTGGTCTATGCATTGGAAGATTTAAAGTTCCAAGTTCTAAATATAGCTCTCTATGCATTGGAAGATTGAAGCTCCAAGTTCCAAATATAGCTCTCTATGCATAAACACATGTTGCACCAATATCTCTTTTATGCTATTCTTATTTACTCCAAGCTTTAAAACTCGAACTCTATCCTTCCAAGAAGAGATGAACGAGCTCTCATATCTTCATCTTTTCCCATGTTTTGCCTGCTACATGGTGATCCAATAGCCTTTACTTATGATAAAAGGAATCCATCTTCTATCTATTCAAAATGAATTAAACAATGATATAGATATGATTTGGGAGCTTGGATACCTTGTTGAAGGTCAAATTTCTATCTCCATGGCAAAGAGAGAGAGAGAGAGAGAGAGAGAGAGAGAGAGAGAGAGAGAGAGAGAGAGAGAGAATTAGACTACCACAAAGGAGGAAAAAACAAGAGAGGGATAAAAGAAAGGAAGGAAAAAAATAAGTGCCAAGATTTTTACTAATTAAAATTTAGATTAAATCAATAATTATCATTAATCCAAATATATCATTAAATAAAGTGGCCAAGACTATATGCCATTAATACAAAGAATATCATAATCATAAATATAAAAGGCTCAAAAGAGATATTGATAAAATAAATTTGTAATATTATTATGTATATACATTTTTGTAAAATAACTTTTTACATTTTTAAAATAGAAGTTTTTAATGGAGGCTTTACTCCTATTACTCTAGAGCACTCTCTCTCTATCTCCTAAAAGGCATTTTCGAGACCTAAAAACTTCCTTAATGACAGTGAAGATAAAGAAGATGATCTTGAGTGTGCTAAAGATTAAGAGATGCAACACATGCTAAACGTGTAGGCTTAGAGGGGGTGGATGTTATATGACCATAGGTCCAATGGAGAAAAGTAGTGGAAAGGTTTATCTATATCAGTGTCTCTTGTGTATGAATATGGTGTCGTGCCACTACGCAGACACAGTGTGAAACTCTAGAGTGCATCATCATTTAGCTTTCTTATTGTTCTAGAGATTCAATGCCATATTAGTCATTAGTCTCATTGTTCGTAGTGTGGATGATTCAAAAATACTAGATTTTTCCTTCGGATTGCTGTGAGTGGCAAAATGTTGAGAGTTTCATTGGTTCTTTTAAGTGTTACCACCTCAAATTTGGTAGATTGCTCTTTGAGGGGCATATAACTAAGCAGCTCGTAGAGGACCTTGTTTTTTTCTATGACTCCAAGTACATATTGCCCAAGGGGAGTCAAGAATATGGAACCCTTGAGTCTATGCACATATCAAATCTCAATAGCATAGAATGGCCATTGTGTAGTAGCGAAATTTTGCACATGTGTAGCACAAAATTTTCACCAGACATATTGAATTCTATGAAGCGAAGCACCAGCTCAAAGAATGAACATCTAAGCTGGTTCATACCGATTGCAATTTTTGCACACATGTTCAAGGAATGTAAGGGTTTGAGACGTACTAAAAGAACGTACATCATAAAAAATACATCAGAGGATTGTGTAATAAGAATTCTTTACAAAACTTGGACATCAAAAATAACTCACAATCTTGACACAGTGGAGTGTCGAGTCACAACAAAGGACATGGCTTTCAGGTAAAAAAAATTCTCTCTTAGTTGACTATTATCTTACTTTGGGATGAATCGACTAACTTTCCTTTCCAATTATAGGTACTTTGTCACATGACAAACTTTATGCCTAGTGTTCAAGTATTGTAGATGGAGGATGCTCAAGGGTAAATGGTTGTGCCTTGATCAAGACACGCATGAAAGTGTAGCTGTGGACGTTACTGTCATTTGTGAGGGCCGCGAGCCCCAAGTGTTGCAAATGGAGGATGATTGGTCCTTGAGTATAATGCACCAGGAAATTACAATGTTAATGCAAAATCCACATGTTAGCTTCTATTTTAAACTAGATGGTAGGAAAATTTGAAGCCGAGCTGAGGATACTATTACCAGCGGAAAGTGTGTGGCTCCACATATTTTAGAAATTGTAGAGTCTCCCTAAAAATCCCAACACCACAAGTTGTAATACCCAACACCTATAAATTTTTGGATTTTTTTGGCCAATAGAATATTGTCCCTTATAAACTTGTAATATTAAAAAATTATGGTATTTATGCAAAATCATACACTTGTTATACACTTTCCACATCAACACATTTACATATGCATGTAAACTTTACAAAGATGTAAGTAAATCCATAACTAAATATCGTATGCGAACAACCCTTAATGGTTTAAAATTTAAGGTTTTTAAGGTAGAACTAGTTTAGTTCTTGTTTCATTGTTTCATTTCACACTTTCTCTCTTCATCTCTTTATATCCACCACATCCCTCCTACCTACTACGATGGATGCTCATGCACACTTTGATGAGTGAATCCACAAGACTATCTTTGCCAACCAGGGTGACGAGATATTCCAGGTTTTCTCTAAGAACTTCAACCTTGAAAGCATGCTCTCATCGATGGATCCCTCCCTTCAGGTTTTGGAAGACTTTGTGAGCACCATTTCTACATGCACATACTCCATCGAGGGATTCGACATGACTTGGGTGCCTCTGGAGCAACTTATGGTATTTCAGGCAGGGAAGAATCACCAAAAAGTGGTAAATAGGTGTCTGGCCCATGTGGATCCTTCGCATAGAGTATGCAATGTTACCATGGGAAGTGCACCAGGTACATCACCTTTGGATCTAGTGGAGTGTGATTGTGCATTGTCAATTTACCTCCTTGCATTGGATACACCCCTAGAGGAGGAGAGCGATGAAGATACAACTCCACAGGTTGTTTCTATCACATACACGGGAGAAGAACCGATTGAAGAGCTCATAAATGTTGAAGAGGAACATCGAGTGGTGGCAGAGCAAGGGTTGGGCTCTCATGGTGCCATCTTCTTCAGAACATCCACAAGTTGATAAACCCAACCTTACCTCCTTGACACCCATTGAAGTAGATGGTGTACAATACTTGCTTCTATCAGATGTACTCGAATACTTGGAAATGAAGGAAGAAGAGTCATTTTCTATCCTAGTCATGGATTCAATGGAAGACCTGATCGATTATGATTACATGGATGTGCATCCAACAATGGCAGAGATTGGAAGATATGATGGCACAAGCTTAGATACTGTGAGTGCGATCATAGCAGCATAGAAGCATATTACCTCAGTTGAAGAAGATTACCTTGTCCAAAGAGGTGCATTCCTAACACACGAGGAAATAAAGATACAAGATGATTTGGAGAAGGTGCGATTTCTAACTACCATATATTTTTATGCAATGAAACTTGACGATAGGGTGCGTCAGGTCCCTTGGAGTCCACCGGTGAAATCTTGGCCAAAAATGATGCCTACAAATGCCATGTCCGAAATCTAGCGTTTGGGGTCAGTTTCTGGGCAATGAAACTTGATGGTAGGGTGCGTCGGGTCCCCCAGAGTCCACCGGTGAAATCTTGGCAAAAAATGATGCATGTAGCTGCCCTGTCCGAAGTCTGGCTTATGGGGCCTGTTTTCGGCAATGAAACTTAACATTAGGGTGCGTCGGGTCCCCTGGAGTCCACCGGTGAAATCTTGGCTAAAAATGATGCCTGCAGCTACCTTGTCCGAAGTCTGGCGTCTGGGGCCAGTTTCTGGGCAGAAAGTGGCCCCAGATGCCAGACTTCGGCCCGAGATGCTAGACTTTGGATAGGGCAATTGTAGGCATCATTTTTGGCCAAGATTTCACCGGTGGACTCCGGGGGACCCGACGCACCCGAGCGTCAAGTTTCATCACTTTCTGATAACTCTAGATTAGTCGAGAAGCTCGCCTTCAAAATGATCAGATCAAAAGAGCATTGATACCTTATAATTTCTCTCAAGGCCACTGTACTTGGCTCCCGCTTCCGTTTCTTGTGGGAATGCTAAGGAGGACCCTTCTGAGGGCGGATTGCGGAAGGTGGATTAGGTTAAGAAGGGGATGCATTTGAGCTAGTAGATACTCCAAGGGGCTGAACACAATGTGGGCTCTGAGCGGAAGCTTATTTAGAACTACCTTAGACCTAGCTATCTTTCCTGCACAAGAGATGTGAGAACTCAATGAATAAGATAAAAAGTGAAACCCTCTTTTATATAGCCCTTAAATGTGAGCTCAGGGGGTTCACTATATATATATTCTCTATATAATGTGCGTTCATGGCCCATTTATAAATATCCTAATTTGTGAATTTTTCTTGAATAAAACACAACCCTTTTCTATTTAATCTATAAGTAACCCCTTTATATGACACCCTTCTATATGTAAAAAATGTATAAAAATAGTGTTTTAAAAATCCCTTATTTTGAACTCACGTTATATATACATATATTCATGAGTGACCCCCCCGAGACTGTGAGACTCATTCACATAGATGCACATTCTCTCTTTCTCTCTTAAACTATGAATTGCATTCACACTGACTCACATTGTTCATCTTACTATCTTAGCTCTCTTTGAACCCATTTGTTGCCTTGTCAAAGCCTTGTTTCTAGCCACTTGGCATGGTTTTCTTTGGCACTTGAGGCTTCATAACGCACTCTTTTAGTGACACAACGTGATTCCATTATGTCTGCAGCCGATTCATCAGCACTTTCATTTTCCCTCTTTTGCAAGAGTTTAGTTTCATCTGCTACTATAATCCTATACCACCAAGATAGCAATTGGATAATTGGATTGCTACCATTCACCCCTCCACCATGATCAATTTTTCTTTGGTATGCACCACGTGCTTATGTGAATTTTCCATTCCTCGTGTGGACCAAATTCCGATGCTTCCTTTTTCTGCAAAGTATGGCCCATGTGGCTCAAGGATATGCTACAAAGACACATATCACATATGAGTAAAACTATGCCTAATATTTTATACAATTCATACAATTTTAAAATATTAAACTTAGTACGCACCATGTAATGTGTGATAGAGCTTTTGCCCCATGCTTCCACCATGTTTTCGTAGAAGCTATGCATAGCATTGATAAATTCTTGCTTATCTTCATTGTTAAACACCATCTTGCGAAGTAAGGGAGCCAATTTGTAAAGACTTATCCAAACCTTAGCTTTGTCCAATCTTGTTTTTTCCTCCATTACTTCGATCAGAAACTGCAAAATGTAACTTTTTCCACCCATCGTAGTCCTGTGGCCTACGAACCATAACATTCCCTTCCTCATTGATGGGTAGTGACAGAAACTTCCTAGCCTTTGCTCCTCCAAAGCAAGGCTTTTTTGGAAAGTTACCAGATTTTCCTGATCTCTTCTCATCTTTTTCAATCGTCACTTAATGCTTGTGTAATCCAATTTTTGATAGCACTCACTCCACATTCCTAGACGTTGCAATGGCTTCTTTTTCTGGTTGCATCCTATAAGCAAAGAAAATGTATTCATATACAAGTTTCTCCATGATTCTGACAAAAGCATGCAATGAACAAATGTGAATACGATCCAAGGGAATGTTGAAGATGGACTTCCAAGTGGGATCTTCTCTATTACGTGTCGATGCATCACTTGTCACCTTTCGCCAGTTCTTCTTTCCGTCCTTTCCTTCCACCCTCTCTATCAAGCAATATAAGCATGGATTCTTTGTATTTGCACCATTGGAGATTCCACACATGCATTTTAAAGTTTTCAAGTCTCTTGTAAGATCCCATTCAACCAAGTATTGACCATACCCTTCAACTGAGAGCATCTCACCATGTTCCTGACAATCGATGATGCTTGGAATGCTTGTGTGCATAAAGAATAGATGTAGTACCTCAAATGTTTCCTTAAGAACTTCAAATGCAGCGAGCCACCACACATGGCACTCAGATTGAACACTAAAGTTTCATGGGTTGTTCTTATCGAATTGTAAAGCTCTATTCATCAGAGTTACACTAACTCTTTCAAGCTTTACTCCTTTGACGACCTCACATTTATCTAATTTTATAACAAACTGCAATTTACCATTACATTCCTCAAGAGACATATTGTAGTACATTACCATTGCCAACTGCACCTTGTTCAAATCTAAATAGTAATTGTTGAGTTCGGTGAACTTCACCTCATATGCATTTTTTGTCCCAACCTTTAGTGTTTCCACACATTGAACATGCATGGGATCTCCTATCAACTCCAAAACCTTTGTATTAAGTTGATGTCGGGCCTCTATTAACTTTGAAGGTTGAGGAAGAGGCACGATTCTATTTCTCTTCAGCACACGACCAAACCCAGCCTTCACACCTTTGAATATATTTGAGTAAGTTGTTGTGCTAGTGTCGGCCCTGTCACAAATAGATTGTGCATCCATAGCTGAGAACTCATTTGACATATCTTTTAATGTGCACTCAATCACCTTTTCCTTCACAGCCTTAAACGTAGGATTGCTTAAAGTGTTTTCCAATGTACTTGCCTTTAGAAATCTACTAATACACGATCCAACCTCACCATCACCTAGGTTCTCTTTCTGAGCTACCTTACATGCTTTGATGCGTCGCTTCCAGTGGCCATTATTCACAATTAACTCATTGATTAGCTTCTTCTTTCGTTTGCACTCCTCTGTTAGCTTGCTGTTGATCTTTCTCAAGTCGTCCAATTGTGCCTTTGCCTCCTCATATGAGATACCAATGTCATGGATAGTGTCCTGCTTTGAAATAATTTGATTGTTTTGTTGAATTATAGTGTCATTCAGTTGTACCACTTGTCCTATGAGCTATTGTATATGAAGTTGATGTGCAATGATCACATCATGGCAATTTTTTATGGTTGCTTGGCAAGTTGTAAATACTTTGAACGGCTGATCATTGAGCCGCCTAGTATAACCAAGTAACCCATTTTCACCCTCGCACACATACTTCAGCAAATTTGTGATTCCTGAGAAAGTTGGAGATCCATTGTTTAAGGGGTCAATTGGGTAGATTCCGCCATCAACCCACAAATCCACATGTTTCAATCCCATTTGCCTGTAACTCTGCAAAACCTGAGGGTTGACACTGGTACGCTGGGTTCTTTTGAATAATGTCTACCTCAATATGCAGCTCCTTATTTCCTGTATTCGTTTTACTATTAATAGAAATGGGGAGCCTACTTAGTTGTCACAAGAGGTAGAGTGGAGATGCACAGAGAGGCATACAAAGGTGCCAAGGGAAAGGAGGGTGCAAGTAATTCACTCTGTTAATGAATGTTGCATAAACACAAAGAAGAGGTCACAATAGAGCCATGAGAAAGTATAGATATGGGGAGAAATAGCTCAAAGGGTAGGGATGTCCATGACTTTTCGTATTTTAGATATTTCTATTTTGCCTCCAAAAACATCTCCAAAAAACACAAAATTTGACTAATTGGTTTGGTTTTTGACCAAAATCTAGGATATAAAAAATTCCCAAAATATCTTAAAATGAACTTCCAAAATTTCATTTTCCTTGTTCTCGATTAAAAAATCAATTACCTCTTATCTACTAATCATTTTGCATTGAAAACGAAGCACCACACTCCAGTAACTAACTCCTTTTTTAATATAAAATTTGGTTGAAAAAGACTTCTTGAATGAGGAGAGAGAAGGAATATAAGTATATCTTTGTAGATAATATAAAAAAGTCAAAACGAGATTGCAAAAGTGGAGAGAGAGAGGAGGACTATTTTACTATTCTTCTCTCCTCTTTTCCTTGTTTTAAGGAGGAGAGGGGGGGGCTAAAAGGCCCATTTGTGAGTTCATTTTTTTCCTAATGGATGGCCAAAAGAGATTCAACATCCACTTAACCCAACTCCAATTTCTGTTCCCACTTCTTCTACTCCTATGAACTCTTCCAGAAATGATCGTGTTTGCCGATGCATATGGTATGATAATCTAGACCAGGAGTGCAAGGATTTTCAAGACTTCAAAGAGGCGAAAAGATTGAGGTTGGTGGTGTAGAAGGATAGGATGATATGTTTCGAAGACCCAGAGCAACCACTCAAAACAAATTTCAGCAAAGGAGATATGAAGAAATTATTGAAAGAAACTCTTTTACATTCCTCTTATGTAAAGCAAGAGGTGGCAAGAGAAGCTGTAGCCTATGGTCTTCAATTGGAGTAGTTACCGAAAGATAAGTCTCCTTTATGGTCCTATGCACTGCATGCAAAAAAGAAACGTAAAGCTTCTTCATCTAAACTTTATTTCATAGGAGATGCAATTTGAAAAGGAACCAGATGAAATGATCACATAGATGTCTTCTCAATATATGCTTATATTGCAAAATCTCAAGGATTTGAAGCACTTGTTGAAGAAAAGCACAAAAGAGATAATAATCAACCTAAAGGATCAAAGAAAGCAACTAGGAGGAGTGAGCCATTTCTTCAGCCTTCTTCTTCAGGACCGGAGCAGAGCATGGCTGATGTGCAAAAGCCAAAGATGCAAGAAGACAAAAAGGCCCCAAAGTTAAAGGATTCGAAGTCGAAGAAGCAACCTGGATTCGAGCTGCTATCCAACATTGAGTCTTCCATAGATTTGAAAAATGTACTTGAAGATCAAATTCTTAATTGCAAGATTGAATTTACACTTGGAGAAGTTTTGGGGATTGCCAAGAGAGAGTTCCATGATGTTATTATAGACATCATAAAAAGAAAGCGCCAAATTATTGAAGAACCATCACAAGATATGATCCATCGAGAGGTTTTAGCTATTGCAAAGGCTATTCTCTATGGATTACAGATTGAGGAGGTTGATTCTAAAGAAGAGATCAACGAGGAATCTACAGAAGGATCTCTATGTATGCAGTCCAAGAAGTCTCTTCATCCTTTACTTCAACCCGTGCAGTATGATGAGAGCGAAGATGCGCCTAGATTGGTGCCTCGTAGCCATTTTTCTCAAAGTCACTAGGCTCGTGCGACTACGAAAACTGTTGTCAAGCTTGGTGAGACTAAAACTCCTTGCATTTAACTTATGGATCATGGTTCTGAGATTAATGTAATTGTGCGAGGTCTATATGATACTGGTAAATGGCCAATTGATGTTGATCATGGTTGGTGCATGCGTGTGGCCAACAACACTGCAGGGGATTTATATGCTACTTGTCCAAACCTGAAGATTTCCATTGGAGATGTGGGTGAGTCCTATCATTTCTTTGTACAAAACTCTTGTTCTTATCCTATTATTTTGGGGCAGCCATTTATTACTAAGTCTCAGATGGAGACTAAGGTTTTGGATTATGGATCTGCCTATGCACGGATCCAAAGCAAGGATGGGAAGAGAGCTGTTCAATTCATGACTGTTTGTATTAATCATCAGCAGAATAAAGATTCTTTGAGGGATTCCCCTCTTCCAGCAGGAGAGCTGGATTTTTGCTAGGTACCACTGTCTTGCGAGACGATGGTGGTACAAGTCAGGGGAAGCTCTCACCTCCTAGTAGCGGCAGTTTTTCCTTATGTGTTTATGGTGTATCCACTGAAATTACTTTGTGTTTTTAGCATATTTCTGATATGCCTAGAGCTGCCAAGCAGAATGTTAAAAGAAAAGAAAAAGAATTAATGATTGTAGATGTTTTGCATGAAGAAGACCGGATAGATGGTCTCTATGATGACCTTTCATGCTCAGATACCATGGAAGAACGTTTGGGTTTGCTAAATGCTAACAATCAAGAGATGTCATATGTCTTACAGGTTCATTCTCTGGCGATGTATTGTGAGATTGTTGATTTCATGTTTCAAAAGAATTTGGGTGCTGAGGATTCTCAGCAAAAAGTATTCATTGCCGACATATTTCAGCAAAAAGATTTGGATGTAGCTATTTGTACACAGCAAAATTTGTGCTTTTCAGGGTTTTCTCATCATGAGGTGAAATCTGCAAGTTGTAGCAATGAAGCCAAAGTTCAGACAAACTATAAGACAGTTGACAAGAAGGTTCAACCAGCAGGACCGCTACCTTTGGACAGTGATGAGATGATTAGAAGAGCTACTGAGCATCCTCCTTTGCAAGATCCTTTAGGTATTGGACATAAGTTTTTAGCTGAGACATTGAAAGAGATAAAGATTGGGACTAAAGATTTCCTACTTCTTGAAGAGGTAAGATGTTTTGAAGAGATGCTATGCAGACATGAAAAAGCTTTTGCTTTCTTTCCACATGAGATTGGATGTGTTGATCCTAGAGTTGTGATGCCTATGGTTATTTTTACCATTCCGCATGTCCCTTGGAATCTACAGCGGCCTATTCCTGTGCCACAAGGGCTCACTTGCCCAAACTGGTAGAGCTCTTGAATGAGTGGATTAGGATGGGAATTCTAGAGCCATCTTCAGCTCCATATTCCAACACGTAGTTCATAGTTCCTAAAAAGAATGGGACACTCGGATTCATTCAGGACCTACAGCCAGTAAGCCTTGTTCGAATGTGTACGCTTCCACAAGGAGCTACAAATTCAGTTGCTCATATGATGAATGGGATGAACAAGGTTCTACGAGATTTTATCCCTGAGCTTACTATGCCTTTCATTGATGACTTACCTATCAAGGGTTATTTGAAAGAAGATAAAGATGATTCTTTAGATGATCATGGATGCAGATTCTTTGTGACTTCGCATATTAGAGATGTTGAGAAGATTCTTTGCAGACTACTGGAAGAAGTGAATTTGACCTTGTCAGGGTTGAAGTCTATTTTTGGTGCCAGAGAAGTTTTGATTGTTGGTCATATGTGTGGATATTAATGCAGGAAGCCTTCTCCTGCAAAGGTTGATGCTATAGAAAAGATTGTGGAAACTTGTTCCTCTACTTTAGAGGTTCGTAGGTTTCTTGGAGCTTGTGTGTTTTATCTTATTTGGATTCCTCACTTTGCTCATATTGCAGATAATCTTTATCAGCTCTTGAGAAAAGGGCAACATTTTTCTTGGGAGATGAAACATACTAAAGCCATGCAAAAATTGAAGAAATTATTGAGAGCCGCTCCGACTTTTTGAAAGGCAGATTATGAGTGTGATAGACATATTGTGCTTATTGTTGATACTAGTCCTATTGGCATTGGATGGTATTGAAATATTTGCAATCACACCTACTTCAGTCCCTTTGTGAGAAGCAGTGAGGGCTCATGAGACCAAAATCCCATATGCGCAGTAGGAGAAAGTACCACCACTCAGTTCTATAAAGCATTGTACTTGCACTCTTTTTCTAATGCAATGATAGTACTCTTTTCTTTCCAGTAAAGTGTCACGTCACTGTCAATACACAAGATTGTGTTTATGAGTCCAAATCTCAATCTTGGAACCTAATTCACTTGTGTAACAATTTTTCCTAGTCAGGGTCAATGTCTACATGAGTTCCTTGTTTCTCTTTCACCTCCATAGCTTCCACATCTACCATGCTCTAGATCCCCCATATTTCACATGGTATCAGAGCTCAGCTGAGCATGGCTTAGCATGTCTCAGGTCTCCTCTTTACTCCTTCAGCTCCTCTTCATCCCTGGACAGCTCAGGATCAGTGTATGATTCATTTTCTCAACTTCATCTTCAGTCAAGCTTGTGGCAGCCATAGCCAAATAGCATATAGCTCTGATTGAGCTCTTAGATCTTGCAATAGAGGCATTATTTCTACACACTTCCTTCTAAGGAATTGTCCTTGACTTCAAGCCGCTTCATCCTGTCATGAAAAATGTCAGCATTGTGCGCCATAGCACCCGACATTGCAAAGATTGTACCTCGCTGCCAGAAAGATGACAGTAGACTATCGTACAGTCGAATCCTCCTATGTGCACTGGGAAATGCCCTGCAACCATAGGACTTTGGAAGCTAGGGTTTTAAGCTTCCTCCTCACCAAATCATTCGTGCCATTGCTACCTATAGGAGCTACTGTAAACAAAAAATATGTTGCCTCTCTATCAGAAACCCTTGTCCTCCATAGCCACAAGCAGCAAAAGCTCATAATTGTCATCATCTCTTTATTCTCCTTAGTCCAAGAAACTTGCTATCATTGTGGTTTATTATCGCATTCAAAACCCAACAAGATTCACCACTCAAATCGGTAAGAAAGGGAAGCCGTGAAGATTTTTTTAAGATCATCAAGTCAAACTTAAGCAACAAACATCAAAGTTCAAACTAGTATCTTTTGATACTACACTACCATTACTTGTGTCTTTTGACACATTAAAAATCAACTCTACTACTGAAAATTTTCAGAGTTTCAAGATTGATTCTCGATGGAAATTATGAAGACTAAGGTTTGAAAGATCTTGAAGGATTTTTTGAAAGGTTGAAGATTAAAGGACATAGTGTCCATTGACACTCACCTAGTGCTTCTTGGCACTTATACTCAACTACTCTACTACTGAAATCTAGTGTTGATCTACTATTTCTCCAGCCTTCTGACATAGGAAAAGATTCTCCAACTGCTCGCTTCAAAGGAGTCGGGTTTCACACTTGGCAAGCCCGCATCAAACTCATCCTGATGAAGAAGGGCCTATGGGCCATTACCACTGGAAAAGAAAAGAAGCCTTGTGATGCGGATCTTGCTATCACTTGGCAAAAGAATGATGATAAGGCTCATGACATTATCAAATTGGAGCTAGACGACAGCTATATCCACCTTTGTGGATAACTGAGACCTCACAGGACACATGGAAGAGACTTGACACTTTGTTCGATGCGCAGTCTAATTCATCAAAGTATGGTGTCATGATAGAGTTTTTCAGGCTTGAAATAAAGTCCATCACATCACTTACCTCACATCTAAATTACATGGAAGGACTTCTAACCCAACTTGCAGGAATCAACATTAAAATGAAAGAAGATGTTTGCATCACTGTTCTACTTAAGAGTTTGCCTCCTGAATATAATAATGTATCAACAACCCTAATTAATATGCCAAACCCTAAACTTGTTGATATCCAGGTATCACTGTTAGAGGAGGAAAAGAAGCTAAAAACTAAGGAAGAACCTAGCACCTCTAGAGATGAACATGCATTATATGTTGGCAACAAGTACAAAGGCAATAAGGATAAGCTCTTTTGTGACTTCTGCAAAAGGACCAGACACACCGAGAAGTTCTGCCATGCCAGAAAGAGGTCCAAAAAGGCCTATCTAGTTATAGTCAAAGAAGAATATGAAAATGGAGCAAAGAAAGAAGAAGAAGAAGAAGACCACTAGGAGAAGGACAAACCTCATCAGTCCTTGTATTTAGATAGAATTTTTTAGTGTTGTATTTCTTATCCCTAATTCCTCAAACATAAACTTGTAAACTCCTCAGTTAGCCTTGTACTACAGCCTCTATACACTTTGTGAGGCCCCTGCTACAGCCTCTGGATGTCCATCATGTTTGTGGTACCCACACTTAGCCTTTTCTGTGATAGCCTCTGATGTTTTGCCATGTTTATGGTGTGCCCACACTTTATAGGTGTTGCTTTCACTAACGCCTCTATACGCTTCGTACTTATGGCTGTGATTGAGGAGGGCTGTTGAGATATTTGCAATCACACCTACTTTAGTCCCTTTGTGAGAAGTAGTGAGGGCTCAGGACCAAAATCCCATATGCACAGTAGGAGAAAGTGCCACCACTCAATTCCTATAAAGCATTGTACTTGCACTCTTTTTCTAATGCAATGATAGTACTCTTTTCTTTTCAGTAAAGTGTCATGTCACTGTCAATACACAAGATTGTGTTTATGAGTCCAAGTCTCAATCTTGGAACCTAATCCACTTGTCACGCCTATCTTGTTGCATGTCATGACCCGCACACACACAAATCAGGCTAGCATCTCATTGACAGGGCCTAACAACCTTGACGCAACCTCGCTTGGAAAGAAGAGCCAGAGACAAAGGAAGAAAAGACTAGTCACTAAACTTAACCTCAAGACCAAAAGCGCCACAACACTGCTAGTTGAAAGGAAATTCATTGATGTAAAGAAAGTGCTAAGGTCGAGGAGTACCCCAACCCAAAGCACCAACTCAAAGCCACCAAGAAGGTAAAAGAGTGGGTGAAGAGGTCCAGGAGCACCTAAAGGAGGCTGAGCCCATACTACAATACAAGATTGATGATCTCTCAAGCATAAGCATGCCAATCTCTCTCCCACAACCAAGATCAGGGGAGGCGATGGCACCACAAGCTAGGTCGCCTAGACAAAGTCTAAATGCTTTGGTCCAGCAAACCAATCAAGGCCATTGGCCAAGAGCTACAGACTTAGGAGAGATGCAACTGCCAACCTCCTCAATACATTGGTGACCACCCCTATAACTCTAAGCTTAGGTGACATGCTTAGGTAGCATCCAATGCTATGGCTAGAGTTGAAATAGTGGGTTGAAGAACCAAATGAGCCAATTACCACAAACTTGCCTAAGCACAATGCAAAAACTCAAATATTGAGTCTAACGTTGCACCCCATACCTAGATCCTTACACGTTAATGCCTTTTGGGAAGGCATGAAAATGCATGCATTCCTGCCAATCTTAGCACTTGGGGACATCACCAAAAAGGGAATCGTGGATACGGGGGCAGGAGTGAGTGTACTAAGCCATGTGGTACTCCAAACTTGGGGTAACCCATCGGTCAAGACTGCTAGGTTCAACGTCATACTAGCTAACGGAATGAAGGTGAAACTGTTCAAAGTGTTAAAAAATTAGCCAGTGAAGATCGTAGAAGTCCAATTCTATATTGACTTCATAGTCACGAAGTGAGTGGATTATGACATCCTACTAGGTTGACCCTGGATGCGCAATGCGAGAGTCATAGAGGGTTGGGGAAATGGTCTTATCTTCTTGGGCAATCGAACGGAGGCCGTAAGAGTGGAGATGAACACATGGAAGACTACCTGTCGACCTAGTTGCCATCTCCACCATGCTGAAGGGCGATAAATAGTGGGGCCCTTACCAAGTATATCCCGTGCCCTGAGGACAATCAAGACTCGATGCATGTTCTTGCTACCATTGACCTACCGTTCTTAGACATTGAGGAGTATGAACAAGCCATCAAGGCGATTGGAAAACCCAAGGTCACACCCTTACTGCTAGTCTGCATGATGATTGGAAGCCTACATGGAAGAACCAACCCTGTTGCATTACGAGTCCCAAATAATAGATGAGAGATCCTGGAGGTCTTAGGATATCTGACAAACAAGTTGGATGGCAACCCAACCATGAACCTCAAACCACTCCAAGATCTCTAAGACAAGCTTGAATGGCAATGGTCCAAAGTGCACGATTTAAACTTGAGATACAATTGGGCCTTAATCCTCAACTAGCAAGAAGAGATATGTCAGAACCTGGAGAATGATGAGTAGCCAGACGAAGACGGCTATGACGACGAATATGAGGACTGATGTTCCTTCACTGATGAGAGCAAAAGGAAAATCAATACCCTAGAATATGACACTGGGGGACGTATAATTGAACAAATATGAGTGGACCCTAGAGCATGTAAGCAGAGTGCCCTTAGATTAGCAAAAGGTATCTGATATAAGGACTCCAATTGAACTTGGTTGGATGACACAAGTGCAATCGACTACAAGCAAGCAGGCCTAGCTCCATTAAGTGATGCACCACTGCTGCGAACGGAGCTACTACCACTAGGAGAGAGCCCCTCTTCTAGCGAAGATGGAGAGTTTGATTCTGAATTGAAAGTCAGCTCAGATAGTGATCCTCAAATACCTTGACCTCTCAGACTAGATGCACCAATGGGGGACCTACCTATCCACCTAAGATGCCGACGGTTAAGGGAGGAAAGATGGAAGCTACCTAAAGAAATGCAGAGAGAAGAACAACAAAAACCACAAGACTTGCCAAAATGATTCACAAAGTTCAAAAAGGGAGATAGGGTGGTGATCTTGTTGGGAGCCAAACGATAGGGGCAAGCAAGCAAACCAATTGAGGGACCTGCCAGGGTCAAGGAGGTCAATTTAGCCAGGAAAGGGGAGACCCCACGACCTGTCTTTATAGTTGATGATTTGACCAAGAAAGAGGAAATATGTCTCATTGCTCTCTTACGAGAGTATATAAACATCTTTGCTTGGTCCTTAGAAGAGCTCAAAGGGGTAGACCCGAGTGTGGTGACATAACATACCCATGACAACTAATGCAACATTGTTCAAGCATCGGCCATACCCCATGAATCCAAAGCATGCCCATGCTATCAAGGAAGAAATTGACAAGTTGATGAGAGCAGGATTCATCTACAAAATTGAACACAAGGAATGGGTTTTCCCCATAGTCATCGCGTTAAAGAAGAATGGAAAGATTAGAGTGTGTGTCCATTACAAGAAGGTAAATGCAACTACAAAGAGAGATAACTACCCACTACCATACAACAAGCACATGCTTGAGAGAGTGGTTGGAAAAGAGGCCTACAGTTTCCTAGACGCCTTCTCTGGATACAATCAGGTGCAAGCACATCCTAATGATAGGCATAAAACCACATTCGCCACGGAATGGGCATCTTTGCCTACATACTCATGCCTTTTGGGTTGACTAATGCAGCAGCTACCTTCCAACGACTATTGTGTACAATATTCAAGGACATGCTAAGGATGGAGTTAGAGGTCTTCATGGATGACTTGTGTGTTCATTCTACTTGGCGAGAACACTTAGACAAGTTCATGTGGACCGAAATAAATTACTTGACAATGGAGAGAGAGGGCTTGGCCATGGTGTTTTCCATTAAGAAATTTTGACATTATCTTTTGGCTATGAGTTTTAATTTATTTGTTGACCATCAAGCCTTGTTGTATCTTGTTAACAAATCATGCGCTACAAGACGCATTACTAGATGGCTTCTTTTGCTTTTGGAGTTTGACTTCTCCATGGTGGTGCATAAAGGGAAGTAGAGCATTACATGGCTGACCATCTATCTCATATTCCCACGGGAGAAGCGACTAGGCAAGGCATTGTGGATGAACTTCCAGATGCACATCTATTCTGCTTATCTAGTGAAAAAGATTTGTTTAGAGTTGACATGACACTGTATTGGACAGATGACATAGTTCAAGTGCTTAAGCACGGACTGCCAAAATGACCAATAGAAAAAGCACGACTTAGGCAGCTCATCCTAAAGATCCAACCATATCAATTGATAGCAGGACAACTTTACAAGCTGGGGCAAGATGGGTTACTACGCAGATGCATGTGTGATCATGAGATGCATGGCATACTAACAGAGGCACATGATGGACTTGCAAGAGGACATTTCAGTGGAGAAGCGACAGCCTGCAAAGTGTTGTAGTCTCAGCTGTGGTGGCCTACCCTCTTTTGAGATGTGATACGGTTTATGAAGCATTGTGATGAGTGCCAATGGACTAAAGTTTTGATTTGTAAGGATCACATGGAGCTAGCCCTAATTATCACACGACAACCCTTCAAGAAATGGGGGATTGACTTCATTAGACCCATTAGTCCTACGGCACAGTATCCACAAGCCAAATACATCATTGTGGCCACTGATTATCTAACAAAATGGGCAGAAGCACGAGCTATAAGAAAGAATGTTGCTAGGACCACTGATAAGTTCCTATGGGAGCAAGTGATCTCACAATTCGACTACCTCATCAAACTAGTTAGTGACCAACGCACACACTTCATCAACAAAGTGATAGCTCACCTCATGTCTTGATAAACGTCCTAACCAAAGTCATCTCTACTTCACGCAATGATTGGGATAATGTAACATGCCCGACTACCTCATCAAACTAGTTAGTGACCAACGCACACACTTCATCAACGAAGTGATAGCTCACCTCATGTCTTGATAAACGTCCTAACCAAAGTCATCTCTACTTCACAAAATGATTGGGATAATGTAACGTGCTCTCCAAGCACATTTTAGTGGTCCATCAAGAAACGAATCTAAGTGTCGCTACCTGGAACTCCCATGGAATGTTCCGAGGTTTATTGCCTAGGGTTTCTCGAGTTCACCTCTTGCAATGAAATGTTCGCGGCCAAACCCACTAGGATGAACCTGAAGTTTGGGTTCCTAGTGGCCAAGGTCTCCTGACAGCATTCTAGCATCGAGTTTTTGACATCCTACTTTATGCAAAGATACCAAGCCGAAGTAGACCCATGCCGCCATGCTTGGTTCAAAGAGAATGGGAAACGAGAGGGATGCACCGCTCAACCTCTCTGCCCGTAGGGCATAGTTCCATTCCGGTCCCCTAAAACAGCATGAATTGGGTTCTAACTTAACAATACCTAAAGGTCGAACGATGGTATAATTTTTTGAGAAGCCTCCCAGTTCTCTTGGACCAACCCCTTGAGGGTTTTTCCCACCTGCTTCCCTCGATAGCTTTAGTTTTCTAATTAGGTCCTACCACAATTACGTGTGACATTTAAAACGAGCTTCCTTAATTAAGCCTTTAGGAAACAGGGTTCATTTGCATAATTTACATCACAGACAAGAAAATAGAGCAAGCAGTCCTTTTTGACAAATAAGTTCCTTAACTTATCTTCAAGTTAATCTTTCTCTCCTACCCATACAAGAGAAATTATGTATCCCTTCTGTCCAACAGAAGTACACAGTCCAAATAACATGGTACCATAATTTCCATCCTTTATCTAGAATAGGATATTCCAACGCCCTAGTAGACGTTGGGTTCACGCAGTCTACAACTTTGTTTCCAACTAGGCAAGGGGTGTCTAGAGCTCCAGTGACCCCAAGCGACCTAGGAGTGAGACACAACTTCCGTGGTTGGCCTTTTCACCACTCGACCTTCAGCCGTGAATCGAGCAATGCCCTCTCGGGTTGAAATGTGGCATGACCTTGGAGATTATCCACTCACGTAAAAAATATCCTCTCCTTAACTAATCCAATTAAGAATCAAACACAATCAAGGCAATCAGTCCTAATATCATTTTCTAAGAAAACATTCATTTATCCCCATGGCAACTTGTCATCGCAAACCCCTGCCATGAATTCTCCAACAATCACAAGCACTTGGAATAATCATCCAAACCATAATGCAACAATCAGTTGATTGTAAAAGCATTTAGGGTGTTGTTCAATCAACCAACAAAACTACTTGTATTTTTTCCAAACAATACAAGAATAGACGTGATAACAATTCCATCGCATATTTGCTCTCCCCCTTGGGATCAAAGAGCGATTCTATGCAAAATTTTACTTAATACATGTATGCATGATTTTTAATATCATTCTTTTTATGATTATGCCATTTATAACCCCTGATCGATTCTTCCTTTTAATTTCTCTATCAACGAATAAGCCATATACAACTAGGTGCAATTAACTTCCCTTGATACATGCACTTCACAAACTCCATCTTTTGAATATTTGCGATGAATTTATCCTTTTTAATAACCCATTCTCATGCAGCATAGTACGGAACCTAATGTATCTCATGCGGGAATCAAAGAAAGCATCTAACAATTTGGAAATTTATTGCTTATATCCGGTACCGTAGTTGTATTGGTAGTGATACCCTCGCTTGAAGCTTTGTTGCTGGTTGTGGGGTTGCCATCTACATGCGACATTCTTCTCTTGGGGGCCATCGTTTGCAAATATATTCAAGAGATAAGAATGAGGAATGGATTTTGAGATGGAAGAGCGTAAGAGAAGGTGGCTTAGTCGAAGACTGAGATAGGGGGAATTGAGCTAACTCTCTCCCTCGCAACCTCTTGGGGTAACCTCTCCTCTCTCTCTCTCTCTCTCTCTCTCTCTCTCTCTCTCTCTCTCTCTCTCTCTCTCTCTCTCTCTCTCTCTCTCTCTCTCTCTCTCTCTCTCTCTCTCTCTCTCTCTCTCTCTCTCTCTCTCTCTCTCTCTCTCTCTCTCTCGCAACCTTGAGGGGTTGTGGGGTTGTCATCTACATGTGACATTCTTCTCTTGGGGGCCATCGTTTGCAAATAGATTCAAGAGATAAGAATGAGGAATGGATTTTGAGATGGAAGAGCGTAAGAAAAGGTGGCTTAGTCAAAGACTGAGATAGGGGGAATTGAGCTAACTCTCTCCCTCGCAACCTCTTGGGATAACCTCTCTCTCTCTCTCTCTCTCTCTCTCTCTCTCTCTCTCTCTCTCTCTCTCTCTCTCTCTCTCTCTCTCTCTCTCTCTCTCTCTCTCTCTCTCTCTCTCTCTCTCTCTCTCTCTCTCTCTCTCTCTCTCTCTCTCTCTCTCTCTCTCTCTCTCTCTCTCTCTCTCTCTCTCTCTCTCTCTCTCTCTCTCAGCCTCTCGGGGTCTCCTTGTGCTTCATCGTGCCTTGCATGCCTCATATTTATAGCTAAACAAGAGAAGAACGGTTATGGCTAAGAGGAAGAGCTCTTTGTGGAAGGGATCTTGGAAAAATCAGTTATTTGATACTCAAATCATAAATCTGATGGTTCCATTAGCTCCAAAAGGGGATTAAACCCCATGACACTTGATTAGAAATCTATTAGATCACTCCTTCTTTTTCTCCCTATTCGAGGCACTGTCTACTGCCTACAAATTGACATTGCGGCGTGCGCGATCTCGTCAATCTCTCTTTTTTTCCTTTTTATAAAATCTCCAAAACTAGCTAAAGCATCACTTGCCTTTTTTAAAAAAATATGACATCTAGTTCTAGAAATCTCCATATCTTTTTAGGATAATATCTAAAATATCTAAAATATGCTAGTTTTTGCCCAAAAATCTAATATTTTTGGAGCATCCATACTATGCATATTAACACTAGCGATTAATATGACTCATAACTCTCGTTCACATTGTAACTGAAGGGTGGCTACAGTCCTTGTCAATCTGAGAAAAATATCAAATTACGACTCTCGATTTTTTTAATATATATTTTTAATTAAATAAAATCATTAATTATTAATATTAGTTATTTTTTAATTTAGTTAGTCTTAAGTTAGTAATATTACTAACTTATTAATTGACTAACTAACTTTTAAACTAACCAACTAACTTTTAATTGCGTGAAAATATTACAGTTAACAAGTTGATGGCGGCCTTGTAGGCCTACCGCACAGCTTACAAGATGGCTATAGGACAAACCCCCTTTAGATTGACATATGGTACAAAGGCGATCCTTCCCTTGGAATTCTTCGTACAAAGCCTCATGATAACCCTTCAAGAGAGATGGGATGGGAAGGAAGCATGGACACAACACTTGATTGAACTCGAGGAAACCCGGCTTCTAGCCACCCATGCGCTAATATGTGAAAAGGCAAGATGCAAACGCTGGTTTGACAAGCATGTCAAGTAGTGCAACTTTGAACATGGAGACTTAGTGCTACTATACTCGGTCAAAGGACATAAGAAGAATCTGAAGTTTTGAGGGCTAGGCCCCTTTAGGGTTTGAACCATCAGTTGAATTGGCAACGTAGATCTTGAAACCCTAGAAGGTGAGGGCATAGGCTTTTTCAATGGAAGCCGCATAAAGAGGTACTTTCCTCCCACACACCCATTGCATGAGCCCCAATGCTCACACCTTATGTCCACATATGAGTAGTCACTATCACTAAGATGGATGATGAGGATGAGGAGCTGGTAGAACCAGTTTACCTAAGCATGACAGTTACTACTAAGCACACATGCATCATCAACGCTTTGATCAATGAGGGAGCTGATTTTAATGTCTTAACCCATGACCATTGGACCCAAATTGGCAAACCGCAATTACAACCCATAATGCTAAGCTCAGCCCTTATGGAGGCCAACCTTACACACTTTTGGAAAAGTGCAAGGTTTCTATTTCTATTGAATATGAAAGCGTGCCGGTAATCTTCCATGTATTACCCAACACTAAAGATAAAAGTACGACATCGTTGTTAGGACGAACCTTTAAGAAGCAAACTAGTTGCAATGTTGACTACGAGTCGTAGCATATCCACCTAGCTGTGGGCAACATCCACATAGTTACAGCTTTCAACAAGGGCGGCATGACCCCTTTCAGGTCCATGAAGCCACCGGTAGAGAAACCCACCATCAAGTCTAAGGAGGGGAGTCATGACTCATGACAACCTGCCAAGTCTCAATGCCAACAACCCACTGAAACCAATGCTGAAGCCCATGAACCCCAATTCAAATGGGTACCTAAATAGTGAGCACCACCTAGGAATAGAAACCCATAGCCTCGCAAGGCTAATGACCCACTCTTGAAACCTAGGAAGCCAAGAAAAAACCATAAACATCGATATACGATCAAGCCGCGATGGGCCCCCAAGACCTTATTGCAAGCGCAAGGCTACTACGTGGGTAACACCTAGATTTGACTACCTAAAGCGCAACCAAACAAAGGCCCTGCTCAAACACCACCCTCAAGCTTGACCACATGAAACATCACGTCAGAGACACTCAAACCACAAGAGAATTAGGCCGCTAAGTCCATGGAACCTCCAAATCCTAGCTCAACAGGTATGAACCAATCTATTGCCCAAAACTACAACTTGCTACTAACAAACCGACCACACCTAGTCTCGATGATGTCCCTTAGATCTCAGAAGCGCCTAGTGGCGTGTCAACCGTAGCTACAACCAAGCCCATTGAACATAAGAAGCTACAACCTCAAGAGCAAGCCAAGCAACAAACATTAGCTGTTTAACTCTCTAGCGCTGTCAAACCTCAACCACCTTTTTGGCTTAGACCCTCTTATGAGCGATGATCAATTCTAACCTTGGCTATAGTAGACTTAGGCCTCTTGGAGGAACCTATAGCAACAGAAGTACAAACACTCCCTTGCTCTTGGGAGGAGTCGGAATTTGTATTTGTTAAGGATTTCGAAGCAGCTGCAAAGTTAATTGCAACTAAGATATCCAAGGAACAAGCAATCAAACAACGTCTCATTACGTCGTATAGCAAGAACACGATCATGACCATAAACCAAGAAATCAAGAAGTTGAAGTAGCTTGCTGACAACAACTCCTCCTTTTTATGAAAATAGTATGCTCTATGAGTGCAATGGGAGCTAGAGGGATGCCAAATAATGACCCATGCTGAACAATGATGTGCAATCAAGGCATCAAAATACGACCCAACCTATGTATCTTCAACTTCTTATAGGGTGTTGACTACCATTCATAACCGACCCCTAGAAGAACACATTAAGGGACATCCTTATTTAGATCGCATCCTCACTGAGGAGGAGTTGCATGTTGCTAGCCGAGTGTACTCCAGTGACTTCTTGCTTGATGTTCTCACTTACATTACATACGTAGGCATACGCCCTTTAGACATGGATAGCTATGCTACTTTAGAACACAAATCTAACTTCTATGCTTGGCTCATGCAACAATAAAACACTAAGATTATGTGATGCAGACCCTTCATCTGCTAAACATTCAATCCTAGGAAGGATTCTTCTGGAGGGTAAGGTAAATCAAACCAAACACACAAGGAAAACAATAAAGGAAGGGCACACATTAGTAGGGTGGAACAACTTGTGAGTGCGAAAAAGGTCAATAAAATTTGAAATCAACAGACTAATTGGAAGAAAATTTGGTTCCTACACTCGAGCAATTCAGCTCATCAAATATGTAATCGTCCCCTTTTATGTGTGATTATTATGAATAACACTAATGGTGAATATGGTTTCATGACAGGCACCCATGATGGCAAAAAAGGCTGGTAAATTGCCATTTTCAGAAGAAGAAGAGGCAAAGTATGGCCTTTCAGTGGAAACATGTGCCTTCAACTAGTTCAAGTTCCAGCATATCTTCAACCTAGAAGATGTGGCCATTGAAGAACGGGCTATGAGGCAGATCATTGAGCAATGCAATCTGTAGAAATACGTGGAAGCAGTAGGCTAGGGGGTGGACTTCTTCCACTATGCAAAATTTTTTAGGACCTTCCACAAGAACCGCGGCACAATAACTGTGCATGAGGGAAATGAATTTCATTGGGTGGAGATTGGAGCTAGTGGAAAAGGCCTTGGGATTGGTGAACAAAGTAGAGAGAAATCCAAAGAGAGATGTATATGCATTGCTAGGAATGGACAAGGTAAGGGTCCACACCAACAATGGCATCAATGTTGAGATTCAAGCTCATAGTCCTACCTTAGTTGAATAAGGTTAAGTCATACTGACTTAAACATGGTTAGTACTAGGTTACTTACTTTGTGTATGTGTGAAGTACATAGTTGACTTTTGTGTTTATTGAAGAAATGGAATGACAGGGAGCATGTCTGCCACCCTTCCAGCATATGCCTTTGTCTCCATCTCTCTCTCTCTCATTTTCTAATATGGTATCAGAGCTTCCATCCCTTGTTAGACTTGCTCAAATGAGAAGAGAGACACAACAACCAGATTGTATGTTGCAATGAGGAATTGGGCTTGAGTTTGGGGATCGAAATTAAGAGTATGGAGTTACTACAAAACACAGCAACCTGGCACGATGAACAAGGGTAAGGGTCTAGACACAGGCATGAGTGCAGTGGAAGAAATACTGATCGAAGCATGCTACATGCTGTGCTTCAAGGTAGAGTGAGAGGGGACTCTCGTAGAGGAGGATTTTCCCTGAAAGCACAGCCTAAGAAGCAACCAAAGCACGCCCTCTAGCTGGTGAGTGTGCTAGCTTCACGAAAGGGCTGGCCACTACAACCATTGTTCTCGATATCTTTTTGCTACATCCCAAGCTATTGCAGAGCTAATATTGGTTGCGGTACCTAGCCTGCAAGCATCTTTTGTGCTTTGTGTGGCATTGAAAAGGAGAAAGCGGTTTTGATACCACTATCCTCCTCGTGCCAATCGTGTTTCCTCAGAAGTGTTTTGTTCTTCATTATTACCAAACACAAAAAGTGGTACAAAATATGGATCATGGGTCACTACCTGATGGGTCAGTGTAGCAACTTGAAAATCCATCGCACAGCCAAGACATCTGCAATGGGTTGGACAACTAGAATGCCTTCCCCCACAATCACACATGAAAGAATAGTGAGAAAGCTAAAAAATTCCATAACTTTGAACTGAGAATTGCTTGATGTGGACAAAATAGAGAGGTGCATAAAGAACACCTGCACAGGAAATAAGATCACCATCGACAAAATTAATCCATAGATGCGGATCAATAACCTCTTATTGATCACTAAGGCAACCATTCTGAAGCTCTACCATAAGAAACAATAGTTGTAAATGCATCTGAATAAGCCTAGCACCAATGTATTCAGTAGAGGATAAGTATAGACTACTTCATCCTGCTTATCTAATCCCAAAATGTGAGAACGAGAGAAATATAAAGGTAATCCAAAAACTCTGCCTTCTAGGGGAGCCATGGAGCACAGAATAACAAGTAGAGTTTGCAAAGCCAGTACTGGAAGGCAACAAATAAGGATGAGCCCAATGACTTTCTGGTTCCATTTTCTCAATGGTGTAAAAGGAGCGTCCTTGATGAAGCCCTGAATTAGGTCAAAGAATAGGCCATCTATGCCTTTGTGACTTTAAGAGAGGGCATTTGTTATAGTGAGCAACTCTGTTCAAGTCTCAAGCATGCAGTGCACACACATATAGGAGGATTTTTAGCATCTGACAAGATTCACTGGGCACCATCTCTTCCAAAGAAAAAAAGTGGGTAAATTATGTGAATAATACTTTGCAAGAATGCCTCAAAACAACTTGACGAGCTCGGTGATATCAGCACTTTGGTTGAACCTGGAGTAGTTCAAGAACTTATTGATCTCACTAAAGCCTCTGGATGCAGTATTTTGGTGGCACTTGCACTCTGAAGAAAATATGTCATTTACTATTGCTGCCTTGTCTCAACAGCTTGTAGATGCAAAGAATTGCTTGTAAAAACTATCTCTACAATAGTTTTTGATTAGTAGGGTATGCATGGTGAAATAAGCAATTTGGAGTAAAGCACTTATGGTCATGTCAATAATTCTGTGACAGAATATCATGGTGTCTCAGTGAGCAGTTGAAGGATTTTTTGAGGTTCTATTTCTTGCAAGTATTGGATCTTATGGAGTCATATAAACTGAAATTTGTGCAATTTTAGAATTGAATGCCTTTGTGCAGTTCAAGGATGTTGATCACAAATGTTGGTAGTATGGCACTAAATGGTCCAGTGATAGACATATGCATATTCAAGAGCATTGTATGCTCAAGCTTGACTTTTATGAGGCTATTTTGATAGACTATTGATTACAGTAAAAATTGGTTGTAATACAGGTCACTGATAAAAGGGATGCAGGAGACGCAGGAGAGTTGAAAGGGATGCAGGAGACGCAGAAGAGAAGAGCACACACAATGTAGGTGTTGTCAACAATGTTATGATAGCCTTATTGCACTTTCATACATATATGAATAAAGAATATGGGTGGTCAATGTACACGGGCAGGCCCAAGGGCCTTTAACCCCAACAACCTCCCACTAAAAGGCCAATGGGCTAGGGAGTGAAAAACATAACAAAAGAAAAGAGACAGGGTGAGGAATCATGACATCTCACCCAATGCCCAATTGAAAAGCGAGCTATGCAATAAGTGGCGGGAATCTCCTCACAAGAAGAGTCAAGCATCCCTAAGTCCATGACATCCAGGAGATAAGCGATCCCATAGCTCTAGACAATAGAGCAATCCATGATTGCTTCCCATGAAGCAAGCAACATAACTCATAAGTGCACGGCTGTAAAGCATCAGAGTGGCGCATAGCATCAGTGCAGCGCATAAAAGACAGAGGAGAGCATATAGACTCTCCAGGGTCAATCATTGTAAGAGGGCCAACATCCCGCAAACGGGGTCTCAAGACAGTAGGCGGACTCAGCAAAGCGGAAGACTAACATACAGATGTAGAATCAGCCTTAAAGCACATTGAACGCACATGAAGAGGCCTGAGGTGCATAGCATTAGTGCAGCGCATAAAAGACAGAGGAGAGCATACAAACTCTCCAAGGTCAATCATCGTAAGAGGGCCAGCATCCCGGACACAAGTCAAACAAGGTCTCAAGACAATAGGCAGCCTCAGCAAAGTGGAAGACTAACATATGGCTGTAGAATCAGCCATAAAGCACACTGAATGCGCATGAAGAGGCCTGAGAGATGTTTGTGTCTCATAAAAGATAGCATGATGGCTACATAGAACCTGCTAGGCATCTAAATCCCAAAACTTGTAAGCCATAAAGTCACCATCTCCATAACCAAGGAGTATGCATCTGCGTGACATAGGCTCATGTGGCATACTGACAGATGCCTGGGAGCCAAACATCCTCAAGTGATCATAGGAGGGTCTCATGCCACTCCATGCCTCATGCGGAGTAATAACATCCAAAGAGAAACATGACATCCAATTAACCAAGTAGATTGTCGTCATAAGGACCTCAACCCAAAAGCCATAAGACAACCTAGCTGCGGTTAGCATAGAAGCAACCTTTGCCTATAAAGTCAGGCACATGCCATGAGCAATCCCATAATACCGTGGGCATAAGAAATCAATGCCATATTGTTGATAAGAGATCTGTAAGCTGGGAGAGATAGCATGACTCTCATAATCCATCTGCAAGCATCCAGGCCTGCTACCAACAGAATCCATAAACTTGTCAAGCATAGTACCATCATCCTCAATCCGTACCAAAGGGTAAGCCCAAACACGTGGGTAGCATGATCCATGAAGGTCACAAAATACGACGCTCCACCAAGTGACTGGGAAGGCATAGGTCCATATACTGCAACATGGACTAGATCTAGAGGAGCATGCCTCACACGATCGCCATAAGCCAAAGAGGCTCTGTACGGACCATGAGTACAATGAGGGCAAGTAGCATGGGGAAGAGCAGGAAATAAGCCCATATCACATAAGTACATGGCCTAGGCGACAATGCCATAACAACGCATGTGGTATCTGCATAACTGCAACCATAAAATCTCCCACATGAGACACATGCACTACATAATCACTGCCATATCTAGCACCTCTGGCCAATACCAAGCAACCACAATGGATTTTCCCTGAAGTATCCCCAAGAGATACATAATATCTTGCAATATGCAACTGACTGACTGAGATCAGGCTCTTACTGAGCGTAGGTATATGGAAGACATCACGGAGCATAAGAGAAGACCCATTTGGCAAAGCCAAGTGTATATCCCCTGTACCAATAACATGACAATCGTGCTCAAGGCCCAAAGAAATACATCCATCAACCTCCCTGTAAGAAGAGAATGAAGCTCTATACGGAGTAACATGACAAGATGCCATACTATTTAAAAGCCAATCAAAGGTATAGGCCGTATCACTGAGCAAGTAATCTGTAGGGTAACACGATGCCAGGAGTCTAGGCTTAGCTGCATCATCATGGGTAACTACATGCACCATACCACTATCAACAGTGGTCTCACCTACTGTATCATTGATTTTGCTCTAATGTCTGGTGTGACACAATCTTTTCTTCTCTTTAATCCACTTGAAGCATTTACGCTTCACATGCCCTGTCTTTCCACAATGAAAGCAAACTGAATCTGTAAAATCTATAGAAGAGGACAATGGCTCTGTAATAGCATGAGTAGGGCTGTCCAATACATCCAAGGAGCTCAAAGAATCCAAGGAACTCTAATCAGAGAGAACAAGCTCATCAAGAGGACTGTCTGCATGACTAGAAGAGCTGGAAGTCATCGTAGCATACTACAAAGGGGACTCATCCAAACCAGAAGGGGAGAACACAAAGGCATCAACCACGGATGCAAAAGCTCCCACATAGACAAGCCTAGCAGACAAAAGCATGACATATCCAACCATTGTAGCTCGTAGCCATAAAAGCATAAGCATGCCTTGGAGCCATAAATGCATATGCATCCCCGAAACATAGGAGCATACATAACTTTGTAGAGTCTCATACCATGTACTGACATACATGTCCAGCCAAGAATGGCAGGTGGAAAATAAACCTGCAAGAATCAAGCTCCGATAAAAGCCCAAATATCTATGTAAAAGTATCCAGGTAAGAGGCTATGTAGAATACATAGTAGTGGACCATGTGCATACACGGGTGGCCATAAAGATCAACTGCTCCCTAACATACATAGGCAATAGCATCCCAAATAGCATAGATGCCATACAACAGAGAAGTAGGATGGCCATAACTATAAATCCCAAGCACTATCCAAGTCCACTGATCAACTCTCTCTACGTGGGTCAAGTCCTAGAGAAACCAAGTGCTACGCATCCAAGAGATTGTAATTGATACCATTTAATGATGCTTGATGCAAATGTGTATATGATTAAGTGCTCAAACAATCAAAAAACAGCCTCATGCATTGTGCAAATCCATTCTTTTCATGTTCCCATACACTAACGCCTAATTGATGCGATAAGAGAAGACACCGAGCCTTACACTCATGTTGTACTTCCCTTTATTTAACTTAACATCATCCTATATGAATAATGCACAAATACATCATATTTTATAACATATTTCAACACTCAAACTTCCCTCCTCCCCTACCGTTTAAAGTTTTGCTTCGTTGCATAGGTAAAGGGGTCATTTCATGTGTATTTCACACGAAATAAGTAGTAAATACTCACAAAAACATATAAATGGGGATAACTTGAGGCAAACCCTCATGCTTTATCCTCATTATACACCGATAGACACATCCATAATTTTCCTCGTCCGTTTCCTATTTTTTCCCTTTTAAAGAGCATTTTTTCCTATTTTTTCTTATTTTTCCTTATTTATTATCAATAAAAATAGAAGAAAATTATCATTATTTCATAGCTCTGGCTCTTGAGTCCTTAAATAGCAAACATGAAGATTTTATTATTGTTTTGTTTCATGATTTCCAATTTTAAGCCCAAAAATCCCATTTTTACTCTAAAAACCATGCTGTTTGGGTTTTTTCCATTTATTTTCCACACTTAAGTGTATATTTTTTGAGTTTTTTATTATGAAAGACTAAAATCGATAGCAAACAACATGCCCATCAATTTTCAGCCCATATGAACATTTCTAACATCATCAAATGCGAAAAAAGAGCCATTTTCTTTGTAAAAATATCATTACCGTGTATTTTTCATTATTTCGGGTTTTGAAACTTGTTCCGGGTCTGCAAATCAGGCCCCATTTGATGCTCAGCCTGCCTCCACACTGCCATCTTCATCCCACCTTCAGTTTAGAAATAATTCGATACCATGTCGGATGAGCATTCACCAATCGGGCTTCATTTTTCTTCACACAAAGAAACTGCCCCTTGCAAGAGAGAGAGGGAGGAGAGAGAAAGACTAAAAATGAGATTTTTAAATCCTCCATTAAAAGGGGCAAGCTTGCAGCCATCTTGTTGCTCTCCCTGCCCTGATTGAGATTCTCCCTTTCTCTCTCCAAACGGGTTTGAATCGAAGAGGCAACGAGAAAAAATGAGGAGGTGCATTGATGCTTCCCTCTATTCAACAGTTTTTGCATTAGTTTCAAGGCTTTTATTAAGCCTAAGGTTTAAAACATTAAAATAGTCGATTCATCTTTTTGTGTTCACACTGTCCCGCAAGTGGATTTTTCAATTTTGAAGGTCCAAACGAACTCCGATTTGCAATTCGATTGGACAAGCGACTTCGTGGCGTCAAACTCCATCAACCTGGCCTCTCCCACGCACTTTACGGCTTCCCGATCTGGTAGCTGCTTTATAACACCGAACCTTGCAGGGATTAAATGGAGGGTCAAAATGACCTTCGATTGACAAACCGAGACTTGTGTTGGATTCTTGATGTTGAAATGCATCTAGGAAAACTCTAGCTCGGCCATCCGCCACCGTTTGATTTTTCATGAAAATTAGCTCTTTAACACCTCTCGGGCATTTTTCGACTCCAAAACGAGCCAACACTTCAAGAATGGGTCCAAATCGGGTCCTAAAATCCAACTCTCATTGGTGACCATGGGATAGGGCGACTCAGCTCGTCGAATCCCACAAACGAATCTGCACATAAGCACAACCACAAAGAGCATCAAGCCGATACAAAATAGATACACAACAAAACACATCACAGCTCTCACTGTACCCCCTTGTTAAAACCAAGGCATGAAATCCACGAGGAGTGGGCCTAGAATAATTTGACAGAAAACCTAAAGCTAGTCACTAACCAATTGCTCCAACACAGTCAAGCTAAAAAGATCTATCAAAGAGGTCATCCTCAGTGGTGGTTTGAACTGCCTACCGAACTGAGGACAACTGAACTAGGAGCTCCTACTAGGTGAGGACTCCTATAGCCGGATCAACAAATATTATCTTTTAGCACATTGGGTCTTTCGCCTCTTATTTTCCATACTCGGGCGTGTAAAAAGGAGGGAGCTGAGCGTAGTGACCCAAGGAGAACAAGCCATCGGCCTTAGGTCCTGTCTCGGTACCCAAGAACCTACCAAGCCCGCACTAGGCAACACTTAATCCTTTTCTAATGCTCACTTTTATTTTCGCTCCAACCTTCTTTTATTCTTTGTTTTCTAGCTAGAAGCCACCCCTAGGAAGACAAGGCATCGTCCCTGGGTCTTGTCTCGTCCCCAGGCACCTACAAGGCCTTCGCAAGGTGATAAACAACAGCTCAAAGATTTTTCTTTCTTTCCATTTCTATTTTTATAGGGGTTAGAACCCCTTTTTACACACCTCTGTATATTCATATATTGTCGTTCAGATATTTAGGGTTTTGTCTCTTTCCATCATTATTTTAGGAGGCTTCTATAACTGCCTCACAGCTAACAGAAACTCCTAGAATGGCCACCTAGCAAGTTAGTAGAACAAGGTCACTAGAATTCCCATCTAAAATGGGTCTTACAATGCCTGACAATGCCTTGCAGAAGGCAATGACTACTCAGGCCTCCCCCAGACACATAAAGCTGAAACCTGGGACTTCATGCATTGAGTGCCGGTCCCCAACAAACAAAAGAAAGTAACCCTTACACACACATATATCATTAATTGCTTAAGGAAACGACTCAAAAAAAGGGACGAAACCACCTGGAATGGCCACAAGAAGCTCCTTCACAGCAAAGGCTCCCTCTAGTGACTTCGTTAACCTGTATGATACAATCACTACAACAAAAAACCATTAACTATACCTGCACCAAATAGATGAATGGCCCTCTTGGCCTAAAGAATTAGCACATTTCACTGCAAACTAGCTGGCCCTCCTGGCCTAAGAAAATATATCATTAAAACCTGAAAACAATTGGTCCTCTTGGCCTACAGAAATCAAGCAAACCTGCTCATATAGATCCCTCATTGGAAGAAGGTAGATATACAAATGCACACTCCACTCCAAGGGAAAAGACAAGGCACTCAGCCCTAAACTAAATGCATCAAGTTATGACCCATTCCTCCTGCATATACAACAAGATGCATACGCATAACATGTCGTCAAATCAACCTATGGGTCCAAGATAATAATGATAGATGGGTCTCGGCTACTCTTCTCATTACCCATATCAACCATCGCCTGCCATATAACGTGTGGTCTGATAACATTCCCCACAAGCAACCAGGTCTCATCTCATTATCAATAACAACATCTGGACTAGGACCACAATTGAAAAAGAGGTCCTCCTCATAAGCAAAATTGGCTAATGAATCTGCAAACTAATTCCAATAATGTGGAATGAGCTAAAGAGATATGCTCTCAAATGCATCAAGTAGGATTATAGCAGTTTGATGATACATACGAAGGAGAGGATTCCGAACTATATATGTCCCATTAAGTTGATTTAAGATCAGCTGGGAATCCCCTTTTACTAACAATTGTCGAATGCCACCTTTCTTGGCAATATTCAATCCCATAATCAGGGCTTTATACTCTGCCATGTTGTTAGTGAATCCCACCCCTAGATAAGCAGCTAATTTCATTGTAACTCTACATCGGGGATCTCCGATGACTACTCCAACACTCCCTTTTCTATGAAGCTCCATGGACGCTCCATCAAAGTATAACGTGTATGTCCACAAGGGGTTTACATAGCCAGCCATCAGGAACTCCTCTATTCATAAGTATAATAATCTAAATTCAACATATTTAGAGGATTAACTGATGGCTCCATCCCACCTTCTTCATTAAACTCAACAGGGATGCTTGTCAAGATTTGTAAACAGTAATGGAAGAAAACTTTAATCTCCCACACAAAGGTAGCGTCTTCTTGCTCAACCACTTTGTATCCCTTGCTCCACCAGATAAGCCTCCCCCGATGATATCTTTGCTCTAGATATGGATGCTCCAAATAAGAGATTAACCCCCCCATCAACTAGTTTAAGCTCTCCTACAAGTCTCAAATCAGCCCTAGCATGGACCTGCAATGCATTTAGCACGTTAGCATATTTAGAAATAATAAGGTTTAATCTTATTAAGATTAACCTTATTCTTAAATTCTACTCCTTGTAGGTTAGCTAATAAAACCATGGACTTATTTTTACCTATCCGAACTATCTTGTAAGGGTCATCCCATCGAGGTTCCAGCTTTCATGGAAATAGCTCCCTACGTGCATCGTAATACAGAACTAATTGCCCTTTATTAAAGGTATACTTCTTCGCCTTTAGATCATGCAACTGCTTCATCCGATGTTTAGCTACCTTCTAGTGCAACAAACTCTGCAATTTGAGCTCAAGTGGGCTATAGTCGTAAACTGCTCAAATAAGGCATCTTCATCACCCAAAGAATGATTGATTGTGAATCTTATGGTTGGCAACTCAATTTCTAAGGGCAAGACACACTCCTCCCCGTAAACTAATTTGAATGGGGTGTGGCCAGTGGCTCGTTTAAACATCGTATTATACGCCCAAATTGCCACATATAATTTTGTATCCCAATCCCGTTTCTTTTCAGAGACTATCTTGGACAGGATACCCACAAGCTGCTTATTGGTACTTTCAACCTATCCATTGGCTTGCGAATTATAGGGGGTCGTCTTGTTATGCTTAATGCTCCATGCTTCAGTCAAGCTTCTAATTACCTTATTCAAAAAGTGAGTTCCACGGTCTGATACTATTTCCTTTGGGGGACCAAAACGACAGATGATCTGCTCAAGTAGGAAACTAGCAGTCTCTTTTGCATTGCCTTGCCTCATTGCCCGTGCTTCTAACCACTTTGTAAAGTAATTAGTTGCTACTATAATGTATCTTTTCTGAGTAATAGGCGATGGGGTAATAGGTCCCACAAAATTGATGCCCCACTTCTCAAATGGAAGGATAGCCATAATAGGCATAAGTGGACGCTTCCTATTCTCTCGATTGTCATGTCTTTGACATGTATCACATCTCTTAACATAGTCAAATGAATCTTGGGAAGATGGACAGCCACCAATAACCACCTCATAAAGCCTTCTGTGCCGTCAACCGCCCAGCAAAGTGCCCTCCACAAGCGGAATCATGGCACTCTTCCAAAATGAAGGGAACCTTATCAGGCATCACACATCGGCGATAGATAGTGATCAAGGAAAATTTCAATGCTTGTTGTTTAATCTTTCTCTTCTCAAGTTTTGATAGATTATCTCCAGTCTCTCCCATGGAAAGATAGTGTGCTATAGCAGCATACTAGGGGGGGATAGACGCCGTATCAATCTTAAACAATGTTTCCATGTCAGTTCCTTTAGCCACAACCTCTTTTGGCTCTCCGAAATCCACAAGACACTCGATAATGCCCTGACGCTTTGGCAGCTTGCTCTTAATCTCGTAATCAAACTCCTGCAAAGTGATTAACCACTTTGCTAAACAATTAGGCAGTTGTAACTTATTCAACAACAATCGAAGCCCTTTTGCCTTCGTATAAAAAACCACCCTCTCATAAAGAATGTAGTGCATGAACTTCTTGGTTGCAAATACCATCGCAAGGCACAACTTCTCCATATATGTGTAGTTAATTTTTGATATGCCCAACTTCTGACTAGCAAAAGCTATCGGATGGTACCACTTTTCCTCCCAAATTTGGGCCAAACAGTAGTTGATACTATACATAGTTGCTGCTGAAAATACATAGAACATTTCACCCCTTTTTTGGTGCTTTTAAAACAGGTGCTTTGGCAAGCTCCTGGTTTACATCATCAAAAGATACTTTGCAAGCATCACTTTATGAAAACTGACAATTAAAGGTCAATAGGTTCGTCAATGGCAACGTTCTTTCTGCTAAGGCATTGATAGACCTCCGATAACACCCTACCAATGACAGAAAGCTATGCACTTCCTTTGAAGTACCCAGTGGACTCATGGAGACTATGACCTTGATCTTTTCAAGATCAGTCGCAATCCCTATGGAACTGACCACATGGCCTAACAAGAGCCCATAAGGAACTCCGAAGATGCATTTCCGTGGGTTGAGAGCTATGCAGAATTGTCTGCAATGCGCAAAACACTTCCGTAAGATAATTAACTATCTATCCCTTATGGTGGCTGCCCCCAGATCATCAATGAATACTTTCAATTCCTTGGGGGAAATGTCACCAAAGATTTGTAGGCTGTTCTCTACCATGAACCTGGTGCATTACATAACCCAAATGCCATCACATGGTACGCAAAGGTACCAAAGACAATAATAAACGTCATTTTTAGCTTGTCTTGCTCAGCAATCACCATTTGGTTATACCCTGCAAAGCAGTACATAAACGAATAGATTTCCCTACCTGCTAGTTGATCCAAAATTTGGTCAATAAATGGCAACAGGTAGTAATATTTAACAATTTTCTTATTCCACTCTCTAAAATCTACGCAAAGCCGGATCTGATTATTCTTCTTCTTCCTGATCACAACTGGTGAGCACCGTTCAGTATGCTGAACAGGGAAGATCAAACCTGCTTTTCGCAACTTTTGTAGTTCCTTGAACAACCTGTCCCTTAATTCAAAAGGCATACGCCTTACTTTCTAATGTACAGAGTGGGTACCTTCCTTTATAGGAATAGTATGCATAGCTAGACTGGGAGGAATACCCCTAAGTTCGGCATAGCTCCAAAGATGTCGCAAAACTCCTGAATTAGGGACACATAGTCCTCTCTCTCTTCCGAACTAAGCATAGAACCCAATTTGATTGGCCGCGAATCATTAGGCGTACCAAGGTCCATCTCAATAACAGCCGCATCTCTTATTCGATCATGAGGCTCTATCGGCTCATTCAAGGTTATCTTATAAATATCCTTTGTAGTGGACCCTTCCTTAGATCCATCGCTCGATGACGTCTCACTATTAGATGGATCATCTACTATTTCTAGTTCAGTGGAGGATAAAGAAGCTCTCTCACTATGAGGAGACTCAAGGTAAGTATCTACTATTACACGATGGGCACTAGAATCACTCGATCAGCGAGTATATCGACTTGATAGTCTGTTCGTAAAATCTAGGGCCTTCTTAGCAAAACTTGATAGCCAGGACGTCCTGCAAACCTTATCACCCTAAAGTCCAAATAGCATTCCACGCTTGCAAGAGTAACATGGACTTTAGTGATGCAACCTTTCGCTTGTCTTAGACTATCATCCTAAGAAGTGTGGAGCCATCTTTTTGAATTTTGAGACCTAGCCGCTCCACCAAGTCTAAACTTATGATACACAGGATTTTCTTGAATTCCTTCCGTACTCCTGGAGAAAGTTTAATCAATTGCAGGAGATTCACATCTAGTTTGACTTTACAAAGAGAACTTGCTAGGTCAAAGTCATGGTAGTTAGCCAAGGTTCTCTTCTTACACCAAACCATTCTTTCCTTTGGTCGTTGGACCGCTAGCTTTAGTGCCTCTTTTTTTACTTTTGTTTTCTTTCTTGGTACCTCTCTATCCTTCTCGAGATCCACTTTACTGCCAATAGGCCTTAGAGGTCTACCTTCCATATCCGGATTCAAGACTCGCTTTTCCCTAGCATCTTGCTTAGGGTTTCCCTCGACACGTTTTATAGTTCCTCTATCACCCTCTTTAATCTTTTGCCCTCTTGTTACAGCTTGTAGATTAGAAGTTTCAGCACATTGACATGTACAGCCTCAGTAAGGCTGACTCCACAGCCATGAGACAACTCTTCTACAATAGCCTTTCCTCGTTGCAGTATTGTCTTGGTACCTCATCTTGCGGGAGATTATTCCCTTGTGCGCGATGATTAACTAGACCAGGTTGTTTACTTCCTTGTTGAAGAGAACTGATCTTACTCCAACAGGTAGTAGCTAAGTGGCTAGACTTCCCACAAATATCACATTTGACATTCGAGCAATTCCTAGGGAAATGTTGGCCACCACACCACTTACAGCTGAATCTTGAGGGACCACCCTCTTCAAGGCATCGGCTCCCTATCAAATTCTATTCCTTCTTAAGGAAATTGACATCCACAGCTATTTATCGATATTGTTTGGAGATCATATCGGTGTAGTGCTTCATCATGTCCTTAACTTCACCAAGGACATTAGAGGCACTCGACTCGTAGCCGCGATCATCAGTTTATCGTCCCATGGGCCTAACCACTTGATTAGGGATTGGCCGTTGACCTACTAGGACAACATTAGGATTCATTGTTTGGCCCCTACTATTTAGTGAGGCCGCCTGACTAGCCATGGGCATATTCATGCTAGGAGAAGCTGGTAACATAGGCGAATTCGGCATGATCCCTCCACTCCCATTCGCGTTTGACATGGGATCCCCTTGACTCCAATTGGTCAAGGCCAAGTTATTACCATTCCAATTTATCATTGCTGCATAAGCCGCTTGCAAGCGCGACTCTACTCCTTCTGCTTGGGTAATAGCAGTGTTAATGTCGGCCAAAGCAACACTACTCAGCTGCACCTGGATATTAAAATCCAATCCATGTAGGAAATATTGTAACTGGGCAACCACTGGCTGGAATGGGGATATAAGTATTTAGTTTACGAAGAACTTGCTTTAATTTCTTGGCATAGGCCTAGGCATTCTCATTTGGTTCTTGGCGTGGTACATTCAAGACACGCAACCAATATTGTCCACCCTTCTGAGGGGTAAACTCTCTACGGAAAGCCATAAAGAATTGGGCACTACTAGTTATGGTTTCGGCTTTGAGACCGTGGTACCATACTGCTGCTCTTCCTTTTAACATCATGTTAAAGAACATCATTAGGTGTCCTTCATCTTGGATTCGATGATTGAACATGAGTGTTTGAAACTCCTTAATGTGGAGTTCTCCATCTTCTTCTGCTAACCCATGGAAAATGGGCAACGATGCTCCTAATGCTGACAAATCCAGTGTCCCTGCTAGAATTGCGATAGGTTGTGCATGGCTACAACCGGATTGACAATAGGAGTTTGTGTAGGTAAAACTACACCCCCAATTGTTGAGGATTGATTAATTGGAAGTAGGGAAGTACTAGGACTTTCGCTTGCACTCAAAGAGCTACTCATAACACTTAGGTCATTAGAACCACTACCTCTTATGCGCAACGGGCTGCTCCTTTGAGGAGAATAACGACTTACGATCTCCAATTGCCATCTAGCCCTCTCAGCACGTTTTGTTTTTTGTATTTCGGCTTGATAGTCCTTGTGAGAGGACATAAACCAACTATTTAGTCCCTAGAAATCCTAGATTCGAGAACCACCACTTATTGGCGGCTCCCGGTAGACGCACCAGTGATGTAACCTAAAATGGGCTGGCACTTGCTAAGGCACTAGCCGGACCTCATGCCCTCAACAGACAACCCCACCACACCACACAACCTCGTGGACCATGAGCGTCTGTCGAGGGATACACTATCCTAAACACTAATTATTGCACGTTTATAGTCTCTAATCCAATGGATGTTCCCTTTCCCATCTTCTCAGAGGGAGATTATATATATATTGGCATTAAATGCCACATGTTACAAACATAAGGGCACCCCACCGGCTGATTGTCGTGGCCCTACTGCAGCTCTCCTACATCTTGGGGATTGGCCTCTCGATGCGCTGCTTCCACACATAGACACATTCGAAACAAACTCCCCTCTTAGTTCCAATATATTTAACATTCCAAGAATGCACTTATCCTCACTTATCCATCCCCTTTGACCCACCATCTAGACCTACAGCCGGGTTTCTCACTCTCTCTACGTGGGTCAAGTCCTAGAGAAACCAACTGCTATGCATCCAGGAGCTTGTAATTGATACCATTTAACTATGCTTGATGCAAATGTGTATATGATTAAGTGCTCAAAAAATCGAAAAACAGCCTCGTGCATTATGTAAATCCATTCTTTTCATGTTCCCATACACTAACGCCTAATTGTTGCGATGAGAGAAGACACCGAGCCTTACACTGGTGTTGTACTTCCCTTTATTTAACTTAACGTCATCCTATATGAATAATACGTAAATACATTAGATTTTATAACATATTTCAACACTCAAACTTCCCTCCTCCCCTACCGTTTAAAGTTTTGCTTCATTGCATAGGTAAAGGGGTAATTTCATGTGTATTTTACACGAAATAAGCAGTAAATACTCACAAAAATATATAAATGGAGATAACCTGAGGCAAACCCTCATGCTTTATTCACATTATACACCCACAGACACATCCATAATTTTCTATAATTTTCCTCGTCCGTTTCCTATTTTTTTCCTTTTTATAAAGAGCATTTTTCCCTATTTTTCCTTATTTATTATCAATAAAAATGAAAGAAAATTAGCATTATTTTATATCTGTGGCTCTTGAGTCCTTAAACAACAAACATGTAGATTTTATTGGTGTTTTGTTTCATGCTTTCCGATTTTAAGCCCAAAACCCCCATTTTTACTCTAAAAACCATGCTTTTCGATTTATTTCCCACACTTTAAGTGTATATTTTTTGAGTTTTTTAATTATGAAATACTAAAACCAACAGCAAACAACATGTCCATTAATTTTTAGTCCATATGAACATTGCTAACCTCATCAAATGCGAAAAAAGAGCCATTTTCTTTGTAAAAATGTCATTACCGTGTATTTTTCGTTATTTCGGGTTTTAAAACTTGTTGTGGGTCTGCAAACCAGGCCCCATTTGATGCTTAGCCCGCCTCCACACTGCCATCTTCAGCCCACCTTCGGTTTAGAAGCAATCCGGTACCATGCCAGACACGCATTCACCAACCGGGCTTCATTCTTCTTCACACACAGGAACTGCCCCTTGCAAGAGAGAGAGGGAGGAGAGAGAAAGACTAAAAATGAGATTTTTAAATCCTCCATTAAAACGGACAAGCTTGCAGCCATCTTGTTGCTCTCCCTGCCCTGATTGAGAATCTTCCTCTCTCTCTCCAAACGGGTTTGAATCGAAGAGGCAACGAGCAAAAATGAGGAGGCGCATTGACGCTTCCCTCTATTCGACAGTTTTTGCATTAGTTTCAAGGCTTTTATTAAGCCTAAGGTTTAAAACATTAAAATAATCGATTCATCTTTTTGTGTTCACACTGTTCCGCAAGTGGATTTTTCAATTTTGAAGGCCCAAACGAGCTCTAATTTGCAATCCAATTGGACAAGCGGCTTCGTGGCATCAAACTCCATCAACATGGCCTCTCCCATACACTTTATGGCTTTCGAATCTGGTAGCTGCTTTATAACGCCAAACCTTGTGGGGATTAAATGGAGGGTCAAACGACCTCCGATTGACGAACCAAGACTTGTGTTGGATTCCTGATGTTGAAATGCATCTAGGTAAACTGTAGCTCGGACATCCACCACCATTTTATTTTTCATGAAAATTGGCTCTTTAACACCTCTCGGGCATTTTTCGGCTCCAAAACAAGCTTCAATGCTTCAAGAACAGGTCCAAATCGGATCCTAAAATCCAGCTCTCATAGAAGGTGCTCATGGATATGTTTGCACACGGGATGATACATAGCATGACATTATGCATGTTATTTCCTTGATGATGCATGGTGATAGGGAAAAGAGTCTCTATGATGTATTACATATACTCTCCATAACCAAAAACTTGCTTTCTGTGGGACAAATGGCTAAACAAAATCTACAAGTTAGATTCAATAGAGATGGATGCTACATTGAAGAGTATGGTCAAGGATGTAAACTCATTGCTAAAGACAAAATAAATGGCAGGATCTTTACATTGGATACAAAAATTCCAGCATTGAATGCTACTATGTACTCATATGACAATGTTGCAATAAGGGACATTGAGATATGGCATAAAAGGATCGGTCATGTAAATGTTCAAAAGCTGAAGAATATGCAGCATAAGCAAGTTGTACTTGGACTCCCTAAGTTCAAGCATGTGGAATTGGGACATGTATGTTAGTCATGTCAATTTGGGAAGCAATCAAGGCTTCCATTTATGAGGCATGTAAGCACTACTACTAGACCATTACAGCTTGTACATTCTGATGTATGGGGACCCTCATAGAATGCATCTCTTGGGGGATCACGTTACTATTTGTCATTCATAGATGACTATAGTAGGTACACTTGGTTGTATGTGTTGAAGTACAAGAGTGATGCCATGGATGCATTTCAGGACTTCAAGAGACATGTGGAGAAAGAATTGGCCTGCTACATCTCATGTTTGAGATCTGATAGTCATGGAGAATATGTTTGTAAAGACTTTGATCACTTCTTGGGGTAGCTCATGGGATTAAAAGGAAATTGACATGCAGGTACACACCACAACAAAATGGTGTGGCAAAAAGGAAAAATAGGGTGATCATGGAATCAACTAGAGCCATATTGAATGAGAAGAGGCTACCAAATGCATATTGGGTAGAGGCTCTAATGACTGCAGTGTATGTCATGAATCATACACCAATAGTAGGTATACATGAGATGACTCCTCATGAGAGGCTTTATGGGATAAAGCCAAACATTAGCCATCTTAAGGTTTTTGGATGCTTGGCATATGTACATGTTCCAGATGAAAAGAGGAAGAAGCTTGATCCAAAGGCAGAAAATGCCATCTTTATTGGGTATGCACAAGATAGGAAAGCTTACAAATGCTACAATCCTTCTACTCATGAGACATTGGTCTCAAGAGATGTGGTATTTGATGAGCTGAAATCATGGCATGAGAAGAAGATCACCTTGCTCAATGATGATGATGGTAGCCAGGAAACTTATCTACATGCAAGTACAAATGAAAGTGCAGAAATTTTTGGGCCTTCTAAAGATGCTACTACATTAGTTAGTCCTTTAACAGGTAGATTGAGGACTTCAACATCTTTGTCCACTAACGCATGTATATCAGTAAGGGGGAGAAATGTGGATAAAGGCAAATGCAAACTTGATGATGTTACAGGGCCACTCACTTGTGGTTATGATTCACCTAGCACTGACAGCTTGGATAGTGAGTCTAGTATTCCATCAGTTGTGACTCCTGGTGTGAGACATAGATACATACCACCTCATGAGAGAGGAGAGTCTCATACTGCACCTTAGTTGAGGAGATCGGAAAGAGTTAGAAAGCCTATGGATAGGATTACATACAGTGGTTATACAGTGAGGCACTATGCAAATATGGCAAAAGTCACTAGCTTCAAGGAACCCACAAAGTTTTCTGAAGCTATTTTGGATGATCATTGGTGTAAGGCAATGGATGAGGAATATTCAACATTGGCTGAAAATGACACTTGGGATTTGGTTGATTTTCCTAAAGAAAAAATGGCTATTGGTTGCAAATGGGTATACAAAGTGAAGTGCAAATTTAATGGCACATTGGAAGGATACAAGGCAAGACTTGTGGCAATGTCAAGATCTACATCTGCGTGTTTGTGGACCTCTCCATTTGAGATAGACCCAAGTCCTCTTTGGATTTGGAGGTGTCTGTATAGCTCTCTGCACTCATCATCATACCACCTATTTTGAGACATTGTACTAGGTTGGGTGGGTTTGCTAGTATATGTGGAGTGTCTAAAGCTCTAGAGACCTATCAAGTGGAGGATGGAGGTGAGCAAGGAGGTGAGTATCCTGAAGGGGTAGTATGCTCAAACTCTGTGAACACCCATCATATATGTGGCTATGGCACTAGTCAGACCTCATGCACACAGCAGACAACCCCACCACACGGCCTCGTGGTCCAAGAGCATCTATAATATATCAATGTACACTGGATAGACTTAATTATGTGTTTGTAGCTCATATGTAGTCCAACATTTACCTTCCCTTCTCCTTAGAGTGAGGGAGATCCCATAACATGTAGGCATAGGGCCTCATCACACAAACATCAGGAAGCTCCCCTCGGTTGATTGCCGCAGCTCCATTGCAACTCTCCTACACCTCGGGGATTGGCCCCAAGATGCGTCACTCTAGCATATAAAACATAATGCACAAATTCCACTCTTTTCTTATTTTGTACAATTCTAGAATATATAGATCCTCACTAAACAGTCCCAAGGAAAGTGTACAACTGGCCTACAGCAACAAAGGCTCCTTTCCACTCCACATATAAGTCATATCCTAGGAAGACAATTTCTATATAATCCAAGACTGATACCATGTCATATGTTATGCATAGTGCATATGATCCTAGTGCACAAACAATATTTATCAAATTAGCACATTATGATGTAAAAAAACAACCCTTTCAATATTTTCACTAAATGTATGCTTCGATGTATAGAGACTAGCACAGATTCCTCGTGCTACTAGCCCCTTAAACTGAAATATCGCAATTATAAATGGAATTCACAATCAAATATTTCAAAGATTCACACATTCTCGGCCCTCTTAATCTATTAACCTCACCCTTTCCCTCTAACGTTTAGGTTATGCTGCATTGCATAGGTATAGGGTATTATTTTTGTATATATTTTTCATATAAATAGGAAAAACCATGAAATATAACACATAAATAAAGTCAAACTGAAGCCAAACATCATGCCTCAAATTTGTTATATAGCCACAACCACGAATCATAATTTTCTAGATTTTTATAATGCAAAAATCCTATTTTTCTCAATTTTTAGCTATTTTTCTCTATTTATTTATGCATAAAATAGATTTTTTTATATTCATGATTAGGGATTGATTATGAAAGCTGAAAGATGTTTTGTCTTAGAATTTCAACCCATGTGCATCTATTTTTCCCACCCGAAACCAATAAAACCTTCATTTTTACACTAAAAATGTGCTTTTCAGGCTTTAATTTAATTATTACAACTATTTATTATTATGGATCTACATTTCCTTTATGCACAACCCTCAGTCCTAATGTAAAAAATATCCAAACAAATTTTTGTTCCATATGAATTCCATTTCAACCATCAAACATCAACAAAATCAAATTTCCTTTGTAAAAATGGTGCATACCGCTTATTTACGTGTTGCGGGTTTTTTTATTAATTTTTCAGGTTTCCAATGGACCGACCAATAGCAAATCTTCAATGCTGAACATCTCCCCTCAGCCTCCTCTTGAGCTTGGAGCAATCCGGTTCATGCCGAGCAAGCATCCTTCAACCATTCTTCATTCTTCTTCATGTGCAGGAACTGCCCCTTAAGGGGAGAGAGAGGGAGGAGAGAGAAATACTGAAACATTATCTCCATTCTAGGCAGCCATTGAATGCGCGAGAGATGGCGATATGGAGCGAAGAAATACACAAGATCACTAATGCAGTCGGTTGGGGGGGTTGCTTTCAGCCTCCATAGCCCCCCTCTCCCAAAATTGTCGCATTGTTGCAGGACGCCTTCATGCATTTTTTTCGGCCGAAAAAAAATGCGCCCCCCCCCCCCCCCCCCCCCCCCCCCCCCGAAATGAAATTTTGGGGGTTGGCCCCCAAGGGTCAACCCCTTTCACTTCTCCTTTGGGCCCGTTCTCACACCAAGTTTGGTCGTTGGCCTTGGTCGTTGGCCGTCCGACGTCCAATTTGAGGTTCGAAAAATCATGCGCGTCTGTCTCAAAGTTTCCCACTGCCGAGCATCTCCCAAAGTATCATACAACAGTCATAAAAATTATGAAAATTACCCAACAGCCTCTCAGTGGGTCTTTAAAGCACTTTTGGGCCTTACCGCTTAAAATCGTACTAATTGCAGCTGCTGCCTTCGACAAAGTCTATTTTTTCCTTGAAATTCAGATTTTTTGGCTATTTTTAAGCACTTCTTGGCGTAAAAAATCATATGTCATTGGCAACAACAGGATAGGGCAACTCCGCCGTCGAATCCCAGGAACAGATTTGCACATACAAAACCACAAAGAGCATCAAGTTGATACAAAAAATAGTCAACAAAACACATAACAGATCTCACCCTACCCCTGACAAAACCAAGGCATGAAATCCACGAGGATTAGGCCTAGTATAATCTGACAAAAAGTCCAAAGCTAGTCACTAACCGGCTATCCAACATGGCCAAGCTAAAAAGAACTATTAGAGAGGTCATCTGAAGTGGTGGTCTGAACTACCTACCTAACGAAGGACAACCCAACTAGGAGTTCCTACTGTCACACAGGGAGTACATTCATAAAGTCCTTGAGTGCTTCCGTATGTAGGACATGAAGCCTATTGGCTATCCATTGCCTTCTTATGTGAAGGTATCATAGGCCAATTGTCCGCATACAGATGAGCAGAGGGCCGAGATGTCCAAGATTCCTTATGCATTCATAGTTGGTAGTCTTATGTATACCATGATAGCCACTCATCCAGATATTGCCTTTGCAGTTGGTGTTGTGACACGCTATATGGCTACACCTGGCAAGAAGCATTGGGATGCCATGAAGGGCATCATGAGTTACTTGAAAGGCATTGCAAATATGTGTATATGCTATGGCAGCCAGGATACAGGA